>NC_142040.1:15621753-16237753 GCF_982192425.1 Myodes glareolus | reverse complement strand
CCCGAGTGCTGGGATTAAAGGCGTGGGTCACCATGCCCAGCTGTATTTTCAAGTTCTAAACTGTTGAAACTAATAAAGACTATCAGTACTTCAGAAGTTGGAAAATATTTTGAGTTATATGATAAACATGTGAGAATTTGGAGATAAAGGGTTATGATTTAAGTTGCTATCAAGTGGACAATTAATATAGTTGAAATAATTAATTTCAGTTGTCAAAATAATGAAATCCAGATTTGCCTAAGAAATGAGCTTCTGCTCATGCCTATGGAGATCCTTTGATTAGATTGAAATGGAAAGACTTGACTACCGTGGGTACCACCATTCACCAAATGTGGATCCCGAGCCACAAGAAAAGGAGGGAGCAAGTTGAAAGCAAGCGTGGGATATTTCCTGTAATGTGGGCAGATACCTCTAGCTCTTTGTACTGTGGTGTCACTGCCAAAGGACTAAAATCCAGAAGTGTGCTGAAACAAACATTTCCCGTGTTTAATTGCTTCTATCAGGGTATTTAATTAAGATTGCAAGAGAAAAACTAAGAGATGATGAATTCTGAAGGCAGAGTCTTCTTTGTTAATTAGGTGGTGATGGTAGAACAGTCATGAGTGGAATTAGTGACCCCATGAGAGATATTACTTCTGTCTCTCAATCTTTCTGACTCTGTCATTATCTCTGTCTCTGTCTTTATCTCTGTCCCTCTTTTTGCTTTCTCTTGCCCTCTGTTTATTTCTTTCCACTGATACTATAACAAAGTAAATAGATGACCATCTGTAAGGCAGGAAGCACACTTTTACTACTGAATCTACAAGCATCTTTATTTAGGATTTCCTAAATACAATAAATAAAAAAATAAATGTTAGTTAATCCACCTATGCTATGGCAATTCATTTCATCTGCTTAAACTGAGCACAGTTTTTTAAGAATTTACTTTTAAATTTTATTTAATGTGTATTTGTATTACCTGCATGTATTCCAATGTTTTGTGATATTTTGATCTTATTCTGTCAATAAAGTTTGCTTTGAGTCAGAGGACATAGCTAACCATTAGCTGACCAAAATTAACCACAGAGGTTTTGGAGGAATGAGGACAGATAGGAGACAGGGAATATTAAAGCGGGTCGGAGAGATTATGTCAGCATTTCAAAAGGAAGAAAGGAAGAGATAGGAGGTCACTGGTCACTTTCTGCTACTTCTCTGATCATTTAGGTTCTCACCCTGATATCTGAGTCCCGATTTTTTTATTGGAAAGGCATTTGTCTGTGACATTCATGTAGTGTGTGCAGAGGCCAGAAGAGGGCATCAAATTCCTGAACTGAAGTTACTGACGACTGTATGGCATCACATGGTCCTGGTAATTGTAGTTTGGTCCGCAATGTGCAGGCTGCAAGACCAGCAAAGACTTTGCCCTTTAAGCCATTTCTCCAGCCTTAAAGCAAGTTTTGTTTTAGGATGGTTGGTATTGGATAAGAGTGTGGATTCTGGAACATACTGGATTCAGGACATATCTGAATTGATTTTCCCTACCTCAGTTAGAGCTTATTTACCACAAGTAAAGTCAGTTAATTGCTAGGCCTCAGTGCCCCCATCTGTAAAATGGAGTTAGTAACAGGACAAAACTTGTAATGTTATGCTGCATCAAGCGGCCCAATCCAGAAATTGTCACAGAGTTATAATAAGATAAAATGGGAAGTACACATAAAACTATAATCATATGCCAAATGTAAGAATATCTCTCACTAATAAGTGATCATCTCTATCCCTAGTTTCTGTTTTCACTAAATTATCTGCAAGCTTAGAGCTCAATTTTCAATTTACCATGAAAACAAAACTAAAACTATATGTCGTATTCCCTATTATTTCTGTCATTTAAAAATGTTGTTAATTACGTTTATTAAAGATAGAATCTTAGTGTACTTAATCAAATTATATCAGTTCTCTTTATTCTTTATTTGTCTTCAGTTCTGAGGATCAAACCTGGTGTCCCTGGTTACTCAAGCTAAAATTATATGGCTGAGGTACATTACCAGCTCTTAGCAGTGTAATATTATAAATTCAGTCAAGAACAAGTGGATTCCTGACCTTAGAGCGAGCTGTAAGCTTATAAACACGGCAGTGTTTATTGCCAAGTTTGTGGTAATGTGTTTTGTAGTAACCATCGGTCACTATTATTCTCATCTTTTCGGTGAGAAGGAGGAAGTCATAGAATGTAATGACCTGGGTATGTCCTAACATTTGTCAGCGCTCGAGCCAAAGCTTGCATGAAGCACTCTGAGCCCAGGCCTTCAGCCACTGCTGCTAGCAGTGTTGGAGAGTCTGCTGCAGGCCAGCCTGCAGTGACTTCTCACTTGTACCGCTTTTGTAAGCCATACTACCCAAATGTCCCCATACTGCAAAGAAGGAGGAAGACCATGGCTGCTGAACACTGATGAAAATGGGGTGCTAAACCTTCCAGTGACTCATCCAATGCCAAAGTGGAAGAGAAGGACCTCTTTACAGGATGTGAACTCTATTTGGAATTATGGAATTCTTTTAAGACATTTGGGTTAGAGTCCTGGTTTAGACAATTGTCTTGTTTATTTTATTCATTCACATTTCAATTGAAATAGCTGTGATTCATATGTTTTGTAGCATTTTCCAGAACTTCTTGATTTGTTATGATCCACGGGGTTTGAGTTTGGTATTCCAAACACTCCCTTAAAACTTTAAAACATTTGCATGACTTATAAAAATTTTTTCTCTGCTTCCCCAGGATCAGTGTTGTTTGTTCTTTCAACTGTCTTCTCATAGTTGCTCCCTGATCATCCTCCGGTAAATACTTCCAAGGAAATGCTGTCTTTCCTGAAGTCCTCCTGATGGTGTTTCTGTCCCACACCCTGCCTGATGCTTTTTCCAGGGAATGTGTAAGTTAACCAAGAACAATGAACTTTTGCCTTTAAAGTCGTACCCTGTAAAAGAAGTTTCTATAGTTCCAGATTCTAGTTTCCAAACAAGCCTACTTTAGTGACTTATATTTTAATCTCCATAAAATATTTTTGTGTGTTGATAACAAAAGTTTGTAACAAAAGTTTAAAGTGTAGAGAAGATATATATAGAGAGAAGACATTTCCCTGCTAATGGTATTTTCTCCTTAAACAAATATTTCTTTGTCACCAGAGATAACTGCAGGGAGCTAATAGCTACTGCCTGCCACATGTGGTGTGTGTGTGTGTGTGTGTGTGTGTGTGTGTGTGTGTGTACATATCTGAAAGAATGTTTATATAATATGTACACACAACTTTAAAATATTTGCTAAATTATAAGTATGAATCTTGCTTACTTAAAAAATGATGTATTTACAAAAGTATATCAAAGGTTACAAAGTGTTTATGTATGATCAACCTTTTTTTAAAGTTTTGAATTTTGAATTTTCTGCCACTCTTTCAATATCAAAGGCATTATTACAATAGTGAGAATTTTTTTTTACATGTGCAAGATAAACTCAGTAGGACAAGCTGCTTGAAGTGGCCTTGTTAGTGAAAGGTAAGCACATTTAAAGTATTACACAGGTTTTAAAGTAGTCATTCGAAAAGGATATATAAATTCATCAGTCTACAGTTCATTGAAGAATGTGTCTCTTTGAACATTAAATTATCTTATTGATGACTGCTGCAATTTTTTGAACAGATCTTAAGTTTATCTGTAAAAACAGCATAGGGTACTGATCATCTGCAAATGTTGTACATATGTGTCACACCAGCCCATTTGTCTCACAGTAGTGGATAGAAACTTTTTCTATTGGGCCTTCACAGGGACCTGAGAACCTTTGGGAGCCTGAGCTGGAGCCTGGGACTGAGGTGGAGCTGAGGTCATTGCCTTGGTTTGAGCCTTGGGCATTGGTTGGCAGAGTCTATGACCCTTGCCCATGTAGCTCTAATCTACTATCCAAGTTTTGGGTGAGTGAGGAAAACAATGGCTGAGATTGTGGTTGGGGTTCTTTGGTCTGTGGCTTAACCACTTTGGGCTTTGATAGGCTTTGTTGGCCTTTGAACAGGCACTCATTGCTTTGACATTGTTTGCCTGCATCTTCTTCAGGCCTTTCTTATTGTTCTTCTTGACAAAGCACATGTTCCTCAGGAACTTGGGGTCAATCTCCCTAAGAGATATGTATCTTTATGACAAAGGATTCTTGATTCCATATGTGTGCTATTTGGGGGATTGGTTGTGTGTGGTGTGGTTCTTGGATTTGGCACTGTCTGAACTTGTGACTCTGAAGTGTCTGTGCTGGGACAGAACAATGACCTTCTTTTACTCCTCCTCTTCCTCCTCCTTCTCCTCCTCATGCTCCTGCTGCTACTACTTCTTCTTCTTCTTCTTCTTCTTCTTCTTCTTCTTCTTCTTCTTCTTCTTCTTCTTCTTCTTCTTCTTCTTCTTCTTCTTCTTCTTCTTCTTCTTCTTCTTCTCTTCCTTATTTCTTCCTCCTCCTCTTTCTTCTTCCTTCTTTTTTCATCATCATCTTCTTCTTTTCCTTCCTTTTCTTCCTCCTTCCTCTTCCTCCATCTTTATCTTCTCCTCCTCCACCAATACCTCCTCTTTTTCTCTTCCTTTTCTTTTTTCTCCTTTTTCCTCTTCTTCCTCTTTCTCTTCCTCTTCTTTTCTTCTTCTTTATTTCTTCTCTTCCTTTCTCCTCTTCTTCTTTTCTCCTACTTCTTCCTCTTTCTCCTTTTCTTCCTTTTCCTTCTCTTCCTCTTCTTTTTCTTCCTTCTTTTCTTCTTCTTCTCCTTCACCTCTTTTCTTTCTCTTGCTCTTCTTTTCTACTTCTTCCTCCTTCTCACCTTCTTCCTCCCCCCTTCTATTTTTCTACTTTTTTCCTTTTCTTTCTTCCTCTTCTCCCTCCTTTCCTCTTCCTCTTCTTGTTCTTTTTCTTCTGGTTCTTGCTCCCATTCGTTTTCTTCTCCTTTTCTCTTCTTTCTCCTCCTCCTCTTTTTCCTCCCCTTATTTTCTCCTCCTCCTCTTCTTCTTGTTTTCTTCTTATCCTTCTTCCTCTTCAACCTCTTCCTCTTTTTTATCTTACTATTTTTTCTCAAATTTAGCTTTTATTTGATTTTTTAATAAGATTTATTTATTATGTATACAACATTCCTTCCATGCATGTTTGCATGCCAGAAGAGGGCACCAGATCTCATTATAGATGGCTGTGAGCCACCATTTGGTTGCTGGGAATTGAACTCAGGGCCTCTGGAAGAGCAGCCAGTGCTCTTAACCTCTGAGACATCTCTCCAGCCCCTTTATTTGATTTTTGGATATTTCACATTAAGCGTCTTAATGCCACTCATCTCCTCATCCCTCCACTCCACATCTGTTCTCTACCCTAGCAAAGTCCCCCCCCCCCCGGCCTGGATAAAACAAGATGAATTAAAAAAAAAAAGAAAAGAAAAAAGGAAAATCTAATTGTGGAAGCTGCAGTGTGACACAATGAATCACAGAGTCCTTTGGTCCATTTTGTTACTTGCAAGTGTTTGATGCATTGAGTCGTCTGTCTGGTTTGAGATTTTTTGATAGTTGCTACATCATCAATACTGGGCCTTCACTGTGGCTCTTCTTAGATACTTTGTATTTGCCTTGTGTCATGGAGATCTGTGATTTGCGGTCTGTATGATCAGCTCCTTCACATGCTTCAGCAGATCATAGAGGGGTAGTTGATGAGATGAGTAAACTCATAGCTTTGGTTCTGGGTCTGGGTGGTTGCTGGGTGGGTCATTTCTCCAGCTCTCTTTCACCCTCAGCACCAGGGTGAGCTCTCCAGAACTCCTCTGGCTAGTTCATGTTATGTTGTAAATAGCAAGGGACAGTCAATTCTCTTGTTCTCATATCTTCCTCATGTCCTTGGGGTTGGCTCGTCCACACCTAGACTACCAGGGCTAGTTCTACCGTGTTGCCTAGTTGAGGTGTAGGGGTCAATCTGCGTACTGATGCAGCCTGTGAGAGGCAGGGCCAGCTCTCTTCCTCTAGTCACCTCACATAGTGTTCATCCACCTACCACAGGCCTCAAGAAGTATAGGGTGTGGCTTTTCTCCCTTGTCCGTGCAATCATATGTTAGATGAGGGGTGGGTCTCAGTCTCTCTTCCTCAGTTTCTCAGGGCCTACTCATCTACACCTCCATCAACAGGTTCAGTTCTACTGTGTCGCCCAGGTAAAGTGTAGAATTTCCTCTCCCTAGTTCTGCATCTGAGGAGGGCAGGATCAACATTCTCATCCACCACAGGGGGCAAGGCATGAGAGGGGAGAGCATCACCATCACCATCACAGGTCTGCCATTCACTTTACAAAGGAAAATCACATCTTATTGTCTTGACCATCGGTTATTGTTTCTAGTCTTGAACAACTTCCACATATTTAAATTAATATTGTATCAGAGCTGTCATTTCCCTTTCTCTTTCCTTTGTCATATTGGGGTGATGACTCCTTCGTATTAACTCTTATGAAGTCTATATATATTAAGTAAACCAGTGTATAGTATGTTATAGTTATGTTAAAATTTATTCTGTTACTTCCCCAACACTGTATTGATTTAGCTGTGATAAAGTATAGTACACCTGGGTGATGACATTTGTTGTTCATCCCTGGACTCTGATAACTTCTTCAGTTTTTGCTCAGATATACTTTCTCTATTCTGGGTTTATAACATATCTTTCAATGTCTTATAGTAATTATTTGAGTATCATATTTCATAAGTGTTTGAACTACTCTTATCCAACTCATTTCTATTTAAATTGCTGCTATAGATCTTATTTTCTCCCAAGATTACCACATATACCAAAGATACATATTAAACAAATCCATTTCTTCTTAATTAATATCACAAGAGAGCTGAGTCTTTAGTCACTGCTGCTTGTCTCTGCTTGTTTTCTACACATCACCGTTTGATTGACTCTGCATGTGTCTATACCAAACATTTTGTTCAAACATATTCTTAATGACTGCTATAGTAAAACCTCATATTGCCATCCCTCAAGCTAATCTCTGGCCATTCTTCATTAATTTTCTTATAAAGGCTTTAGAATGAGTGGGTCCAGTTGAAAAGGAGAAAAGTCTATTTCTAATATTAGTAATACCTGTCTGTAGCTCCAAGTTTTCTTATATGTTCTTGTTTGTTTTATGTTTATACAACTAAACTTTTACATATTGGCATTAATGAACTCCCTATTTTTCATAGCTAGCGGTAGAATGTTTACAAGAATTCTATTTCTCTGTGTGTAGTCATGCACATGTATAAACCAATATTAAAGACAGCCATGGTTACAAATGTCTTCGTTATTACGATTACTATTATTATTACTATTTTGATTCCACTGGATTTACATTATATAACATGAAAATACGACTAGTTTTGCATTTTTCCTGTAAATTTTCATGATAATTTATTTCCCGTATCAGTTTGATAAAGCTAGTAGTCTAGCATCTGTCCCAAAGCACTGACACCATTAAAATTCAGAACTCCCGTGTCAGAATAGAAAGAAAACAAATGTCATGAATCCTCTAAGATAGATTATGGGAGAAATTTTTTGTTGTTTGTTAGTTTGTAGTTTTTCTAATGAAAAAGTAAAAGATGTTTTTAAAGATCTGTCAGGATTAAAGACCCTAACTTTCCAGGTTGTACTGACAGAAAACTCTCACTCAAAATATTCCAATTAGAAACAAAATAAAAATATTTTCATATACTTGTATCTACCATCACCATAACTTATTGAATACATGGTTTGGGGCAATGTAATATAACTGCTGGAATATAATCTTGAATCATTTTTTCCCTTATCTCCTCTTTTTTGGCATTGAATTATTCTTCATTTCTGTTTGCAACATTGCTTAAAATTTGAGACACAGATTTATTTATTTAAAATTTATAAGTATGTTTCCAAGAAATTGGATTGCTATTTTAAAAATGGCAGAAAGGCTCCATTGCTGCACCCATGCAACTCATGGGTCTAACTGGTGCCTATGGAGGAGAATTTTCTTCCCTATGTTCTGGTATTCGTGGAATGGTAAGACACTCTGCAGGCTACCAAAGCAGAAACATATATACCAACCCAGGCACAAAACATTTACTGTCTCAAAAATAAGATAGTGTAATGGAGGTACAAATGTGTGGGAGTAACCAATCAATGTCTGATTTGACTTAAGGCTCACTCCAGGAGATGGAATTCATACCCAACACTATTTGTGTAACCTAGAACCACAGACTAGATAGCCCAGAGACCTAGAGTAAAAGCAAATACTATTGATCTTTAAAAACAAAAGTAGTGATAAAATAACTCCTAATGATATTCCATATGCATAGATCAGGGCATTATCCAGTCATCAGATAAACTTCCTCCTGAAGATAGAAAAAAATACAGTCACACAGCCAGGCATTAAGTGTATAGAGAAAGACAGACAGAGACAGATAGAGACAGAGAAAGAGAGAGAGATTGAGAGAGAGAGAGAGACAGAGACAGAGACAGAGACACACAGACACAGAGAAAGACTTTGGAACATTCAACTCTAAATGGGGTATGGTCAGCAAATTCTTGCCAACAGAACTCAGGGAACCCCTCAAAGAGAATGTGGAAACCATGTAAGAGTCAGGGGTATCGAGGGCAACAGGAAAACAAGGCCCTCTAAATCAACTGAGATGAATTTATATATTGCAATAGCAAACACTGGACCTAAACTGGTCTGCATCAGATCTACATATATACAACAGTTTTCAGTTTAGTATTTCATTGGGATTCCTCGGTGTATAAACGAATGAGTCTCTGACTCTTCTGCCTCTCTTGAGCTCTTATTTTTTTTCTGGAGGTTTGCCTTGCTCCTCTTCCTTGTGATAGATTTTGTTTTATCTTGCTATATTTTGTTATGTTTTCTTATTATCTCTTAGAAGCTTGTTCTTTTTCTAATAAGTGTCAGCGAGAAAGTGGATCAGGACAGAATGGGAGGTGGGTGAGGAACTAGGAAGAGTAGAGGGAGAGGAAACTGTAATCAGTATATATTTTAAAAGAATCTATTTTTCATAAGAGAAATACAAGATATACAAGACAGTTATATATCAAGCCTAGTACATGAAGTAAAGACTGTGATAAGAGCATTCTAAAACTATGTGTGCTATCCATAGAAAATTACATGCATTATTAATAAATAATTTTTACGAATTTTCTTTATTTGAAAGGGCTGAAACCTAAAGAGACAATTCTGTTGATTAAGGAGTCATTTTTCTTTATAAGCATTGTTTTATACAAAATAGGGAAATGAAAATGAATATAGTTTAAAAGTTTAGAGAATGTTTTAGGTGTATATTTTTATACTAGCAGAATAACGTTTAACACTGTGTGTTTAGAATTAGTGTGTATTCTGCTAATTTTGGCTGCAGGTAAAACCATAGTACATTTTTCCTAATACACATAATCATTAAAAATGTTATTATAAATTGAGTAAAACATCATCCATATCTTATGATATGCTTGTAATTCCTTTTAAATGATTATGTTATTACTGTAATATAAAATACTTAATTAACTGTTTTGAATCTATTTATTTCTTCACCAACCATAATACCTACATTAAAATTGAGCAGGTGCAATACCTCTCATGCTCTTCACAATGAAGTAAGTGAAGTGACAGCCATGGTAATTGCGTAAGTATAAACAACATATTTTGAGGCAAAATTGTACATAAAATTTTTCAATTAAATCAATATTTATTTTAAAAGAAAATTACACTGTAATGATTTTACTGTTGGATATTGCTAAAACAAATATAAATATTCTAATCAAGTTTTAAACTGTTTAATTTTGCATTTGTATTTTAAAACTGAAGCAACATACTCCTGGAAGCATAGGCTATACAATAAAACACATTAAAGAAAAAGAAAAAAAAAACAACTAGATGCTCTATATATTGATTGAAATCACAGTGTTATCTATCACCCTTGACTCACTCGCAAATCTTAGACTTTATGAAGCTTTTTCTTTTAAGCAAAATTATAAAGAATGCACAAGGAGGACAAGTCTTCTAAATTTCTTAATTCCTCACCAAATTCATAAAAGATTGAGATATTTGCTTGAATTCCCACAGATCTTACAAATATTTATAGAAATAGAATTTAGTTTGTTTAACAATTTATATTTGGTGAACATCTTGAACTAAATTGCCAAAGATTTAAATAGCCATTCAAATGTGTAACTTCATCCATCCAAAAATCATCAGATTCAAGTGAAATGAAGACGTTTTGTTCAACTGAGCTTTTAGTTGTTTTTTCATAATGTAAGGAATGCTTTCATAAATTTTTCTATAACATAATGAAATGAACTAAAAACAGAGATTGTAAATCAACCTGAAATGATTTTAGTTTCGAGTACCCTGAAGTCTACCTTCATCACTGTAACTGAATGTTAAAAACTTAAATGTTAATTAGCATGGAAATCATGTATTCTTTTAAATTTTAAAACCTGATATATATTTTTATTGATTTTATTGAGCTATACATTTTTCTCTGTTCCCCTCCCTTCCTCTCCCCTTTCCTTCAAACCTCTCCCATTGTTCCCATGCTCAATAAAAGACTTCTAGTTAGTCTTTTTCTACTTCCCATGTAGGTTAGCTCCATGTATGTCTCTCTTAGGGTCCCCATTGCTGTCTAGGTTCTCTAGGACTGAGAATTATAAGATGGCTCTCTTTGCTTCATGTCCAAAATATACAAAGAACTCAAGAAATTAACAAATAGTTCAATAAAACATGGGTACAGACCTAAACAGAGAACTCTCAACAGATAAATCTAAAATAGCTGAAAAACACTTAAGGAAATGCTCAACATCAATAGCCCTCAGAGAAATGCAAATCAAAACAGCTCTGAGAAACCTTACACCTGTAAAAATTGCCAAGATCAAAAACACTGATGGCAATTTATGCAGGAGATGTTATGTGGTAAAGGAACACTCATGCATTGCTGATGGGAGTGCAAACTTGTACAGCCGTTTTAAAAATCAGTATGACATTTTCTCAGAAAATTAAGAAGTCACCTTCCAACTGTATTTTTTTTCTGGAGAAAAAAAACTGAATATAATAACTTTATTTTACTTCTCTTTGTGGTTCAGAAAAGATGAAATACAGCAAAAAGTAGAAATACTTCCAGTGTTGCTTTGCTTGTTGAACTCAGCATCAGCTGAAAACACCCTATTATTTTAACATTTTCATTTCCCCTTTTAAATAATGTGTCACTCTGGGATTTTCCTGAGCCAGTGACTCAGCTCTGTTCGAGACTAACCCTGAGGACACTGTGTGATAAAAACTGTCCTCTTCAAGTTAACAAGCGCAGAGACTATGTGGCAACCAAGCTCAGTCAGTTCATTTTAAATAAAAGAATTGCTAAGCCCTTTGCCTTTTATACTTAAAACAACCACAAAACGTTTTGTTGTCTCATCAGTTGCATATTATTCTGCATTTGAATTTTATTATATTTCTTTTAGACTTTAACATTTTTTTTCAAATGCAGAAGGCTAATATTACAAATTCTGCAAAAAGCACGCATTCCTAATGAGGAAGGCAGGTAGCCCTTTTGCTTCTAATTAGTTCTGTACAATTCCTTTTAACATTCTACAGCTGAGCTCCCATTTTAATCTCAGATGTCACCTTTGCCCTAAGACATAGTCTTGTTTAGGAAGAAGGCAGCGGCAAGCTTAAATCACTGCTAATGGCAGTCAGGAGAATTTCTGACTAAGTATTTCTTCTCATGGGAGCAATAATCACGAACTCACAGTCAACTTGGGAATAATGACTAGAGTATTTTTGCTGTCTAATAATATCTAGGCTCAATCAGTACTTAATAAATGAACTCATGAATTAAAGGTAATTTTCTGACAATGGTCAAACTTTCCATTCAGGCCATCTTATTGAATAGAAGAGAAATACCACAACTCATCTGTCGACGTACATCAAAAAAAGGACCATCCCATGGTTTAAAACTACCAGTGTATCCGTTTTTCTATGTAATTGTTACTGCTTATCATGAAATAGTTCGCTTGTGTGTTCCCTTTCTTCCATGAGCTACAATTAATATAATTTTTGCTCAGGCAAAATATTTAGTAAATCCTATGATCGATAATAACAGATTTTAGTGTAATTTTTCTCAGATTATTTTATTATTGACATAAATAATGTTAATCCATTTCAATAAAGTTTTATGTACTTTAAAACCAGGTAGTTTTAATTAATTTTCTAATACAGGACAAGTGTTATGCTTCATTTTGATTTTCTTTAAATGCCAGTCACTCATACTGTACACCTATGCTCTTTTCAATTTTTTTTATTGCTTGGAGAGGGTATATTTTAACAACTAATTAGGTAAGAATATGCTATCTCAGAGTGTTTTCTACATGTCCATATGAAAACAGGTAACCTTTCTGTTTTCAATACTTGTTGCTTTCATCTTCCTTTTCTCTGTCACTCTTTTTATACATTGTACAACATGTGATAGACACTTTTATAGTAGAAAACACAGAGATAAGAGACAGTCAAACAGACCAGGGTTTTGTATACACTAGGCTAGCACACTACCACTGAGCTGTATTATCCCCAGTCCTGAGGTTCATCATTGTATTTTTAAATGCAATTTTAGGGATGTGTGTGATACTCTTGTGTGTAGCAAATAAGATCATTCCCTTCTTATTGATTAGTTTGAAAATTTTCTGCAGACATTTGTTTTTGCTTCTGCTGGTTATTATTTCAGATAATGGCATATGGAAACTTGAAATGATCTCTAAAAACCTCAACAGTTATTTCTGTGTTAACTCTCATGGTGTAAGACTTTCTTGGGTAAACATATGTGTACACTTTAAATGTTAATAGAGTCATATTTATACAAATTTTCTACCCAGTTAAACTTCTACTCGTAATATACCATGTATGTATTTCCCTCATGTTTACTATATATTATCCAAGAGTCTTCATTATAGGGTCTGACAAGCAAAAATTCCTGACTGCTGGTGACATCAGACATCTCCATTTCCTCAATGTTTTCTTTCATCTAATATGAACTATCAATTTATACTTATGCTCATTTTATTATCATAATTTTATGTTTTAATATAATGTAGTGACAATATATTTTCTTAAATGTTCAGCATTCTATTTTTCTTCAAAAGTTTAATTGTTTTATCTAGCTTACAATCTTTTCAGTTATGCCTACTTATGCATCATAGGCATATATGAATGAGAAAAGACTGTTCAAATTTAATATTTTATTCTGATGTCTCTTGTGTATTGTTCTTAAATGTAGGTAAATTGAGTTTACTCCATTTATATAAAATTTTAGACTACACACACACACACACACACACACACACACATACACACATATAGTCTTTCTCTAAAATCACTTATAAAAAATTGTATTAGTTTTAAATTTGAAAAGCCACAGAACACTATTTTGTACCTTAGAAATAAAAAGGCTGCTTTCCGGTCTGTGATTTTGTTAAATGTCCTGGCTCCTTGCCAAGCCAAGAAAATCTCCTCAAACCACTTACTTTATGTAGTAAGCTGAAAGCTGACAATGTCCATTTATCTGGAGAAAAAAAAAACCACTATGACTCTATAAACTCTTCAGCCATGTGTTTTAGCTGTTAATGACATCTTGTTCATACTCAAAAAGAAAAAAGAACGAGGAAGGATAAAAGTCAGGGACAGTGAGATGGCTCGGATGGTACAGTGCTTGCCATGAAAGCCTGGTGACTTACGTTTGATCATCAGATCCCACGGTAGAAGGAAAACTCAACTCTCCATAGACATGCTATGACAAACACATCAGCACTTCCATGTGCACATCATGCACAGATACACATATCATAACGGAAAGGCTGCTTTACTCTTAGGAACTCGGGCTTTCCTTCTTTCTTGCACAGATGAGGTCTTCCAAGAGTACACAAGGCTATCAAGGATCAGTCAATTCTAAAATTCTGCTGGCCTAAATTAAAATGAACAGAATACAAAAAATTTGTGTGTGTGTGTGTGTGTGTGTGTGTGTGTGTGTGTGTGTTGGGGGGTGCGTGGTGTGGTGTGTCTACACGCATGTAGGTCATAATAAACCTTAGGAGATTCTGTTTTGTTTTGTTTGCCTTCTATTATGTGGATCCCACAAATGAACTCAGCTCGTCGGGCTTGGGGTAGGTATCTTTATCTGTTGAGCCATCTTGCCCTGGTGAATGATTTGAGAAGACTTCTTCACCTAAGAACTGTTTTAAAATATGATTCAAATATACAGACTGAATGAATGATTTTATTATTTTGCTAGCACCATTCATTATAAAACGACACTAGAAAAATAGTAAAAGTATTCTTTCATAACTTTTAGTGGTTTGTATCATAACCATTAAGGTATGTATGAAGGTTTATAAACTGTACCATGTCTATTTCATGAGGAAGAAACAATAGTTCAAGGAAATTTCCACACAATAAATCTCTATAACTAATGAGTCAAACTCTTCATGAATGGTGCCTACTGGTTCTCTTCCACTGGTCCAGCTCCGTTTCTTACTTTCTTGGTTCTGGGTTAGTCCCATTAGCCCATATTAAAATAATCATACTATCACTGTTACAACATGGAACAGATGCTCATTATGATAAAAATGACTAAACCATACAGAAGTGTTTCATTTTCAATAACTAAATAAATATGTTCTCAACTCAATGTTTTCAATATTAGATACCTAAAATTCCATGGCTTATCCAATGTCAGGCATTTCTAAGGGATAATGGTAACAAAAGGGAAGACACAGCTGCACTGGAAAGGAACAGTGGCTTATTTATGTAATGCTTTCAATATATTTTTATTCTTTGAGAATTTCATGCAATGATGTAATGTATTTTGCTCATATTCATCTACATTTCTCCCTCCAACTCTGGACCAGCTCCGTAACATCCCAAATATATGTCCTTTACTGACTGAGGGTCAGTCTCCAGCAGCAGTAGGACTCAAAGGGAATTCACAGAGTTGGCATACTAAAACTTTTTTAATCTGAGTGGGTAAAAGGAAAAAGAAACTCATTCAGTATCTTGATAGTTTTCTTTTTTATTCTTCTTCTTTATTTTCTGTTCTTTATTTTCTTGATTTCCTTCTCTCATTCCTGATATTTTCCTTCTAATTCTATCTTTATTCTTGATGTTTCCTCTAATTCTATCTTTATTTTTTCTTATTCTCCCATTCTTCCTTCTTCTCTTTATTTTTTCTCTGCAGCTTAAATACCAAAAATATCTCTCAGTGAATATAGAAATCACAATGTGGATGCATTCTCTTTTTCAAGTGAATGATTATAATGAATAAAAATTAAAAGACAGCATGTTTTTCATATCCTTTACATGATTAAACATTTTACATGTTATAGGTGAAAAATTAATTATACACATGAACACACATGCATTTGTACCCAAATAACTTGTTATAGATTAACAGAGTGTAAGCAAGCAAGACATTCTTTTTGGTCAGTCATTTTACTGGCAGGTTGTGTTTTGTAGTTATCAAGAAAGGAATAATCTCTTTATTACTTATCTTGAAAGGCAATCTTATAAGAAATCATAAGGGACTCACAAATCTACACTCTTATCCATTAAAAACAGTCAGATCTATTTTAAATTTTTAAGGTACATACCCACTCATCAATGTTCTTTTATTAGGATACTGAGGGCAAAAATGGGTATAAGGAATTAATATGCATTGGTCATCAACCAATTGGTTGATAATCATCTACCTTTAGTCATCAACCAATCCTAGTAAGAAAGGAGTCAGCTAATGATAATTGGGCTGCTTTGCTCTTGTTCCTTGACTTAAAGAGTTCTTTACTCAACGATGTGAAAAACATTGGATTTCCTTCTTGGATTTTCATCTCAAAGCTATTTGACAAAAACACCTTAGTCTAACTTTAAGGTTTTTTTTCTCCAAAGCTTTGTTTCTGCTATGATGTGTTCTAAAACCTGTGAACACATCTCCCAACATTAAGATTAGAAAAATTTAAACTAGCTGGGCTACTGGGACTCAGTTGTTATTCCTAATCATTAGTTTATATGGTCCTTCAAAAGAAATGCATGTGTCTATAGGATAGGGCCAGTTTGTAACATGAGGGCCGGCTTGTTGGGGTTTCTGTCCCACCCAGTACCCAACAGCCGGCAAGTCCCAAGGAAAATCAATCACACAGAGAACTCTATAAGTTATAAAGCTGATTGGCCCATTAGGTCAGGCTTCTTCTTGTTAACTCTTATAACTTATGTTACCCCATTATCCTTATCTACTTTAGCACATGGCTCCCATACCTTTCTCAGCTGGGCAAGTTACATGCTGCCTCTTCAGTGATCTGCGCAGGAGTGGCTGAGGATCCTTTCTCCTCCCTAGCCTTATCCTATTCTCATTACTCCGTCTCTACTTCCTGTCTGGTTGACCCGCCTATACTTCCTGTCTGGCCAATCAGCGTTTTATTAAAATACATGATTGACAGAATACAGATAATTCTCCCGCACCATTTCCCTCTTTTTTTTTTTTAAACAAAGGAAAATATCCATAGTCCATTTGTTGGGAATGTGGGCATAGTATTTCAGGCTACTTCCTGCTGGTTGGGGCCCTGATAATCTTATGGAGACCTAAAGAAAATTTAGAGTTATAATCAAGTCCTGACTGAAGTATCCTGTGAGTCTTGATCATCTCAGGCAGCAGTCTTGAACCTGTTCTGGATGAAGAACTCAGACATCTGGGCCATCTATTCCTGTCGGAGATTTTTCAGGTGGCCTCCCTTGATCAAAGGTGATTTTTCTTAACTCTGAATAAATCCAAAGCCTCTCGTTTTCTGTGGAAACAAAAGCAGAATCTCTTCTCCAAAGTAGCATACCTTTTGACTTCAATTTTGAAGCCAAGGTATTTTCAAAATACCTTTCTTGGGTTAGTTCAGCAGCATTTATAAACAACAGTCCTTTAGCAGCTGATGCTCCTTCCTCAGCATTCAAATAATTCAAAGAGAGCATAATGGAATACAGGATCAAGATTCTCTTTGTATTTTCCATCTTTATTTTAACCTCTATTTCTTTATTTTTACTTTTATCTTTTGGCTTTTTGAGACAGGTTCTCTGTATATATCTTTGTCCTGGAATAACTCTGTAGGCCAGGCTGTCCTTGAACTCACAGAGATCCACTTGTCTCTGCCTCCCAAGTGCTGGGATTAAAGGCAAGTGCTGCCATACCTTGAACTCACAGAGATCTGTCTCTGCCTCCCAGGCATTTGGATTAAAGGCGTGTACTACCACGCCTAGAGGACACAGAGGTCAATCTACCTCTGCCTCCCTTGTGTTGGGATTAAAGGTGTGTACCACCACACCCAACTACTTTCTTTCTTCTTCTTTTACCCTAAGAACTTTAACCTTTAGCCTGCATATATTTTTAACACTTAGTAAACCATTTAGAGGTTTTCTTTGTCTTTGAACCTCTCTTTACTGTATCTCTCTCTCTTTTTACTGACCACATGAGTCTAAAACCGTGGCTTTGACGGCTGGATCTAGGCCATTCCTTAGCTTTTCAGCCTTATGGCAGAGGTACTCTGAAGCCATTTTTATTGCCACAAGTCTGTGGCGTTTCAGGGTCCCTGCTAGCAAGCAAGCTGCAGCATTCTGCTCACAGACCACACTCAGTCGGACTGCCTGCCTAGAAGAGTCAGAGATTGCCCTGGCAGGACAGTCCAGAAAGCCGGCATTTTAAAACAGCGCAGCTTTTTTCCTGCTACGGCTGAAAACCGAAAAGCATGCGTTCAGCTTTTGATCAACACCATAAGTGTTTCGTGGCAGGACCTCTTAAAGGAGCTACAAAGTTTTGCAGTTAAAGCTGAGTCAGGAAGCCTCTCTTAGATGAGAGCGCTTGCTTGCCTTTAGCAAGCAGAGTAGAACCAAGAAATTGCTGCCACCAAGAAAACATGCTTTACTCTATTCTTTCTCAAACTTTCTCAGGCTTTCTGTGGATGCAGTTATCCACGTCGGCGCCATCTGTAACATGAGGGCCGGCTTGTTGGGGTTTCTGTCCCACCCAGTACCCAACAGCCGGCAAGTCCCAAGGAAAATCAATCACACAGAGAACTCTATAAGTTATAAAGCTGATTGGCCCATTAGGTCAGGCTTCTTGTTAACTCTTATAACTTATGTTACCCCATTATCCTTATCTACTTTAGCACATGGCTCCCATACCTTTCTCAGCTGGGCAAGTTACATGCTGCCTCTTCAGTGATCTGCGCAGGAGTGGCTGAGGATCCTTTCTCCTCCCTAGCCTTATCCTATTCTCATTACTCCGTCTCTACTTCCTGTCTGGTTGACCCGCCTATACTTCCTGTCTGGCCAATCAGCGTTTTATTAAAATACATGATTGACAGAATACAGATAATTCTCCCACACCACCAGTTGAGGCACACTCTCCTCAGCTGCTCAAAGAACAAGCTGGGGCCATCTCCCTGGACACCTGGGATCCCCTCTAGAGTCAAGTCTCTTGCCAACCCCAAAATGGCTCCCTTAATTAAGATATATACTTCCCTACTCCCATATCCACCCTTCCTCTATCCCAACTGTCCCATTCCCCCAAGCTCTCCCCATACTCCTCTTCTCACTTCTCTCTCCCCATCTCCTCTTACCTCCATCCCACCCCCACCCCCAAGCTCCCAATTTTTGCCTGGCAATCTTGTCTACTTCCAATATCCAAGAGGATAGCTACAAGATTTTCTTTGGGTTCACCATCCTATTTAGCTTTTCTAGGATCACGAATTATAGTCTCAATGTCCTTTATGGCTAGAATTCACTAATGAGTGAGTACATACCATATTCATCTGTCTTGGGTCTGGGTTACCTCACTCATGCTGGGGTTTTCTATTTCCATTCATTTGCATGCAGAATTCAAGATATCATTGTTTTTTACCACTGAATAGTATTCTAATGCATATATATTCCACACTTTCTTTATCCATTCTTCCATTGAGGGGCATCTAGGCAGTTTCCAGGTTCTGGCTATCACAAATAGTATTGCTATGAACATAGTTGAACACATGCTTTTGTAGTATGATAGGGCATCTTTTGGGTATATTCCCAGGAGAGGTATTGATGGATCCCGGAGTAGTTTGATCCTGAATTTCCTGAGAAACTGCCACACTGATTTCCAAAGTGGTTGCACAAGTTTGCATTCCCAGCAGCAATGAATGAGTGTTCCCCTTACTCCACATCCTCTCCTGCAAAGGCTATCATTGGTGTTTTAGATTTTAGCCATTCTGACAAGTGTAAGATGGTATTTCAAAGTTGTTTTGATTTGCATTTCCCTGATCACTAAGGAGGTTGAGCATCCTACAGCCACACTGATGAATGTCTTGCATATCACCTTAGAACCTTCAGCTGGTAATGGATGGAGATAGAGACAGAGACCCACATTGAAGCACTGGACTGGGCTCCCAAGATTCAAATGAGAAGCAGAAGGAGGGAGAACATGAGCAAGAAAGTCAGGACCACGAGGGTTGCCTCCACCTACTGAGATGGTGTGACTGATCTAATGGGAGCTCACCAAGGCCAGCTGGACTGGGACTGATGGAGCATGTAATCAAACCGGACTCTCTGAACTTGGCTGAAAAAAGGGCTGACTGAGAAGCCAAGGATAATGGCAATGGGTTTTGATTCTACTGCATGGACTGGCTAGTCTGTTCGGATGCTCCCCTTCCTAGACCTGGATAGAGCAGGGAGGACCTTGGACTTCTTGCAGGGCAGGGAACCCTGACTGCTCTTTGGACTGGAGAGGGAGGGGCAGGGGGTATGGGAGAGAGGGAGGGAAATGGGAGGAGGGGAAGAGGTGGAAATTTTTAATAAAAAAAGGAAAAAAAAAGAAAGAAAGAAAAAAGAATGAAAAAGAAAAAGAAACACATGTGTTCTAGATGTGTGACACTTTCCTGTTTTAGTTGTCAATCATCAAAGCTCTACTTAAACTGACATTGTTATTATCAACTGGACAGTACAGATTAGAAAGACATCATCTTCATAGTAATCCACAAGTAAAACACTGAGTAGAATAGGATATTTCCTTGGGATAAATGCGCTGCATTGCAGTCAGTGGGGATCTCCCCACACCCATCCACACCATGCTAGATACCAGAGAAAGATAGTTTCCACAAACATGTAAAGGCAGAGGAGAAGCAAAAGACATTCTGGAGTCTTTGATATCGGGGTCTTGCCTATCTGAGATTCACTCATCAGTAAATTATCTTCTGGTGGGCTGACACTTGAACTTCATTTACCACCTGATTTGTCTCCGATATGGAGATACCAGATATTATGTCCTTTTTATTTTTAATAAACCCAGTGTCCAATTGTGCTGCACATACTCAGGTTTACTGTGCCATCCACTGGAGTGTGAGTGACCTTCCAACATCCACACTGTCTCAAAACAAAATATGAGAGTGGGTGTTTTACAAGCAACCTCAGCTGCCATGAATTTCCAAGTGCTAGCGATCCTATAGGGTCCAGAAGAGAAAGAAACTGTGGTTTACAATATCACTGAAAAATCACTATGCTTCTTCAGGTGAGGTGTGCAGCTGTGATTTTTTTTAAATATTTCAATATTGGCCTTCTTTAATAAAACTCAGATGCAGACACCAAAATAATATTCTTATTTTTGAAAGTAATTTTATTAAATTTTAAAGTTTCCATTTCTGCCCCTTCTCCCAACACCCTCCCACTCCCCCCACTCCCTCTCCTCCTCCCTCTTCGTCCCTAAGGGCAGTCAGGGTTTCCTGCCCTGTGGGAAGTTCAAGTTCCTCCACCCTCTCTCCAGGTCCAGGAAGGTGAGTATCAAAACAGACTGGATCCCAAAAATCCAGTATATGCAGAGGAAACAAGTCCCAGTGTCATTGTCAATGGCTTTTCAGAAAGACTCCAGGCCAGCCACATTCAGAGAATCCGACCACATTCAGAGAATCTGGTTGGATCACGTCCTCGTTCAGTCCCAGTCCAAATGGCCTTGGTAAGCTCTAATTAGATCCTTCCCCTTGTATCAGTGGGTGATAGTATTCCTCGCAGTCCTTATTTCCTTTTTCATTTTCTTCGTCCTTCTGCTCCTCATTTGGACCTTGGGGGGCTCAGTCCGGTGTTCCAATGTGGGTCTCCATCTGTATAGTCATCCATCGCCAGATGAAGGATCTATGGTGATAAGCAAAATATTCATCAGTATGGTTATGGGCCAAGACCGGTTCAGGCACCCTCTCCTCTGTCCAGAGAACAATCTGGGGATCTCACCTTGGACCTGGGATCCCATATATAATCAAGTCTCCTGTAAACCCTAATATGACTCCCTTAGTTGAAATATATTCTTCCCTGATCCCATATTCATCCTTCCTCCCTCCCCCCGATCCCGGTCCACCGAGCTTTCCCCATTCCTCCCCTACGCCCTTCTCTCTAACCGTCTCCCCTTCCAACAACCCTCCCCCCCCCCCATGCACCCGAGGTTACCTGGGACTCTTATCTATTTCCTACCTCCTGGCAGATAGCTAAATAATCTTCATCAGGTTCATCTTCTTATTTAGCTTCTCTAGGATCTCGAACAATAAGCTCAAAAACCTTTAACTATGGTTAGAATGCACGTATGAGTGAATACATACCGTGTTCCTCTTTTTGGGTCTGGCTTACCTCACTCAGTAAAGTGTTTTCTATTTCCATCCATTTGCATGCAAAATTCAAGATATCATTGTTTTTTACCGCTGAGTAAAACTCTAATGTGTATATGTTCCACACCTTTTTTAACCATTCTTCTATTAAGGGGCACCTAGGCTGCTTCCAGGTTCTGGCTATTACAAATAGTGCTGCTATGAACATAGTTGAACAAATGCTTTTATAGTATGTTAGGGAATCTCTAGGGTATATTCCCAAGAGTGGAATTGCTGGGTCCTGAGGGAGGTTGACTCCCAGTTTCCTGAGAAACCGCCACACTGATTTCCACAGTGACTGCACAAGTTTACATTCCCAACAACAATGGATGAGTGTTCCCCTCATTCCACATCCTCTCCAGCATAGGCTATCAGTGGTGTTTTTGAGTTTGGCTATTCTGACAGGTGTAAGATGATACCTAAAAGTGGTTTTGATTTGCATTTCCCTGATCGCTAAGGAGGTTGTGGATGACCTTAAGTGCCTTTTGACCCTTCGAAGTTCATCTGTTGTGAATTCTCTGTTCAGATCAGTACCCCAGTTTTTAATTGGGTTAATTAGAGTTTTAGTGTCTAGTTTCTTGAGTTCTTTGTATATTTTGGAGATCAGACCTTTGTCTGATGAGGGGTTTGTGAAGATCTTCTCCCAGTTGGAAAGTAGCCTTTTTGTCTTACTGACAGTGTCCTTTGCTTTACAGAAGCTTCTCAGCTTCAGTAGATCCCATTTATTCATTGTTTCTCTTATTGTCTGCGCTCCTAGGGTTCTGCTTAGGAAGTGATCTCCTGTGCCTATATCTTGTAGACTACTTCCCACTTTCTCTTCTATCAGGTTCAAAGTGGTCGAATTAATGTTGATGTCTTTAATCCATTTGGACTTGAGTTTTGTGCATGGTGATAGATATGGATCTATTTTCATTCTTCTACAGGTTGATATCCAGTTATGCCAGCACCATTTGTTAAAGATGCTATCCTTCTTCCATTGTCTACCTTTAGCTCCCTTGTCAAAAATCAGGTGTTCATAAGTTTGTGGGTTAATACCCGGGTCTTCTATTCGATTCCATAGGTCGACTTCTCTGTTCTTATGCCAATACCAAGCTGTTTTCAACAATGTTGCTCTGTAATAGAGTTTGAAGTCAGGGATGGTAATGCCTCCAGAAGTTCCTTTATTGTATAAGATTGTTTTGGCTATCCTGGGTTTTTTGTTTTGCCATATAAACTTGATTATTGTTCTCTCAAGGTCTGTGAAGAAGTTTGGTGGGATTTCGATGGGAATTGCATTGAATCTATAGATTGCTTTTGGTAGAATTGCCATTTTTACTATGTTGATTCTCCCAATCCAAGAGCAGGGGATGTCTTTCCATTTTCTGGTATCCTCCTTAATTTCTTTCTTCAAGGACTTAAAGTTCTTGTCAAATAGGTCTTTCACTTCCTTGGTTAGAGTAACCCCAAGATATTTTATGCTATTTGTGGCTATCATGAAAGGTGATGTTTCTCTGATTTCCCTCTCTGTTTCTTCGTCCTTTGTGTATAGGAGGGCAACCGATTTTTTGGAGTTGATCTTGTATCCTGCCACATTACTAAAGGTGTTTATCAACTGTAGGAGTTCTTTGGTAGAGTTTTTGGGGTCGCTTATGTACACTATCATATCGTCTGCAAATAACGAAAGTTTAACTTCATCCATTCCAATTCGAATCCCCTTGATGCCCTTATGTTGTCTTATTGCTATTGCTAGAACTTCAAGCACTATATTGAGGAGGTATGGAGAGAGTGGACAGCCTTGTCGTGTTCCTGATTTTAGTGGAATGGCTTTGAGTTTCTCTCCATTCAATTTGATGTTAGCTGTCGGCTTGCTATATATTGCTTTTATTATATTCAGGTATGATCCTCGCAAACCCAATGTCTCCAACACCCTTATCATAAAGGGGTGTTGAATTTTGTCAAATGCTTTTTCAGCATCCAATGCAATGATCATATGGTTTTTTTCTTTCAGTTTATTTATATGATGGATTACATTGATAGATTTGCATATGTTGAACCAACCCTGCATCTCTGGGATGAAGCCCACTTGATCATAATGGATGATTTTTCTAATGTATTCTTGTATTCGGTTTGTCAGTATTTTATTGAGTATTTTGGCGTCAATGTTCATGAGTGAAATTGGTCTGTAATTCTCTTTCATGGTTGTGTCTTTGTGTGGTTTTGGTATCAGGGTAATTGTAGCTTCATAAAAAGAGTTTGGCAATGATTCTTCTGTTTCTATATTGTGAAATACATTAAGGAGTATAGGTATTAGCTCTTCCTGGAAGTTCTGGGAGAATTCTGCATTGAAACCATCTGGTCCAGGACTTTTTTTGGTAGGGAGATTTTTGATAACAGCTTCTAATTCTTCACGACTGAGAGGTCTATTTAGATTGTTCACCTGGTCTTGGTTCAACTTTGTTATATGGTACTTATCTAAAAAAATGTCAATTTCTTGTACATTTTCCAACTTTGTGGCATATAAATTTTCGTAGTAAGATCTAATGATTCTCTGAATTTCCTCTGTGTCTGTGATTATGTCCCCCTTTTCACTTCTGATCATATTAATTTGCTGGTTTTTCTCTGCCATTTGATTAATTTGGATAGGGGTTTGTCAATCTTGTTGATTTTCTCCAAGAACCAGCTTTTAGATTCATTGATTCTTTGGATTGTTTTCTGTGTTTTTATTTTGTTGATTTCAGCCTCATTTTGATTATTTCCAGTCTTCTAGACCTCCTGGGTGTATCAGGTTCTTTTTTTCTAGAGCTTTCAAGTGTGCTGTAAAATCTCCAATGTGTGCTTTCTCCGTTTTCTTTAATTGGGCACTTAGTGCTATGAACTTTCCTCTTAGCACTGCTTTCATAGCGTCCCATAGGTTTGAGTATGTTGTGTCTTTATTTTCATTAAATTCAAGGAAGAGTTTAATTTCTTTCTTTATTTCTTCCTTGACCCAGGGGTGATTCAGTAGTTGACTGTTCAACTCCCATGAATTTGTTGGCTTCCTGGGGATAGCACTGTTGTTGAATTCTAACTTTAATCCATGGTGGTCTGACAAGACACAGGTGGTTACTAATATTTTTTTGTATCTGTGAAATTTTGCTTTGTTACCCAGTATGTGGTCAATTTTCGAGAAGGTTCCATGAGCAGCAGAGAAGAAGGTATATTCTTTCCTATTTGGGTGGAATGATCTATAGATATCTGTTAAGTTCATTTGATTCAATACCTCCAATAATTCTCTTATTTCTCAGCTAGGTTTATGTCTGATTGAGTTGTCCATTAGTGAGAGAGGTGTGTTGAAGTCTCCTACTATTAGTGTCTGTGGATTGATGACTGCCTTGAGTTCTAGAAGTGTTTCTTTTACATAAGTAGGAGGCTTTATATTAGGGGCATAGATATTCAGGATTGAGACTTCCTCCTGGTGAATTGTTCCTGTTATGAGTATAAAATGTCCATCTCCATCTCTTCTGATTGATTTTAGTTTGAAGTCAATTTTGTTGGAAATTAGAATGGCTACACCTGTTTGTTTCTTAGGTCCGTTTGCTTGAAAAACCTCTTCCCAACCCTTTTACTCTGAGTAGATGTCTGTCTTTGTGTTTGAGGTGTGTTTCTTGTAAACAGCAGAATATTGGATCCTGTTTTCGTATCCAATCTCTTAGTCTGTGCCTTTTTATGGGTGAATTGAGTCCATTAATATTAAGTGATATTAATTACCAGTGGTTGTTGACTCCGGTTATTATTATTTTTTGTTTGTTTGTTTAATAGTGTTTGTATGTGTCCCTTCTTTGAGTTAAGCTCATGAAGGGTCGCTAGATGTCTGAGTTATTGTAGGCAGTGTTGGCAAGGTTGGATTCCATGGGTTGTGATTTTCCTTCTATTACTTTCTGTAAGGCTGGGTTTGTGTCTACAAATTGTTTAAATTTGTTCTTATCCTGGAATATTTTGTTTTCTCCATTGATAGTGAATGATAGCTTGGCTGGGTATAGTAGTCTGGGTTTGCATCCATGGTCTCTTAGTTTCTGCAGTACCTCTATTCACGACCTTCTGGCTTTCATGGTTTCCATAGAGAAGTCTGGTGTAAGTCTGATAGGTTTACCTTTATAAGTTACTTGGCCTTTTTCTTTGCAGCTCTTAATATTCTTTCTTTAATCTGTATGTTTTGTGTTTTGATTATTATATGGCGAGGGGATGTTTTTTTTTTTTTTTTTATCAAGTCTATTCGGTGTTCTGTATGCTTCTTGAACCTTCATAGGAATATCATTCTTTAGATTGGGAAAGTTTTCTTCTATAATTTTGTTGAATATATTTTCTGGGCCTTTGATCTGCAGTTCTTCTCCTTCTTCAATCCCTATATTTCTTAGATTTGGTTGTTTTTATTGTGTCCCAGATTTCTTGAATGTTTTGTGATGAGATTTTGTTGGATTTGCTATTTTCTTTGATCTGAGCATTTATTTTCTCTATGGTATCTTCAGACTCTGAGATTCGTTCTTCCATCTCTTGTATCCTATTTGTTATGCTTGATTCTGTATTCTCTGTTCGTTTACCTAGATTTTCCATATCCAGCCGGCCCTCGTTTTGTGTTTTCTTCATTGCCTCCATTTTAGTTTTCAATTCTTGAACTGTTTCTATTACCTGTTTGATTGTTTTTTCTTGGTTTCCCAGTGTATCATTCACGGATTTACTCATTTCTTCAAACTTTTTGTTATACTTTTCCTCCATTTCTTTATTCATTTCTTCAATCCTTTTGTTGTACTTCTCATCCAGTTCTTTAAGGGAATTATTCATATCCTGTTTAAGGGACTCTATTGCTTTCATCATGGCATTTTTTCCCAATTCTTCTGAATTAAGAGGTTCAAGTCCTTCTAATGTAGGGTTGTTGGGATCTGGTGATTTCATGTGGTTTTTTAGATTGTTGGAGGAGTTCTTGCCTTGGCGTCTGCCCATCTTTTCCTTCAACTGCTCTATATTGGATCTTCTGGTACCAGGTCAGGTTCCCTTGTTGGGCAGGGACTTCACTGATAGTATGTCTACCTTTCCTCAGGCAGTCTATTGAAACACAGGCACTCCCTCCTGTCGGGTTGCAGTCACAGCCCCGGCCCAATGTGCAAGGGTGTGGCTCTGGGGAGATCTTGTGGCTCCAGGGGGAGGGGAGAAAGAGAGGGAGGTGTACCTGGATAAGGGCTGGGATGGGATTCGGGAGAGCCTTGCAGGTTATAGCCACCACTGAAGTGCAACCAGAAAGTTGAGGGGGGGTGGGGAAAGTCTGAATTCCTCCTAGCAGAAGACCTCGGGCCAGGAGCAAACTCACCCCTTCTCCAATGGATGCCTGCTAGAAGATCACTGTCTCTTGCTGGCCAGGAATGTGGCTGAGGTTATTCGGGGCCTGCCTGTCAGGCAGGCTCTCAAAGCAAAGCAACTGCCCCTGCCCTGCTGAGCCCACAGCCCAGGCTCAGAGTCCCGCTGTCATTTTAATATTAAAACTTATCCATTAGATAGGAAGGAAAGGTTCTTTCAAAATGCAAAATGTTAGAAGAATTCACAGGAAACTTCCAAAAGTGAAAGGGCTCTTCTGGGAGTTTAAACAAACAGTAAACAATAGGCTGGGGCAGAGGACGCCCATCTGTGGAGCCACCCACGTGCCATGTGGAGAATGTCAGTGACATTGCCTTGATACTTAAATGACTGTCTCAGATGTTCGAGACATCTGTGCCCCTACAAGGAAGCTCAGCTAATGTTCTTGTAATTAACTCCAATAAACTCAAAGGTTCTCCCAGCTAGACTTTTGCAGAACTTTTTATTGGTCAGATATTTGGGCACTATTTGTTGTGAATAAGTGTTTTGCTTACGTCTTCCCAAGAAAAATAAAGCAATAGGACCATTGGTGCTAATGAAACCAAGAAAACGGTCTTTTTGGCATTAAGGTAAATTTGTATTTCTGAAAGAACAGTAATAAAACAATACAATAGGTATGGTTTCTTTAGAAGGAATGTGTCCTCTGATTAGTACTTGATAGAATAAACTTTAAGCATTTGAGAAGAAAAGTAGAATAAATATCTGGTGCTAGAATCCTTGTTCATGTTAAAGCCACAGTAGGACCTTGAAACTGACTGGAAAAACATGAATTTGTCCCAGTGTCACCATGCAAGAGTGGACATATAATTTTATTAATTAATTTTGGTTTTAATAAGTAGTACTTGGGAAATCAAGTTTACATACAATGATTGATTAATGAAGAGATGGTTCTCCAAGAAGTTGAATGCATGTAGATTTTCATACATTATAGGAAAGTATGTGTTAATATGAAAAATAACCACAATTCAAAATTAGTAAATCTATAAAATAATTCCGGTACCTAAGGTTTAGGAAACATTGCTGAAGAAGGAGCAGAAAGACTGTGTAACTGCCAGAGGACCAGAGCGTTTGCTGTGAATCTGTATCTCCTAGTAATGCCAGTCTTAACACTCATAAAGTCTCAACAGCGTGACTGCCTAAGCATGAACTGAACAAGGACAATAGACATGCCCACACTGATGATGGAAAGGCCAAAAGACCTCAGCCTCACACAACAACGGGAATGTGAGGATTGCTGACAGTGGGAGAAACAGTCTTCCCAAGAATGAGCACACCAATTACTTATCCTATACCAAATGATCAGCTTAGGGAGCAAGTTTACAAGTAACATTATAAAGAGTGAGCGGGCTGTATTTAGTTATATATATATATATATATATATATATATATATATATATATATATATATATATATATATATAGTTTATATATATATAGTTTATATATATATAGTTTATATATATATACATATATACATATTCATGCAACAATTAATCAATTAATAGAAAAAACATACATTTAAAGACAACAAGAGAAGTTATATGGAAGAGTTTAAAAGAAGATAACGTAATTAGATTATAATCTCAAAAATAAAAATAGAAATAAATTGTACACAGAGTGATTCAGTTTTACTGATAATCATTCATAGTTGTGTAAGAAATACTTTGCAAAATTTTTCTTTTCAAAATGAAAGTGTATATACACAGGTATATAAATATGTCTACATATATGTATATGTGTACATATATCATGATAAAAATATTTGAAATTTAAGTATATATTAAGTTTTATTCTTTATTTTCTGATGTATTTTATACATTTACAATTATTTTAGCTAAGAAAAAGATCTGTTATGCTACAGCCCATGCAATTTGCTAAACACATTTAAATTTCATATAACAGGAACCTCCTTTCACTTATATAAACACTACAGTGTTGTAGCTTGTATATTTGTGCCAACTGATTGACTTTAGTCTTAGTCCTATAGTAATTCTGCATGGCTTGGTACCCTGTGGGTTTTCCACTTTTTTTTTTCAACTAAATCTGGAAGAGTCAGATGACACTTTGAGTCTTGCTTGGCAAACTGTGAAATCTGTTCCATGCTTCATAGAAACCTCATTTTTCCTAAAATATGTGTCTAGATAGCATCTTTTCAGGTGGTGAGTATATATTTAGTAATTTTTCATCTTGGCTAATATTGTCTGTTTCACTGCAAAGATTGCTCCCAGAGATTTGATAGAATAAGATGGTTTCTTCAATTAAAGAATAAGAAAAAACCAGCACTTTTGAACGTGAAAAGGACTGTGAATAAGATAACATGCCCTAAACAGCATCAGGCTAGAACAGTGTTCTGACTGACCCTCTCTGGATCCTGGTTTAAGACCTGTGTGTTTCTTGAGGAACATGATTGCTCTAATTTCTGTGATATTATAGCCAGTGATGCCTGCAAAATTATGTAGTTTAGCTTGCCTCATGTTTAATTAGGATTCGTGAGCTTTTAGGTCCATCAACTATCTCATGTCAATGCTTCTGTGATTATGTTCCTATTTCCAATTTGTCGACACAATTTGTTGTTGGTTTTGATTTCCTGTCTTGTTAAAAGAGATAGTTCTCAAAAAAAAAAAAAAAGGCAACATCAAAAGTCACTGGACTCCAAAACTTGCTCTGTGAGGGATGGAAAGGCTATAACATTTAAGGATAACTAGGAGACTTTAAGAAAATGTATTTCAACAATAGTAAAAGCCTTGTGACTACTTTTTATTTTTGCAGTGCAGTAAATAGATATCCATAGATGAAGTGTGTATGGTTGGAAATGTAAAGAATGGTGTAAAGGGCAAAACAACACCTTTAAAAGGACTTAGCACTAAAAATTATTTTTGAAGCAAGGCAGTCAAAGCAATAGAAGGTGAAATAATTTAATTAATACTTATTGGATACTATTAGTCTTTTTACATACAGGTTACGAAAATATTTTCAATTATGAGGAATAATTATTCATATGATTAATTCCCAAGAACAATCATAATATCTATTGCTTAATTAAGAATATTAAAGTTACTTACAAATAGAGCATATTTTCTTCCTCTTGCTTTTGTCTGTTTCTGTATCAGCTCCAGTCAAACAAACTTGCCCAGGTACAGAAGAAAGAAGCAGACTTCTTAGCATGGGGCTGCCCTTTCTTCTGTCGGTCTGAAACAGTTTTGACTTAGTGCTTCAGCGGAAGAGGATGTTCACCCTGACTCATCTCTGTCAAGGAGGGGATGACACCCAGCACACTGAAGAAATCCAGCACACTACTGAAACCTGAGTCACACACAGGACCCTGAATTTATGCACAGAGTCAGATACACTAACAGTATACTGAAAATTGGGTGGGTTAGTCCCAAAATGAAAATAAAAATGAAAAAAATGGGTTTTAGATGATTAAGAATAGTATTGTTTCATTTCTGAAGTGAGGTATGAATTTACAGGAGGGATTTGGGTCTCCTTTTCTTACCACATTATAAATTCATATAACAGTTTAGTGTGTCATGAGTTTATATGGGTAAAACACTAACAGGATGGTCAAATACTTAAGATATAAGTCAAGGCAAAATTCACGTATAGTTTAAAAACATATTTAGTAGTGACTATTGAAATACTGAAAATATTTCAAGTACTTCATATTTATATAATAAACTTATTTTAAATTTATTCTTAGTGAAATTTTAGTCAAGCAGAGATCTATAACTGGGTTTATTTCACACTGTGTGCAAAAGAAAAATAGAAAATCATTAGAGATGAATTTCTCTGCCAACATTATTTTATTTTTCAGATTTTATATTGTGAATTTTTGCTAAAAATATGTCCTTGGACAATATAAAACATGGAAAACAGAGCACTCGCTCATACACTGGACTTTGAAAATTTGACAGTATTCATCAGTTAAGACTGAAATTTCCAATGGAAACAAAATTATTGCATTCCAATAGTCTTTAGTAGTGTATTACTTGTTTTGAAATACAGTACTCGGCATCCATATAGAAGGTCTTGGAATATTTATTGTAAGTTATTATCAACTTCTTTAAATAAAGCTAAAGATCTTTAATATCAATAATTGATAAAAATTATTATTCCAATACAACCATAGAACTTTTGATGTATACAGAGTATACAACTTAAGAAAAAGCTATGTTATGGAACTATAGAACTCAAATCTATAATGACACAAATCACACAATTAAATCACTTTAAAGTATGACATTAAGTGTTAAAAACAACTTAATGTTCCATAGCTGACTCTGGGAAAAATTAATGGCCAAATCTTCTATTCATGGTCCTTCATGTGGACTCTTAGGCTGCAATATTTAAATAGATACAAATGAGGCCAGTACTCTTTGGACTTTCTTCTTCCAGGGTCCAGAAATTAATGACTTGGATTGTGGTATTGTGGAATGGAAGTAAAAGAACAAATTAGATCGTGGCCTAAATCTGCACTAACTCTTCCACTTTGACAAGCTAGTTGACCTTCTCTGATTCACCTCTTTTTAATGTCTAAATAGGTAGCGACATGACAGCATGAGGCCAGTAAGTTTTGGAGATAATGTGTATAATGTGTATACTATTTACCAGGTTTACCCATTGAATTGTTTTTAATATTGCACTGTTTACCCAGGATTAACACTTAGAAACTTCTGTTCCTAAGACATACTCACTGACAGAGTAGTTCCTTTAATTTGATATTCTGTTTTAGATGATTCTAAAATAAGTTGTTTAGGAGACAGAAATGTATTACTCATTCTTTCTCTATTATATTTGGTTGTCTTCTTTATATTTTAGTAAGTATTTATTAAAATAATATGAGAAATTTTACTAGATAAACTGTTTAAAAAGGATAGTTTTATTTGACTGTTTTCATAAGATAGGTTTTCATCGGATTCTTTCCCTCTCTGCAAGTCATTGTAAATCTTTCCTTCCTCCTTACACCTCCAGGTTCATGCTCTCTTTCTGGCTCGCTAAAAAGCAAAGCAAAACAGAAAAAAAGTTACAACAGTTAAAAAGTAGAAAAACAGAAAATACCAAAGCCATAAATAAACAAACAAATAAATACATAAATAAGTATGTAAAAATAAACATGCAGTCCATTTGGTGTTTGCCAGATAGTCCTGAGTATTGTACTGCCCAAGAGTGTGATTGATAATCCAATGAAATTCCATTGGCCAAAAACTGATTCTCCATCTCTCAGTAGATATCAGTGGCAAATAGCCTCTTGGTTAGGGGTGGGAATTTGTGTGCACAACATTTTCTCCATGCTGGAATTTTGTCGGGTTTGAAATTAAGATAAATAAGGGACTATGAAAGGAGGAACAACTAACACTAAAGACTTTTGAAAATCAGATGGAAACCTGCTACTGTAGAAGCTTCCTATATTATATGGATGAAATTTACTTGGACTCATTATACAAGATGGGAAATAATATCTCTTCTAGACATTTTTTCTCTTTTCATTTCTCTCTCTCTCTCTCTCTCTCTCTCTCTCTCTCTCTCTCTCTCTCTTTAGATTTCAAAACAGGATTTCTCGGTATAACATCTCTGGGTGTCCTAGAACTCTCTTTACAGACCAAGTTGGTCTCAAACTTGCAAAGACCCACCAGTTTATGACTCCTGAATGCTGGAATTAAAAGCCTGAGCCACTACTGCCTGCCTTACTTATCTATCCCACCAGATTAGACCTCCTTGCCATGAATTGGCTGCAGTTTGTAAAGTTCTTGAGTAAATTCCATAAAGCCTCTGACCCACAAAATAACACAGTTTATTGAGAAGGCTACTAGCTACCCTCTTGATGGCAAGGCCCTATTGCTGAAGACACAACCTACCTATCTCATCTAATATGTAGACATTCAACTGATATCCAACTGGAAGCCCCAAAGCTACTTAGTAGCTTTCAAGGTGTTGGAAGTTACTTTGCATAGTGCCGGAAGACAAATGTGATAAGATGGATTGGGTTTTTTTTTTAGAATTTCATATATGATCACAGTATTTGCATCACTCTCACTCTCCCCGTCTAGTTCCTCCCCCCACAGCATAACCTACAAAGTTCCCTGAACTTTGTTCCCATATTGATGTGTTTAGGTTGACCACTCGAGATTGGACAACTCTACAGTAGTTTGTCCTGCAGGGAATTGATTCTCTCTTTGTCAATAACCATTGACTTCCTGTAATTCTTCATTTAGATGTCTGGGGGGGACTATGTGAAATTCCTCCTGTCCCCACTGACAGGTCAATTGATATTTGCATTATGATGATCTTATACAGACAGCCATACTCTAGAAAGTTCATGGGTACACTTTCCTTTCACAACCTAATGATAGTTGTCCTATTATCTGAAATTCCAGCTAATATTTGAAAAGTATCACTGTAGGAAGGTATATCACATCCTCAGAATGTACATTTCAAAATTATGTGTTGAAGTTTATTTTCAGTTTCTATTTAAGTCCAGATACCTATCTAAAACATCTTTCCCATTCTAACTTAAACTACATAGAATAGTAGGATTCCACTTTTAGAAGTTATTCTTTTATTCATAAGTAGCAGAATTCTGGAAATATTTACTGAAATAATATTTCTTGGGCAGGATTGATGCTTAGAATTTCTCTTTAGCAACAAAATATTAGGGAATAACTGCGATGAGATCTCTGGTTCTAAGAATCACAAAGTGGCTTATATTTTCTACTAGTCACAGAAATAATTCCAAAGCATGGTGAGAACATAAGGCTTGTCTATCAGTCTATAGAATAATCTTAAGATCTACCAATGTTGTTTGAAAGATCCATTAACAAGAAAATGAGCATTTCCATACAAAAAAGCAAAAAAACCCTTGATGACATTAAGGTGTTCAGTTGCAGAGTTATCATTCTAGAATATAGTAAATAGGAAATACCAAGAGGATATTAGTGTATAGGTTTTAGCTACAGGTCTCTAAAGCTTCAGTGAAACTGGCACATTTCCGAGCACATAACTATTTAAGAAATTGATATATTTAAAAATATTTAAAAATCTGCCTGTGTCCTAAAATGCAGAAACATCCTTTATCTGGATTATTTTAAGAAAAACATGGCTTTTTGTAAAGCATAGTTTTAAAAGAGTGATATATAGCTAAAAAGTGAAATATTTATTCATAGTTTAAAATTAATTTCTAATTTTAAATATACTGATCCTTAACATATATTTTTAAATCAAACTATTAAGATTTGAATGTGATTCAAATGCTTTATTCTTTCCTTGAAATGATTTTTAAAACCATTAGACTTACATTTTATAAATGTAAAATAACATTTCCAGTCTAGAACTGAATCAGCTAAAGCAATAATGTAGTGCTAATTAATTTATTAGGCTATCCTCTTCAAGACTAATGTTAAAGGCATTGCATGCTTATTTCTGAGTTTTATTTTAAAAGATTTATTCATTTTTTATTATGCACACCAGAAGAGGGCACTAGATATCATTATAGATGGTTAAAAGCCACCATGTGGTTGCTGGGAATTGAACTTAGAAGCTCTAGAAGAGCAGCCTTATTTCTGAATTCTTAATGTATGTGTGTGAACATTTGTTTTCCAGATATAAACCAGGAGAAATTCCTTTCCTCTGATTGGCTTTGGATAGCGAGTGATAAAATAAGTCACAGTATCAAAATAATTTGTTTACTTAATTAGTTCTGAAAAATCAATGCCTAGAGTTAATAAAATGACTCAAGAATAGTAAATACAGTTTATGATTTAATAGACACTTGTCTCCTAGCGAACAGTCTTTACAAGTATAAAACACATCTCTTGTTTTTCTCATTATGAAAGGAGATGAGATTTCAAAGTGGATCTTGGAAGAAAGTTAGAGCCACCTAACTTCCCAATAAGCCAAATCTGTTAAGAATTTAAGTCAAATTGTTTGGACTGAAATATTTAGACTAAGATGAGTAAGTTCTTAATCCTGAGTAGCCCCGTTATAAAATGAGTTCCAGTTTCAAGTGAAAACAGAAACTAATAAATAGCATCTAATAAATAGCATGAATAAAAGGGAACAATAACTAAACAAAAATCTACAATAAAGAAAATAGGCTCTGATACTTAAATTGTAACTCAGCATATACTATGAAAGAAAACCAGGGAAAAGGCCAGCCATGTTTTCGTGACCATTCACATCTACCCTATATGTCAGCAAGCCTGATATTGATGATATGATGGTTAAGAGTGAGTGAGGTAACCTTGATGGAGAAAGACAGACATGGTATGTACTCATCCGTAAGTGAATATTAACTGTAAGATAAAAGACAACTATGCTGGAATTCACAGACCCAGAGAGACTAGGCAACAAGAAGGGCTCATGTGGGAACATGTGGGTCTCCCTAGGAAGGGGAAATAAAGAAATTTCGTGAGTGGAATGAGGCCAGGTGGGGATGGGGACATGAGTGATCAGATTTAGGGGCGAGTACTGAAAGAGGCTACGGAAGAGAGGAGTTGCATTTCGGGGTCAGGTAAAACCTAGTACAAGGGAACCTCACAGGAATCTACAGGGATGACCCCAGCTAAGATTCTTAAGAATAATGGATATGTAGCCTGAAATGGGCATCTCCTGTGACCAGATTGATACCTAGCCCAATTGTCATCAGAGAAATTTCATTCAGCAGCTGATAGAACCAGGTGCAGACCCACAGCCAAACATTAGGCAGAAATCTGGAAATTCTGCAGAAGAGGAGGAAAAAGGGTTGTCAGACCCACAGGAACCAAGGACACCCGAAGAAAACTCACAGAATCAACTAACCTGGGCTCATAGGAGCTCACAGAAACTAAACCGGCAACCATGGCGCCTGAATCGCACCAACCTAGGCAATCTGCACATGTTAGAGTTGTGTAGCTTGGTCTTCTTGTGGGACTCCTAAGAGTGGGAACAGGAGCTGTCTCTGACTCTTCCTAGCTTTTCGCATCCCACTCCTCATACAAGGTCAAGTTGCCCAGATACATGAGGAGATGCTTACTCTTTCTGAAACTTGATGCCATGTTTTGGTGATACTCACGGGAGATCTGCCCTTTCCTAAATAGAAATGAAGGAGTAGAATGGGCAAGGGTGCAGAATGGGAGTGAGAGCGGACTGGGAGTAGAGGAAGAAATGAAAACTGCCCCAGGGTTGTAAAATAAATAAACAAACAAATAAGTAAATGCATTTATTTTTTGTAAAAAAAAAGTGAACAATGAAGCAAAAATTAAAAAAAATAGTGAAATAGCAAAACACCTCCTGACATAATGTTGTTTTAGAGGTTCAGTGATTATTTTTGCTTATGATTTTCAAATTTCAGTAGAATATCACTGTTTTAAGAGACATAATTTCTATTTTTTAAAAAAGTAATTTTAAGTGCAGTTGTTAAATTTGAATATTTGTCTTTTTATATTCAAATCATAGGAATTTGTATTCCCTTATTTATAAAAATATTTTACACTATCTCTATCTCCATCCATCGCCATATGAAGGCTCTGTGGTGATATGCAAAATATTCATCAGTATGGTTATGGGCCAAGGCCAGATCAGGCACCCTCTCCTCTGCTGCCCAGAGTACAATCTGGGGACCTCTCCTTGACCTGGGAACCCCTCCAGAATCAAGTCTCTTGCATACCCTAAAATGGCTCCCTTAGTTGAGATATAAACTTCCCTGCTCCCATAACCATCCTTCCTCCCTCCCCCCTCCCATTCCCCCAATCCACCCCCGATCTTCCCCCTCTCCCTAACCATCTCCTCGTACTTCCACCCCCCACCCCCCACCCCGTGCACCCAAGTTTGCCTGGCAATCGTGCCTACTTCTAATATCCAGGAGGATAACTATATGATATTCTTCAGGTTCACCTTCTTATTCAGCTTCTCTAGGATCACAAATTATAGACTCAAAGACCTTTAATTATGGCTAGAATCCACTTATGAGTGAGTACATACCATATTCCCCTTTTTGGGTCTGGGTTACCTTACTCAGTAAAGCGTTTTCTATTTCCATCCATTTACATGCAAAATTCAAGATGTCATTGTTTTTTACCGCTGAATAAAACACTAATGTGTATATGTTCCACACCTTTTTTAACCATTCTTCTATTGAGGGGCACCTAGACTGTTTCCAGGTTCTGGCTATTACAAATAATGCAGCTATGAACATAGTTGAACAAATACTTTTGTAGTATGATAGGGCATCTCTTGGGTATATTCCCAAGAGTGGAATTGCTGGGTCCTGAGGGAGGTTGACTCCCAGTTTCCTGAGAAACCGACACACTGATTTCCACAGTGGCTGCACAAGTTTGCATTCCCAACAACAATGGATGAGTGTTCCCCTCATTCCACATCCTCTCCAGCATAGGCTATCGGTGGTGTTTTTGAGTTTAGCTATTCTGACAGGTGTAAGATGGTATCTCAAAGTTGTTTTGATTTGCATTTCCCTGATCGCTAAGGAGGTTGAGTATGACCTTAAGTGTTTTCTGGCCGTTCGAAGTTCATCTGTTGTGAATTCTCTGTTCAGTTCAGTACCTCATTTTTTTTTATTCTTTCAGTTTATTTATTTATTTATTTATTTATTTATTTATTTTTAGTAAATTTTATTAAATTATAAAAGTTTCCATTTCCGCCCCCCCTCCCAACACCCTCCCACTCCCCCCACTCCCCCCCTCCTTCACCTCATTTTTTAATTGGGTTAATTAGAGTTTTAGTGTCTAGTTTCTTGAGTTCTTTGTATATTTTGGAGATCAGACCTTTGTCTGATGAGGGGTTGGTGAAGATCTTCTCCCAGTCAGAAGGCAGCCTTTTTGTCTTACTGACAGTGTCCTTTGCTTTACAGAAGCTTCTCAGTTTCAGTAGGTCCCATTTATTCATTGTTTCTCTTATTGTCTGTGCTACTGGGATTCTACTTAGGAAGTGGCCTCCTGTGCCTATATCTTGTAGACTACTTCCCACTTTCTCTTCTATCAGGTTCAAAGTGGACAGATTAATGTTGATGTCTTTAATCCATTTGGACTTGAGTTTTGTGCATGGTGATAGATATGGATCTATTTTCATTCTTCTACAGGTTGACATCCAGTTATGCCAGCAACATTTGTTAAAGATGCTTTCCTTCGACACATATTGGAACACTGAACTTAACTCCCTATGCCCAAATGAGAAGCAGAGGGAGGGAGATCGTGAGCAAGGAAAGCAAAGTTAGAGGGGGCCTTCATCTGACGATGGATGGAGATAGAAACGGAGACCCACATTGGAGCACTGGAAGTCAGGACCGCGAAGGGTGCATTCACCCATTGATACAAGGGTCTGATCGAATGAGAGCTCACCAAGGCCAGCTGGACTGGGACTGAACGAGCATGAGATCAAACCGGACTCTCTGAATGTGGTTGACATGGGGGCTGACTGAGCCCCCAAGGTCCAAATGAAGACTAAGAAGCCATTAACAATGGCACTGGGTCTTGTTTCGTCTGCATGGACTGGCTTTTTGGGATCCTGGCCTGTCTGGATGCTCACCTTCCTGGACCTGGAGGGAGGGGGGAGGAACTTGGATTTCCCACAGGGCAGGAAACCCTGACTGCTCTGGGAAATGGTGAGGGAGAAGGAGAGGGAGTGGGGGGGAGTGGGGGGGAGTGGGAGGGTATTGGGAGGAGGGGAGGAAGTGGGAAGAGTGTTTTCGGGTACTTGAATAAACAAGTCTAACAGAAAAAAAGAGAAGGTGCTAAAAAGTATATTTCAGCAGGTGCAGAGAACTGATTATATTTGGTCACTAGATGAGATAAGAAAGGGTTAGAAAGAGGAAGGGCCAGGATAGTGATAATGAGACAGAAACTTTCTGTTCATAAGAAGAAACCACTTGTCTGAGGTTTATGTTCCCAAGCACAAGATTTCCTCTTCTAAGGATGCTTTATGTCTAACACCTGTTCCTGATAATATACTTTTCTTAAATATCACTGATGTGACTAAAAGAAACTTTCATACTGTGCCAACCAATGATACATGCATGACCTTCTGATTTGTTCTTTGTTTGAATACTATATAATGAAAACTTGAATTCAGTAAAATCAAAGCAGATTCCAACCAAAAAAATAAACAAAAAATATTTTACACTAGATATTACATGATAACCCTACAAATTCATGAAATATTTTAATATTGTTCTCTAAGAATCACACTGCCTATGTACTTCTGCAGAGAGCAGTTTTCTATAATTCCTTGTACCTGGGATGGTACTAGCGGTAGCATCAATCATCCAAACCTAACCAGTGCAATGTTGAGTTCTGGAGCCTACTGAGGCCACAGTAAAACTGAGAACTTCTAATCTATCTATCTTGGAACTCTGAAGTAACAATGAAGGAACTAATTCCTGTTAACCTCAAGAATGAGTCACATGGAAGAAGCTCAAATTATCTGACCGAGCTGTGGCATTAACCCAGCAGACATGTGGTTGGGTCCATCCCCACCAGTCACACAAAAAGGAATGCATGAAAACCAACACAGAATGAGCCTGCCTACAGAAATGTCTGAAATAGTCAGTTATTATTTTATGTCACTAGGATTTGAAATGGTTTCTTACACAATGATAGATAACTATCACATTTCCTTACTCTTACCAGATCATATAGCAGGGTAGGAGAAATTAAAGTGGTTGAAAATCAATTCAGAATTTATTGATTTTGAAAATGACACCATAAACATGTAACTCTACTGAGATGCAATGGCAACAAAAGTGAAAAGAGGCTATCCATCAGCTAAATGGAATGGGAACACTTTTATTACTTGCTGAAAATATCTATTTAGTCAGTATTTTTTAATGAATAAAACATATATTGAAGTATACCATTATCTCATAGCACTGTGCAGGATGTCTACAAAGTGAAAGCTAAATGCAGGCTAAAAATAATTGCTCTGTAAGAGGAGATACTTAGAAATCTTGACAATTAAGGAAATGGACAATACTTAGGAGTCGTCAAGATTGCATTATTATGCATCAGATTAATTCTCTATTCTTTAACAAATGAGATAGCTGAAGTTAATGAATTATTTTTATTGTCAGAATATTAAAACCACCTTTTGATTAGGTCATTATAATTTAAGACTTAAAATTTTGATGTCTTCTTTTATCTGTTTTCCATGAATTATATAAATCTTTGAGTATTTAATAGATGTTTGATAGGTATAGTGACCCTTACAATTGATTGTTTTGTTTCTAAAGCAAACCTCTCTTCTTGTGTCTATTAAGAGGAAATAATAGAATAATTTCACTTTAAATTTTCCAAATATTTTGAAATTCCCTCCACAGAGTAATCCTTTAGCCTGGAAGTATCTTCCAGACCTAGACACAATCTCATTTATCACTATACACATGGGATCATAATTTTAGTTATTTATTAAATGTTGGCTTGATAAATGCCAGTGAATTGGCTAAATATAAATATCTACAATCCAGATACTTTCAAACCCCATGACTCTGAACAAAGTTGCTCTCTCTTTCCCCACGTCTTGCCTAGAAATACAAGAAAATGTTAAGTGTAAGATTTCCAAGTCAGAGTGAATTGAATTACATGATTGCTTTTGGAAAAATGAAACAGTATGAGAAAAAAATTGTTTATAAAACATATGAATTCTTTCTACTTACCAAAAGACTCACACAGGAAGATAATTATTATTGGAGGAGAACTGTGATTTAGAAGCAGAAAGTTGCTTTTAAATGGTGACATTTATAACAGCAGAAAATTCCCCACAAAAACGTCTGGCTAGATGAAAGGGAAGCAATGTATCTTGCTCGCCTGTGGTAATGGCAGTGTCAGACCTTGCTGGCTGCCTCAGGATTACTGAGCCTTTGTTCCCCTTCCATGGTCCACATGTCTAACTCCACTGCCTCTGGGCAAAGACTGAAGTCAGAGGCATCTTGAGTAAAAGAAAGAGAGCCTTCCTGTGTGCATTACCTTCTTGGACCACATCAACTATTTTTCCACTTTGAAAATCAGTTCCCCTCTGGAAAGATTTTAAAATATTTTTTTCAGAACATATTGATTTACAAAAGTACTTTGTGGTTTCCATGTAGAAAATGCACTTAGTGCTAATAGCAAGTTTATTCCTTGCTCCTGAGTTCACAGAAGAGGCTTTTCCAGAAAGGAGATGAAAAACAAAATAGAGGTTATCTTTCTTTTCTTGTTTATTTATTTTCAGCTTGGGACCTACTAGCTTTTAATATTTGTTTTCTAAAATAATGAACTTGTAAAATGAAACACACATAAAATAAATAAAAATAAAAATTAAATAAAAACAAAGGTAACAAAAATAAACACAACTAAGTATACTTAAAATATGCACAAAGTATTTTCTAAATTTGAGTATAATTGAAAAACATTCAAATTTTCTTAGACTGATAAACAAATTTTATTTATTTAGGATATAGCAGATCATTTAAAAAATAATCAGTTTTATTTGTTTGTTTTGAGAAAGGGTCTCATGTGGCCAAGGCTAGCCTTGAACTCACTATGCAATCAAGGATGACACTGAACCTCTGATCCTTCTGCCACTGCTTCCACCACAAGCAGCCTTAAGGATCCTATTTTACATTTATGTTTAATGATATGTAATATTTAACCATCAGATAATGTATCTCACTGAGTTATACCATTCCATATACTTTGTTGTTACCTAGTTGTACTGTTTTTCACATGAAGTCTCAGAACTCATGACTCAAACCTTCAATAATAGAAAGGACTGAGAAACCACACTTTCCTGGAGGTACAGTTTTCCCCCATCAGCATGAGGCCACACATAATCACACAAGATGCACCTCTTTACAAACCTGTCCTTTGAAAAGCTAAGGATAATTATAGCTGCTCTTTCTATGCTTGCCTCAGTAAGTCCTTTCTGGAGTGATTAGGTGGACATGGCAGATTGCCTTTCCCCAGGCAGAAGAGTGTAGTAAGGGAACAAAAGTGCAAAGCAGATAATTAGACTGTCTCTAATGGGTGCAGCATGCCAACACTGAAATGTTTCAGGGAAAAATATCAGAATGGGTTTTCTCCTGTAAGTCTGAGATTATTTCAAACTTAAAATGGAACATAGCAATGAAGTAGGATTATGAAAGCTTGTTGTCATTTGTTACTTTTTAAAAAGTCAATAGGATTTATGAGTGAAACTATCCCCTAACTTGTAGATTGAATATATCAATAAAACTCACACCCAAATGGTTGAAAATGCTGACCATATGAATTACTGTTGGTTACTCTTACTCCCAAGAATGATTATGCTGTCTCCAACATGTGTTGCAATTTGGTGGATGTATAAGGGATCAGGATTAATCCAAGACTTCCCTGTGTCCCTGAGAAGGAAAACAACTAAATGACTCACATGTTGACTGACATCAAAGTATAAGCTCAACTTCCAAAGCATTAGAATCAAATAACATGACTCCAGTTTGGCCAACTAGAGTTACATTCATTGGAGATACATATCAATATAACTTTAATTAGAGACTTTCGAATTGAAATTTGTTCTTTCTCAGATAGCCTACTATTTTCTAAACAGTCTATTTTTAAAAAGAAATTAAATGGTTAGAATTATTTAAGGATTAAGGGTTGCGTGAAACAGATAATTGACAGAGCAATAATACCTACCATCAAAGACCAACTTGGTGAACCAATGAGATTTATTAACATTACAGGAATATGGATGAAGGGTAACTTTCAGCAGCAGAAATGACTCAAATACAGTTGCACCAACAAAGACCATAAAAAGATGGGTGGCAATTCTGCAGTTATAAATTTCACTATTCAAGAGTAACATTATGCCTCTAAATAATGCCTGTCTTCCTGTATTAAGATTTTTGTAAGTACAAAGGAAACATAAGATTTTAAAGTAGATTTCCCCATGGTGTTTTATTTTTCCAAAGCAATCATGTAATTCAATTCATTTTACGTTGGTAAACTTATAGTTAACCATCTATTGTTCTGTTCACAAAGGTCAGAATTCTGATGCACACTGCATGACTATGAACAATTCAACCGGACAGATATTGTTCTTTCCATGCTGCTCAGGTATTCATTGCTTCTATGAGACAGCTCAACTGGTCTCTGCTTCCTCCATGCAGGTTAGCTTGTCTATGAGTTTTCTAGGTATTTAGATTGCCTAAGTGTTTCTTGTCCAGCAAAGAAGATACTCTTGTCTGGTATTCTACAATTTTTAGTTATTTCTTTTTTCTTCCTCATTTCCTCCTTTACTACACAATCAACAATGTTTTAACTATATTAAAAACTTAAATTATTTTGTAATCTCTTTAACTTTATAACACAACTCTCTCATTATTAGGAAGCTTCCTGTTGATATTCAACTTTTCTTTTAATTTTTTCTTATTCATAGTATTTCTTTCTATTCTCCTTTACGTCTTTATTTCTGTAAAATTTCTTTCTTCTTTTTCTTCTTTCTTTGTCTCATTCCTTTTTATCACCCATGTACTATTTCCATATTTGTTCTGAGTTTTTGTCACTTCATAGCACATTCTTCATTCACTATATTTTATTTTATTTCTTTTTTATAGTCATGTGTTATATTTTCATGGACTATTTTTCAGCATATTTTTACATCTAGCAGGTTTTGTTTTGTTGCTATTACAACACAGTGCTTTTTAAAAAAAATCTGAGTGATTCCATGCAAGTATTTATCCCAGAAGAGAAGAATACACAATGAAAAGATTTCAAAGTCAGAGAAGTCATAAAAATGAACTGCTGTATGTGTTGCAAACCAGAAAACAAGGAGCCTGGAAAAGTTAGGCAACATATCTCTTCCAAAGTAAATACATATTTATTTATTTATAAAAATCTCCACTTCCTCCCCTCCTCCCAATACCTTCCCACTCCCTTCACTCCCTCTCCTCCTCCTTCTCCAGTCCTAAGAGCAGTCAGGGTTTCCTACCCTGTGGGACGTTCAAGTTCCTCCCCCCTCCCTCCAGGTCTAGGAAGGTGAGCATCCAAACAGACTAGGATCCCAAAAAACCAGTACATGCAGAGGAAACAAGACCCAGTGCCATTGTCAATGGCTTCTCAGTCAGCCCCCATGTCAGCCACATTCAGAGAATCTGGCTTGATCACATGCTCGTTCAGTCCCAGTCCAACTGGTCTTGGTGAGCTCTCATTAGATCAGTCCCCTTGTATCAGTGGGTGAACGCACCCCTCGCGGTCCTGACTTCCTTGTTCATGTTCTCCCTCCTTCTGCTCCTCATTTGGACCGTCCAGTGCTCCAATGTGGGTCTCCGTCTCTATCTCCATCCATAGTCGGATGAGGGTTCACTCTGATCCTGCCTTGCTTGCTCATGTTCTCCCTCCTTCTGCTTCTCATTTGTACCTAGGGAGTTAACTCCAGTGTTCCAATGTGGGTCTCTGTCTCTATCTCCATCCATCACCAGATGAAGGTTCTATGGTGATATGCAAAATATTCATCAGTATAGTTATGGGCCAGTTCAGGCATCCTCTCCTCTGCTGCCCAGGGAACAATCTGGGGACCTCTCCTTGGACCTGGGAACCCCTCTAGAATCAAGTCTCTTGCAAACCCTAAAATGGCTCCCTTAGTTGAGATATATACTTCCCTGCTCCCATATCCCCTATCATACTAGAAAGGCAATTGTTCAACTGTCTTCATAGCTGCATGATTTGTAATAGCCAGAACCTGGAAACAGTCTAGATGCCCCTCAATAGAAGAATGGTTAAAGAAGATGTGGAACATATACACATTAGAGTTTTATTCAGCGGTAAAAAACAATGACATCTTGAATTTTGCATGCAAATGGATGGAAATAGAAAACGCTTTACTGAGTGAGGTAACCCAGACCCAAAAAGAGGAATATGGTATTTACTCACTCATAAGTGGATTCTAGCCATAATCAAAGGTCTTTGAGCCTATAACTATGATCCTAGAGAAGCTAAATAAGAATGTGAACCTGAAGAAAATCATATAGTTATCCTCCTAGATATTGGAAGTAGACAAGATTGCCAGGCAAACTTGAGTGCACGGAGGGAGGGGGTGGAAGTAAGGGGAGATGGTTAGAGAGAAGGGAGAGGGGGAGGATTGGGGATAGCTTGGGGGAATAAAGGCACAATTTTAAGATGTCAAAGTAGGTATAAGTTTATATACAAAGATTTCAAATGTTTAATAGTGAAAATTGCTATGGAAGTCAGAGAGGAAAGAATCACAAAAATTTATACCAATATTTGAAGTGGAAGTCTCATCCAGAGTCAAAGTTCAGCAGTGTGGCTGAGAAAAATATAACTGTCCTGATTGAAAAACTGGCAAAAATATCAATTGAAGAAAAGAATAAAACAGTGAATTAAAAATTATGTGAAGAAATATCAATTAACTAAGCCACTGTGAAAAAAGTATATCTGAAATAGAGACAAGAAAAGAGACATTCAGTATCTCAAATAGACGTGAGCAAAGAAGACCCTCTAAATGACAATTTCATCAAAATTTCAACAGTACAAATCAAAGAAATAAGATGAAGTGAAATGGGGGAAAAGATAATTCGATTATGAAGGCTCATGCATCAACAAAGTGTCAGTTTCTCATCAGTTGACTTAAACGCAGGAAAAATGGGATTATATATTTCAAGTTGAGAAAATAGATAATTGTTAACCAAAATTACTGTGTCCTGCAAAATGATCATTTAATATAGATGAAAGAATATAAACATTTTAAGACAAGCACAAAGTCTTCCAGACTAACACAGCATAGGGACACTGCTTTAGGAAGAGTATACACAGAGAAGGATGCAACGCTGCCCACAAACACACAGGAAGACTTAAATATCACAAAAGGAGTGCATGAGTAAAGATGAACTAGGCAGGAATACATATCAGGCAGTAGTAACAGAGTGACCTCAACACAAATAAGAGAGGACAACAATCAAACAGGTAGAAAACAAAATGACAGGAGTTAGCAAGCCGATCTCAATAATAATCTTAAGTCAAAATGTTCTCAGCCCCTTCTCCACAAACATACATAAAGACACCAAGAGTAACTAACTGGATTAAAAAACAAGAGTCAAGTATAAATTTTCTCAGGAAAGCATACTTCATTAGCAAAGACAGCTACAGAGTGAAATATATGTTTTCTTATGTACTAGTTTGCTGTCAATAAGTGAAAGATGAATAAAACTGAAATATTTACTTTAATAAAGAAAGTAGATTTCAAACCAAAGTTAATAAAAAGAGAGAAAGTTATATTGATAAAACAATTCAATAATAAGAAAATATATAAATCAAAATTGGATACAAAATTTCATTCAAAGTATCAAGTTTTGATATAGTAGTGGGTGTGTGTATAGTGGGTGACTTCGATACTTGAGATTTATCCAAGACTCTTCATAGCTAAACGACATGATAGATGATATGGTTTCTTTCCAGCCACTCATAGTACCATCTCTGAAGCAAACAGCATTCTAACAACAAAAAGAAAGCTTATTAAATAACTGAAACAATCAAAACAGTTTTTTTATGTTTTATTAAATCATAAAAGAATAATGCTAGAAATCAATAAGAAAAGAACACAAAAACAACACCAGTATTTGTAGGCTTACCAGTGTATACCTTAATCAAAAGTGTCATTGACAAAACAAAGGAGGGAATATTTTAAAATACTGGAAGTAAATAAAAATGAACTACAACTTGCTAGAAATGTTGTGGAAAGTTTATAGCTATGAATGTTTACATAAAAGAGTAACAGCAAATCATCAGTCGGGGATTTCCTTCAGTTGTTCAGACTCAGGTCACACCAGTCACAAGAACAGATCATAATCCACCTTGCTGCTGGTCCCTGTTTCCGATCCCAAAGGACTTTTTTCTGCTGCTCAAGTACGAATCATCCCAGTCAAATGAGAGGTAAGGGACCCTCTGACAGGTGAACTGCTTCAATTCTGTTCACAAAGACCCAATCTGCAGGCTATGCTTCTTAGCTCATCTCCTGTTCTGCTGCCTGAGACTGTTCTCAAACCACTTCCACTGCTCAGGCATGGTGCCAACCAGGCAGAACAGGAGCAGCCCACAACAGTTAGAATAATAAGCCATACCAACAAGAAGAACATAGATCCCCTTCTTCAGTGAAAGGTAGCCCCCAGAAGCTCAGCTCCTGACTTCGACAGAGGCTCCCTACTAGATCAGAAGTCATGCCAGCTGCCAGAAATCTAGGTCACAAAGGCTAGCAGACCAAGCCTTTTGTTTCCAATAAGGAAACAAAAACTAAGGAATCAAACACCCATCCAACAAAGGCAAACTCATATATAAGCACCTAGACCTATAATTATCCCAAACCCAGATTCCTATACACCAGTGGAAGAATACAATCAACAATACTCATGACAATATGGCAACACCAGAGACCAGATATCCTACAACAACAAGACCCAAATATTTAAACAAAGCTGAGGTACAAGGAAATGACCTTAAAATCAAATTTAAAAAGATATTAAGGTCTTTAAAGTGAAAATGAAAAAATCTCCCAAAGAAATCAGGGAAGAGGAAAACAAAAATTGAAGAAAATCAATAAATTCATTAAAGAATACCAAGAAAGCCAAGAAAAATACAAGCAAACTGGAGAGAGAAACTATTCAAGACTTGAAAGCTGAAATATAAGCAATAAAGAAAACATAAACTGAGGGAACTTTGGAAATAGAAAATCTGGGTAACTGAACAAATACATATACAAACATCACCAATATATTACAAGAGGTGAATGAGAAAATCTCAGTGTTGGAACAATCAATGGAAAAAATAGATCCATCAGTCAAAGGAATGTCAAATCTAAATAAACTCCTATCAAAACATCCAGGAAATCTGGGAGAGTTTCAAAAGACCAAACCTAAGAATAATAGGAATAGAAGAAAGAGGAGATTCCTAGCTCAAAAACTCAGAAACTATTTTTAACAAATTCATAGAAAGAAAATTCCCAACCTAAAGAAGGACATGGCTATAAAGGTACAAGAAGCTTACATAACAGAAAATAGATTTGATTAGAAAAGAAAGCCCCAAAGACACAAATTAATCAAAACACTAAACATACAGAATAAAGAAAGATTATTAAAAACTGAAAACTAAAAGGATATGTAGCATATAAAAACAGTCCAGTTAGAAATACACTGAGTTTCCACCAGCAGTGGTAACACACGCCTCTAATCCCAACATTTGGGAGGCAGAGGCAAGAATATCTCTGTGAGTTTGAGGCCAGCCTGATCTACAAGAGCTAATTCCAGGACAGGCTCCAAAACGCTACAGAGAAACCCTGTCTAAAAAAAAAATTGCACTGACTTTTCAATGGTGATTCTAAAAGACAGAAATTCATGGCAACAGCAGTCTTACAGACTCCAAGAGACCATGGGTGCTAACTAGACTGCTATACCCAGCAAAAGTTTTAATTACAATAGATAGCTAAAACAAGGTATTTCATAACAAAGTAAAATTTAAATAATTAAACAATCTATCCACAAATCTAAACATACAAAAAATACTATATATCCATGAAAACACAGTAAGAAATAATCTTACACCAGCAAACCCAAAAGAAAGAAAGACATACACACACACTACTACCACCACCACCACCACCTCATCACCAAAATAACAGGAATTAACAATCAGTAGTAATTGATATCTCTCAATATCAATACAATGAATTCACCAATAATAAGACACAGGCTACCAGAATGGATGTGGCAATGGTATTCATCTTTCTTCTGCATATAATAAATACACCTCAACAACAAATGGAGGTACTACCTAAACGAAAGGAAAGGAAAAAGATTTTCCAAGAAAATGGATCTAAGAAGCAAGCTGGTCTAACTATTCTAATATCTATCAAAATAGATTTCAAACCAAGATTAATCAAAAGAAATGAAAGATATTTAATACTCATCAAAGGAAATTCCACCAGGATGACATTTCAATTTCTGCCATCTATGTCCCAAATGCAGCGTCAGCTACATTTGTATAAGAAACATTTCTAAAGTTTTAAGTGCAAATCAAACCTCACACATTAATAGTGGGAGACTTTAATATTCCACTTCCACTGATGAACAGGTCTGTCAGACAGAAACTAAACAGAGAAATAATCATCTAACAGACATTATGAATAAAATAGTCTGACAAGATAGCTACAGAACATTTTATACAAACATCAAAGAATATACCTTCTTTGAACTTCAGCAAGTTAGCGTCACACCTGAAGCTCTAGAGCAAAAGGAGTAGAACATACTTATGAGGAATATAAGGTATGAAATAATCAAACTAAGTGTGAAATCAACAAAAATAGAAGCAAAGAGAACAATACAAAGAATCAATGAAACAAAGAGAAAACTTGTTTTGAGAATATAAACAGGATATACAACTGTTATTGAAACTAACTAAAAGACACAAGGAGAATATCCAAATTAACAAAAATCAGTAATGAAAAGGGACATAACAACAGACAGTAAGGAAATCCAAAGATTCATTAGGTCATTTTGCAAAACCCATACTACAAAAAATTGGAAAATCTAAAAGAAATAAACAATTTTATTGATAGATGCCACTTAGCAAAGTTAAATAAGATCAGATAAACAATTAAAATATATGCTATAAACAACCCATACGGTAATAGAGAAAGTCATTAAAAGTCTCCCAAACAAAAAAAGTCTAGGGTTAGATGGTTTTAGCACAGAATTCTTCCAGACTTTTAAAAAAGACATACTACCAATGCTCCTCTAATTAATTCACAAACGAGAAACACAAAGAATGTTACCAAAGTCATTTTATGAAGTCATAGTCACCTGTAAATGGAAATTTCTGTCCTGTCTATTCCATCAACTGTTCAGTCACAAAGAAGCACATAGAGGCATCATTTGTAAACAGAGACTGCACTTTTCATTCCTGGCTGCAAAAGTCAAATAACCACACAGAAACTATATTAATTACAACCCTGTTTGGTCGATGATTCAAGCATATTTCTAGCTAGTTCTTACATCTTAAATTAGTCCATTTCTATTAGTCTGTGTATTGCCACGTGGACTTAGTGGTACCTCACTTTTTACACATCTTGTTTCCTTGGTGGAAGCTGGCATCTCTTTGATGCTACCTACTCTCTCTAAGTATTTCTGTTCAGATTTTCTGCCTGGCTTTACTTTGAGAAGCTACTGGCCAAAACAACTTATTCACAAACCAATAAAAGCAATACAAATAAAGAAAAGCAGCCCACATCAATCAACTTGTTACCCAGAGTACACAAAGATTCAGCAAAGAAAGAGAATTACAGACCAATTTCCCTGATGTGAGTGAGCATCGATGAAAAAATACACAATAAAATACTTGCTAACTGAATCCAAAAACACATTAAAAAGATTAATGATCAAATAGCCTACATTCCAGAGATACAGGATAGTTCAACATATTATTAAAATTTGTCAATGTATACACCATATAAGAAAATGAAAAAGAAAATCCACATGGTCATCTCATTAGTGCTGAAAAAAAGATTTACAAAATCCAACACCCTTTCATGATAAAAGTCTTGGAGAAATCAGGTTATACAGGGATATGCCTAAACATAATAAAGGCAATTTACAACAAGTCTATAGCCAACATTAAACTAAATAGAAAAAATTCAAAACAACTCCACTAAAATCAGGAACCAAACAAGGCTGTCAACACTTTTCATATCTATTAATAGTTCTTGAAGTTCTACCAATTACAAATAAATGAACATTGTTGAGCAAGTATACTTGTGAAATGATCGAGCATCCTTTGTGTATTTGCCCAAGGGTGGTTTAGTAGGATCTTGAGGTAGATGGATTTCCAATTATCTGAGTAACTGCTATATTGATTTCCAAAGCAGCTGTACAACTTTGCACTCCCACAAGCAGTGGAAGGGTGTTCCCCTTACTTCACATCCTCTCCATTACAAGCTGTCATTTGTACTATTCTACACACAGTTGTCATCAGAGAGGATCCATTCAGTAACTGTTGGAAACTTTGTGTGTGTGTGTGTGTGTGTGTGTGTGTGTGTGTGTGTGTGTGTGCGTGTGTGTGTATGTGTGAACATTAAATGGGCTACAGTGCCTCCATTGTTGCTCAGATTTTGGGTCTCAGGTCTGTTAGTCTTCATAATTGTTAACTTTCACACTTTACAAAACTAAAACCAACCAGCCCTTGGATTTCCCTGAAAACTTTCCCCACACCGCAATAAGAAAAATAAAACAAAACATAGAATTATAATAATTAACATCCTGACAGTATGATTTGTCCAGACAGCAATCCTTATGGAGTGATCACAGAAGGAATATTAGCAGAGCAGAGCTTCAGGTATCAGGCCTTGCTAGACCTAATTCCTTCGAAGATTTATGACAAACTAGGATGGTGTTACAGGTGTCTGTCCTTGTTATATCAAGTCCATCAAGAGATCAATTGCACCTATGGTGTCCTAAGCTTCCTTCAATGGCACCTTTCTGCTCTGATTCAAAATAACAATTAACACTTTGTACCAGCTTTTGATGCAGTAGACTAACTGTTTTTGTTTGGTCATGAGAGTCAGATAATCAAAAAAAATCTTCTAATTGTAAACAGAGAAATTTGTTTCCTGGCTGCCCAGACACAAATAATCACACAGAAACTATATTAATTCCATCACTGTTTGGCCAATGATTCAGGTATATGCCTAAATAGTTCTTACATCTTTAATTAACCCATTTCTATGTTAATCTATCTTAATCTTTGTTTAACCATGAGGCTTACCAGGAATGGTCTAGTGTTCTTCAGCAGCTGCATGGTATCTCCCTGACTGCAACTACTCCCTCTATATATTTCTATTCAGATTTTCTACTTTTGATGTGGGCTATCCTTCTGTACATGTGTTGCTTTTGTTTGTTAATGAATAAAGAAATTTTTTTGGTCTGTGATAAGGCAGAGTAGAACTAGGCCCTGAGTAGAACTGATCCTATCACTACACTGAAGAAACCTGACTTAACCCTGGGAGGAAGTCATCAAAGTTGGAATCTGTTGGCTTTTGATATGAAGGTAATTAAGAGAGTTGACTATGCTTTTAAAATGTCTTAGTCAATTGAAATATTCAATGTTTAAGTTAATTTTAATAGACTATCTAATAATTTTAATTAAATTTATTCTTTCATTCACAGAAGCATTATTAAGTATTTTGAGAGTTTAGCACTAAGGCCAAAATGTAAACAAAATGAGTGTTGAAAACATATACAATGTCAGTTCACCTGATTTTAAAATTTACGTAATTGTAGATTATTAACATATAGCATGAAGATCTAAACGTAAACTTGTACCATATATATAATGCTAACAAGGGAAAATGAATGCCTTGACTTAGGGAAGGATGAGAAGTTATCTATGAGGTCCTGGGTAAGGTTTAAAGAAGGAGTAGGTATCAACAAGTTCAAAGAAAGCAGTGCAGTTTAAAGTTGAGGTAACTACAAATGAAATTTCAAAGAAAGAACACTGTAGAATACTCACTTTCAAGAGATGACTACACACTTTTTTGTGCTATGTATTTAGAGTTACTAAGAACAATGTTATAAATCAGTAATCAAGCTTTAAACATAATTTTGATGATGATTTTAGGTTATAAAATCTTGGTATGCTTGTGTTCTAGGTTATGTTGACCATTTTTGTGAAGTCACAAACTAACAACAAATTTACCTCAAGCATATGCTACAGCTCATTTTAAGAGGCATTTCTCAGATTTTGATTTTGCATGGCAAAGAGAATTATGAAGTGAATGGTGGAAGAGCAATGAAATTTTGCTAAAACAGTATCCTATAGCAGCTTAACTTGCATTCAGTGGCTAAGAAGAGCTCACAAACATGAACACTGGTTGAGTACTTTTCCTGTCTTTTGCTGGATTCCCTCATGGATCTGTGACAGGCATTGTCTCTGAAGGCTGACTCAGCACTTTGACTGGACTCTTTCACATGTTTATTGACTAGTAAAGAGCAGACACGGTTGAGTCAGCTGAGTGACATGGCATTTCATAGAACCTTATTTTCTAGTAGGCTGGCCAGACTTTCATTTAATTGAAATAGTTTTGCCATTTCTTCATATAAAAAAGATATATTATATATAAAAGTTCCTAGGAGTAGATCATTCTTATATGAACTTTCACTTTGTCAATAAATATAATAAAATATCTAGAAATACTCTATTATCTATCTTATCTTTTTGAGTCTAAAGTTTCATGTCTAATTTATTGTTGTTCATACCTAAGGAAAATTTTAATTATAACTATATAGTCTTCAACTCCTCAAAGACCCCAGAAAAATATAATACTGCTTAAGTAAATAGGAAATTGCTATAAGCAACTTTCAAAACTCTGGAGTTGAAAAAAAATCTCACTTCCTGGACAGTCACCCAAAGTTCTTCTGTAATGTTGTGGTATCCATATTCAATCTATAGGGCTAAAGTGTCTGGCATATTTTTCAGTGAAGCAGGAAATCTTGAGGATATCTCATGTATTTCGGCAAAATTTGTCAGTCTCTTTCTTCTGTGTCCTGGATAATGTCTGGGAGATGCTTTCATGAAGCCAGAACCCTGAAAGACAGCCATACCTTGGTTTTTCAAGTTTATCAGTCATTTCTTTCATGTTCTGTATGTCTAGTTTATACAGCATACAGTCAACCAGACAACGTAAAAGCACTTTCTTGCCCTAATGGCTAGGTTTGCCATACTAAAAGCAAATTCCATAAGGATCTCCTTTGATATTGATCATCCTCTTGAAGTAATTGGTGCTGCCAGGAGCAGATGTGTCTCACTCATGAAAAAGTGTAAGTTCTTAAAATATTTAAAATGCCATATTCTATAGGTCTTTGAAGTGTTTGAAGAATACCTATCTTAAATATATTTCTGTATATCTAGAAAACCTAACTAACATGACTGTACGTTTGACTATTATAGATGACTATTAATTTGTATTTCCTAACTATATATTATATTTTTAATTAGCTGTATTAAAATAATACCTTAAACAAGAGCATAAATGTGTATATAGTACAAAATTGACTTTAAATTTGTATCAATATACAAAATCCTTTAAACTAGAATAGAAACATACATAGAGTGTAACAGAATTAACTTAAATCTATGGCAATGGAAAATATCTGAGATTAATAGTTGCTTTTATATCCTATATTCTTATATTTCCATAAATATAACAAACATCCATTGCCTGCCAAATAACCAAATACCATCCATACCTCCAAAACTCTTGGGAATGTGGATGCTGTTTTCTTCAATATGCTTTCTGCTGTCTGTAATTGAAGTATCTTTAGGATTCCTAATAAAATTTTGAGTTAATGCATAAGTCTGGGAGAGATCAGTGGTAACCTTTGTTGATAGAAATAACATGTCAAGTTTCAAGAGGTCTCTCTTGATCAAAGTTGGTCCATCTTAACCTGGGAAAAATATATAGCCTCTAATTTCCTATGTTACAAGAGCAAAACTACTTCTGCAAAGCAATGCATCTTTTAAATTTCATTTTACAAATAAATTTTTGACTTCTATTTTAAAGCTTTTTTTAGGTGGTACATTTTAAAAAACTAGTTTGGTGGTACAATTTATCAGTCTGTCTTTCAGTCCCATGTTGTTCAACAGCTGTCTCTTGTCCATCAACCATCAAAAAATTTAAAATCTAGACTCCCTGTTTATTTTCCATTGTTGTGTGCCTTTTTTTCTTATATTGTTTTATTGTCCCTTTAAAGACTTTGCTATATTTTTTTAAACTATTTATTTCTTTTCATAATTGTTTTGATTCTTTGCCACCTTCAAATCTAAGTACATTCTTAAAACACATTTTGACTAATTTTTTTTTGTTCAAAACCGTCTTTATTGTGTATCTGTAATCATTTTTTGATCGCTGTTTTAAATGGGCAAGTGGAAATGGCTAGGACCAAAGCAGCCCCTTTGACTTATGGTTCTGCCCTCCTCAGCTTTTAAATATGGCAAAGGTAGCAATAAGCATCACTCTCACCCTCCCCATCCCAACCTGCAATCAGGTAGTATGCAACTTACACACAAATTTTATTGTCTGTAAGTGCAAAACCTAAATAAATCATGCAGGACAGGCTGATTAGCCAATTAACCCCTTTCTACCAGGGCTGTGTGAGATTGAGGAAACCCATCACACACCTTGGCTCATGGCAGCTGGTGGCAGGCTGGGAGACATATATCTATGCTGCTACTGGCATGAAACTGTAAGACTAGGAAACCTAGTACAGCTCAATTTCTGTGCACTCAGAATCTTTTTTTTTAAAGTTTTCTCAGGCCCTATGGAAGTTTGAGAGTCTAAGTTTGATATGCCATTTGTAACTGAAAGTTTCTCTCCCAACCACCAGTTTCTGAATAACCACTCAGAGATTTAATATTGATTACAAACATTTTTTATTTATTAGTTCAGGCTTATTATTGACTAGCTTTTACAACTTAAATTAACCCACTTCTATTATTTGTATTTTACTATGAAATTTTTGGTAAAATATAGAACATCTTGCTTCTCTGGTGGCTGCTGACATCTGCCAGACTTTGCCTTTCTTTCCCTTTATCTTTGTTTGGATTTACCATATGTCTCTATTCTGCCTGGCTATTGGTTAAATCAGCTACTTTATTAACCAATGGTAATAAAACACAGTCATAGCATTCAGAGGGACATCTCACATAACATTACTTTATAATGGAATATCTGGGTTACTCTGCAACACTAAGTATTAAATGTACATATACATATGACATTCTACACAATGACACTCCACATCTGCATCCATCTAACATTTATCTACCTCTTTATCAATTACCTATCGATTTATTTATCATTTCCCCATATATCTATGTTGGAAACAACCAATTTTAAGCACTTGAAATACTAAGTAGTAAATAGCGTATTGTTGCTGTCTAGGAACATAATCTAATTTTAGGCGTAAATAGTAGAAATATTATGAATAGTTCAAAATGGCTAGCAAAGTCATGAAATTTTGAGGAGAACCTAGATATCATATTACTAAAGTAGAATAATCCCTTACTATATTCTAAAATTTGTCCTTACATTCATAGGTAAGTGTAGTTCTTGCTCTTCAACTCCTCTTTATAATGATCATTACAGAAAACCATAATTAATTAAAATGCAGAGTAGATCCCAGTCTCAATGGATACATTTACAATACAACTCAAACATATAAACCTCAGGGTTCATTGCAGAAGACAAAATCTAGTCTATGAAGTGAGATCCAGACTAACAGGGTGGACTGTACCCTATATAATAATAATAATAATAATAATAATAATAATAATAATAATAAATTAATAATTTGTCTGGTGTTATGGCACATAGCTTAAATCCTAGCACTCAGGAGGCAGTAGCAGGTGGATTCCTGTTTGTTCAAAGCCACCTTGGTCTATCAGTGAGCTTTAATGAGCTCACATTTATATATGCTATAATTAATGACAAAAAAGTCTTGAATCTGAAAGAAAGCAATGAGTGATATAGGGGATAGTTTGTAAGGAAGAAATATAACAGGGAAATGATTAATTATATTATGATCTTAAAAAATAAAAGGCATAATTAAACTAATGCACAAGGGTAGTAGATACAAAAAAATCCAGTTGAATAAATAGCATAAAAAAAGAAGAACAGATGAATGTACCCTTGATTGGGGAGCTCTGAATGAATTGAATGGATTATATGAATTGTAGCCATGACATCATCCTGGGTATAGCATTGGAAAATTGTTTTGAAAGATGTTATTATGGAGTATATCACTATTTAAGAATGTAGAAATGCATTGTTTATTACAAATATATATGCATCTACCATTTTCTCCCAATAAATACTTTAATTCAAAATAATTACAAATGTAAATCATTAAAATTAAAAATGAATGGGAACAGTACAAAATATAAAAAATATATTTATCCAGATCACTTCAGATATGTGATGCTAGTTATACAGAACACCTGCTCAAACACTTGTTTTTCTTGTGGCTTTTCTGAGAGCATTGTAGTCCTTTTAGCCTCCAGGAGGAAGTCAGCGTAGCTATTAAATTTTTAATGCATAAGCTCATTTTTGCAATTTCCAAAAATATCAAAAATTAAGGCTAAATTTTTAGAGAAATCAGAAATCACTTTTAAGCAGCTGCACATTTTATTTCATTTCTTAAAAATGCTTTAAGTTATTTTAATTTGACAGAAAATCTTATTTCTCAGCAACTTAAAGAAACAAGTGAGTGTAATTAGAATCTTTATAATAATCACCTCCCCAACTGTACTTATCACAGAACAACTCCCTTACCTGGAAAGGACTATTTGAGACTATTGTGATTTAGACATTTGTTGTCATCTGCTATGGTGACACATGCCTTTGATCATGTAATGCCTTTACATACTCATGAGAGAGAGGTAGGAGCATCTGTTAGTTCAAGTCCAGCTTCATCTATATAGTGACCTCCAGTGAACCTTGGCTACATAGAGATATCCTATATCAGAAAAGCAGGAAAAGGAGGAGAAGCAGGAGGAACAGAAGAATCAGGAGAAGGAAGAAGGTAAGAGTAGAAAAGATTTCCATATTGTTTTCAAATATTCACCATCAGATTTAACTATTAAGGCAGGTAGTAAAATTTCAAAATTTCAAAATTCCAAGGAATGGAAGCATATTAGATAATCTCCCTCTGAAATTATTTTCTTTACTTTAGATATAAGTAATAAAACAACACAGAAGTTGGTGAAGGAAATAATAATTGTGAGGAGACAATAATTCCAAACTTGATATTGTGTACTGGGCATTATTGGAATGAAGCATCTAATGTCTAATTTAATTTACATGGTGATCTTTTGAAACATGTATTACAAAGTCCTTAGATTGAATTGATCCTCCAACTTGAATGATCAATGAAACATTTTATCTGGATTGTAAAAGAATTTATTAAGTTTTACTAGCAAATTTTGCAAGTGCTCACTTTACAATTTTTGCTAAGGTCTTTATTTTCCAAGTTATTAAAAATGAATTTACCATAGATTATCTAAACAATATTTATGTATAATTCATATTTCCTTTACTTCAATTTTTATCCTCATATATTATTTTGCATTGATAACAGTGACAATATCTTCATAAAAATAATTACATTAACAGTATCTCTATTTTATGTAAAGGACAATAATATTTTATATATTCATTAACTTTTCATAACACATACACATATTTCACTTGATTTTGTTACATGTATCTAAGAGAAACTTAGGCTCACTACAGTAAGGACAAGAATCATTCTTACATTCTTAGAATTAGTTAAGCAGCAGAATTAAACTAATTCTCAGTTCTGTCTGGTAAAGCAAATATAATACACTGAAATATTTTTGGAACAAATTCTCAATCTTTCAAGAATGGTCTAGAAATATTTTGATAAAAATGTTCAGTCTTTTAAGAATATTATAGCTAATCTTCCCATGTATGCTTTCTTAAAAAAATCAAACAGATGTAAGCCTCTTCAGCTTTGAGAAAGAGATTACATATTCATTAAACTTAATTTTAATTTTCTACTCAAATCACAGAAATATTCATTGCTGATTGATCCTTTAACAATATGTGTAATTGCTCATCTAGTACTTCATTAGACTTTTAGTGGACCACAGTTCTTCAGCTGCAGCTGAAATTTCATTAAGATATTTTTGATGAAGATCTTTTATACTTACATTCTTAGTGCTTAGATTTAGGGTCATTGGGGCCTTCTTACTAATCTGTGAACACATATCTCTGTTAGCCACCAGAGTTAATCAAGTACCAAAGCATTTCATTTTAGACAACTTATGCTCACACTGTTCATAGCAATCAGAGGAATTCACTTTACTTCTCAATTAATATTAATTTTTGTTTTATTCAAGGCAGAGTTTCTCTGTAGTTTGTAGAACAGGTTAGCCTCAAACTCGGAGAGATCCACCTGCTTCTGCCTTTTGAGTGCTGTGATTAAAGGCTTGCATCACCACTACCCAGCTTCTCCAATTATTTCTTATGATTCACAAGTTGCAGTTTTTTGGGAAGAAGGAAGATTCCTTCCCAGTCCTGATCAGACACCGAAGAAGCAGAATGCGACCGCCCCCACTGAAAAATGACTGAGCCATGTGGCTAACATAGATAAGAATAATGGGTTAATATAAGTTATAAGAGCTAATACGAAGCCTGAGCTAATGGGACAATCAGTTTATAATTTATGTAGATCTCTGTGGGATTTTCTTTGGGACATACCAGCTGTGGGAACTGGGCAGGACAGAAACCCCTACAAGCAGGCCCTCATGTTACACAGTTGCCCACGTCAGGAGGAAAATTCATGTGTTCTATAGGTAATGATTTTGTGCAGTGAATCTTCTGTTGTCAACAGTTATTAATGGTGAATAGACATACTATTTTTATTTTTATAATAGTTTATACCTTACAGTAGGTTTTCCAGGAATTCACATATACATACTTACCTTAATCAAATCAACTGGTCGCTCATTATTTTTCTTTATTAAGTAGTCATTAACTCAAGAATAGGGAGCTCCTCATTGACAAATGTGACTAAAGTCACTTTTCTATAAGACTATAATGTCTTATGTTTTAGACATGTTCTTGTGGAAAGCTACCTATATCAGGGGTATGAGAAGCACAAAGTGGACGTTAAGGATTTAAAAATGATAAATTGAAGAGGACACAAACTTGGGTGATAAGGAAACAGAGGCAGGAGGTAAATCCTGCAAGAGTTGGGGGAAGGAAGTGAATATCTTCAAAACACATCACATGAAATTCTCTACGGACTAACTAAAAATGGTCAACTTTGTTATGATTTGTGCACCTATATTTAAATTGTCTGATATCTTTAAAATGGATGTGGCCTATCCATTCCTATGTTTTCTAACTTAACAGAAACTACCACCATGTGCACACACACTCTCTCTCATACACACATACACACACACATGCACACACTCACGCACACACATGCACATGCACTTCCTGCAACTCTTTCCTGTTGTTCCATATGCACTTTCTGCTCTTATAGTCCAACATCTTAAACTCATTATTTATTCTACATCCAATTTATAAACAGCATCAATTCATGACTTCACTATTCCTCTATAATAATTTAGGTCTTTAGAATATTTTCTACAGAGGTTTTTTACTTGAAACCTTCTGAATAATTATGTGTTACACTGTACATTGGCAGTATCTTGTTCATTCATATTTGAATTGCAAGTATCTGAGTTTGCAATCAACACAAATTTGTGCTAAGTATCTGAAAATTTAAGAAAAGTTCAAATCTTTTGCATATTTTCAATTTTTATTAAACTATAGAATCCTGCATGGTAATATCTTAATTATTTAAACTATTTTTCTCATTCTCTCTCTGGACATTTTAATATCAGATACCATTGTGTGATTACAAGCAAAATATTGAGTTAAAGATGAAAACATGTATATATATATATACAATGTGATATATAATTAAGACTCCATCACTGTAGTGCCTGATATTAGTAAAATCAACCGAAAGATTTTATGGATGGATTCTAGAGGAGAAAATACATTACAGGTAATCAAAACGAAAGAGAAAAACATATAACAATAGAAATGGCATTAGTATACAGAAAGGCAGCAAGGGCAAATGTTAAACCAAGAAAATAGAACAAACATGCTAAAGGGGACCAAGAATATGGATAACTACTGAGACTAACTAAGATATTCTGTAGCAGTCAATTTCTACTGTGATAAAACACTATGAACAAGGACAACTCGAGAAGGAAAGAATTTGTTACATCTTACACTACCAAATAACATGATGACAGAGTGAAGTCAGAAAAAGAACTGAAGCAGAGCAAAACACTGAACATAAGCTCTGACGTGAAGTCACACAGGAGTGCTGCTTATTAACTTACACATTATGGCTTACTCAATCAACTGTTGGAGAAGGGAACCGCTTATTGGTTCCTGGCCATCTAGCTAGCTCAGTCAGTAGTGTATGAGACTCTTAACCTCAGGTTTGTGAGTTCAGGAACCTTGTTGGGCACCAATTTATTGGAGAAGGGAGCCACTTGTTGGTTCCTGGCTACCAGGCTACCTTAGACCTGAAATAGTCACAGAGAAACTCTATTAACTAAATCTCTGCTTGGCCCATTACTCTAGCTTTTTGCTTGCTAACTCTTAAATATTAATTTAACTCATTCTTTTTAAATCTTCATTTAACCAGAAGGTCGTGGCCTATCCAAAAAGTTTTAGAATGTCTGTTTCAGGCAGTGGCTCCACAGCATCTCTCTGACTCCACCCTTCCTTCCCCCAGAAATCAGTTCCATCTTCCCTGCCTACCTAACTTCTGCCCTATCAACAAGACAAAGGAGTTTCTTTATTCATTAATCAATAAAAGCAACAAAGAGACAGAAGGACTTCCCACATCACTCAACTTGATTTCTTTTGTAAGAGAGGAGGTGTTTTGAGACAGGTGTTTTTTTGTGTAACAGCACTAGCTGTCCTAGAACTCACTTTGTAGAACTGGGCTTGAACTCACAGAGTTTTGCCTTTCACATACTGGATTACAGGAGTGTATCACTGCTTCCTTGTTCTCAATCTGATTTCATGATCCAGGATTACCTGCCCAGGATGACACCATCCAATATGGACTGGGCTCTCCTACATCCATCATAAGTTGTTTATTATTATTATTATTATTATTATTATTATTATTATTATTATTATTTTACTTAAAAATACCTATTCAAATTCCCACTGTCTCTCCTCCTCTCACTCTCCTCCCACTCCCTCCACAGGTCCTCCGACCCCATCCCCCTCCAATCCTAAGAGAAGGCAATGCACCCTGCCCTGTGGAAAGTAAAAAGCCCTCCCTACTACATCTAGATTGAGCATGGTATATATCCAAAGAGAATAGGATCCCAAGAAGCCAGTACATGCAGTAGAGACAAATCCAGTGTCACTATCTGTGACCCCTCAGTCTGTCCCAGCTGTCAACCCCCTTTAGAGAGACTTGTTTGTTCCCATGCTCATTCACTCCCAGTTCAGTTGGAGTTGGTGAGCTACCACCGTTAGCTCAGGCAAACTGTCTCAGTGGATCAATTCCTCATAGTCTTGAATTCCTTGCTCATACTCTCACTCCTTCCACTCTTCAGCTGGATCTTGGGAGCTCAGTCCAGTGCTCCAATGTGGGTTATAGCCTCTTTTTCCATCTGTTGTTGAATGAAGATTCTATGATGGTATTTAAAATAATCATCAGTCTGACTACAGGGTAAGGTCAATTCAGACACCCTCTTCTCTATTGCTTAGGTTCTTAGCTGGGGTCATTCTTGTAGATTCCTGGGCATTTTTCTAGAGCCAGGTTTCTTGCTAGCCTCATAATGGTGCCCTCAATCAAGATATCTCTTTCTTTGCTCTCATATCTGTTCTTCCTCCATCTTGACTATCCCATTCCCTCAAGTTCTCCTCAACACCACTTCTCCCCTTCCTTCTACCCCCTGCCCTCATGCTCTCCAATTTTTTGTCTGTTTCAAATTTCCAGGTGGCTATATATATGTATTTCTTTGGGTTCACCTTACTACTTAGCATCTCTAGGATTATGAACTACAGGCTCAATGTCCTTTGTTTATGACTAGTATTCAGTTATGAGTGAGTACATGTCATGTTCATTTTTTGGGGGTCTGTCTTACCACATTCAGTATAGTATTTTCTATTTCCATCCATTTGCATGCAAATTCATGATGTATTTTTTTTTAACCACTGAGCAGGATGTGCCACAATTTCTTTATCCATTCTTCAGTTGAGTGTAATCTAGGTTGTTTCTAGGTTCTGGCTATTACAAACAATACTGATATGAATATAGTTGAACAAATGCTTTTGTAGTATGATTGAACAAGTTTTGGGTATATTCCCAAGAGTGGTATTGCTGGATCCTGAGGTAGGTTGATTCTCAGTTTTCTGAGAAACCACCACATTGATTTCCAAAGTGTTTGCACAAGCTTGCATTCCCACCAGTAATGGATGAGAGTTCCCCTTGCTTCACATCCTCTCCAGCATAAACTATCACTAGTGTTTTTGATCTTAGCCATTCTTACAGGTATAGGATGATATCTCAGTTTTGTTTTGATTTGCATTTCCCTGATAGCTAAGGAAGTTAAACATGTCCTTAAGTATCTTTTGGGCATTTGAAATTTTTCTGTTGAGAATTCTCTGTTTAGTTCAGTATACCACTTTTTAATTGGGTTATTTAGAATTTTAATGGCTAATTTCTTGAGTTCTTTATATGATTTGCAGATGAGTCCTCTGTCTGATGTGGGGTTGGTGAAGATTTTTTCCTATTCAGTAGGTTGCCTTTTGTATTATTGACTGTGTCCTTTCCTTTACAGAAGTTTCTCAGTTTCAGGAGGTCCCATTTATTTATTGTTGCTCTTATTGTCTGTGCTACTGGGGTTATATGTAGGAAGGAATTTCCTGTGCCCATGCATTGAAGTTTACTTTCCACTTTCTCCTCTATCAGTTTCAGTGTAGTCAGATTTATATTGAGGGCTTTAATCCATTTGGACTTGAGTTTTGCGCATGGCAACAGATGTAAATCTATTTTCATTCTTCTACAGCTTGGCATCCAGTTATGCCAACACCATTTGTTGAAGATGCTTTCTTTTGTACAATGCATAATTTTAGCTTCTTTGTCAAAAACCAGGTGTTCATAGGTGTGTGGATTAATATCTGGGTTTTCAATTCAATTCCCTTGGTCAGTGTTTCTGGTTGTATGCCAATACCCAGCTGTTTTTCACTACTGTAGCTCTGTAATAGGACTTGATGTCACAGATTGTAATATCTCCATCACTTCCTTTATTGTACCTGATTGTTTTGGCTATTCCAGGCTTTTTGTTTTTCCATATGAAGTTGATTATTGTTCTTTCAAGGTCTGCAAAAAATTGTGTTGAGATTTTGATGGGGATTGCATTGAATCTATAGATTGCTTTGGTAGGATTGTTATTTTTACTATGTTGATCCTACCTATCCAAGAGTATGGGAGAACTTTTCATTTTCTGGTATCTTCTTCAATTTCTTTCTTCAGAAACTTAACTTCTCATCACAGAGGTCTTTCACTTCTTTGGTTAGTGTTACCCCAAGATATTTTATGTTATTTGTGGCTATTGTGAAAGGTGATGTTCCTCTGATTCCCCCCCCCTTCCGCTTCTTTTTTCCTTTGTGTATAGGAGGGCTACTGATTATTTTGAGTTGACCTTGTATCCTGCCAGTTCACTGAAGGTATTTATCAGTTGTGGGAGTTCTCTGATAGAGCTTTTGGAGTCACATATGTACACTATCATATCATCTGCAAATAATAAAGTTTAACTTTTTCCTTTCCAATTTGTAATCTTCCTGATCTCCTTATGTTGTCTTATTGCTATTGCTAAAACTTCAAGAACTAAATTTAAGAGATGTGGAGAAAGTGAATAGTCTAGTCTTGTTCCTGATTTTAGTGGAATCACTTTGAGTTTCTCTCCATTTAATTTGATGTTAGCTGTCAGCTTGCTGTATATCACTTTTATTATATTAAGATATGATCCTTGTATCCCTGATCTCTCCAAAACCTTTATCATGAAGGGGTGTTGAATTTTGTTGATTTTTTCAGCATCTAATGAAATGATCATATGTTTTTTTTTTCTTTCAGTTTATTTATATGATGGATTGTATTGATAAATTTTCATTGAACCAGCCTTGCATCTCTGGGATGAAGCCTACTTAATCATGATGGATGATTTTTTGATGTGTTCTTAGATTCGGTTTGCCAGTATTTTATTGAGAATTTTTGCATTCATGTTCATGAGTGAGATTGGTCTATAATTCTCTTTCTTGGTTGAGTATTTGTGTGGTTTTGGTATCACGGTAACTGTATCCTTATAAAAAGAGTTTGGCAAAGACCCTTTTTTTTCTATTTATGTGGGACACTTTGAGGAGTATAGGTATTAGCTCTTCTTGAAAATTCTGGAAGAATTCTGTACTAAAGCCATCCAACCTGGGTTATTTTTGGTGAAAGGCTTTTGATGACAGATTCTATCTCCTCGAGGACATGTAAGTTTTTGATGGGGAAATGGAAATAATACAAATGATACATGTATTAGAAATATATAGGTCTTTCTGTGGAATTTATTTGTAATTTCAGACATGGAAACTGAATGAAATTGTGATCAAGATGTATATGACACTGAAGTGAGAAGAACTGATTTTTGAGCTCTAGACATGCTAGACAAACACTCAGCTAAATACTAAGTCCTTATCTTACTTTTACTTTTAGAGAGTTCCTTACTAACTTACCCATGCTAGTACTGAGTTTACTCTGTAGCCAAAAAAAAAACCCTTGAACTTGTGATCCTACATCCTCATTCTCCTGAGTAGTCAGGATTATAGGGTTCTATCATATCTGCTAAGACCCTTAAAATCTAACTTATTAGAAGTATATTATTTTATGACCCATAATTAATAATAATTTGACCCACCATGATACACTTGAGGACTGCATGTCCTTTCCAATTTTACTCTGTCCCTCCAAACTCCTACCCATCCTCTATGATGTTCCTCCACTTTTGGTGGAAACCCTGATTTCTACTGCTACTCAGCCCAACTTCTGTATGTGAGTACAGTGTGAGCCATTGGACTACATCTTCTCTTCAGGTAGGAATCCCCTAGTTTCCAGGAAGGAATCCCCAACTCCTACTTCTAACTACAATTAACACCCCTATGTCCCTTAATGTCTCCTTTCATAGTATGGATCCCAGAATACAATTGCCAACTCAGTTATCCTTTTTGCTTACCTGAGGATAACTATGTTCAAGGAAGGCAAGAAAAATATAAATAAATGCCAGAATGAAAAGTAGGAACATAAAGTAGATACAGCTGAAAGTGTTTGCAAATTAAGAACAAATGACAACCAAAATGCTAGGTGGGAAAAGATAATCAAAATCAGTGCAAAAATTAGTGAAATTGAAATTTAAAAAAAAATCAGAAATCAGGGTTTACAGAGATCTACACTATGCCCTTTGCATAGGTATTATTAGTTACAGTTTATTGATTTCAGGAGATACCTGAGTGTGTGGAGAAGTGAGAATTTATTTCTTGTTCCTTCTCTTGGACTCTTTTCTTTCTGTTCTGTTCAATTTCAAAGTATTAGTTTTTTATTTATCTTACTTATTATGATTATTCTTTAGAAACCTGTTTCTTTCTTATTTTTAAGATGAAATTATTTTAACATTCTTTTGTCATTTTACGTACCAATCCCAGTTCCTCTCTCTCCCCTCCTCCCGTTTCCCCACTTTCCACCCAGTCCACCCCATATCCACTTCTTAGAGAGCATAAGACTTCCCGTGGGGGGTCAAAAAAGGATTGTACCTCACTTTGAAGCAGGACCAAGCCATTCTCACCCTCATATCTAGGCTGAGCAAAGAATTCTTCCAAAGAGAATAAGCTCCAAAAAGCCAGTTCAAACACTAGGGATAAATCCTGTTCCCACTTCCAATGACCCATAGACTGCCCCAGCCACTCTAGTGTCACAAAGGTTCACCTAGTTTGGTCCTATGCAGCTTCCTTCACTGTCAGTCCCAGTCAGGGAGCTCCCACTAGCTCAGGTTTGCTGTGTCTGTGAGCATTCCCATCATGGTCTTGATCCCTTTGCTAATGTCATCACTTATCACTCTCTTCGAAAAGACTCTGGGAACTCAGTCTAGTGCTAGCTGTGGATCTCTCAGTCTGCTTCTAGCAGTTTCTGGATAAAGGCTCTTTGAAGGCCTTTAAGGTAGTCACCAATTTGATTACAGGGTAAAGCCACTTCAAGTACCCTCTCCACTATTGTGTAGGATCTTAGCTGAGACATTATGACTTACTGGGGAATTCCCTAGTGCCAGATTTCTTATAAGTTCCATAATGCCTCCTTCAATCAACATATCTTTATCCTTGCTCTCTCATTCTCTCTGTCCTTGCGAAATCTCAGGCATTCCATTCCCTCAGGTTCCCCTTTCCTTTCATTTCTCCCCTCACCCCTCTCCTTCCATCCTCACTTCCCCCCAAGCACCCAATTTTATCAGATGTTCTTGTCTATTTCCCCTTCCCAGGGGGATCTATGTATGTCTCTCTTAGGGTTCTCCTTATTACTTAGCTTTTCTTGGGTCATGGACTATAGGCTAGTTATCCCTCATTGTATGTCTAATATCCACCTATGAGTGAATATATGCAGTGTTTGTCTTTCTGGGCCTGGGACTGGGTTGACTCACTCAGGGTAGTTTTTTTTTTCTAGTTCCATCAATTTGCCTGAAAATTTCAATATGGCATTGGTTTTTGTTGTTGTTGTTGTTTGCACCACATTTTCATTATCCTTCAGTTGAGGGGCATCTAGGCTGTTTCCAGGTTCTGGCTATTACAGATAATGATGCTATGAACTTAGCTGAGCAAATATCCTTTGGGTATATACCCAAAAGAATTGTTAGGTCTTGAAGTAAATTGATTCCCATTTTTTCTCAGAAACTAGCAAACTGATTTCCAAAGTGGTTGCACAAGTTTTCACTCCATCCAGTAATGGATGAGTGTTTCCCTTTCTCTGTATCCTCTCCAGCATAAACTATTATTGATGTTTTTGGTCTTAGTCATTCTGAACTGGGTGTAAGATGGTATCTCCCTTAAGTGTCTTTCATCCATTTAAGATTCTTTTGTTGAGAATTGTCTGTTTAAATCTATACCTCATTTTTAATTGAATTATTTTGGTAGTTTGATGTCTAGTTTCTTGACTCCTTTATATATTTTTGACATCAGTCCTCTGTCCGATGTTGGGCTGGTGACGAGCTCTTCTCCCTCACTTAACTGCCATTTTGTCTTACTGACTGTGTCCTTTGTCGTACAGAAACTTCACAGTTTCAAGAGGTCCTATTTATTAATTGTTGCTCTCAGTATCTGTGCTGCTGGTATTATATTTAGGAGGTGGTCACCTGTGCCAATGTTTTTAAATCTACTTTCCACTTTCTCTACTATGAGTTTCAGTGTGGCTAAGTTTATGTTGAAGTCTTTTTTTAAATTTACTTATTTATTTATTTATAAAAATGTCCACTTTATCCCCTCCTCCCAATACCCTCCCATTCCCCCACTCCCTCTCCTCCTCCCTCTCCAGTTCTAAGAGCAGTCACGGTTTCCTCCCAATACCCTCCCATTCCCCCCATTCCCTCCCCCCTTCCTCGAGGTCTAGGAAGGTGAGCATCCAAACAGACAAGGATCCCAAAAGGCCAGTATATGCAGACGAAACAAGACCCAGTGTCATTGTCAATGGTTTCTCAGTCAGCCCCCATGTCAGCCACATTCAGAGAATCCGGTTTGATCACATGCTCATTCAGTCCCATTGCCGCTGGCCTTGGTGGGCTCTCATTCGATCAGTCCTCATGTATCAGCGGGTGAATGCACTCCTCGCGGTCCTGACATCCTTTTTCATGTTCTGCCTCCTTCTGCTCCTCATTTGGACCTAGGGGGCTCAGTCCAGTGCGCCAATGTGGGTCTCCGTCTCTATCTCCATCCATCTTCGGATGAGGGTTCGCTCTGATCCTGCCTTCCTTGCTCACGTTCTCCCTCCATCTGCTTCTCATTTGGACCTAGGGAGTTAAGTTCAGTGTTCAAATGTGTGTCTCTGTCTCTACCTCCATCCATCGCCAGATGAAGGTTCTATGGTAATATGCAAAATATTCATCAGTATGGTTATGGACCAATGCCAGTTCGGGCACCCTCTCCTCTGCTGCCCAGGGAACAATCTGGGGACCTCTCCTTGGGCCTGGGAACCCATCCAGAATCAAGTCTCATGCAAACCCTCAAATGGCTCACTTAGTTGAGATATATACCTCCCTGCTTCCATAACCATCCTTCCTCCCTCCCCCCATCCCATTCCCCCAAGCTATCCCCAATCCTCCCCCTCTCCCTTCTCTCTAGCCATCTCCCCTTACTTCCAACCCTCTATCCCCCATGCACCCAGGTTTGACTGGCAATCTTCCAATCTACTTCCAATATCCAGTAGGATAACTATATGATTTTCTTCAGGTTCACCTTCTTATTTAGCTTCTCTAGGAGCACGAGTTATTGGCTCAGAGACCTTTAATTACGGCTAGAATCCACTTATGAGTGAGTACATACCATATTCCTCTTTTTGGGTCTGGGTTACCTCACTCAGTAAAGCGTTTTCTATTTCCATCCATTTGCATGCAAAATTCAAGATGTCATTGTTTTTTACCACCGAGTAAAACTCTAATGTGTATATGTTCCACACCTTCTTTAACCATTCTTCTATTGAGGGGCACCTAGGTTCTTTCCATGTTCTGGCTATTACAAATAGTGCAGCTATGAACATAGTTGAACAAATGCTTTTGTAGTATGATAGGGCATCTTTTGGGTATATTACCAAGAGTGGAATTGCTGGGTCCTGAGGGAGGTTGACTCCAAGTTCCCTGAGAAACCGCCACACTGATTTCCACAGTGGCTGCACAAGTTTGCATTCCCACCAACAATGGATGAGTGATCCCCTCACTCCACATCCTCTCCAACATAGGCTATCATTGGTGTTTTTGAGTTTAGCTATTCTGACAGGTGTATGATGGTATCTCAAAGTTGTTTTGATTTGCATTTCCCTGATGGCTAAGGAGGTAGAACATGAACTTAAGTGTCTTTTGGCCATTCGAAGTTCATCTGTTGTGAATTCTCTGTTCAGTTCAGTACTCCATTTTTCAATTGGGGTAATTAGAGTTTTAGTGTCTAGTTTCTTGAGTTCTTTGTATATTTTGGAGATCAGACCTTTGTCTGATGAGGGGTTGGTGAAGATCTTCACCCAGTCAGAAGGTAGCCTTTTTGTCTTACTGACAGTGTCCTTTGCTTTACAGAAGCTTCTCAGTTTCAGGAGGTCCCATTTATTCATCGATTCTCTTATTGTCTGTGCTACTGGTGTTTTACTTACGAAGTGGTCTCCTGTGCCTATATCTTGTAGACTACTTCCCACTTTCTCTTCTATCAGGTTCAAAGTGGTCAGATTAATGTTGATGTCTTTAATCCATTTGTAGTTGAGTTTTGTGCATGGTGATAGATATGGATCTACTTTCATTCTTCTACAGGTTGCCATCTAGTTATGCCAGCACCATTTGTTAAAGATGCTTTTTTTCTTCCATTGTATAACTTTAGCTCCCTTGTCGAAAATCAGGTGTTCATAGGTTTGTGGGTTAATATCCGGGTCTTCTATTCGATTCCATAGGTCGACTTCTCTGTTCTTATGCCAGTACCAAGCTGTTTTCAATACTGTAGCTCAGTAATAGAGTTTGAAGTCAGGGATGGTAATGCCTCCAGAAGTTCCTTTATTGTATAAGATTGTTTTGGCTCTCCTGGTTTTTGTTGTTGTTGTTGTTTTGCCATATAAACTTGATTATTGTTCTCTCAAGGTGTGTGAAGAAGTTTGATGGAATTTTAATGGGGATTGCACTGAATCTATACATTGCTTTTGGTAGAATTGCCATTTTTTACTATGTTGATCCTCCCAATCCAAGAGTAAGGGAGATCTTTCCATTTTCTGATATCCTCCTCAATTTCTTTCTTCAAAGACTTAAAGTTCTTGTCAAATAGGTCTTTCACTTCCTTGGTTAGAGTAACCCCAAGACATTTTATGCTATTCGTGGTTATAGTGAAAGGTGATGTTTCTCTGATTTCCCTCTCTGTTTCTTTATCCTTTGTGTATAGGAGGGCAACTGATTTTTTTCAGTTGATCTTGTATCTTGCCACATTACGAAAAGTGTTTATCAGCTCTATATGTTCTTTGGTAGAGATTTTGGGGTCGCTTATGTATACTATCATATCATCTTCAATTAACGAAAGTTTAACTTCATCCTTTCCAATTCAAATCTCCTTGATCCCCTTATGTTGTCTTAGTGCTATTGCTAGAACTTCAAGCACTATATTGAAGAGGTATGGAGAGTGTGGACATCCTTGTCGTGTTCCTGATTTTAGTGGAATGGCTTTGAGTTTCTCTCCATTCAATTTGATGGTAGCTGTCGGCTTGCTGTAGATAGCTTTTATTATATTTAGGTATGATCCTTGTATCCCCAGTCTCTCCAACACCTTTATCATAAATGGGTGTTGAATTTTGTCAAATGCTTTTTCAGCATCCAAGGAAATGATCATATTGTTTTTTCTTTCAGTTTATTTATATGATGGATTACATTGATAGATTTGTGTATGTTGAACCAGCCCTGCATCTCTGGGATGAAGCCTACTTGATCATAATGGATAATTTTTCTAATGTGTTCTTGGATTCGGTTTGCCAGTATTTTATTGAGAATTTTTGCATCGATGTTCATGAGTGAGATTGGCCTCTAATTCTCGTTCTTGGTTGTGTCTTTGTGTGGTTTTGGTATCCGAGTAACTGTAGCTTCATGAAAGGAGTTTGGCAATGACTCTTCTGCTTTTTTATCGTGAAATACATTAAGGAGTATAGATATTAGTTCTTCCTGGAAGTTCTGGTAAAATTCTGCACTGAAACCATCTGGTCCTGGGCTATTTTGGGTAGGGAGATTTTTGATAACAGCTCCTAATTCTTCACGACTGACAGGTCTACTTAGATTGTTCACCTGTTCTTGGTTCAACTTTGGTATATGGTACTTTTCTTTTACATTTTCCAATTTTGTGGCATACAGGCTTTTGTAGTAAGATCTACTGTTTCTCTGCATTTCCTCTGTGTCTGTGGTTATGTCCCCCTTTTCATTTCTGATCTTATTAATTTGCATGTTCTGTCTCTGCCGTTTGATTAGTTTGGATAGGGGTTTGTCCATCTTGTTGATTTTCTCCAAGAACCAGCTTTTTGTTTCATTGATTTTTTTGGATTGTTGTCTGTGTTTCTATTTTGTTGATTTCAGCCCTCAGTCTTATTATTTTCAGTCTTCTACTCCTCCTGGGTTAATCTGCTTCTATTTTTTTCTAGAACTTTCAGGTGTGCTCTTAAGTCTCCAATGTGTGCTTTCTCCGTTTTCTTTAATTGGGCACTTAGTGCTATGAACTTTCCTCTTAGCACTGCTTTCATAGTGTCCCATAGGTTTGAATATGTTGTGTCTTTATTTTCATTAAATTCAAGGAAGACTTTGATTTCTTTCTTTATTGCTTCCTTGACCCAGGGGTGATTCAGTAGTTGACTATTCAGCTTCCATGAGTTTTTTGGCTTCTTGGGGGTAGCATTGTTGTTGAATTCTAACTTTATTCCATGGTGATCTGACAAGAAACAGGTGGTTACTAGTATTTTTTTGTATCTGTGGAAGTTTTCTTTGTTACCGAGTATGTGGTCAATTTTTGAGAAGGTTCCATGCGCTGCAGAGAAGAAGGTATAATCTTTCCTATTTGGGTGGAATATTCTATAGATATCTTATAAGTCCATTTGATTCATTACCTCTATTAATTCTCTTATTTATTTGTTTGGTTTCTGTCTGATTGACCTGTCCATTGGTGAGAGAGGTGTGTTGAAGTCTCCTACTATTAGTGTGTGTGGTTTGATGACTGCCTTGAGTTCTAGAAGTTTTTCTTTTACATAAGTGGGTGCCTTTATATTAGAGGCATAGATATTCAGGATTGAGATTTCCTCCTGATGAATTGTTCCTGTTACGCCTATAAAATGTCTGTCTCCATCTTTTCTGATTGATTTTAGTTTGAAGTCAATTTTGTTGGAAATTAGAATGGCCACACCTTCTTGTTTCTTATGTCCGTTTGCTTGAAAAACCTTTTCTCAACCTTTTACTCTGAGTAGATGTCTGTCTTTGTGTTTGAGGTGTGTTTCTTGTAAACAGCAGAATGTTGGATCCTGTTTTCATATTCAGTCTTCTAGTCTGTGCCTTTTTATAGGTGAGTTGAGTCCATTGTAAGATCTTTTAATATTCAATTCTCAGTTGAGTTATGGAGCTCGTATTATTTCTTTCATGTGCCCAAATGTAGCAAAGGACATAATTATTAACTTATTATATTTTTATCAACCATCAACAGTTTAAGCATCATGATCCATATAATCACTATAGACAGTTTCTAGATTTTCAAGGGATTAACATATATTAGTTCTTTCTGAGATGGCTGTTATTATTCCTAGTACTCCAAAGGCTTAGGTAGGTTGACTTCTGTGAGTCAAAGTTCAGAAACATATATTTAATAAGCTCCAGGTTAGCCAAGAGTACATAGCAGAAACCTGTCTCAAGACTTCCATTCCACCAAAAGGGAGATTATTAGATTACATGAAGAGTATGCTTAAACTACTGTCACAGAAAAGGACTTTCTGACTCTCATAACAGATATTCAGATCAACAAATACTAAACTGAACCTCATAAAGTAAAAAGGCATATTACAGAATATGACACCATCAATCAGTCAAATAATAACCTATATAATGGAAAAATACACTAAGCAATAATACATCAGATAAAAGGTTAGTATCTAAAACATATAAAAACTAAACAGAGAAACCAACCAAAAATGGTGCACAAAACTATGTAGAGAGTTTTTTTTTGACAATATAATAATTCTTTTAATTTTGGGAGGTTTGTACCTTTATAGTTGAACATACATTTTACCTAGTTTTTAGAGATTTTGCAGATAATTAATATGATCTAACTATACTGGTAATACTTGATGAAAGTTATTTTGTTGACCTGATTCATTGATTTAAGAGCTGTTTAACTGAACTCTAGATTAGAAATACATGAACAATTATGTAGTTGAAGAATTAGATGAGTAGCAAATCAACAAATTTTTAAAACAGAGACTTTTGAAAATTTAAAACACCAATGATTAAAAAGCCCATCAATATTTAACATGCTTAGCCACTAGGGAAATGTAAATTAATATTAAGATTCATTTTGCAGTACTCATAATGACCAAATCTATTAAATAAGTGACAGCACACAATAGCAGAGATGCAGGTAAAGATGAGCACATTTATTGATGATAGAAGTGAAGATGTAGAGAACTACGAGAATCAGTGCAAAGATTCCCTGAGAATCTGGGACTAGGTTTACCTATTATACTATCCCTGGGCGTATGCTCAAAGGACTCTACATGCTACTGCAAAAAGATAATTCTTCATCCATTACCACTGATGCTCTATTCATGATAGCCAGAAAGTAGAAAGAGCTTAGGTGTGTACCAACAGATGAATGAATAACGAAAATGCGATAGATTTATACCGTGTAATATCATTCAACACTTAGGAAATAAAACTATGAAATAAACAGGTAAATGGATGGAGTTAAAAACAAAACTGATAGACAACTGTTGTATGTTTTCTCATATATTTGCATATTAGATTTCAAATTTTTTGGTGTATATGCTACAATCCAAATAATCACAGAGTACCAGGCAAGGGACCAGGATGGATGGAAAAAAATAATCTCTCAAGGAAGGAAAAGGAAAGGGAATGTAGTTTTCTGAAGAGCTAATGGAAAGTTAGACTAGAATAGGATAATTATGTGGGAAGGGCATGAGAGAGAGAGAGAGCGCGGTAAATGAGGGAATACTGGGAGAAACAATTAACACTAACGGCCACTTGAAAAGATATTTGGAAATCTAAAACTTCCCAAGCTTTCTAAAATATAAACATGCGTGAAAGAAATTTACATGTAGTTAACAAATAATGGGGAACATAGTGACCCAAGTAGATATCACATGCCATTAAATTAAACCTCCAGTGACAAAAATGGGTTACATCTTGCTAAATTGCTGACCAAAGAAGTGTTATGGAACCTCTAAAACATTACAGGCTATTGGCAAAACTATGGGCTGCTCTCCAAAACCTGAAGGTAAGGCCTTATTGCTGACAACAACACTTACTTTTGTCACTGAACATAGAAGAATTAATCTGGTGCCTAGGGTAGAAGCCTTACTCCCACTAACCAGCCATTCATGGTGTTTTAATGTGCCATGTGATGTGCATTTAATGTACTATGTAATGGACATAGATATTAATTTACTGCATTTTTATAAACCATCAACAGTTTTAAGCATTATGATCCATATTCTCCTCTACCAGAGAAGAAGGGTAATCCCCAGTACCATTCAGCTACAAATTCTGCATCCTACTACAATGAATTGTCTGCAAGGTTGGTGCATTAGTGGCATAAATGTTATGGGCATAATCAAATATATTTTGGTTGTGATTAAGGCCCATTCCATGAGATAGAAGATATACCAGACACTGATAAAGTGGATCCAAACCTGAGAATAGATAAGTTATGGACTTTGGGGAAAATGTCTTACTATTATTCTGTTAAATGATTCCTAATGGCACACTCTTAGACCCATAGGTTTGTGCCTGGCTCAAAACCTATCGGAGAAGTTTCTCATTATAGTAGATGAGAATTAGCCAGAGATATACAACTGGAAAAAATCCAGAGAGTGTGATTGTGAAACATTCAGCAAAGGATAAAATGATTTTGACAATTCTTCCTCTCAAAGTTCAGGGGTTTATGCAAAAGAGGAGGTTGAAAAACTGCTAAGGACTGTGGGAACACACATAAGAACTGTATAGGTTCATGAAAAATAAGGTCCTCATTTGGAGAGGGATAAGTGGGCATCTTGTAGCACTTTTAACTAAAAAGCTACTTGCAATTGATACTCGTTGAAGAAGGGAAATCAGTTTTCTTCAGCAGATAATCATGAGTCAAACATTAATACAAGTTCCCATGGAAACCACATTCCCATAGAACTGGAGTTACAGAGGTTTATGAGCTACTGATGTTGGATCTGGTATCTGATCTCTGGTGCTCTACAAGGGCAGTATGAGCTCTAAACCTTTGAGTAAACTCTCTCTTTGCATTTACCTCTCTATATAATTGCTATTTCCATGGATTTTACCCTAATATCTTCAGTTATCTAGGCATCCTATGAAACTATGGAGAAATCTAGGATCTCTAGAAAATAAATAATGAGTATTATTATTATTCATATGGGGACTGGTAAGAAAAGTTATAAGCACATATTCTTCCAAGTATTTACTTTCTTGTATGTATGTTATATTTGTGGCGTGCATAAATTTATATGTATTCTAGGTTAATTAAAGTCAATGGTAGGGGGATAAATGTTAATTATTTAACAATAGCTTCTTGGAAAACATCCACATCAAGCAAAGAAGTCAGGATCATGAGTGGTTCGTCCACCCACTGGGACAGTGGGACTGATCTAATGGGAGCTCACCAAGGTCAGCTGGACTGGGACTTATGGAGCATGTGATCAAACTGGACCCCCTGAATGTGGCTGTCAATGAGCGCTGACTGAGAAGCCAAGGACAATGGCACTCAGTTTTGATTCTACTGCATGGACTGACTTTGTGGGAGCCTGGATTGTATGGATGCTCAGCTTTATAGACCTGGATGGCGGGTGAAGGAACTTGGACTTCCAACGGAGCAGGGAACCCTGTCTGCTCTTAGGACTAGAGAGGGAGGGAGAGGTGGGGAGGGGAAGGGAAAAGGGAGATGGGGAGGAGGTGGAAATCTTAAATAAATAAATAAATAAATAAATAAATAAATAAATAAATAAGAAAAAAACCACATCATTTAATCTACTTCTATGGCAAAATTTTATGGTTTCTATATCTTACCAGTTCTAAAGGGAATGCATGTAATTGATACATATATACATTTTCAACCCATTTCTTTTATATACTTCATGACCACACTAATTCTATGCTAATTTATCACACTCAGTTATCAAAATGTACAGTGCAATGTGCAATTTCCAAGTTGCTGGTTTAATTTCTCCTATTGTAATAATACATTAAAGGGACCTTTCTAGCTTGTGAAAAAATATTCAAGAGACATGCATTCTGATTAGGAATAGTGGTTAACAAACAATACAAAACATAAAAGTAAAATCATTTAAATTGTAAATTTTTTTAAAAATTCATGAAAGTAAATGATATAAAATGACTAATCTTCATTGGTCCCATACTAAAATAACATTGGAACCATGACTGTAAATAAATGACTATGAAATAGAGTTTGACATTTGCTTGATGAAATATGAAGCCCACTTTTAATAATTTCAGTGATCTTCTAAATATCATTCAGAAATGCTAGCTGACCTAAATTTCCATTTGGCTAATGACTTTCTCTGCAAAGCATATGACAAGCTGTCACAGCCACAACACTAGTAATACATCAATAGATTATACTGTTTGTATATTTATATATATTTTCTGAAGCAGAGGAATATTTTCCACTACAATAGAAACTGAATTAATAACTTGCAAAGCCAAGATAGACTCCTGAAATACTGAGCAGTCATATAATGCAAAAATCATGACAGAGTTCTTTTCTTAAATAAAGAACATTTAACTCTATCCCATTGAAAATCCTTGTTCATCACTTTTGGCTGCTACACAAAGTCACCTTCAGAAGTCTATAACCAAACATTTTATAATAAAGTATGTAGAAACTTAAGAAGATGTTTCATATGCCTTTTAGAGCTTTCTTTCTTCCTCATTGTCTGGGTTAACTCCATATAAACACTACCAATCCATTTCTTTGGTATCTTCTTAGGATTCCTCCACAAGAATAGTGCATGTGCAAAGGAGAAGGAAAAATATTTTGCACACATATTTCATTATTTAGTTGAAATGTTATGAGTTCAAATGCTTATCTATATTTATATTTGAATAATTATTACTTGTGAATCCTGCACATTGAAAGACACAGTCATTTATGAACTGGCCTTGTCCCATAGCCATACTGATGAATATCTTGCATAATCACCATAGAACCTTCATCTGGCGATGGATGGAGATAGAGACAGAGACCCACACTGGAGCACTGGACTTAGCTCCCTAGATCCAAATGAGGAGCAGAAGGAGGGAGAACATGAGCAAGGAAGTCAGGACCACGAGGGGTGCATCCACCTACTGAGATGGTGTGACTGATCTAATGGAAGCTCACCAAGGCCAACTGGACTGGGTGTGATGAAGAATGTGATCAAAATGGACACTCTGAACGTGGCTGGCAATGAAGGCTGACTGAGAAGCCAAGGATAATGGCACTCGGTTTTGATTCTACTGCATGGACTGACTTTGTGGGAGCCTGGTTTGTTTGGATGCTCACCTTTATAGACCTGGATGGAGGGGGGAGGACCTTGGACTTCCCACGGAGCAGGGAACCCTGACTGCTCTTAAGACTAGAGAGGGAGGGGGAGGTAGGGAATGGAAGGGAAAACAGAGGTGGGGAAGAGGTGTAAATTTTTAATAAACAGATAAATAAATTAAAAAACATAAATTTTATCTTTGACAAATATTTTTATTTTGTATATGAAATCAGGGCAGAATTGGTGAATGCCTTTTGTTAAAATAAAATTATTTTACAGCAAATAAAACACAAAAAACAAAAATGGCTTGTTAGCTACTTATAAAGGGAAACTATATTCCAAAGAGTTAATATCAGTGCATCAAAAAGCACTCTGGTGGTGATTGCAGCACTCTTCATAATAGCTAAGAATTGAATTAACATGTTGTCCAATAAGTAGTGAATGAGTCGAGAAAACATGACATATATCATAAAGTAAATTTTATTAAGCTAAAAAGAGGATGAAACATTATAAGCAATGACGTGGGCAGACCTAGAGGCAGTGATGTTAACAAGGCACAGAAAGGTACATACTGAGTATTTTTGCTTCAATGTCAGATCTAAACCATTGAGTTTATAAAATATAGAACATCACAGCAGCAATGAGGGATCACTGAGTGGAGGAGAGAAGAGGGGATTGTAGAGAATAGACTTGTTAGTGACTAGAAAGTCACAGGCAAGCAGGAAGATTACATTTCTGTCTTCTATTACACAGGGGTGGGGGTGCTGTGTTTAACAGTACAGTATTATTTGAATAAAAATATCATGGAGAGAAGATTTTGTATCTTTATTATCAAGAAATTCCTGTTGAGGTGTTGCATAAACCCAAATGACCTGAGTTGGTTCAGTAGTAATGTGCACACGATATCCTGATAACTATGCATTCTCTCACAATAAATTCATCACCAAAGAAATTAATACACTTACAGGTGCTGGTTATGGCAGTCACACATAGAGTCATTTTAGTGTCCCTTTGATTTAGAATTGGGCAATTTGTATTCCTTGTCATTCATAATCTCAACTTTATCATGGGTTGGTTTGGTTTCTTGTCCCTGCTGATAGCTACATACCCATCATTTCCTTTGTTTTTATACACAACCTTTTTATCTTTATTCAGAAACAGTACATGTAAGACCTGCCCCAGTAGAGGCTTTTACCCAGGCTCCAAATGAAAGAGCCAATGAACTCAATGAAGATGTTTTGATTTGAAAATTCAGCAACTTGTAACAAGTGTACACTGAATGCCAATTATTTATGATAAGAAGAGGGGTACACATATTTGAAAGTATGCTTCTCAAAGGCTGAACTAGTTTATGAATGCAGACTTGCAGGTCCTTAGTTTATTTATTTATTTTTGTTTTATTTATTTATTCATATTGTTTTTTTTTCAAGATAGGGTTTATCTGTAGCTTTGGAACCTGTCCTGGAACTTGCTCTTGTAGTCCAGGTTGCCTCAAAACTTATAGAGATCAGCCTGTCTCTGTCTCCCAAGTGCTGTGATTAAAGACATGTGTCATCACTGCCAGGCTGACTTCAGTTTATTTTGTTCCTGAAGGAAAAATTTAAATCCTTGTGTAAATCACTAAATTTCCTATTTTTCTATTTAGAAAGATGAAGGGAGTTTTCTGTATCTGTACTCTACTGAAGATGTCTAAGCAATTTTCTAGTCAGAATTCAATTTCTAGAAAAACTCTTTTAAGAAAAAACAAAACATAAAAACCTAGAAACACATCAAATATGGTAAGGTATCTTGAGTTCTTTGTATATTTTGGAGATCAGATCTTTGTCTGATGAGGGGTTGGTGAAGATCTTCTCCCAGTCGGAGGGTAGCCTTTTTGTCTTACTGACCGTTTCCTTTGCTTACAAGAGGCTTCTCAATTTCAGGAGGTCCCATTTATTCATCGATTTTCTTATTGTCTGTGCTACTGGGGTTCTACCTAGGAAGTGGTCTCCTGTGCCTATGTCTTGTAGACTACTTCCCACTTTCTCTTCTATCAGGTTCAAAGTGGACAGATTAATGTAGAGGTTTTTAATCCATTTGGACTTGAGTTTTGTGCATGGTGATAGATATGGATCTACTTTCATTCTTCTACAGGTTAATATCCAGTTATGTCAGCACCATTTGTTAAAGATGCTTTCTTTCTTTCATTGTATAACTTTAGCTCCCTTGTCGAAAATCAGGTGTTCATAGGTTTGTGGATTAATATCCAGGTCTTCTATTCAATTCCATAGGTCGACTTCTGTATTTTTATGCCAATACCAAGCTGTTTTCAATACTGTAGCTCTGTAATAGAGTTTGAAGTCAGGGATTGTAATGCCTCCAGAAGTTCCTTTATTGTATAAGATTGTTTTGGCTATCCTGGGTTTTTTGTTTTTCCATATAAAGTTGATTATTGTTCTGAAGAAGGAACACAAATTAGAACTGAAGAAGGAACACAAATTAGATAAAGTCAGATATCTATTTATGCTAATTTATGAGTCTAAGGAATGTCAGATGCATCTATAATCATAGCAGTAATTTTGTGCTGGAAATAAGGGAATTATAAAAGCATAAGGACTATTGCAAGTTCACTCAACTGGTTATTTTATGAAGGTCAAGGACAAAGTTGGTTCTTTATTACTGCTAACCACTATTATTTCTACTCTACCATCATGTTCTTGTTTTCACAGTTCAATTCAAGTAATATTCTAAAGTGACAGAATTAGAGAATTAGATTTTATTGATGTGTCTCCAGCATTCCTATTGCTGTTGTCTGAAGTTACAAGAAGCTTATAAGTGATGTTGTATCACTGCACCTGCTTAGGATATGTTGTGCAAGTGTGTGCATGCATGTGTGTGCAGACACATGGTTGGTAGATGTTGATGCCAGCTGTCCTTTGGTCACTCTTCATCTTATCTTCTGAGACAGCATCTCACTGAACCTTGCGCTCGTAGATAAGAGATTCTGGCTAACAAACAAGCTATGGGGATCCAGGAGGCTGTCCTCATGCTAGGTTCACTTTCAGAGACTGCCAACATGCCTTACTTTTCTACATTACACTAGGGAGGGCGTAGTCCCTAGTCAGGTCTCATTCTTGTGTAACAGAGACTTTCATACCAGAGCAATGATTCCACTCCATAAAACTTTCTTATCTTAGAGACTTCAAAGAAAGATTTATAATGCTAACTTCAATGAAAGTATCAGCAGGGTTACCTCTCTCCTGGACGATCTAGGCAGAGCCCATTTCCTTGCTTCTTAAACCTTCTAAAGGCTGGCCACAAACTTTGATGGCCCATTTCTATATCCAAAGCCAATAGGGAAGATTGATATCTTTTACATTAAAACACCCCCAAAGTCTCCTGTTATCATACCTTGTCATTGATTTTCATAGGTTATTGACATTCCTTTGGAGCCATCTGAATACTCCAGGACTGTTTCCATTGTCAAATAAGCTCACAATAACTCAATATCATATACAATACTAAATTCTCTTTGTAAGAATTTCCTTATTTACTGTCAATGAGATTTCACCCCATGTTAAAACTTACATTACAAGTATATGTAACAATTTATGTTACAGTAAAGGAACTGTAAAGAAGGACATGCCATTTATGCCTGAAACCCATTGTAGTGTCATTTTTGCCAGTTCCCATGGGAAATTTGGAGGATGATATTTGATTTAATTAGTATTTAGAGAACTCCAATTACAAACTATTGTTCTCCATGATGTGGGTGAATCTCATGAAATCAGCTGAAGGCCATAAGAGAATATAAAACTGGGAGATTCTCACCTCTGCCCAATGTCCAGGCTGCCACAGGTACCCAATGCAAACTTTTAAATAACTACCTTATGAGATATCATGATCCTGTTTCCTAAAATCAGTCTGCTATGTTCACTCTGCTTCTCTAGAGCGCCCTAAGCAAATTGGGCAACCTTGAGCATTTACAGTCAAATATAAAAGATTTCATTCTTTTACTTCATCAAACACTGTAATTTCTTCATTTTGCATTTTTCTACTTGGTATTATTTTATTCTTATGAATGTTCTTTTGTTTCATTTCATCCATAGTATCCACTCCCACTGTACTTCTTTTTTTTTAAATTAATTTATTTATTTAATATTTCCACCTTCTCCCATCCTCCCATTTCCCTCCCACTCCCCTCACTCCCCAACCCCCTCTCTCTCCAGTCCTAAGAGAAGTCAGGGTGCCCTGCACTGTGGGAAGTCCAAGCCCCCCCTCCATACTAAGAAGGTGAGCATCCAAACGCACTAGGCTCCCAAAAAGCCAATTCATGCTGTAGAATCAAAATCCAGTGTCATTATCATTGGTTTCTCAGTCCTCTGATATTGTCAGCCACATTCAGAAACTCCAGTTTGATCACATGCTCGTTCAGACCGAGTACAGCTGGCCTTGGTGAGCTCCCAATAGATCAGTTCCACAGTCTCCGTGGGAGGACGCACCCCTCATGGTCCTGCCTTCCTTTCTTATATTCTCCCTCCTTCTGCTCTTCATCTGTGCTTTGGGAGCTCAGTCCAGTGCTCCAGTGTGGGTCGCTGTCTCTATCTCCATCCCTTGCCAGATGAAGGTTCTATGGTGATATGCAAGATATTCATCAGTGTGGCTATGGGACAAGGCCAGTTCAGGGACTCTCTCCTCTGTTGTCCATGGACCTAGTTGGGGAAATCCCCTTGGACTCCTGGGAACCCCTCTAGAGCCAAGACTCTAGCCAACCCTAAAATGGCTCCCTTAGTTAAGATATCTTCTTACCTGCTCCCATATCCACCCTTTCTCCATCTCAATTATCCCATTCTCCCAAACTCTCTCTTCTCCCCCTCTTCTCCCTTCTCTCTCACCATCTCACCTTGCACCCACACCACCCCCACGCCCATGCTCCCAACTTTTGTCCTGCGATCTTGTCTACTTCCAATATGCAGGAGGATAACTATATGTATTTCTTTGGATTCACCTTCTTATTTAGCTTCTCTAGGATTATGAACTATAGGCTCAATGTCCTTTGTTTATGGTATGTACTCACTCATAAGTAGATTCTACCCACTGTACTTCTTATTGATACTAATTTACTCTCCATTCTAAAGAAATCATGTGTTATGCAACAGTATAGTTTACTCAGATCATTTACACACCTGTTCTTCTGGGCTACAGTCATCAAGAACTACTTAACCAGGAATTTCTATACTGCGATTTCTAAATAGATTTTAAACACTGCAATTTTCAAGTATAACTGATTCTCTAGCACTCTAACATTTTAAGTTCTTATCCTTTCTTTCTAAATGTACTAATTAAAAAAAAGACAGGAAGTTGATACTGTTTCACCACTGATAATATTTAGCTTATATTATTTTGCTGATCCCTAGTATTCTCTGCAACTATAATAATAGGATGAGGCTAGAAAGTAATGTACACATGCTAGATAAATGCAAAGCAGAGTATGGATAAAGGAGAACTGCTACCTGTTGTGAGACTGAAACACTGTTTGCAAGAGAGATATTCAAAAATAGGTCCCTCAAAAGAGGTTATTCTTTGTACTGTATTTGAAGAGGAAGTCATGCTTACTAAAAAAAAGTCTGGTTTTTTTAACCAGTCATAAAAGCAGTCATGTTCCTTGATAATTCTGAAGAGTTAGATTTTCTCTTTTCAGATTTATAAACTTTGTGAGTTTGAATGGGGTTGGAAGTTCATGCAGATTTGTGAGTTTCTAACATGACTCCTAGGTGCAAAATGTTACCAATAATGCTGAATAAAGGAAAATTCGTACATTCAATTTTGTTAAAATCTACATTCTTGAAATATAAATTTAATAACAATGCAACTCTTTCAAATTTCCTCTACCTATTTGAGGAGAAATATTTCTCTATTTGTACATGTGAAGAAAGAGACAGGTAATTGTTTGGTGACTTCCCATGACCTAAATCACTAAGACTGTGACACAACTGAGAACAGTGGTTAGTCTTTGACTTCTAATTCATCTTTTCTACAATGTGTCACTCAACTACAGAAAAGACGTTCTACAGGAATTGAGTATATTTCTTTGAACTGAAACAAGTTTTTCTTTTCTACATCAACACCTTCACTACAGGGTATTCTGAGACCTGAAAAGAAAGGCTCTACACTAAAGCTGTGACTGCAAGCACTTCGGCAGGCACATTAACTGCCTGTGGGAGGGCTATTTAGTCTGAATAGCATCTGAACAGCAGTATCAGATTACGTGTAACCCCTATTATTCTATTGATAAAATTTTATTACTTTTAAGGTCTGAAAAGTAAGACGTTCACATTTTTTAAAAAAATCAGTTGTCTGGAAGATATAGTAAGAAGCAGCTAACAAATATATAGGAGACTTTACTCATTATGAGGCCAAAATGAGAGTAGACAATGAAATTGAGAATATGCTGATTGTAGAAATATGAAATAACAAATACTTTATGAAATATGCTAAAACTTATCTGGGGAAATATTTAAATTTCAATTGAAAATAAATGATTACAATAAAATGATTTAGTATAACTCAATAAATATAATTTTCTAATTAGTGGGAATGATTAAAGATGAAACACTTTAATATATGAAAGTCATGTATAACAGAAGATTAAGTTTAGAGGGTCTGTGAAAATGTATGTTTTATTACTCACAATGGATGAGCGCCTTAAATTTTATGCAAGAAAAGACCTGTGATCATTTTTGCTGTATTTCAGTTCATACAATAACTTACTCTCACATGAAAGTACATAAACTTAAATATTGTTTGGTGTGCTTCTGTGTTTATAATTGTGTGGTTTCATTTTGAACTATGTTCAATGAATTATAATAAGATCTTTGTTTTATTTGACATACCCGAAAATGTCTAAGTGTTGGTCTTATTGAATTAAAAGATTAAACTGGGTTGTTCACATTTTTGGTCAGTCTGGGTAAATATTTTAAATTTAAACACACATTTATTGGTTACAATAAATAATAACTGCAAACCAAATATTCTTAGAAAAATGTCATGATATCTCAAAGATATACTAATTGTATTTAGTTGAGAATGAATATTCTACATTTAAATTACTTCTTTAGTCACAATATTAACACTGACCATGTAATAATGTAAAAACAGTTAATTTTTCATAAAATGCAAAGGTCAGTAATGACATCCTGCCCAGATTCCCTTCCATATCACACTACCCTTGATCTGCCAATAGGTTGATGTTATAGAATGTGTACAGTCACTCCAATGGAAAATTCAAGAATACTTGTCCTTTACTCCTCTTTCTTCATCATATTCCCATCTGATCGCCAACTGATTCTTCTGAATGCTTTTAAATTATTTTCTTACCCCTTCATCATTATTATCATATTCATCATAATTTCACTGTTGTCTTTAAAGTTCAATGCCTCTTCCAGGGGACTGCATCATTTGTTTCCTTTATACCCGCTGTATCATCTAACAATTTCCTTTCTAATATTACCCACCAAGTATTGCTTTGCTAAAGAGAAAACCATATTTTGAGTCTGAGTTTTTTTTAAATGTCATTTCTTTTCCATAGGAAAACTTTTAATTATTTAGCTAACTTAGATTTACCTGGATCTCTTATACATCTTGAGTCCAGTTATCTCAACCTGTTATCTGAAATTAAGGATCTATTGATATGGTCTGTCTAATCCAACTTACACAAATACTTATGTCATATTGTATTCAATCTTGATGGCGTCAAACGTCTATGATCAACGTATTTTACCCTGAAGGCTCTTAAGTTTTATGCTGTTTGTTTATTGAGAAAAGGCTAGTGACATGGATTTATTAACGGCTATGTGTGTTGTCTTTTAGACCTAATATCAACATTTAATGTTATCAACCTTGAAGTAACCACTAAAAAGGTATTCAATATATTCCCATCTAAATTAGCACAATTATAATATCTTACTTTGAGATAGCACAGCATTTTATAAGAATATTTAGCTTACAGTTATCATTTTGTAAACAAGAAGAAGCTGGAAGATAAATTTTAAAATGATAAATATTTTAAATTGGTCAACTCATTTATGGCTAGCAATTTATGCCTCTTCAAGAAAGTACTAAAGCTTATACATCTAAAGATAAAAGCAATAGTAGACCAGTTTGATTTTTAAAGTGATTTTAGGCATTAAAAACAGGCATTTTGATATTTAAAGGTGTTCATCAAGTACTCTGACAACAGTAAATGAATTGAGGATTTATAAGCCTAATTCATGCTATCAAACTCTTCATTCTTTCATATTTATTCTTAAATAATATTTATATTTTTAAAATTTGGTCATTATGTCACCAACGAGTAACAAATCAAGCAAAAATTATTTAACAACAAATTTACCTAATAGTGTAAAAACCTGAATTCCTTTTCCAAATTACAGTAAATCAGTAGTTTGCTGGCTTATTAAAAAGATTTCAGAACCTCAGCATAGAATAAGTAAAGTGTTCTGTTTGCTGGAGCTGGATTCAAATAATGTGTTATGCATTTTTCTATTGTTTCATTCTAAAAGGTAGAAATTGCATCAAATAATGATGGAATAATTAATGAAATAAAATTTCCAACATTCAAACATAATCCCTGTGGATTTATCCTATTTCTGTGCCTTCAAATGTTAACGATGCCTGGAATCATGATCATACCTTATAGAACTGTACTTAGGTGCAAATGTGGGATTTGTTTTGCACATAATTGATTTTTTTATCTTTGTAATGTTATAATTTATTTCAATATACTGAGAACTTCACTAAGTGAGGCCCAAATGACCTGGAGAAGATGTTAAGTTTCCTTTATGCACTTAAGAAAGGAGGAGATTTGAATCCTGGAGAAAATTCAGCCTTTTTATTTAATCAGTAATATCAAAAGTTAGTTTGCATTTTTTGCTATTATTATTAGAATTATATTGTGCAAAAGAATTAGTTTCCTCCAAGGTTTTAATCTTTTGAGCTGAAGGTACTTAGCTTCCCAGTGAGTAACCAGATCTACCTCATTAAAACAGTTCATTGAAAGGCAATATTGATTAAGTCCAATAGCATGATACTCTCCATTAGCCAAATACATCATGACTCAAAGATGATGTTTAAAATTTGCACCAAATACAGTTGTATTTGTATATAAATGCTTTTTGCCAATTTTCTATGTCACTCTTCCTGAACACTGTAGTTTGACTGGGTAATAGCCACTGCTTGTTATACCGCAACTACTTGAGAGAAATTGAGCTGAGGCCTTTACCCCCACAGAAATAGGTGATAAGGGTTTTAATGCTATCATGAGGCTAAGTATTTATTTTAACATCTCAAGCAATTAGTCAGCAAGTCTTTAAACCTCCCACAAGTGTAACATTTATTTCAATGCCTTTCTTATGGGAAAATACACCACTACCACTTCTCAAGCATTTTTAACACAAGGTACTACATATAATTGTTAATTTTCTAGTCGCCAAAGAGCCATAATAAAAAAGATTGGCTATGCTTTATGAATTTTTCAAGGTTATGATATCACTAGCCAAGCACCAAAACATAAGATGCAAAAGTCTCTGAAGGAAATGTCTGTATCTTTCAATTTTACATTTTGTTGTGGGTCTCTAGGAAGAGCCTGGATGCCCTTGGCAGTGTTCTGTATAACTGTTTCTGCAGCCCTAGGCATTTTCTATGTACTGTTTTCCCCTCTACGAGTGTACAGTCATAAACAGATTGGGGAAGGTGACTGTTCTGGATTGTTTACAGTTCAAATTCAGAACATGCAGAACTCATAATTAAAATAAAGGCTTATTGGGTTTTATGTGCTTTCAAAATAAGTGAATGTGGTAGTTTAAAATCAGGGAGAGTAAATTTTTGGCAAAAATTCTTTGATCTATGACTAGTGTCTGATTTCACTTGAAACTATATTATGAATTTTAAATCATAGTGATTTGTAGAATTTCAATTTACTATTTATGCATAGAAGTTCAGTTTCTTTTATTATGAAAATCAATAGAGTTGACTCTTGAAATTTTAACAACTTTAAAGTACAAAACAACATAATTTAGTATGGTATCTATAAGTACATGTTAATAGTATGTTTGAATACAAAATGAAAGTGTGATATTCTTTATGAAAAGATTACGCTGGTTACAGTTCATTGCTAATAAAAAAGCAGATAACATAAGTCACAAGACATTAAATTTGAGATCAATCTATTTATATTATCACAACAATATATTGAGGTGGTTTTTGCATTTTTATTTTCATGGTCATAGTCCGATTTTACTAGAGATAAGACGGTCCCAGATTGGGTCAGTCCCTTAAATTTATATTCAGTCAAGTATACATATATTGAAATGAGCATCCAACCTTAAATAAGGTAATTAGGAAAATAATAATGACAGATTATTTGACTACAACACTCTGGAGATTTAGACAACAGAATTGATATGTGCTTGCAACCTTCCTAGATTTCATATGACATTGCAGGAGAGTTTGAACTATACAGTTAACCGTTTCATCTAAAGACAAAAGGAAAAGAAAGAAGAGGAGAAAGGAAGAGAAAGAGGGGAGGTGCTAGTGGTGATCATTAATGACTCTTTTATGTCTATGACTGTCAAACAGTACAATATCAAAAAATGCTTACAAAATGGACATGTTCATATATGTGTTCCCTTATTAATTTATATTCATACTCTTTCTTAACAATGACTCATTATATTTACAAATTAGAGTGACACAGACATGAAGTATTAGGTGTTTGCTATTGAATGAACATTTTGAAAATTCTTTTATGCAAAAAGTTTAGTAGTTAATATTTAGATATAAAACTCATAAAGATGTAACTTACAGAAATGACAAATCCTGTCCTTGCCATGTGCAGCTCTTTAAAGAATTTTCACAGCTGTGTTGCGTTCCCTACCTGTACTGCAGGTGCCCTTAAGTCCTATTATGAGCTATTTTCTCTAAAACAGGAATTTCTATCAATCATAGTAATTTTAAATTGACTAAGTGCTCTCTATATAGAAATATAGTAACGGTTAACATATGTTTGAAGGAGTTAAGCATTTCTCACTCTAGTATTTCTGATGAGAAATCCTCAACAGGATTATGAGGTAAAGGTCACTTAAAGACTGTGCCATGAACTAAGCCATTGTCACAGGTGACTCTCAGTTATTAGTGCCGGTACAGGGGAGCACATTATGCATACCATTTTGATGATTTCATCGCATATTATATTACGCACCATACTTTATTTCATATAAAATATTGTCACTGTAGCCTACCGAAATGAAAGAGCAGCTTCACACAGTAATCACAATGGACTGCACAATTTGAACCGAACTGCAAATAACAGTAATTTGAAACTTAAGAAAGCCAGAAAGGTGTTAGCTCCAACCTTTCTCAGGTTGATAATATGAATAAGCTCACCTTCTTGTTCTCAAATTCAGTATTTAATATACTAGCGACTTTTCTTGTTACCTTGACAAAATACGTGACAAAGCAATATAAGAAAGGAAGGGGTTCTTTTCGTTTACAGTTTGAGGAAGTGTACATCATGGAGGGGCGACGTGGGGGCAGGAGCATGAGGTGATTCTTCACATTTAGTCAACAGTTAAGCTACAGAGAGCCAAGAGGAAATGAGGCTAGGCTGTGAAGCCACAGGGTTAGGATTCAGTGACTCACCTTTTCAAGTGAGATTCAATTCCTTCTGTAATTTCCCCCAAATACTACCATTAGCTACACCCCAAATATTCAAACGCCTGAGCCCCTAGAGAAACATTTCACCTTCAAACTGTAACAATTGACAAATATCTATTTGTACTTCAAATATCTTGTGTACATATTGTTATCATTATTACTGTCATCAGTAAGCTATTTCCATCAGCATTGTTAATTATGACTGAAGGTAGTAAGAACGTAAATACCCAAAGAGTCATCCATCAAAAAGGTATAGCAACCCCTCTTCTTTTTGTGATAGGTATCTTGTTTTCTAGACTGAAATCCAATGACCTAAGTGAAACCTTTCTGACCACATTAATGCATTTTCCTTACTGTGCCCTAATACAGCAAAAGAATGAACTTAATTCCAAATCCTGTAAGAATCTGGATATCAAAGTGTTTCTGTTGTGAATTATAATCTTCCTTACAAGTTTAAAAAATCTTTGTATACTTTAGTATCACATCAACAAATAAATAATTAACTAACTTAAGTGGCAGCAATTTGAGAATGGCAACAAAATATAAAAGAGATTATTTAAGATGATTTCCTGAGTCTATTATGAAGTCACAAATTGTTTATCTGAGGTGGTCTTGTGTCTGACATTATTATTTTCTTTGTCATCCTGTGTTTTTCTTCTTATCTTTTCAGTAAACTCTCTTAAATATTTCACATTAACACTAACTGTAGCTAGACCTTAGTCTTCTAAACAGAAACAGCAGGTATACATACATGTAGGTCAAGAGAAAATGTCTTTTTATATCCAATAACTTGTCTGTTAACCTAATGCTCTGCTTCACTGGCATGAAATTATTTTAGATTTTTATTTTGTTTTGGCAACATTTTAGAATGTTCTGAATGTTTTAAATTTTAAGGTATTTCAAGAAAAGAAAGCTTGAGAGGTTGTGATCCAAATTTTGAGGAGAGGGTATTTACACATTTAGTTCAATTATCTGCTTTTCCAAAGTCTTTTTGCCCTCAGACCACTAGGAAAACTGGAAATACTAAAACATGCAGCTGCCTTTCTTCAATGTAGGAGATAAAATACCCATTTTCCCACCTAGAGAGCTGCAAGAAGGTGTTGTTAATGACCTGGTGACCTTTGTGTTATCTGTGGCAACAGACCTCACCTACCTTCTGCTAGGAGACAGACCTTACCCGAATTCCCCCGGAATATTCATACCAGATTCCCATTCCTAGTTCCAGTTAATAGAACCTATCCATAGCAGTGATACCACATGTATTTTACAGCTTGCTGACCTTTATACTATCATATATATATATACATATATACATATATATATATATATGTATATATGTGTATATATATATATATATATATATATATAAGAAGGTAGGAGACCTTCTTAGAATCTATGTTGTTTAGGTATAGAGCCCACCATCATGGTCACATGTACTTTGCAAAGGTGTTTCTATGCAGGCACACCCTAAGCTTTATTGTGCACCTGGAACTGGAATGATTGTTGCCTGGAAACTGGATTGGGAATGATTATTTCCTAAAAACTCTTTCCAAAGTTGTACTGTGTTTTAAATATGCTGACAATGAATCTCCTGGTGTTGCACACTTTGAAGTCTTATCCAGGTTGACGAAGTCAATCTGCACCAAGTTTTCATTCTCATCTTTCAACTGATTCACTTTCCTGCCGGGACACTTAAAGGACCCACATCATGTATATATGTATTTTTTTAATCCCTTGTTCATTTTCTCTTTTATAAGAATTTTGCTAGTATGTTATATTTGTTAAAAATCTGCTATGGCATAAAAAACCAGAGGTTTAAGAACTAAGAGATACATAACTATTTATACTACTTTATAACGAAATAGGTTTAAAAATACTTCACATTCCTTTGAAGTAACTTGTAATGATGAGTTTGTTAGATTCTGGGTAATGATAAATGCAATGGTTCTCAAGACTTTCGTAATACTTTTCTTTTTTAAATAATAATATATAATAATAATAAAGTCCACATGTAGAAGTGAAACATACCATTAAAATATTGATCCCCTCTCATGCTTGTGAAACAGTGAATTGCCAAGTTCACATTAATAACTGATAAATTGGTGCAAATGATAGCTTGTCTCATGGAGTAGCTGTGAAGGTGAAATGAGACAATGCCTAGATAGTTCAAGGTATAGACATTTTTTTTAACCACATAGAATAATAGCAATGATGATCACAAATGATGAGATGAACTTCTAAGGGGAATCATAATGAAGTATTTCAAGTCCTTTTCTGCTCATCTTTAGTTGTGTATCCTTCTGGCATCATTAATGGTTTGGAAGATAAATTTCAAATACTGTCTCCTGCACACTCCCACAGTAACCTGGAGCTTTATCTGTGATCCAGAGGATACATAAATAAAGGGGAAATGTTTTTCTAAATACATGTTATATACTTACCAACTATCACACTAAGGCAATAAATCTAAGTCATCTCCCTGGTTACTGGGAGTAACATCTATGTGAAAGTATGGAGTTACTATGCAATAGAGATTCAGCACTCCAGATACTTTCCTTCTCACACACAGTAGCTGCTACTGGTGGGACAATCTACATTTAAGCACTAGTGTGTAATAAAGAACAATATTAAGTATTCATTAGATACTGTAGAATTCCAGTCAGTTTACAGATATCTACTACCATTTTATAGTCTTAATCCTAACTAACCCTTAACCTATTTTTTTTAAAGTTTGATAAGGGCTTATTCATTTTTCCTGTTATGATCTATTTCTTTAATCTATACTGTGTCCTTTATTTTAACATTAACCTCCTCTATTTTATGTTTCCTATTTAATTTATTTGTGTCAGTTTCATTCACCAAAATCATAGCCCGTATATTCTACTTTAGCTAGATTTCACAGTCCATTGTGAAAAACCCTTGAAACTCTCAAGAACGCTTTTGTTTGAGTAAGCAGGTCTTCTATGCAACACCTTATTTCAGATGATTTGTAGTCAACCCTTGATATTGGCATTGTTCTGCATTGCATTCGTATTTATACATGCAGGCAACTTCATTCTAAAAAGTCTAATTTACCATTCTAGAGACATCACAGTCTACAGAGATTCTTCTAATCTGAAATTTCAAATTCTAGAGAAAAAACATATATGGATTTGTGAAAAGAAATTCTGAATTATTCATGAGTCTTGGAAATCGCTTTTTTACATATTTGTAGTAAATCTCCAACAGAATTTAACTGTGCAAAGTAACATTAAAATCTGTTTTTAACTGAATAATGAATAAAATATATTGCAGAAAATATACAAATAACCTATTTTAATTCTCATGTGGTCTGTGACTACCTTTTCATGGGTGGCATTTATGAAAAAAATTAATTTTTCATTTCACAGGACACGTAACTTTGCAAAAGAATGGAAAATTACATACAAAGTTATGGTCCGGGGGAAAAATATCTTAAAATTGAATAGTATTGCTAATTACATGGTTGAAGAAACTGAACATTTTACCTTAAATGATCTGTACACTTTGCAAGAAAGATAAATTCATAAGTTCTCCAAAGACAATTTAAAAACATAGGAAATTAAAATGCAGTTGTTCAGTGAAACACCAGGCATCCACACTGTGGACAAGCCTTGATTCCTCTAGCAACATGCTGAACTGAATGAAGGGGCTGAGGATCGAAAATGAAGACCTAAAGGCTGATGACTAGAATTAAAGAAAAAGCAGTCACCACAGCAGACAAAATTGGGTCCAGTTTATAAAAGGCTCTTAATGAATGAAGACTATTTATGATGCATTCTCAGGATCCTCACAGCAGGTGATGCTGAACAACAGACCTCTGCCATCAGCTTATGAACCACTATTCCAACAGCCAGCACCCTATTATTTTTGTCTACATCATTCAGAGTGGGCCAAAGTCAAGAGAGAAGTACATTCCTCTGCTGGTATCAAAGAGATTTTGTCAAATGATTATAGGTACTGCAATTCACTTTTCTGAACATAAATTCAAACAAAGCATGTCCCTAAAAGTCTCAAACAAAACAAAACAAGCAAACAAAAGCAGTTTCAAAGTAGGAAAGTTAAAAATTAGAGAACATATATATCTCAAAAGATGGACAAAACACAACAATAATAATTACAAAAATCCCCTACAAAAATGTGAGATAACATTGTATATTGACAACTCCTCAATGCCAGGGAAATAAAGATAATAACTTAAGTTGCAGAAAAATTCAGATTATTACATTTAATAGGCTTAAAAGAGGCTTAAATAGACAACTCCTTCCACCCAGAAACCTTTAATTGCCAATAATTTCTCAGGAGGCATGAGACCTAACAACATATCAGTTCAACTTTTTTTAGTTCTTTTGAAGAAAGTCACATCTTCAATAATTTTGTGAACACAGTGGTTACATCATTTCCAGAAGATGTCGCTTTGATATATTCCTTACAATTTTGTCTTTGTCATTTTTTCTACTCCCTCTTTCATACTGGTTTCTGAGTCTTAAAGCTGTTGACAAAACTATCAAATTTAAGGACTAGGTCCATCATTACTTATTCCATGCATCTTGGCTGGTTATGGGTTTCTTCATTAGCCTTAGCCTACTGAAGTAAGAAGTTCTTTGATGAATCCCACAAACTACAAAAATGATATAATTGGCAAGATGTACAGTTAGTCCTCTAATGGCATGTTGGGTAACCAATTACTTACTGGTTTGAGTTGAAGATCATTATATGAAAAGGAACTCTTGCTTAATTCTACTTGCCAGATTTAGAATCTGTGACAGGGAGGTCATATGTCCTAGGTGAATCTATTATTATTCTGCTAAAACATCACATTGTCAAATTGTCTTGCAAATATGTTAGATGTTTGTAATCATAAATTAGGGCTGTGATTGCCCTTGAGTTTCAGCGAATGTTTTTTGTAAAATTGAATTATCAATCTGTGGGAAAAAATTAGATATATATCACTCATCCTACACAGAAATCAATTTAAGCTGAATCAATGACCTTACTTTCCAACTGGAAACACTGAATCTCTGAAAAGGAAACAGGAAAAACTCTTCAGGACATTGGCATCAGCAAACTTTTCAGAAAATATCTATAACATAAAATATACCCAAGAACTGACAAAAAGAGATAACATGAATTTGTTAATGTTTTATACATAAATATAATAAAGTATTAGCAGAAGAAACAGACAATTTGTAGAATGGGAGTTGACCATGGTTAGGTACTTTAAAAATGTTTTATAAAAGGAAACAAGCTGAAAAAAAGTCTTCCCCGGAAAAAATTTTCATACTTTCAGGCAATAATAGGACAATTGTCTAAACAGACAATTTCCTAAAGAAAAAATAAAATGGCCAATGTATATTCTTAAATTGTTCTGTATCTATATTATTAAATAGTTCAAATCTAGTCATAAAAATTGAAATGAAAAGATTTTGGAAGTCTATGACTTCAGTTTTTAGGGCCACCATCAAGAAAACCAAGGGCAATCAATGACAACAAGATGTGAGAAAAGAGGAAAGCTTATCCATACTTGATAGGAGTATAAACTAATACAGCTGCTCTGGCAATCAATGTGAAAACTTCTCCAAACTGTAAAAGAATTTCTGCATGATCTAGCTAACCCCTGGACAGATACCAGAGGTCTCTCCGCCATCCTACAGAGAAACTTACACATCTATATTTGTTGATGCATTTACTTCACAACAGCAACAATAGAATTAACATAAATATCCATTAAAACATTAATATTGAAATATGATATACATAACCAAATGGCATACAGAAAGATGAAGTTAGGAAAATTCATATGAAATTGAATGAAACTCACAAACTTTAAGTGATGTAACCAAAGTTCAGAAAGACAAATATGTTTGTTCTCTCCAGTATATAGATCTTCTCATAATGAATGTACATATCCAGGTGGTGGTAAATAAGGATAGGAGACTAGGAAGGTGTACATGTGACTGAAAAAGCAAATCAAGACCTGATAGTGAGAGTGAGGAATGCAATAGAACATCATAAAGGGATAATACCTGGAATCAAAGTGTATGGAGAAGGGGGGTCCGGAAGAAGGGGATGATCGAGAGAATCAACTAAAAATAACCGTGTATGAAAACCCATGTTTTCATACATTTTAAACTAATTTTCAAAAGTAAAAAGGCATGCATTCACACATCTACTGAACAGGTACCTACTAAGCATCTGCAAGCTATAGTGTGCATATTCTATATTTGGAGTACTTTACACGTATAAGTCAAACATTTTTTCTGTAATTTCCATAATTTGATGCATGTATGCCTAATGAACACAAGCAATAATTTTCATTTTAAAAGGAAAATCTCCACTGCATATGCAAGTGTGCAAGGTATAGACTTGAAGCATTCAAATACTAATCTGATTATCATCAATGTGTTTTGATGAGGCTTTACAGGGCATCTGTCTTCTCATACTAACATTTTTCACTTAGGTTCGGGATTTTGTCCATTATTTCTTTCTTAAATGTGACTTCTCAAGAATCTTTACTCTTAGAAATATTTTTCTCTAAAAATCCCTGTCCTTAGAAAAACACCATATTTCTTTGTGACAGAAATACACTATTAAAAGGTGAAATAATTCCAGTAATAGGAAAGCCTTACTGTACAATCACTGGCTCATAAATTAACACCTGTCATCCTATAAGCAAAACTTACCCAGCACATCCTATGTGCTAAGTTATTTCCTCTCTTGAGAGCTGGAGTGAAGAAGGCTGATTTTTGATATACTTCAATTTCCATAGTATTTTATCTTGGATGTCTTTATGTTACCTCCACATCACTGGACAAAGAAGAATTTTATACTATTGTACAAAACCATTCACACTCCACACTCGCAACCTTTCCATCTCGTAGCTACAATAAGATCGTACATTCTGAAACTGACTTATGTGTACCTCTTCACTAAACTGTTGAGGACAGAAACTCCTCAATATGTTTTAGTGTCTACAGGAAGGAAATTAAGGAAGTGAGTACATTTTGATGAGTCATGAGGTTAGGGTGGTGACCTTCTGATAAAATTTGTGTCCTTGAAAAAGCAAGAAGAGTCAGATCTCTCTCTCTCTCTCTCTCTCTCTCTCTCTCTCTCTCTCTCTCTCTCTCTCTCTGTCTGTCTCTGTTTTTATCTTTCCCCCTCTCTTCCCACACTCTCCCCCCTCTCTCTGTGTCTCTCTTCTCCATACCTCCCTCCCTTTCTCACTGTCTCTATCTCTCCCTCTCCTTCTGTCTTTCCCCTTGTCTCTCTCTTTGTCTTTCTCCTTCTCTCCATTTCTTGCCTCAGTCAGCACCCTGTGAAACAAAGTATAGAAATAGTCTTCAGCTGAAATCAGATCTATTATGACCTGATACTTAATCTGCTTCAGATTTAAATGCAGTGGGTTTTTTCTCTTTTCTTTTCTTTTTCTTTTCTTTTCTTTCTGACTCTTTGGGGGCGTGTCACCCAGCACCCAAATAAATACATGGAGACTTATTCTTACTTATGAATGGCTAGCCTTAGCTTGGTATGTTTCTGGACAGCTTTTCATCTGATTTTTCTTTATGCTTTGCCTCTGCTACTTTTACCTTTCTTTATTCTATATATCTTTATTTCCATCTTATTCCATGACAGTCTGGGTGACTGGGTGTCTGAACCCTGGCATTCTCCTCTCCTCTTTTCTTTCTTCTTCCTCTTTGCTCTTTACTCTCAGTCCTCTATTTCTCCTTCTACATATTTTCTCTGCCTGACAGCCCTGCCTGTCCATCTACTGCCTAGCTATTAATTTTTCAGCTCTTTATTAGACCAATCAGATATTTTAGACAAGTAGAGAAACACAGTTTTACAAAGTTGAATATATGTAATATAGAAGAATATAGCACATCTTCGCATCATAACACAAATATTTTACAGCATAAATGAATGTAACACACCTTAAAATCATATTTTACAAAATTTCTCTGTTTTATTTAAATAAAAATGAAATATTTTCACTTTAACATAGTAAAACTATTTACAGCAAAATAGTCATCAATTAAAAAATATACTTAAAATAATAAGTCCATTTGTAGTGAGCAAATCTAGAGAAAATACTCCATTATCTATCTTATCTAAATGCTTCCAAAATTTTATACCTAAATTACTTTCTATTATAGCTAATGAAAACAATAATTCTATTTAGGATTCAATTCCATCAAAGAAAACAGGAGGATGTTAAATCACCTAAGAACAGACACGTCTGACTATCTGTGTAGTCACCCTAAGTTTCTCTAGCAATGTTGAGGTATCCATTTTCTGGCCTATAAGCATAGAATGTTTGGAAGAATTTTTAGTGAAGCAGGATATTTGAATGACTCTCTGGTCTTGTAGTGTTAAAGTTCATCAGTTGCTTTTCCTTGTGTCCTACAGAATATATGGCAGAGTTTTCTGTGAAGCAGGAATCTTGAAGATCTGTCCTGCCTTGTCTTTGTAAAATTCAACTGTCATTTTCCTGTGTCCTGCTTGTTTAGTCTGTACAGTATACTGTCTGTAGTCAAGGCAAAAGAAGATTCTTTCCCAAATGGTTAGCCTTGCCACATTAAAAGCAAACTCTATAACTAAAGAAAAACTTCATATATAGTATTTTTGATGTCCATCATCCTCTTATGAAGTAAATTCTTGCCACCAGGTACAGATGTGTCTCATCGCCATGATTTACATTATTAAACACCTCAAATGTCATATTCTGTGGGTCTTTAAACTGTTTGAAAAATCATGTATCTGTCTAAAATATATCTATTCAAACTGGAAAAGATATGTATGCTACTACAACTGATTATTATAGATTGCCTACTAGCTTCATTTCTTAAATATATATTGAAGATATATATATCTTATTTAACATAAATATTATATGTTTTATATATATATATATAAAGCATTTAAGCCATAAATCCAAATAAGAAAAGAAACATACATTTAGTATAACAAAAATAACTATCAATTTGTACACTATACCAAAATTTATGTCAATGCAAAATACCTGAGATTAAGAATTTTTTATCCTATATTCTTATATTCCCAGATATGATAATAAACATCCATAACTTACCATATAATCAAAAACCACCTTTACCATCTCTTGGGAATGTTGGCATCATTTTCTCTTGTGTGTGGCCAAAGGTATCTTTAGCAGTCTCTTATAAAATTGAGATAATACCAAATCATAGGAAGACCAGCTGTAACCTTTGTTGATATATATCACCTTTTAGATTTAGGAGGTCTACCAAGATCAAACCTGATCTATATTAATCAGAGAGGAATCCACAGTGTCTTGCTTTCTATGGAAGCAAAAGCATAATCTCTTCCCCAAAGCATTCTTGACTTCCATTTAACAAATAAATTTTTTGATTTCCATTTTGGTGTAGAAAGTCCTTCTGTATCTGTGTTGCTTTCATTGGTTGAATAAAGAAACTGCCTTGGCCTTTTGATAGGGCAGAACTTAGATGGGTGGAGTAGATCAAACTGAAGGCTGGGAGGAAAAAGGGCGAAGAAGGGCAGAGTTGAGACGCCATAGATCTCCTGCCCAAGACAGATGCTTGTTAGACTCATGCCAGTAAGCCACAGTCAAGTGGCGATACACATTAATGGAGATGGGCTAAACTAATATGTGAGAGTTAGTCAATAAGTGGCTAGAGATAATGGACAAGGCAGTGATTTAATTAATACAATTTCTGTGTGATCATTTTATGTATAAGCTGGTTGGTAATCAGGACAAAAAGCATGCTGCTCCCTCTTTTAACACCATTTTAAAGTTAAGACATTCATTCTTAAAGTAAATAGGTTGATTTATTTCAATGGTCCCTCTTTTAATCCCATGTGTCTTAGCAGCTATCATTTGCTTATAAGCAATCAAAAAATTCCAAATCAGCACAATATTACATAGAATCCTGACTCCCTCTATATTTTCCATCATTTTGTGGCTTTTTCTTTTTTTATTATTTTCTCTCTTTGAAAACTTTTTTATTATTTTAAACTAGTTACTCTTTTGTATGAATGTTTATATTCTTTCTCTTTCCTTTCTTAAGCCTACACACATTTTTACACACATTGTAACTTCTTTAGAGTTTTTCTTCCTATCAAGATCTCTTTTACTGCTTGTCTCTCATCTCTTTGGTGTAAATGAGAAAATTACTACTAAATAGACTGGCTAGGACCTCCACCATGGCTTTAGCAGTTAGCTCTACCTTCTCCTGAGGTCTGAGGTATGTGACTGAGAACTGCTGTCAACCTCCCAGCTCTAAGATGCAGGTGCCATTCGCTGTGGCAGGCATTTTAAAGTTAGTGCTTCTGCTGAACAACAATGCTTATTAAAGGAGTCCTGTCTTTTTTTCCATTTTTTTTCAGATCCTATATGGTAATTCGAGCCTTATCCTATATGATAATTCGAGCTTTATGTTTGTATGTCAGAGTGTAGTTGAGTTTTTTAACTCTTGGGAGGCCTGCTACTCGGCACACAAATCAATACATGATTTTTATAACTTCCAAATGATTGGTTTTAGCTTGTTTTAGATAGATTTTCTAATTTAAATTATCCCATTTCTCTTTAATTACATTTTGCCTCTGAAATTTTTACCTTTCTTTAGTCTCTACCTTTCCTTCCTTCTTACTCCATGGCTGGGATGGATGGACATAGGTGTCTTCCTTTCTTTCTCCTTTTCTTGCTCCTCCCACTTTGCTCTTTGCTCTCAATCCTAAATCTCCTCCTATTTATTCTCTCTGCCTGATAACTCCACCTATTCCTCTCCTGCCCAGCTACTTGCTGTTCAGTTCTTTATTAGAGCAATCAAGTATTTTTGAAAGACAGAGTAACATAGTTTTACAGAATCAAACAAATTCAATATAAAAGAATGCAATACATCTTTGCATCATTCAACAAACATTCCACAGCATAAATGAATGTAGCACATCCTAAAACAATATTCAACAATATTTAAATTTGAAAGGTCATGAGATTTCATTGCACAAATATAAATTGGACATAACTTTTATTAACTAGTTGATGAGATTTAATTAAAGATGTCCAGTGTTCCCAAACTGATAGAAAACTAACCATTGAGGTTCCAGGATTCAAGCCAAAAGCTATCTGTGACAAAGATGAGTTAATAAAAGTCATTTACCAGTCTCTGGGGAATCACCTCTTTACTAGAAGGCCATTACAAACTAACAAACCTTCAAGCACTCAATTATTTTTGGTTTTCCAGAATAAATAAAGATCGATTGCCTACTATTTATTTGAAATGATTCAAATTATCACCCATTGAATTATTTTCCTATAGAAGTGAGAATTAAATCACCATAAATCAGAAGGGCTTACATAAGAGTTTTTGTTCTTCTATAGTTATTGTAGATTCCTGATATCATAGTCACAACATGGAGACTTCTGTGTTCCTTCTGACATCTCTGGAGTGGGATGGGCATCCACTATGGGGCTGGTCTACTTCTGCTGCCACACAGTCTGTCTTAGACTCAGTATCATGTGACCTAATCAATTCCAGTTTCTGACATCATTTTTTGTTTTCTTTTGATCTCTTTGTGTATCCTTGGTTTCTCCTCTTCCATATCTTTTTTTCTTCTGTGTTTGGGAAATACATTGAATTTAAATTATTTCTAGATGATCCACAGTGGTCTGTTATCAAGATCTGTTCTGGGACCCTGGTGGATGACACATTGGGTAAAGGTGTTTGCTGTTAACTCTCTCTCCTTTTCTTATCCCATGTGTGTGTGTGTGTGTGTGTGTGTGTGTGTGTGTGTTTAGGGATATGCAAGTGCAAGCCCCTGTTTAGGTCATAAAATAACCTGGAACAAGAGTTTTAGATAGGTGTGAACCAAGCAACATGATCCTAGAAAGTGAACTCAGAACCTCTGCAATAGTAATACATATTCAACCAGCCATTCCTTTCTATTTTCTTCCCTAATAATAAAATACACAATACAAAACGTTAGCTGTGTACCTTATTTAGGTGTTTTATTTGATAAATTTCAAAAGTGGTAATATGAAAGCAATTTCTACTTTCTTTTCATGTGATAATTTTTATTCTATTCTAATGATAAGGATATGTTTTCCAGTTTTACAAGTCTGTTTTAATTATAGGTTGAAGCAAAGTAACTATAACTCTGAATATGCGTGTGTGTGTGTATGAAAGTATGCATATCTCTCTGTCTATATACATGTATGATAAAACTGTAAGAAGATTATCCATTGCAGGAAATGGCTCTTTATGTCTCCTACTTTATATAGAAACCGATTTTGTCTGTAGTAAACACATGTTAATAATCATGTTTCTAGTTTCTACACAGTATGTTTAACAACTTGACGCCTCGCATAGGCTGTAAAAGCTTCCCCCAAATAAGTCAGTTTACCAAAGAATTTAGCTACAAACATAGCTTACATATACACGTACACTTGTCTGGAGTTTGAATGTGCAGTTACTCTGCAGACTTTCACAATATACCCTGCTCAGAAGGCACCAATGCCAGCTACCATAATTCTGTGTCTATATTCTATCTAATTATTTAAATTATTTATCTGAAACTTGCTTCCTGGATACTAACCATTCTCTCCACATTCATGAAGTCCATTCTCTCCACAATGCATGGAATCCACAACGCAATCTTTTGATCAAATTGGCCTCTCCATCAACATACCCTGTGACTGATACTGGTACTTTCTTTTGTAAGCTCTGTAAATAGAAAAATTTAAATATCTTTTCAAATGCAGTCAGCCCATTCCCTGTTGGTGAATTTTAATTCAGAGCAAAATATTTTCTTAGGCACCACCCATCTAAGAACTGGTTGCTTTCGTGATTATGTGCTATGGAATGAATGTTTTGACTCCACTAAAAATAAATTTCTATAATAACATCATACTTTAAATTGTGATTAAATTAGGAATATTGGTTTTGGGCAACATTCAAATCATGAAAATGAAGTCCTCACAAATAGGATTTGTCTTACCACATAAACACTATATTGAGTAGGAAATCTTCCTTAGCTCTCCAGCTTTCCTGGACCCAGAACACCAGAGCACTGAGACGCTTTTGTTGTTCTTACAGAACAGAACAACAATACCATGCAATTTGAATTGTTCACATAACAGAAGGATATAACACAACCTCATGAATATATTTTTGAATTTCATATTGTGTAGATTGATCAAATATAGATTATCCTTATATTGAAGAGCTTAGTCTATTAATAAGCACTTATTAAAGGATGAGTATAATTTTATTCTGCGGAAAAATGGATTATACCTAAGACTTCTAATGACTTGTTCTCCTCCCTTCCTCTCTTCCTTCCCCCATCCTTTCCTTACTTTCTCTCTGCCTTTCTTTCTTTCTTGTCATGTCTCATCTTCTCATCTAAATATGAACATACTTATTCATTAGTCCTTCATTTTTCCTCTCTTACTTCCATTTTTGGCAAGGTAATCATTGCATTAAGAATTTATTTCCCATTAGTCACTGTTTTTCAAGAGAATGTATGTGGTATCTATCTTAGTGGAACTCCTGATGTTGCCACTGGGGAAGGATATAAGCATTGTCAAGTAACCTGACCAGTTCTTAAATTAAAAGAAAATATTCAAAACTGGTCACCCATAATGATGTCCAAAAGTACTTATTATCATAGGTAAAAATAATTTGACAGACAGTTATTCTTATCTAAATTAAATTTACTTTTTTGGTTTGAGTTTCATTTTCACTTTGGATAATTTACTATGACTTTAAAACAGATTTTCCAATTAAATTTTAGATTTGCCTGAGATTATTTTTTAAAGGTATTAATATTTTATTCATACTAAGATTATGGAGTTTTGAGAACTGTGCTTGTAATTTCCACAGTGTAGAATTATTCTGTGTTCAATTTCCTCCTTTAGAACTACACTTCTGAAAACTCAATAGAGAAATAAAACTTGACTTAACAACTTTAACTTACAAAAGAATGTAGAAATACATACTGCTGCATAATTCAAAGGTACCTTAAAAGTTAGATTGAACATCAAAAGCATCAAACATAAAATAATACCCAACTGTGAGTCAGTCAGAAATATTGTAGTGATTGGAAATTCTGAAAAATGAATGTGTTTTCCCAGCACAGCTTATAAGTCATACAGATCATGCACACAGCTTGTCCCCTGTACATCATCAGTCCCATAGGGACATGAAAGTTGGTTGGCATAGTTTAACTGAAAGTTTTTAAATCAATGTATTTAATGATATATTGCATAGGTTGAGGAAATGAAATTAAACTGATTCTCAATATTTGAAGACAAAAGTTGGAATGTGACTTCAAGTATTGATTTGACAGTTATAGACCTCTCACGACTTGTTCTTGGTTCGTGAGAATTTATGTGTTAGCACGTGAATGGGGACATGTATACTGAAAAATGCGTAGGTACATGTGTGCACGTGTATGGATTCCAAAGGTTGATGTGTCATGTCTTTTTTTCATATCTCCTTTTCTCATGTAATGAGGCAAGGTTTTTTACCTGAACATTGAGCTCCAATTTATAACGTAGATAGCTGGCTTGCTTTTGGAACAGTGTCTCTACCTCCTAACATGCCTGTATGGGTTTTGAAAAAAATCACTTTAAATTACCCCCCATGCCGTGTGGGGGTGGTGTGGTTTGTGTGTTTCTGTGTGTTTCTGTGTGTGTGTGTGTGTGTGTGTGTGTGTGTGTGTGTCAGAGAGAGGGGGGGCGGTGCCTGCATGTGCAAGGACAAGTGTAGAAGTAAGAGGACAACTTGTAGGAGCTGGTTCTCTGCTTACACTGTGTGAGTAGCAGGGATCTGGCTCCAGCTGTCAATCTCAGGCCTAGGCACCTTCACTCACTGAACTTTCAATGTCAGGCACAATTTTGTTTTGAGGAAGAGACTTGATCAGTCATCCTCATCAACTCAGACCATCAAACTCAGTATAAACAGATAGCCCATGCATACTTCAGAATTGCCAGGGCCTGGTTTCATGGTTTTTTGTTTGTTTGTTTGTTTTCTATTTTTGTTTCCATTTTTAAACACGGATGTTGGGCTTTCAAACTCTACACCTCACTCCCATTTATGAGACAAATACCTCTGCCCACCGATTAATCTCCTCAACCACTACCTCTGCTTTTTGTCAGCTGCTTTATCTTTCCCCTGTTCTTTTTAAGGACTTGACTGGGAGTTAATAAAGTTGGAATTATTTAATTTTACTATTTGATACACCTAGAGAAGATAGGCAGTGTCAGGAGGTTAAAAGAATGGTCCTTTCTTAATGACTGTCTAGGCATTCAGATTACTTCATTGTAGTTACTTCTTTCTGTGATGCAAAGGATGATAAACAAAATCCTCTGGCTGCCGGTCAGTAGAACTGCAGTAAATGCCACTGTTAATTTTCCATTGCTGTATAACATATGACAGGAAAACAGTTAAGAACAGTGTTAACACATTAGCTCACAGTTGCAAGGCTAAATTTCAGCTCCCAGTTCTGCTTATGAGCATTCTAGTTTGAAATCCAAATTTCTTCCAAGGCTGTGACCTCTTCTTAAGGAAGAGGATCTTTTCCTCTAAACTTTCTTCTTCCAAGCTGCTTCTGCTTGCCTTGTACAATTCTGTACAATTAGACAGCTTACTTCTCTTCAACCAGGGAGAAAGTGACTCAGCCATTTCAATTCACTTCTTTATCTGACTTCTGGCTCTTTTAAGTAAGCTTATCAGATTAGGAGAGGACAACTAACAGGATCTTCCTTTTGATTAAAGTCTGCTCCCTAAAAGCCTTAATTATATCTCTAAAATCCATTCAGTTTGTCACTTAAACTAATTATAGAAGTGATATCTTTTATTTGCTGGCCTTCCCACAGTTAACAAGAAAGCCCAACACATCTGTTTTCTACAGGATAATGCAACCTAGAATATTTTCAAATAATAATAATATGAAAAGTACATTATAGCAAATATTTACAAAGCAATTGATGCATTCCAACATGTTAATTGTTATAAATTTATAAGTAATGGTAAATGCCATTTCAAAAAAGAATTTGACTCACTTTTATTTAATTAAAATACTTTAAACCATACTGAAATAATATTAATTTTCTATTTTTAATACAAAAACATAATAGTATTTTTGAGAAGGTATTCATTGCATCAGTAGCAGCACTGTTCAATTGAAGTTTAGAATTAGATTTAACAGGCTATTATACTGTAGCATCTGAATGAAATGAATTAATATGTATAAGTGGTTAGTATAATGAAACACTGAAACTCCTTGATGTCTATGATGCCTAAACTCTGTATGTTCAAGAATAATTCATTCATAGTTACACCTTGCACTGTTTACCTTCCACTTATTGAAAATGAAATACATATAATATAATAAATATAAAATAATGTAACTTTATATCTTGTACTGACAGTATTCTGATATCCATGTATTTAAATAAAATAAAGTTTTAGAAACATTTGTCAGCATCAATGAAAATAAGTTTTTTATCATAAACATTAAAAATAAATACAAAAATGTTGAAGTAAAAATTATAGAGATTCACAGAAATAGCTTAATATTAATATTATAATAGTCAATATAAAGTTAATACATCCTTGAGACTTGAAAATATTTTCTAGCATCAATGTACAAACTGAGCATCAGAGCTTCTGATCATAAGTTATTGTTCATAGACCCCTGCTTAGATTGTTCGTTTTAAATATCCTATGAATAAGGAATAGCAAAAATAAGTTTAAATATTTTCTCTAAGATACTTAGTAGCGATGTTAACAGAAATAATCCAGGACCAAATTTTGTTTTTTGACTTAATATTATTTTGTTTATCTTTTTGGAATGTTGTAATATCTCTGCAGAATTAATGAAGAACATGTCTTCATAAAGTTATTTTCACATTTTGTTGATCACCATACAGTGTTTTTATGTAGGAGGTTAACCCACAAACCTATAAACACTTTTTATAATTTCTAAAATTTAAAAATATATTTTATTGCTACCTAGCTATTGTTCAAAATGATAGGATTCAATTATACATGTCATACATGTCTGTAATGACTTTGATCATTTATGACCCTTTGAACTCTTTCATTCTGTTGCCTTCCTCTTCACAAACAAACAAATTGTGTTTCCATGTATTTTTTTTTAGGTATAGATTCTACATACAGTGTTTCCTGAAGTGACGATGTGACTGGATATTTAGAAAAGGCCATGAGCCATGTCTATTTGTTTCTTTTCCACATGACACACTTCATCCAGTAAGGTCATGTCCCCTAATCTTCCCCAAACACTCACCCAACTGTAGTCCAAGGATTCAAGCAGCTGAGTCTATGGGGGCTATTTGTCATCAGAACCACAGCTCTGTTTACCACAAATTTTGTAGTCAGAGAACAAAAAAGAAATTACCTCCACTGTTACCCAGACACTCATCATGACTAGTTATTTAATTTCTTTATAGTTTCTTCATTCATAAAGTCAGATGACAAATAAATAATATGTGAAAAATGATCTGAATGTTGCCATATACAATAAAATCTGTGTAAACTGTAGTGACTATTGTTCTTAGAATATGGTGGTCCTATGTTTCCTAACAGCATCTAAACAGCCTTTTAAGTTCCATTTTTATTTTTATTTTTTTGAGCTTTAGAAGCAAATGTAAAAAATACTTAATGAAAAAGGGTTCAAGCTCAAATGCCTTTGATCCAATGCTGTCAGTCAAATAAATGAGAGATTAATATTATTTAGCTATCATCATATGAATCTAGTTATGGTAATATTTTATACTGTTTCTGTAATTTGAAACATAGGCAACATTTAAAAGTTTCATGTTAAATCTGGAGCGATAAATTATTTTTTGTCAACATGACTCACTCCTTATGTGCAATTATTTTGTTTTCATCATATTTGCAGTTTTATCAATCATATATTTAGGGAAAATATGTATTTAAGGTTTTCAGACATGTGTAAAATCAATATTTGAAATTAAAAAAAATCTGCTAACCAGAATAAAGATAATCTAGGTTTTGCTAGATTTTTAACTGAGGGTTGTTGTTGAAATTCTCAGTATGTCATGGGTCATCAGAACATGATATATCTTTAGGAAAGACAGATGTCTAGCTGACCTTCTGTGGTAAGTACTGACCCATGTCAGGTCCCCATCTGCCAGATGCTTGATGTTTACATAGAAGGGCAGTGATAACTGTCAATGCTCTGCCAACTTTCCCCTTATGTAAAAACATTCATGATTAGCTTTTACCCTCAATACACTAGGTTCTGAATTCAGTGTACTCAGACATGGAGCTGTCCTCTGACTTTAGCACTCCCAGTTCTGAATATTCCACATTTACTCAGTGGTTATTCTTCATTTAAGTACACATGTATGTATTGTAATATACACAATATGCAAATATTTAACTAATATTCCTTCTTGCTTGGAGCTGTCACAATGAAATAAACAACTACATTGTCAATGTAATGCTTAAACAGAATTATGAATTTATTAATTTAGTTGGTATAGTTCAGTTGAAAATTGTTCTTTCTAGAAAAGATAGTGGGAAACAAAAAAATTGTTCTTCATCTTAGAGAAGCTTGGAATTTGTTTGTCATCATGTTCTACAATACCAAGAAAATCCTGACTTTTAAAATTATGCTCATTAAACATATTGTCCTGTTTTTATTCTTAATTACATCTTTGTTCCTTCACTATTTATGTTGTATTCTTCACAACTACCAGCTTCATGGCCTTTGTCAATTCATTTACTCTTAAAAGATTCATATTCTTGCTTTATGAAAGAGAAATAATATCTGTGTTTAAAGACCATTTTGTAGAAAAATAAAATGATTACAAAACACTGTTCTCTGGTACTGTTAAATAAGTATGGGTAATCAGGATAATAACTGTTATTGTTTGAAAAATACTTATCAAAATGACAAAGTTGCAATAGTAGTTTTGTAGTAGTTCATTTAACTTCACTAAAAGACTAAAAGATAGTGTAGAACAAAAATCGCATATAATTACAGCCACAATAAACCAGAATCTTCTCATTAAATTAAACAGAAGAAATTTTAAGTCTGTGTTCTTACTAATTTTGTGAATAAAGGCAGTAGTGTGTAGAAGGCTGTGCAATAAGTGATAACTTCTTCCTATGTCACTCTGACTTGATGGAAAACCTTGTTACCCAATTATCTTTTGCTACGGTCCTTAATATTTTCTCGTTAAATGTCTCAGAGTACCTTGGCCACCCACAATTGCACAGCTGCCTTGTGTGTCCAGTTTTTCCAGTGCTTGCGGAATTTCAGGTGGGACATGGGCTTCCCTGCTTTCTTGCACTGTTTGTACTCACGCGGTTGTTGACCACTAAGGAAATACCGTGGAGCACACAGCCTGTGATTTACACTGAAAACTGTTTTTAATCTGAGCATATCTTTCAGCCTTTAACACTAAAATCAGATTCAAACTGCCCACATGACTACAAGGGTGCTGCAACTTCTACTGACAGGTAATGGCTATTGCACCTGCTCCAACTCAAACTCATCCAGAGGTAAGATTTATAATTTAAAGTATAAATTATTAAATTTATAATTTAAAATGGTAAGATTATGGACAATTTAACAATCCAGGAATTTTATATCTTTTTTTACTTATACCATATATGATATTATGCAAGGTTTATATTATTTCCCTCCTACATCCCTCTATTTGACTCTGGGAATTAGCTTTTTCCTTTATATTTTCTCCTTAAAAACAAGGTTTAATAATAGGTCCATGAATGAGGCACTTTTAGAAATTATACAGTCTTTACAGACTGATAATGACAAACTAAAAGGGAAATTCAGACTCTGGAGGAGGATACAACCAATTTGACAAACAAAACCCAGTCAATGACAGAGGGTGCTGAGACACTGACAGAGAGAATTTGTGCTTTTGAATATGTTAATTGGACTCTGTCAAAGGGTTATGATAGACTGACTGATAGAATGTCTGTTGAGGAAGATACTATGCATGCTATAAAAATTATGCCCAAGGATGAAACATTATCTTTATAGGACAGATTTCACACCTTGGAATTCTCACTGAAGTCTTTAGAATGGAACATTGGAAAGGAGATTCAGACTTTACAAAAGGCAGTGGTAAAAAGATTTGAAAAGACTGAGGAATTTATCAATTTTGATGACCAGGGACAGAAGGTACAAAGACAAAATGTAGCCCCCTCAGTACATAACAAACTCCAGGATAGCTTCCCCAGAGTTCTACCTGCCTTTCTGGAGATATCATCAGAAAGAATATCTGGTACCAAATATCTTAAGATAGTCAAAAAATATACATGGGAGCCCATACGTATGACTAATCTAAAGGAAATTAAGCAAGCAGTTGTATCTTATGGAATACATTTTTCCTTTGTTAAGGAAATGATCAAAATGTGGGCTTCAAGTAACAAGTTAATTCCACAAGATAGGATTCAATTGATCTCAACAGTCCTAGAAAATAAATATCGGCTGCTATTGGAGAGAAGAAGTGAAAATTTTTGAGTAACAGTGAAAAGTAAAAGGATTTGAGATTTCCCAAGATCAAATCTGGGTAAGAGATTTTATTCTGATCCTCAGGATCAGGCTGTTTATGACAAACACACCTTGTTCCTATGTAGCACAGAAGCTTTAAATGCTTGAGACAATATTCATAAATTAGGAATAGAATTGAATCATATATTAGCATTAAACAGGGTCAGAGAGAGCACTTTAGTGACTTTTTACAAATATTAACTAAGGCTGTACAAACAGGAGTAAAAGACCCAGAAGTTAGATGTATACTAATTGAATCTTTGGCTTTTGAAAATGCCAATTTAGAATGCAAAAAGATCCTTGGGCCTTTAAAGGTCAGATCATCACCAATGGATGAATGGATCTTGCAAACAATGAATGTTGAGGCACTTGACTATAGTACTGACACTTGGGTAGGAGAAACAATTTCTAATGGTATGAGGAGACATCAAAATATCAAATGTTTTAATTGTGGTAGAATATGGCATCTGAGCAGGGATTGCGGACAAATAATTCCTAGGAATAATGTCTCCTCTGGGAATGGCAAGGATAGGAAGGCTCAGTCTTCAAGTATTATGTAGGATGTGTAGCAAAGGTAGACATTGAACTTATGGATGAAGGTCAACAAAAGACAGTCAAGGCAGCCCATTACCATCAAGAAACTCCTTGGGAACCTTTTGCAGGCCCCCATGACAAACATGGTCCAATCATTCCCAATTATTCTGGAGAACATATCTCACCAGAAAAATTAAAAAATCCATTGCCTACTGTAAAAACAAAAACAACAACAAAAAACATACTGGTTTGCATGATGTGGATGGTGGAATAGATGGGGAGGATGATTCAAACACTCCAGTAGGACATAGGAAACATATATTCTGGCAGACTTCTAGAAATTATCATAGACCGAAGTTAAGAGTGTGTATAAATGGCATTTTTATTGAGGGCTTACTAGACATTAGTGCTGATGTAAGTATCATTACTCCAGAATCCTGGCATCTAAATTGGTCTCCTTAGTGCTGAGGAGTTCAGTCCAGAGAGCTATCCCTGTTTCAGTGCTGAGGAGTTCTATCCAGAGAGGTGAGTGGGTGCTTGCCGGGGCGGTCTGTCCCGGAAGAGAGAACAGCCCCCCACCCCTCAGCTTCTGCAGCAGGGTCTTCAGTGTTTCACAGAACTCTTCCCTGCCCCCACTGCCACTGCCCTTTTGTCTCCTGTGTCCTTGGAATACCAGATGTCCCTGTTTAGTGCTGAGGAGTTCTATCAAGAGAGTGCTGAGAAGTTCTATCCAGAGAGTCCTGAGGAATTTCATCCAGAGAGGAGGAGATGGGCAGGCACCTATGAATGAATTCCTCCAACAACCTGAAAGGCAACATGACATTACCAGAATCCAGGGATCAAGAAACTAGAAGAATTGAACACCCTACTCCAGAAGAAATAGAAGAAATCGACTCTAAGCAGATCTTTATGAAAATAAACAGGAGGTGAAAATCTGCCGTAAAGAAATGGAAGATAAGTATAACAAAAAGATTGAGGAAATGAGTAAAGAAATGGAAGAGAATTATAACAAAAAGTTTGAAGAAATGAGTAAATCCGTAAATGAAATTCTGGGAAACCAGGAAAAAACAATCAAACAGGTAATAGAAACAGTTCAAGATTTAAAAACTGAAATGGAGGCAATGAAGAAACCACAAACCGAGGGCTGGTTGGCTATGGAAAATCTAGGTAAACAAACAGAGACTTCAGAAACAAGCATAACCAACAGAATACAAGAGATAGAAGAAAGAATCTCAGACTCTGAAGACACCATAGAGAAAATAAACGCTCTGACCAAAGAAAACAGAAAATCCAACAAATTCTCATCACAAAACATTCAGGAAATGTGGGACACAATAAAAAAAACAAATCTAAGAATAATAGGGGTAGAGGAAGGAGAAGAATTGCAGATCAAAGGTCCTGAAAATATATTCAACAAAATTATAGAAGAAAACTTTCCCAACCTAAAGAACGATATCCCTATGAAGGTTCAAGAAGCATACAAAACACCAAATAGACTGGATCAAAAAAAATCCCCTTGCCATATAATAATCAAAACACAAAACATTCATATTAAAGAAAGAATATTAAGAGCTGCAAAGGAAAAAGGCCAAGTAACTTATAAAGGTAAACCTTTCAGACTTACACCAGACTTCTCTATGGAAACCATGAAAACCAGAAGGTCCTGGATAGAGGTACTGCAGAAACTAAGAGACCATGGATGCAAACCCAGACTACTATACCCAGCCAAGCTATCATTCGCTATCAATGGAGAAAACAAAATATTCCAGGATAAAAACAAATTTAAACAATACGTATCTACAAATCCAGCCTTACAGAAAGTATTAGAAGGAAAATCACAACATACGGAATCCAACATTCCCAACTCCACCTAAAATAACTCAGACATCTAGCGACCCTTCACAAGCACAACTCAAAGAAGGGGAACACATACACTCTACTACCCCCCGCCAAAAAAAAAGCCAGACTCAACAACCACTGGTCATTAATATCATTTAATATCAATGGACTCAATTCACCTATAAAAAAGCACAGACTTAGAGATTGGACATGAAAACAGGATCCAACATTCTGCTGTTTACAAAAAACACACCTCAACCACAAAGACAGAAATCTACTCAGAGTACAGGGCTGGGAAAATGTTTTCCAAGCAAACGGACCTAAGAAACAAGCGGGTATGGCTATTCTAATATCTAACAAAATTGACTTCAAACTAAAATCAATCAGAAGAAATGGAGATGAACATTTCATACTCATAACAGGAACAGTGCATCAGGAGGAAGTCTCAATCCTGAATATCTATTCCCCTAATATATAGGCACCCACTTATGTAAAAGAAACACTTCTAGAACTCAAGGCAGTCATCAAACCACACACACTAATAGTAGGAAACTTCAACACACCTCTCTCACCAATGGACAGGTCAATCAGACAGAAACCCAACAGAGAAATAAGATAATTATTGGAGGTATTGAATCAAATGGACTTAACAGATATCTATAGAACATTCCACCCAAATAGGAAAGAATATACCTTCTTCTCTGCAGCCCGTGGAACCTTCTCAAAAATTGACCACATACTCGGTAACAAAGCAAACTTCCACAGATACAAAAAAATATTAGTAACCACCTGTGTTTTGTAGGATCACCATGGAATAAAGTTAGAATTCAATAAGAATTCAAACACCAGAAAGCCTACAAACTCATGGAAGCTGAACAGTCAACTACTGAATCACCCCTGGGTCAAGGAAGAAATAAAGAAGGAAATTAAAGTCTTCTTTGAATTTAATGAAAATAAAGACACAATATACTCAAACCTATGGGACACTATGAAAGCAATGCTAACAGGAAAGTTAATAGCACTAGGTGCCCAATTAAAGAAAACGGAGAAAGCACACATTGGAGAGTTAACAGCACCCCTGAAAGCTTTAGGAAAAAAAAGAAGCAGACTCACCCAGGAGGAGTAGAAGACTGGAAATAATCAAACTGAGGGCTGAAATCAACAAAATAGAAACACAGAGAACAATCCAAAGAATCAACAAAACAAAAAGCTGGTTCTTGGATAAAAATCAACAAGATTGACAAACCCCTATCCAAACTAATCAAATGGCAGAGAGAGAACATGCAAATTAATAAGATCAGAAATGAAAAGGGGGACATAACCACAGACACAGAGGAAATTCAGAGAATCATTAGATCTTACTACGAAAGTATATATGCCACAAAGTTGGAAAATGTAATAGAAATGGACATTTTTTTAGATAAGTACTATATACCAAAGTTGAACCAAGACCAAGTGAACAATCTAAATAGACCTGTAAGTCGTGAAGAATTAGAAGCTGTTATCAAAAAACTCCCTACCAAAAAAAGCCCAGGACCAGATGATTTCAATGCAGAATTCTACCAGAACTTCCAGGAAGAGCTAATACCTACACTCCTTAATGAATTTCACAATATATAAACAGAAGAGCCATTGCCAAACTCTTTCTATGAAGCTACAATTACCCTAATACCAAATCCACACAAAGACACAACCAAGAAAGAGAATTACAGGCCAATCTCACTCATGAACATTGATGCAAAAATTCTCAAGAAAATCCTGGCAAACCAAATTCAAGAACACATTAGAAAAATCATCCATTATGATGAGGTGGGCTTCATTCCAGAGAAGCAGGGCTGGTTCAACATATGCAAATCTATCAATGTAATCGATCATATAAACAAAATGAAAGAAAAAAACCACATGATCATTTCATTGGATGCTGAAAAAGCATTTGACAAAATTCAACACCCCTTTATATAAAGGAGTTAGAGAGATTGGAAATACAAGGATCATACCTAAATATAATGAAAGCTATTTACAGCAAGCCGAGAGCTAACATCAAAATGAATGGAGAGAAGCTCAAAGCCATTCCACTAAAGTCAGGAACACGACAAGGCTGTCCATTCTCTCCATACCTCTGCAATATAGTGCTTGAAGTTCTAGCAATAGCAATAAGACAACATAAGGAGACCAAGGGGATTCGAATTGGAAAGAATGAAGTTAAACTTTCGTTATTTGCAGACGATATGATAGTATACATAAGCGACCCCAAAAACTCTACTAAAGAACTCCTATAGCTGATAAACACCTTTAGCAATGTCGCAGGATACAAGATCAACTCCAAAAAATCGGTTGTACTCCTGTATACAAAGGATAAAGAAGCAGAGAGGGAAATCAGAGAAACATCACCTTTCATGATAGCCACAAATAGCATAAAATATCTTGGGGTAAATCTAACCAAGGAAGTGAAAGACAAGAACTTTAAGTCTTTGAAGAAAAAAATTGAGGAGGATACCAGAAAATGGAAAGACCTCCCCTGCTCTTGGATTGGGAGAATCAACATAGTAAAAATGGCAATTCTATCAAAATCAATCTATAGATTCAATGCAATCCCCATCAAAATCCCATCAAACTTCTTCACAGACCTTGAGAGAACAATAATCAAGTTTATATGGCAAAAAAAAACAGGATAGCCAAAACAATCTTATACAATTAAGGAACTTCTGGAGGCATTACCATCCCTGACTTAAAACTCTATTACAGAGCTCCAGTATTGAAAACAGCTTGGTATTGGCGTAACAACAGAGAACTTGACCTATGGAATCAAATAGAAGACCCGGGTATTAACCCACAAACCTTTGAACACCTGATTTTTGACAAGGAAGCTAAAGGTATACAATGGAAGAAGGAAAGCATCTTTAACAAATGGTGCTGGCATAACTGGATGTCAACCTGTAGAAGAATGAAAGTAGATCCATATCTATCACCATGCACAAAACTCAAGTCCAAATGGATTAAAGACATCAACATTAATCCGACCACTTTGAACCTGACAGAAGAGAAAGTGGGAAGTAGTCTACAAGTTATAGGCACAGGAGACCACTTCCTAAGTAAAACACTAGTAGCACAGACAATAAGAGAATCGATGAATAAATGGGACCTACTGAAACTGAGAAGCTTCTGTAAAGCAAAGGATACTGGCAGTAAGACAAAAAGACTACCTTCTCACTGTGAGAAGATCTTCACTAACCCCTCAACAGACAAAGGTCTGATCTCCAAAATATATAAAGATCTCAAGAAACTAGATACTAAAACTCTAATTAACCCAATTAAAAAATGGGGGTACTGAACTGAATAGAGAATTCTCAACAGATGAACTTCGAATTGCCAAAAGACACTTAAGGTCATGCTCAACTTCCTTAGTGATCAGGGAAATGCAAATCAAAACAACTCTGAGATACCATCTTACACCTGTCAGAATAGCTAAACTCAAAAACACCAATGATAACCTATATTGAAGAGCATGTGGAGTGAGGGGAACACTCATCCATTATTGGTGGGAATGCAAGCTTGTGGAGCCACTGTGGAAATCAGTGTGGTGGTTTCTCAGGAAACTGGGAGTCAACCTCCCTCAGGACCCAGCAATTCCACTTTTGGAAATATACCCAAGATATGCCCCATCCTACTACAAAAGTATTTGTTCAACTATGTTCATAGCTGCACTATTTGTAATAGCCAGAACATGGAAACAACCTAGGTGTCCCTCATTAGAAGAATGGTTAAAGAAGTTGTGGAACATATACACATTAGAGTTTTACTCAGCGGTAAAAAACAATGACATCTTGAATTTTGCATGCAAATGGATGGAAATAGAAAACACTTTACTGAGTGAGGTAACCCAGACCCAAAAAGAGGAATATGGTATGTACTCACTCATAAGTGGATTCTAGCCATAGTTAAAGGTCTTTGAGCCTATTATTTGTGATCCTAGAGAAGCTAAATAAGAAGGTGAACCTGAAGAAAATCATATAGTTATCCTCCTGAATATTGGAAGTAGTCAAGATTGCAATCTTCGGTGCATGTTGGGGTGTGGGGGATGGAAGTAAGGGGAGATGGTTAGAGTGAAGGGAGAGGGGGAGGATTGGGGATGGCATGGGGGAAGCAGATGGGTGGAGGAAGGATGGATATGGGAGCAGGCAAGTATATATCTCAACTAAGGGAATCATTTTAGGGTTGGCAAGAGACTTGTTTCTGGAGGGGTTCTCAGGCCCAAGGAGAAGTCCCCAGATTTTTCCCTGGACAGCACAGGGGAGGGTGCCTGAACTGGCCTTGGCCCATAACCATACTGATGAATATTTTGCATATCACCATAGAACCTTCATCTGGCGATGGATGGAGATAGAGACAGAGACACATATTGAAACACTGTACTTAACTCCCTAGATCCAAATGAGAAACAGAAGGAGGGAAAACATGAGCAAGATAGGCAGGACCAGAGGGAACCTTCATCTGACGATGGATAGCGATAGAGATGGAGACCCACATTGGAGCACTGCACTGAGCTCCCCAAGGTACAAATGAGGAGCAGAAGGAGGGAGAACATGAAAAAGGAAATCAGGACCGCGAGGGGTGCGTTCACCCACTGATACAAGGGGACTGATCGAATGAGAGCTCACCAAGGCCAGCTGGACTGGGACTGAATGAGCATGTGATCAAACTGGATTCTCTGAATGTGGCTGACATGGGGTCTGACTGAGGAGCCATTGACAATGGCACTGGTTCTTGTTTCATCTGCATGTACTGGCTGTTTGGGATCCTAGTCTGTTTGGATGCTCACCTTCCTAGACCTGGAGGGAGAGGGGAGGAACTTGGACTTCCCACACGGCAGGAAACCCTGACTGCTCTTAGAACTGGAGAGGTAGGAGGAGAGGGATGGGGGGGATGAGAGGGAGTGGGGGGAATGGGAGGGTATGGGGAGCAAGTGGAAATTTTTATAAACAATCAAATAAATTAATTAATTAAAAAATAAGAAATAAATAAATTGGTTTCCTTAAGAGGTAGATGTTCATTTCCTAAAAATTTGGAACCCTTTCACAAGAGAAATGAAACATGAGATGGCTCAAATGCATAGGGTCAGAAGGATGGAGAGGAAGGCTGAGGACATACATAGCTAATATTGCAGTGACTTTGTGTGGTCATGACCAACTGCAGCAATTCAATAATCAGATTAATACTCCTGAAGTCCCGCAAAATACTTATGTTTCTTGGGAAGATATTAGTAAAAACTATAGACAAAGGTCAGAAGATCATTAAGATGGTACAAGAACACAAAGCAATTGACAAACCCTTAGAGGTACTAATTAATGGTCCTGCCTTTGAAATGGTGAACTGAGAAACAAATATGGGTTAAACAGTGGCCTCTAACACAAGAAAAGCTACAGACTTTAGAACAAATGGTACAAGAGCAATTCGATGCTCACCTTATTGAATAATCTACCAGCCCTTGGAATTCTCCTGTGTTTTTCATTAAAAAGAAGTCTGGAAAATGGAGAAAGGTGACTGATCTTAGAGCTTTCAACAAGATTATTTATCTTATGGGCCCTCTACAATGTGGAATTCCTTTGCCTTCTCTGCTGTCAAAGGGATGACCTCTCACTGCCTACTAGGAGATATCAATGGACCATTCTCACACAAGGAATGCTCGATAACCTCACCCTGGACCAATACTTTGTTAGTCAGTCATTGGAAATAAGATGTAAGAAATTACCTAAGTCAATAATCTACCATTACATGGATGACATTTTGTTATCTGATGCAAATGTAGATATTTTGAAAGAATGTTTGAAGAAGTAATGAAAGTTTTACCTAAATGGGGATTACAAGTTGCTCCTGAAAAGGTTCAAAGAGAAGATTCTGTTAATTATCTATGTTACAGAATAGGTTTACAAAAATAGAACACAAAAGGGACAAATTAGGAGAGACTGGTGCCAGATTCTTAATGACATTCAAAGATTGTTAGGAGATGTTTCCTGTTTATGAAGAGCTGTTGGGATAACACCTAATCTAACGATTTATTTAAGCAAACCCTTAGATGGTGATAAAGACTTGAATAGTCCCATAGAATTAACAGTTGAAGCAGAAATCCTACAGATCCTTTTCCTGAAGTAATATTGGAAGTTTCCTGGAAGAATATGGGGCTCTACAGCAGCACCTCCCCCTTGTTGAGATGACATCATGATGCTAATAGTGCTACTACAAGACCAGTTTTTTGGGGAACCAGCTGTTGAAATGGTGAACCATCTCATGATGCTCTGGACAGAACTCTAAATAAGAACTTAAGGGAAAAACCCTATCAACTGCTCGGAAATTGTTTGCAAATATACTAGACAGTAATCTTGAAATTTAACCATCACTTTACTTTTGCAAGATCCTATAAGAGAACATAGCCCCCATGAGAGCAGAAAGCAATTCTAGAAAACAACATCCCTTCTCCCAAAAAAGTTTGTCCTCAGAGTTGGGAACACCATTTAGGGGTTGTTGATTTTTACTTGTGTAAGTTAGAGGGTTGGTGTGGAAACTATATAGGTTCAGAATTTTAAAAAAGGGATAATAATAGTGGTAATAGAGCAAATACTTGTGAGCTATTATTTATTGATTAATTTATATTGGTATGGATTTTGTATATTGATACAAGTTCAAATTATATTTTTCATTTCTGTTTACAATATTTGTACACATATGCAAGGTTATTCTGTCAGATTGTATATATGCATGTTTCTACCTCTATTTAGGATATTTTGTATATTGATACAAATTTTGGGATATATTTTCATATTGTATTACATATTATCCTTACTTCTGATCAAGATGCATATACATTGTTTATATTTTGAGGTTATTGTCCTCATTTGCTGCACATTTGTTTACAGATTATTTAATATTCTGACATGAAGTCTTAGTCTTTAAGTTATACAGGTATTAAATATTATAGGTCAATAGTTGTTCATGTTTGTTATACATATAGTCAGATTAATTAGGTTCTCTAGATACACAAAAATAATATTCTGCCTATATAGGTAATCTTCAACCACTTCAAGGATCTGTGGAACATGGCATATAAATAACTTAGAGCTCTGTGGACATGAGACATCATTGGTCTTGATAGCACCAATCTATTCCCGAGAGAATGTTGAGCACCAAAGACATTCCACTTGGAGTAATAATCCAGGTACTTGTGAACTTACGTATTGTTTATTGTTTTACTCTTTTGGCTTTTGAAGAATGAGTACCACTCAGTTCCCAAATAAATTATACATGGAGTCCTATTTTTTCTTATGAATTCCCCACCTTTATTTACTTGTTTCTAGTCAGCTTTTCTTAACTTTAATTATCCCATCTACTTTTTGCCTCCAGACTTTTTCCTTTTCTTACTTCTGTCATCTTACACCACGCCTGGCTGGGTGGTTGGCCCATTCTTATCCTGCTCCTTGGTCTCTCTTCCTCTCTCTCTTTTCCCCTTCAATTTTTTCTCTCTGCCTGTCAAGCCTGCCTATCCTTTCTCCTGCCTCACTATTGGCAATTTAGTACTTTATTAGACAATCAGGTGCTTTTGACAGGAAAGATATTCCAGCTTCAGAGTTAAACAATTGTAACATAAAAGAATGCAATACATCTTTGCTTCATTAAAACAAATATTCCACTGCATAAACAAATATAAATCACTTTAAAATATAATTCTACAACACCTATGCACATCTTTCATCTAAAAGTAAGTTTCTGCCTGAGTGTAACTGAAGGGACAACTTATATTGTGTGTGGCTCTAGCACTTTCTCTTGCTTCCATCCTCATTGTCTGTAGATATAGATTATGTCCTTGATAGGGCAAAGGATGGACTTGGACATCACCATGTTTGCAAAATAAGCCATTCTCCCAAAGACAAATGTTGATGTGTTTTCTTCCATCCATGGAAATCAGGATGAAAATAAAATAGAACATAAGGAAAAGGGATACAGAAGTAAAATGGGAAAAAGAAATGGGAGACGTGAAAAAAAAGAGTAATAGAGAAAATGAAAGGGATTAAAGTGCATTATATTCATGTGGAGACTAGTCATAATGTAATTAATAGATATTAATAAAATTAGAAGCTGCTAGCTCCATCCTGTTCCAAACGTGCCTATCATCCTGCAACCTCAGTGAAACTCTGAAACACACCTAACTACAATAAAGATGGGACCAAGAAATGAATGACCAGCCATGTAGTGGACCACCCCACACTTTAAGACATCCATAGTGGAGCAAAACCCCAGGCACCTACCCCAACTTACTTGGCTTCTATATTCAGTCAACAGGAGTGTTTCCTGCAGGTAGGCTGCTCTAATACCAACCCTCATCCACTGGACCTTGCAAGCTACTAGCTGCATCCCATCCCCAAACTCACCTATCCTCCTGTAACCTTGGTAGAACTCAGAAATACAGCTTACTACCATATAGAGGAGACCAAAAGATGAGTGACCAGCCATGTGATGGGATAACCCAGTCTCTAGGCCCTCCACAGTGGGACAAAATCCCAGCGCCCTCCTCCAACTGCCTTGGCTTCTCTAACCAGCCAGCAGGAGAGTTTCCTGCTGGTAGACTGCCCCAATACCCACCCTCATCCACCATCCCCCACAAGCTACCAGTCTCATCCTGTCCCCAAATTTGCCTATCTTCCTGCAAACTCAGTGGAAAGCTGAAACATGGCTTGTGACAAAACTGAGAGGACCAAGAGGAGAGTTTCTTGATAAAAGAACCAAAAAGAAAAGACCAAGAGAGGAACATTAAGGCACAAGCTGTAACTGCACACAGTGGACCAAGAGAGAGAACCAGTAGAAAAGACCAGACCAAGAGAGCAGGCTGAGAGAGACTTCAGTGGCTCCCTGAGACACAGACATTGATAGAACAGAGCAGACCAAGAACAATTTCTAGAGACTCACACAGCCACTGCAAGGATTGGACCAAGATGTAAAGACACTGCTGGCATCAATAGAAGGAAGAGATGGATAGGTGGCAATGCAAGAATTCATCCAACAATCTAAAAATCAATATGGTTACACCAGAACCCAGTGGTCACATAATAGGAAGACTTTATGATCCTTACCCAGAAGGTGTAGAAGAAAACAATTTTAAATGTAATATTATGAAGATGATGGAGACCTTTAAAAAGGAAATGAAAAACTCCCTTAAAGAAATGGAGGAAAAAACAAACAAAAATTTACAGAAGTTAATAAATCCTTCAAAGAATCTCAAAAAAAAATCAATAAAAAAAACAATCAAGCACATGAAGCAAACAGTTCAAGAAATAGAGGCACAAATCAAGGAAATTCTGGATAGGGAAAATCTTGGTAAATGAACAGGAACTACACAGGCAAGTATAATCAACAGAATACAAGAGATAGAAGAGAGAATCTCATTTGTTGAAGATACTATAGAGAAAATCGATTCATTGATCAAATAAAACAGTAAGTCCAAGAAATAACACAAATCATCTAGGTAATCTGGGAAAAAACAAACCTAAGACTAATTGGGAAGGAGAAAAACTCCAGTTTAGAGGCACGGAAAATATATTCAACAAAATCAAAGAAGAAAACATTCCCAACCTAAAGAGGTATATCCTTATGAAGGTACAAGGAATTTACAGAACACTAAATAGAATTGATCAAAAAAAGTTCTTTTGCCATATAATAATCAAAACACAAAACATATAGAATAAAGAAAGATATTAAGAGCTGAAAGGAAAATGGTCAGGTAACATATAAATCAGGAGGTCCTGGGCAGATATGCTACAGAAACTAAGAGACCAGGGATGCAGACTACTATACCCAGCAAAAATTTAAACCACCATCAATGGAGAAAACAGTATGTTCTATAAAAAAAAAAAACAAATTTATACAATGTGTATCCACAAGTCCAATCCTACAAAAAGTACTAGAAAGAAAACCCAAGCCCAAGGAAGTTGACTGTATTCACCAAAACAAAGGTAATAGATAATCCCACAAGCAAAACCCAAAGAAGGAAAATACACAACCACTACCATCAACAATTAACAGGGATTTAACAGCCACTGGTCATTAATATCTCTTACTATCACTGGACTTAATTCACCTATAAAAAACACAAGCTAAGAGAATGGATATGAAAACAGGATTCAGCCTTCTTGTGTATACAGAAATACACTTCAACCTCAAAGATAGACATTACCTTAGAGTAAGGGTTGGGAAAAGGTTCTTTAATCAAATGGACCTAAGAAACAAGTGGGTGTAGCTATATTAATATATAATAAAATCAGTTTCTTTTTTTCCATTTTCAAGCACTTTCTTTTTTATTGATTTTTATTGAGCTTCCCTCCCTACCTCTCCCCTCCCCTTCAACCCTCTCCTAAGACCTCCAATTTACTCCAGAGATCTCAAACTAAAATCAATCAGAATAGATGGAAAAGAACACTTTACACTCAGAAGAGGAACAATTCATCAAGTTGAAGTCTCAAGTTTGAACATCTATGTCCCCAAAATAAGAGCACCCATATATGTAAAAGAAACATTACTAAAGCTTAAATTGCACATCAAATCAAACACACTAATAGTAGGAGAATTCAACACTCCACTCTTGCCAATGGACGTGTCAACCAGACAGAAACTTAACAGAGAGATAAGAGAATTAACAGATGTATTGACTCAACTGGACTTAACAGACAATTATAGAACATTCCACCCAAACATGAAGGAATATACCTTCTTCTCAGCACCTGAGAACCTTCTCTAAAATTGAACACATACCCAGTAGCAAAGCAAACCTACAACTCATGGAAATTGAACAGTGAACTACTGAACCACCCCTGGGTCAAGAAAGAAATAAAGAAAGAAATTAAAGACTTCCTAGAAGTCAATGATAATGAATGCACAATGTACCCAAACATATGGAACACAAGAAGGCACTGCTAAGAGGAAATTTCATAACATTAAGTGCTCACATAAAGAAAGTGGAGAAAATTCACACTAGTTACATAATAGCACACCTGAGAGTTCTATAACAAAAGAAGCAAATGTACCCAGGTTGAGTAGAAGATAGGAAATAATCAAATTAAAGGCTGAAATCAATAAAATAGAAACAAAGAAAACAACACAAAAAAAATCAATGAGACAAAGAACTAGTTCTTTAAGTAAATCCACAAGACAGACAAACCCTTATCCAAACTAATCAAAAGGCAGGGAGAGAGAACATCCAAATTAACAAAATCAGAAATGAAAAGGGTGACATAACAACAGACACCGAGGAAATTCAAAGAATCATTAGGTCTTACTACAAAAGCCTGTACTCCACAAGATTGGAAAAACGTGAAAGAAATGGACAATTTTCTACGTAGATACCATATACCACAATTAAATCAAGACCAGGTAACAATTTAAATAGACCTAAAAACTGCATGGAAATAGAAGTGTCATTAAAAGCCTCTCAACTAAAAAAATCCAGGGCTAGAAGGTTTTAGTGCAGAATTCTACCAGAACATCCAGGAAGAGCTAATACCTATACTCCTCAAAGTGTTCCACATAAAAGAAACAGAAGGAACATTGCTGCAATCTTTTTGTGTGGTTGCAGTTATCCTAATACTGAAGCCACACAAAGATTCAACCAAGAAAGAGAATTACAGACCAATCTCACTCATGAACATTAATGCAAATATTCTCAATGAAATACTGGTAAACTGAACCCAAGAACACTTAAAAATAACCATCCACTATGATTAACTTGGCTTCACCTGAGAGATGAAGGAATGGTTCAATATACGACAATCTATCAATGTAATCCATTATATAAATAAACTGAAATAAAAACATAATAATCTCATTAAATGCTGAAAAATCTTTCAGTGCAATCCAGCACCCTTTCATGATAAAGGTCTTGGAGAGATCAGGGATTTAAACATATAAAAGCAATATACAGCAAGCCATATCCAACATCAAATAAAATGGAAAGAAACACAAAGAGATTCCATGAAAATCAAGAATAAGACAAGGCTTCCACTCCCTTCACAGCTCTTCACCATTGTTCTTAAAGTTCTGGCTATAGAAATCAAACAAGAAAAGTAGATCAAGGGCATTCAAATTGGAAAAGAAGTCAAGCTTTCATTATTTGCAGATGATATGATAGTGTACACAAGTGATCCCAAAAACTCTACCAGAAAACTTCTACAGCTGATAAATACCTTCAGCAACGTGTCAGGATACACGATCAACTAAAAAAGATCAATAGCCCTCCTATACACAAACGAAAAAAGAAGCAGAGAGGGAAATCAGAGAAACTTCACCTTTCACGATAGCCACAAATAACATAAAGTATCTTGGGGTAACACTAAGCAAGAAAGTAAAAGACCTATTTGACAAGAACTTTAAGTCTTTGAAGCAAGAAACTGAAGAAGATACCAGAAAATGGAAAGATCTTCCATGCTCTTGGACAGGAAGGGTCAACATAGTAAAAATGGCAATCCTACCAAAGGCAATCTATAGACTCAATGCAATCTCCATTAAAATCCCAACACAATTCTTCACAAACCTTGACAGAACAATAATCAGCTTTATATGGAAAAACAAAAACTCCAAGATAGCCAAAACTATCCTATACAATAAAGGAACTTCCAGGGGCATTACCATCCCTGGCATCAAGCTCTATTATGGAGATACAGTAATGAAAACAGCCTGGTATTGGTATAAAAACAGAGATATTGACCAGTAGAATTGAATTTAAGACCTGGATATTAGTCCACACACCTATGAACACCTGATTTTTGACAAAAGAGCTAAAATTATTCAATGGAAAAAAGAAAGCATCTTCAACAAATGGTGCTGGATAACTGGATGTCAACATGTAGAAGAATGAAAATAGATCCATATTTATTGCCGTGCATAAAACTCAAGTCCAAATGGTTTAAAGACCTCAATATACATCTGACCACATTGAACCTGATAGAAGAGAAAGTGGGAAGTAGCCTTCAATGCATGGGGACAGGAGACCACTTCCTAAATATAACCCCAGTAGCACAGACACTGATAGCAACAATAAATAAATGGGACTTTCTGAAACTGAGAAGCTTCTCTAAGCTTCTCAAAAAGTCAGTAAGACTTATTCTGTAAGCTTCTCAGTAGTAGATAAGACAAAAAGGCAGCCTACTGAGTGGGAAAAGTTCTTCAACAACTCCACGTCAGACAGAGGGCTGATCTCCAAAATATATTAAGAACTAGAGAAATTAGACGTCAAAATTCTAAATAACCCAATTAAATAATAATATACAGATCTAAGCAGAGAATTTGCAATAGAAGAATCTTTAATGGCTGAAAGACACTAAAGAAAATGTCAACATTCTTAGCAATCAGGGAAATGCAAATCAAAACTATTCTGTGATGCCAGAATGGCTAAGATCAAAAATAACAATGATATCTTATGCTGGAGAAAATATGGACTAAGGGGAGCACTTATCCATTATTGGTGGGAATGCAAACTTGTCCAACCACTTTGGAAATCAGAATGGTGGTTTCTCAGAAAATTGGAATCAACCTAACTTAGGGTCCAGCAATACCATTCTTGGGCATATATTCAAAAGATGCTCAATCATACTAAAAAGACATTTCTTTCAACTAACCTGGAAACAACCTATATGCCCCTCAATTGAAGAATGGATAAAGAAAATGTGGGACATTTACAATTAGGGTATTACTCAGTGGTAAAAATACAATGACATCTTGAATTTTGCATACAAGTGGATGGAACTAGAAAACACTATCCTCAGTGAGTTAACCCAGACCCAAAGAGATGACTATTGTATGTCATCACTCATAAGTGGATAATAGCTATAAATAAAGGATATTAAGCATATAGTACATGATCCTAATAATCTAAGTAATAAGGGGAGTTCTAAGACAAGCATATATAAATCCATTTGATTAGGGGAATCGACAAGATTGCGTGACAAAATTGGGAACATGGTGGTGAGGGAAGTGGGGAATAGAAGGGAAAGATAAGAGGATAATGGGAGGATTGAGGAGAACCTGAGGGAATGGGATATTCTACATGGAGGAAGGACAGAGATGAGAGCAAGGAAAGAGATATCTTGATTGAAGGAGCCATTATGGGGTTAATAAGAAACTTGACTTTAGAGAAATTCTCAGGAATCCACAAGGATGACCCCAGCTAAGGCCCTAAGCAATAGTTATGAGGGTGCCTTAACAGACCTTGTCCTGTAGTCAGACTAATGAATATCTTAAATATCACCATAGAACATTCACCCAGCAACTGATGGAAACAGAGGCAGAGACCCGAATCGGAGCACTGGATTGAGCCTTTAAAGTCCACCTGAAGAGAGGAAGGAGGGAGAATGTGAGCAAAGAGGTCAAGACCATGATGGGTACACCCACTGAAACAGTCTACTTGAGCTAATGGGAGCCCAACAGCACAAGTTAGACTGGGAAGGAGCATGGATAAGACAATACTAGTCCCTCTGAATGTGGCTGACATTTCCATGGATGGGGCAGACTGCAGGACCAGGATTTACCTCTACTGCATGTACTGACTTTTTGGGAATCTATTTTCTTTAATTGGATACCTTGCTCAGCCTAGATATAGTAGGAAGGGCTTTGGACTCTAAGAAATGTACCTTAACCTCTTTGAGGAGTGGATGCAGGTGGGGTAGCGATATATGTGGAGGGGATGGGAGTGGGAGAGGGAATGGGAACTTGGATTGGTTTGCATAATGAGAAAAACATAGTTTGTTTTCTTTTTTAAAAAAAGTAAAAAGAAAAAAATATATAATAAAATTAGACACTTGATTAAATATATTTAACAAAAACAATAAAAGAAAAAGTGCACAATTATATAGGCAAGGAATTAGGAAAGAATGGAAATTATACAAAATGGATGTATATAAAAAGGAAGCATATTTAAATTAATTTAAGCATTTATGTTCTTTAAAAGGCATCATATATAAAAGTTAAATTTTGAACACTATTCTCTGTATGAGTCATACATGCATATATATTATACACATATTTTAGTCCATTCTTAATAGAACTCTTTAGGGGACAATTCTGATAGAGACTCACAAGTTTCTGGATGTCTTAAATGCAGAAGGAATGCCTCTATTTGGTCAAGAAAATGTTCTGAAGGAAACTCTCCAGGGTCAGCCAGGGCCAAGGTTCAGGTAGAAAGTGATGTGGTGGGGGATGACTGCCGGTGTGGGGGGGGCTACTCCTAGGTCTCTGGGACTTTGCTAGGTAGGGGTAGGGCATGGGATGTGCCTCCAGGTTCTAGGGCCTAGGGAGCTGGGCCCTCCAGCCATGAACGCAGACACTCACCTCTCCAGGGACAGTCAAGACCAAGACTCAGGTTGTTGGTGATTCCACTGTTTTGACTAAATTGTAAAGGAAGTCTTTTGTAATTTTTTTGTAAATTAGTTTAGTTTTTTATTGAGTTTTGAAAATGTTCTTCCAATTTATAGGCACATTTTTTTTCAGTTAGAAATTTTTGACATACTGATATGTTATTGAAATAAAGTCTTGTGGGTTTTCAATCTTGCTTTGGTCCAGTATTTTATCACTGTGTTCCCTTTTCCCCCTTTTGGAATGGTAATGCAGGTTATGTGCCACAGAATTTTGGAAGTATGTGATCTGGTTTTTCATTTTGATTTTATGGTGGCTTTCAGTAAAGAAATCACCTTGAGTCTTAGAATAAATTTTGAGTTTTGAACTTTAAACAGTGTTTAGAATGTGATAGGATATTGCTGTGGAATAACCTGTCTTTATGCTATGAATATACATTACTCCTATTGGTTGAATAAATATGATAACTGACCAACAGCTGAACAGGATAGGGTTAGGTGAGAAGGTCAAACTGAAAACACTGGGGGTAATGAGGGCAGAGTCAGGAGTTTCAAGCCAGACACAGGGGAAATAGGACATATATAAAATGAGGCATCAAGTCATGAGCCATGTGGTAGACTTTAGATAAGAAATAGTAGATTAAGCTGTAAGAGCTAGGTAGTAATAAGCCTAAGCCACTGCCTAAGAATTTAGAATTAATATAAGTCTTAGAATTTTATTTAGGAGCTGCTGGGGGGACAGAAATTTCTGCCAACAGACTATGTGGACTTTTAAAGTTGAACTAAATGCATTTTTGCATTGTGATAGAGTTAAGAACTTATAGGAACCAGGGAGTAGAATGTAGTGGATTGATTAAGGATGACCCCATAGGCTCATGTGCTTGAATGTTTAGTCATCAAGTAATGTCACTACTTGGAGTGATCAGGTAATGTGGCTTTGTTAGGTTGGTATGGCCTTTTTGGAGGAACTGTGTTAGTAGGAGTGGGTTTTGAGGTTTCAAGGACCCAAAACAGGCCCAGTGTCTCTCTCTTAATGACTGTGAATCCAGATGTAGAATTCACAGATACTTCTCTAGCAACATATCTGCCTACATACTTTAATGTTTCTTGTCATGATGAGAATGAACTAAACATCTGAAAGTGTAAGCGAACCTCAATTAAGTATTTTATTTTATTAAAATTTCCGTGATCAAGCGGTCTCTTCACAGCAATAGAACACTGACTAAGACAGGCACCCAATCTCTGTATTTCCATTAAGAAAGTGATCTGCAAAAGAGCAAGGGAACACTGGAAGGGTTGGAAGTTGACTTTAGATCAAATCAAATGTATTATCCATTCTTTTCTGCTGTAGTTCCCCAAAACAATTTGATATTGTGCTAAAATTCAATGTACTAGGGTAAACAGAAATCTCCTGAAATATTCCTGCGATTGTTCCTCTAGTACCAGAGCATGTAGAATCTTGAAAAGAGAAAAAGTATACTGGAAAGATGAGTCTGTGCTCCCCTCCCCCACTGAAAGCAGAGTGTCACTCAACATTTTGTCAAAAGTGCCATTAGAATCCCAGGTCTCCATCCCTGGATAGATTGACTTTTGGATCTCTCTTTGGTGGGGCATAGAATACCAAGACCCCTTCTGTACTGGCCTAGTCTCCTGACTGTGAAGGACTGGCTCGCAAAGGGCCCCAGAATGCCTCTGACTTTCTTTGAATATCTGTAATTAATGCTGCACATATTTCCCCTGGCATGTAACTCTGTTTTAGACAGCATCCCTAGTATGGAAAAGACTTTGGATTCAAGTCTTAGCACTGAAAATAAAACCCATGGCATTATTGTTTGGGAAGGTGCATGCAGCTTCTTAGTCCAAAGTAATTAGGCTATATTACGTTACATTACCTGCAATGGTTTGAATTATTATCAGACATAATCTTATTTATCTTCAATAACCTGATTTCTGGGCATGGTGCTACACTAAAGTGTTTGTCACAGGGACTACTGAGCAAACTCTGCTTTTTTAAAAGTATTCATTTTCAAAGCAGAATTTGGGAAATGGTGTTGCTCTTTTGCAGATGGGTGAGGTATGTTCCTTTCTTTTATTATGTTTCTGTATATGAGGATAAGTGTAATCTTTGTCTGTTTCTTAGACTAAACTAATCCTGGAAATGGGAAGTAATTTTTAGCATGTGGATCATATCACAAAACAAAGTACATCCATCTATATCCCTGGGTATACATTATTTCGGGAAATGACCTTTTCTATTTATTTTAAACTGCTGACACTACTATATCTTGTCTATGTCATAATACTTCATTGTAGATAATATCGTAAAATGTATCTTAATATATACGTACACTAGACACACATATATGGATACATTTATTTTCATGTTAATTCATACATATGTGCACACAAATGTTTAGAATACAGGGAAGAAATGTGCTAAGCATGCAAAACATAAAAATACAGTTACATATTTAAAATATGCATCCCCAAACAAATCTATAACCATTTTGATATCAAGTATAGTTACTAAAGATCTGAAAAGAAAAAAAAAGAATGAGGCACTTCCCTTCTTCTCCTCATTCCCATGTTAAAGAACAAACGACTGTGTTCAGAGTACTTTTTATTCTTTGTAAAAGAATAAAAATGCTTTACTAAAAGCCAGGAACCAAAGATGAAAATTGTTTGATTCTATTTAAATAGTTGTCCTGTGAGGAGAAAAATCTTCTTCTCAGCTAGAGACTCAGAAATCCCACAGCTTCAGAAAGCTCCTGAGGGTTCACTATCAAGATTCAAGGCCCCTGAAGGCTGTAAAATCTGAGATTTTTTTGAAAAGAAGAAATAGCTCTCTGAATCACTTCTTAAAATTTATCCCCATTTTTCCCTTCAGTTTTCACAATTTTGTCATCCACAGCTAATTCACGAGGTATGATAAAGTGCAAAATACTCAGAACATAGCCCTCACACTAATAGTAGGGTATGAAAACATTCTCTAATTTTTAAGGATATTAATATTTTAGCAATTTTTACATGTATAGTATCTGAATATGTATTATAACATATATCAGGATATGTTTCTTATACTTTTATATTAAATTTTCACATTTTAATTCAAACACATAAGATCTAAATGATGGAGATGTAGTCGGTTGGCAGAAAGCTTGCTATGAATTCCCAGTACTACCTGGTATGGTGTTACTGTTATGCCCGGATCACAGAATTCCTCTAAAACTCACTAGGAGATGAGTCCTGTATGTAAAAGCAAAGAGCCTTTATCCTTCCACCAGTTTGCAAACTCAAACTCTCTGAGTGTCCATTGTATTGGAGTGGTCAGAGAATCCCAAGCTCAGTTAGAGTTGGATTTTTATAGTAGCAAAGGTGGAGGTGAGGGGTTTCTAAAGTTCAGGATCCCTGATTGGCTGATATCTGTCTAGGGGTGTTCTGGTGAAAAGCATTGAGTGTGTGCTGGCAGGTGATCCTATAGACAACAGTTGGAATGTTAGGAATTTTCTTTGGCTGTTCTGTTCCTGGGTAGTTCTTGTGTGATCTCAGTTTGTGGTCTTTCTTGTAACCAGATATTGTCTTAGGGACTGCGACTCAGGCCTCTATTGAGCATGTCATGGTTGGGTCCTACAGGTACACAGTTGTAATACTGGCATTCAAAAGTACATACAAAAGAAAACAAAAAAGTCCATTGTCATTTCTTGGCTATAGATATGAAATAACTATTTCAAAAATGTACTTCTGTTACTTAAAATTATCCCTAGAAAAGTTTTAATTTTAGTTACATTTCCTCAGGTCTTTCATCCTAATGGACTCCACCATAATGATCACTAACTCTTCTTCCTAAATCAGAGCTTGATCCTTATGTCTTCTTTCATTTGATCAATTTAGAAGAAAGTATTCCTTTTACCTTACAGTATCAAGTCAATTACTAATTAGCTAAACTCAGTCTTGAAAAGGTGGTACTAAATGAATTTCTGAGTCACATGTGTATAATAGAGAAGTGTACAGATTCCTTCATATGAGCTTGATAATTCTACAATATTCAATCACAAATTTTTAAGGTCATGAGGTTACTTATTTGCAGTAGTGCTTGAGTTTGCAAATTTATATATGCCTACATCTATGTTCCTGCCATTCCAAATGCTTTGAAAATCATACTTTGTGTGGCAGTTTGAATGTAATTGGCTTCTATAATCTTGTAAGAAGTGGCACTATTAAAAGGTGAGGCTTTGTTGGAGTACATATGGCCTTGTTGTAGGAAAGGTGACACTGTGGGGGTAGGATTTGAGATCTCTTTTGCTCAAGATTTTTATAGTGTGACTGTCAGTCAACTTTCTGTTGCCTACAAGATTAGGACTCTCAGCTATTTCTGCAACACCACATCTGCATGCATTCCGCCATGCTGCCCACCATGATGATAATGAACTGAACCTCTGAAATGTAAGTGAGCTCAAACAACTAAATATTTTTCTTAAAAGAGTTTCCATGATCATGGTGTCTTTTCACATCAATAAAATAAAAACAAAACAAAACAAAGATAACAGCAACAAATAAAACCTAAGTAAGACATCTTGCAACAGTTTCCAGAAGTACACTCTACAAAGATCAGTTTAAAATATCACAACTCTGAATGGTTAAGAGAAGAGAATAAATTAGGATTTTTTTTTAAAAAAAAGTAAAATGAAGATTGAATAGTAAAGAGCTGGTTCTTATTGTCAAATTGGTACTAATAATGTGATCAAATTACTTACCAAAAATATTGAAAAAAAGCATTAAAACAATGAATTCCCTCAACCAATCAAAAATATGAATGAAAGTACCACATTTCTATTGACAAGGCAATTCCATTTTAGTAATTCTAAAAAGGAAGTTTTACTTCTTTAATAAAATTCTCTAGAATTGCTAAAGAGGAATTGCCACATCAACTAATTTTCTTCTTCTCTTTCTTTTTAAATTTTGTATATTTAATGACAGATGAATAGTTTAAGGAGAGGGCCTGCTTGTTCTTCTTGGCCACACGGCTAACTTATCCCTGAAATAACCACACAGTAACTGTATTTATTAAATCACTGCTTAGCCCATTATCTCTAGTTTCTTATTGGCTAATTCTTCCATTTTACTTTACTCATTTCTATTAATTTGTATACTCCATATAGCAGTGGCTTACTGGAAAGAATTATAACTGGTGTCTGTCTCAGGTGGAGGATCCATGAAGTCTTCCTGACTCTGTTTTTTTTCCTCCCAGAATTCAGTTCTGTCTTCTCGACCTACCTAAGTTCTGTCCTATCAACTAGTCCAAGAGCCACACACAAACAGAAGGAACTCCTACACCAGATGAATATAACACACTTAACTTCTCTGAGTCCCAAACACTAGGTCTAAATATGTAACAATCTCTATTAAAACTACCTCCATTTTCCATCTGTATTTGGAAACAGGAGTAGTATAAATTAATATACTAGTTAAATGAATAAGTTTTTTAATAAGGAAACATGCTGTAGCTTATTATTATTAGAAATATTTATCAGTAACACTAAGCCATGATTGTTATTTCCCTGGAGAAATAGAACACTATGAAAATCAAGGCAACAAAAATGAGCTCCTAAGTTTCAGAGCTAGAGTTCACAAAGTTCTTTTTCTTGTTTAAGTTATCTCATGTCTTTAACCCTAGAATCTGGATGATTTCTCTATTATTTAGTTAATGCTATGTTTCTGAATTGTTTTAAATTCTTTCTCAATATTCTCAGATTGTCTTCAAGAGCATCCTAGTCACATGTTTGGAAAACATGTTAATTGTTGAGAGCTGGCTAATATATTTGTGATGGAATCTTGTACTTTTGATGGAATTTACTAGAAGGTGAGAAGATAAAAAAAATTAAAAGCAAATTGGGGGGATTTGAAGGAGGCACCAATGGGTCTCTCTGTGCATTTTGAATAACACCAACTCTCCTTATATTGTAGACCTTCAGTGATATCTGTAGAGTGAACTATCATGAATTCTGATGGATTATCTCCCTCTGGAGTAAACTGAAGTAAAGTAAACTACAGTCAGTAAAATAAAATCAAAGTCTCTCTCCAGAGCCAAGGCTAGGCACCTACTTTTATCGTTAATCATAAAACATCAGGTCTCTTAGGTTCAGATTTCCTATTTTAGTGACACCACCACTGTATATTTGGCATCAGTCTGGGCCACTATGTTGTCCCTGTGGGGTGTAAGGGCAAAGAAACACAGAGATACATAAAGCCTTGTTTACCACACAATAGATAATTAAACCCTTTTCTTTTTTTGCCTCAGAAGCTCTTAGTTTCATCTATAAAACTGAAACTTTGACTTATAAAAATTGGTTTGAAATATGAAAAAAATCTTAATTTTTCAGTTGCTGACAGTAAGACACAAATCATGAGGAAGCAACTTAATTCCTCAAAATGTTAATAAAGATTATTGCAAAATATAATGATCCTGAAATAGGACTTCGGCAAGGATTAAATAAGATAATTTACTTAAATGATAAAACCAAATCTCTGTGTTAACACTAGCAATGCTGCTTCAATATAGCTAAGATACATAAGTGACAATTTGCTTTTGCATCAAATCAAAGATGCAACTCTTCTCTCTACCCACAGATTTTGGTCTTGAAAAAATGTTAAATTCTCTCAAGTCTCTTCATTGGTATTTTCCTTACAGTAACTCAGGTTTCTTATTTTCTTGCCTTCTTTTCAATGCACATTTATTTGGTAGCATCAGGAATAATCATTTATGTAGTTTATGACACTGAGTGAAGCGAACAACACATTATTCACACCTATTTGACTTCCCATGAATCAATTTAATAATTGTTTTTAAAAAATCAAAACAAACGTTTATTCATCCCTGAAAGGAGTCAAAGTCATCTTGAACTACACGTTTATATTCAATAATTCCTTTTCAATCATAGCATCCTCATGTCTGTCCAGGATGTAGGTTCCATGCAGCCACATAAACATTAATTCTCAAATATTGCTGGGTCAGTTATTTAATTATTGAATAACTTGAGGATACATATATCCTTCCCAATTGCTTCTTGGAAGCTTTAGAAGTTGTATAAAAAACACAATAGACAATGTCTGCTCTGCTCTCCCTTTCAATTTTAGGACTGATCTGTTGAGTATAATGGGTGGCCCTCATGTGGTATTTCTTCCCAGCAAAAAAAGTGCAGTTTTTGATCTTAGCTATTCTGACTAGTGTAAAATGGTATCTTAGATTCCTTTTTGATTTGCATTTCTCTGATGGCTAAGGATGTTGAACACTTCCTTAAGTGTTTGTCAACCATTTGAGATTCTTCTGTTGAGAATTCTCTGTTTAAATCTGCATCCCATTTTTTAATTGGATTATTTGGAATTTCTTAAATTCTTTATATATTTTGGAGATCAGTCTTCTGTCTGATGTGGGGTTGGTGAAGATCTTTTCCCATTTATTAGGCTGCCTTTTTATCTTATTGACAGTGTCATTTGCTTTGGGAAACACTTCCTCCAATGGTGGTAGGAATGCAAACTTGTATAACCACTCTGGAAATCAGTATGGCAGTTTCTCAGGAAATCAAACTACCTCAGGACCCAGCACCCAAAGGATGTTCAATCATATTACAATGACATTTGTTCAACTATGCTTATAACATCATTATTTAGAATAGCCAGAACCTGGAAACAACCTAGATGCCCCTTAAATGAAGAATGGATAAAGAAAATGTGGTACATTTACACAGTGGAGTGCTACTCAGTGGTAAAAACAAAAACAAACAAACAAACAAAAAAACCCAATGACATCTTGAAATTTGTATGTAAATGGATGGAACTAGAAAAAAAACATCCTGGATGAGGTAACCCAGACCCAGAGAGATGAACATGTTATATACTCACTCATAAATGGATACTAGCTGTAAAGTAAATTAAAACCAGCCTATAATCCACAATCCTAAAACAGCTAAGTAACAAGGAGAACCCTAAGACAAACATATATAGATCCACCTGGGAAGGTGAAATAGACAAGATCTTTTGACAAAATTGGTAACATGGGGGTAAGGAGAGGAGTGAGGGCAGATGGGGAGGAGAAGGGAAGAAATGGGGGAAGAACTTAAGTGAATAGAATAGTCAAGATGGGGGAAGAACAGAGATGGAAGAAATGAGATACCTTCATTGGGCAGCCATTATGGGCCTAGCAAGAAACTTGGCACTAGAGAAGTTCCCAGGAATCTACAAAAATGACCCCAGCTAAGATCCTAAGCAATAATGGAGAGGGTACCTGTACTGGTCTTGTCCTGTAGTCAGATTGATGAATACCTTAAATACCACCATAGAACCTTCATCCAACAGCTCATGGAGACAGCGGCAGAAACCTGCAGCAGAGCACTGGACTGAGCTCTCAAAGTTCAGTTGAAGAGTAGGAGGAGTGAGAATATGAGTAAAGACTTCAAGACCATGATGGGGATACCCAGTAAAACAGTTTACCTAAACTAATGGGAGCTCACCAACTCTAGCCAGACAGGAAAGGAAGCAGCATAGTCCCAAACTAGACCCTTTGAATGCTGATAACAGTTGAATGACTGTGGCAGTCTGTAGGGTCAGTAACAGTGGCACCAGGATTTATCCATACTGCTTGTACTGACTTTTTGGGAATCCATTCTCTTTGGATGGATACCTTTCTCAGCCTAGATACAGTATAGTTGGGAGGGCCTTAATCCTTCCTCAAAGCAATGTGCCCTACCCTCTCTGAAGAAAGAATGGGGGTGGAGCGGGGTTGAAAGTAGAGGGAATAGGAAGAAGGAAGGGAGTGGGGAACTGTGATTGGTATATAAAAAGTAGTTTGTTTTCTTTTAAAAAAATAAAAAACATAAAATATAGTAATCTGTTATATGCTTTATAAATAAGTAGAATAAACTCAAAGTCACCAACAAACTAAGTGCTTGTGAGATGAGAATGTTAAATACTCTAATTCAATTAGAAGGCAGTATATACACATATTTAAATATCATAAATATGTAGTTATATATAAATATTTAAATGAACTTCATAAATATGTAGTTATATGTCAATAAAATTTTTGAAAAACATGTAGGAAATTAGAAATATTGATCATCCTGATCTCATTTATCACTTAATTGAGATATTAATGATAGCACAAACAAGACATTTTGCCCTATGTAAGTATTATTAAAATAATAATGACAAAAATAACTCCTCAAGTCAAAATTTTAAGTAAATTTCTATTGGCAGTGAACGGAGAGACTGCTGAGCCATTAAGAGCACTTGATGTTCTTTCAGAAAATGTTGGTTTGGTTTCTGTCACCAACTAGTGTGTCTTAGACCCACAGTGGTCATAAGTGGGCATCCAGTCCCTTGGAACTGTGCACGTAACGCCTGCATATGTTACACATAAAGATATGGAGAAAATAACATAGATATAAAACAATAATTTGAAACACAAAGTCAAGAAAAATAAATATTTGGGAACTAAAAAGATATCACACCAGTTAAGAATAGATACTGCTCATGCAAGTTTTGTCTCAGTATTCATGTCAGATGACCTTCAACCATGTCCACCTCCACCTCCAGACTATCCAGTGCCTCCTTCTGCATATTTCCAGATGTCTGCATTCATATATGAATATGCCAACAGACAGACACATAAATGCACAATTAAAAGAAACCCATTTACAATTCACTTTGTAAAGATTAGGATTTTCACATGCTTTATTTTATTTAAATTCTGTGTGTGCATGTCTGTTTGTGGGCATGTGAGTTTGTAAGTAGAGGTGCCCTTGGCAGCCACAGGCATTGGATCCCTCTGGAGTGACATTCCTGGTAGTTGTAAATGAGGTATTTTAAACTTTTTATTAGCATATATCCTTTATAATGAGTGATAAAATTTTCCTAAGGTCATTTAATTCAACTATAACTATCCCCCCCCACACACAGAGAATGTAGTTCAGTCATTAAACCCTTAGTCTGCATTCTCAGTGTACTAGACAGCAATGCTAACACCATGCCAATATAATATTTCTAACTATAGAATATCAATTGATGAATAAAATCTACATGGAATTATAGTAAGTCATCTAAAACAGTTATCTAAGGGCTAGAGATATTTCTTAGTGCTTAAGAACATTTTGCTGCTCCTTGAGAGGCCCCAGTCTCATTTTGAATAATATTTTTTGTTGAACTGGTGTAGGAGAATTGTCTGTATTCTGTCAATCATGTTTTAAATAAAATGCTGATTGGCCAGGCAGGAGGTGTAGGTGGGAAAATCAGACAGGAAGTGGAAAAGATGCAAGGAGTGCAGGAGAATTCTGGGGAGGAGGAAGTTGATTCCTCCCACTCCTGCCCAGATCACCGAAGCAGCAGGATGTGAGCTGCCCCACTGAAAAAGGTACTGAGCCACATGGCTAACATAGATCAGAAAAATGGGTTAATCAAGATGTGAGAGTTAGCCAGTAAGAAGCCTGACCTAAAGGACCAATCAGCTTTATAACTTATAGAGATCTCTGAGTGATTTTCTTGGGGCTTGCCGGTTGTGGGGAACTGGGCAGGACAGAAAACCCCAACAAGCAGGCCCCTTCATATTACATTGAACTCTGAATTCCATTTGATATTTTTAACATTATGTGTTTTTCCTTTGTTGCTTTCCCATTTATTGACTTCTTATTTCATTTTTATTGCAATACTTCCTAATGTAAGGTATGGAAGCCATTATATAGTTTGTTCTTGGTTACATTCTTCCTGATACTTATTATTTAATCATTCTGTATAAGGTCATTATTTGTTTATAAAATAGTTTTTCCAATTTTTCAGAATTTTGACTTTATTTTATTGCACATTTCTTCTTTCTTTCCTTTTTTTTGCATTTTCCCTTCATTTCTTCTCACCTTGACAGGTTTTATTAAAACATCCCATAATTTTTGGCCTATGTTTCTGGTATCATTTTCCATTTTATTTCCCCTGTGAGATTCACTATATATACTTTCTGTTAATTATTACTTAGTAATATTTTTTGGTCTGTGAGCAAATGACCTACTATTAAGCTCATTAATTTAGTTATTAATGGGGCTTTGCAATTTTAAGTTTTAGACTGTCCATTTCATTAAAAAATCAAATTCTCAATTACCTGTTGAGAGAATCTCTGTCCTGTATTATTTTAAATATATTAGTCAGCTATCTCAAATTGATCTTTTGAATTTACAGTGAAGTAGTTTGTTTAAGCCATTTCTCCCTCTTTATTTGTGTTTGTTCTTCTCATCTGTACTTTGCACTGTGATTTTTCTCCCAATTAGAAAATTCCTTGCTAAAAATCAGAGGGAAGCCCAAAAAACACAGACAGTAAACAGAATTCAGATATCATAGGAAACTCCTGAAGTTTGTAAGATTCACAAGACCCTACACCAAGGCTATTCATGTGGTTAGACTCAGTGACTAGACCTGGTGAGAATGATTAGCTAAGCTGTTTGAGGGGTGTGTAGGGCTCTCTGGGATGTCAGTCTTGCTTCAGAAACTACCCCTTCAGCTCTCCTGTAAGAATTTGGATCAAGTTCACTGGTTCACTAAGCAAGACTTTGGTAGGACTGTTTCTTGGCCTATTATCAGTCCCCTGTATGTAGTGAATGGACATTCATGCACAGCTCCACAGAAAAACATTACAGAACACCGAATAACTGACTATTCATGTAGAATGCAGTTCATTGTACCTGAGAAAATCTAGAGGTTCTAAGATTTGATTATTTGGTTATTTCTCTCATGCTAGTTTGTTTTCACATATGGAAGATGACACTAGTCCAGTTACTTTTGAGTGAATTCAAGATTGCAGAGCAAGAGTAAGGATCGGTCAACATTAGTTTCTTTTTATTAGATGTATTTTCTTATTGGGAACTGCATTTTTAATCAGTACTCTTGTGTTTCAGTTTTTTCTTACATCTGTGATATACCCTTCAGGGTTTCCAATTAAATGCTTGGAATACTTTCTACCTGCCCTTTTCTCTGCCAAATCTTTAATTCTAATCTAATTCTTTCAGTTTCACTCAATGCCCAGAACCACTATTTAGCTCCTTAGTGTCTTCCAGAGGTCTCAAATTAGCAAATTCGCCAAAAAGTGGGTTACAGTAGGGAAAAGTACATGGAATGGCAGATTTGCTTTATTTTACTTATTTTGAAACTTTATCCTATGTATTAAGATTCCATATATATATACCACTATCTAGTAGATGTTTTGTATATTTTATCGATTTTTCCACTGACTTCTGTCTTAGTTAGGTCTTTATTGCTGAGAAAAGACACCATGATCATACGTTTCTTTTGTGTGTGGGTGGGGTTGGGGGGTAAAAGGTTTATTTCTTCTTACAGTTCCACAGCCCAGTTTACCACTGATGAAACTGAGAACAGGAACTCATTCATAATGGGGAGGGACCTGGAGACAAGGCCCACTTACAAAGATCATAAATGAGTACTGGTTATTACCTTGCTTTTCGTGACTTGCTTGGATTGCTTTCTTGTATCAGTCAGGAACACCAAATCAGGAATTGGACTGAATTTCTTAAACCACCACTTACAGTTGCAGAAATTCACTCCACAATTATCATGACAGGGAACGTGGAGGCAAGCTATAGCATTGGAGCTAAGAGTCCTACCTCTTAATCAGAAGGTAGTAACAAGTTGACTCACTGTCACAGTTAGGGAAACTTGAGAAAAGGAGACTTCAAAGCCCACTCCATAGTAACACATTTCCTCTTACAAGATCACACCTACTCCAACAAAGCTGCACTTCCTAATAGTGTCAGTCCCTTTTGGGGGCGATTTTTTTCCAACCTCCACAGCTTCCTTGCAGAATTTCTTTAATTTAAGCAAATATATCTTAACAAAAAGTGAATCATGCTTTTTTCAATTCATTCTCTTCAATTTGCTGCTAATTAAAACAAGTCATCATATTTTCTTTTACGTAGTACTATGTTATGTAAGTCCTCTTTCATACAACCATACATTGTATATTAAGAATAAACTGCCACTCAAGATCATCTGTTTCCCTCCACCTCCTCCCATTAGTCTGCTTTGTACTGCTAGGTAGATCCATTAATTTCATGACATATATGTGGGTATGTTTTGTACATACTCAAGTGTGTCCATGTATTTGTGGACTGGTTTGTACTTGTGTAGGTTACTGGTTAATGTCTCTTTCATTGCTTATCATTTTAAATTTTTCTTCCCTCCATCTCTTCTTTATTCCTTCATTTCCTCTTTCCTTTCTTCTTTGATATTGTCTCTACTAAGTTCATCAATTCTGCCATGCTGTTTGACAAACTCAAAGTACTGTACCTTTCCCTACCCTGTGACTGGACACTCTAGGGCAAAAATGTACCACTGTTTGTGATTTCTGCATGCATGCTAAGGACTTGACACTGAAGCATATATTCCCACAACAGGAATTATCAACTGAAATATCAACATGCTCGACATAAAGATTTTACCTGTCTACATAAAGTCTAGTGCTCTGGTTGGATTTTGTTGTTGTTGTCATTTTTGTTCGTTTCATTTTTGATTTTTTTTTTGTTTATTTGACACCAGTTTAGGCCAATTGGAAAGGAAGAACCTCAAATAAGGAAATACCTTTAATTATTTGGCCTATAGGCAAATCTGTGGGGATTTTCCCCATTAATAATTACTATGGGAGGGTCAGCCAACTCTGGGTGGTTCTACCTCTGCACAGGACTCCTGACTTACATAAGAAAGAAATCTGAACAAGCAATGAAGACAAAGCCAGTAATCCAGTAAGGCAGAATTCCATTGGAGTCTCTGCTTCAGAATCCTCCTGAATTTTCTTTGTCTGGACTGTGGCTCGAAATGTCTTAAGAAAAAATTCTTATCCCTCAAGCTACGTTAGGATAAGATGTTAACCAAAGCAATATTAAAATAAACTACAATATCCTGGAACCACAAATAAGAGAAAGAAATATGTTTTGTTTTGTTTTCTTGAAACTAATGATAAAATTCAGGGTTTCTTGTTTTGTTTGATTGATTTTTTACAACTGACACAGAGTTTCCTTTGTGATTGTAAAGCTTTACAAAATTTTCATAGTTTGGTTATATTTTTCAATTCCTGTGTTTCTGGACAGCCAGGTTGGTTCCATAATTAAATTTTTGTGAATAGTAGGTCAGTAAATTTTGGTGTGCAAGTATTTCTGGGATATTTATATGAACTATTTCAGATACTCAGAAATGTTACCACAGCACTGAGTTGTATGGAAGTTCTATTATTAGTTTTCCAAGAAACCTCCATACTAATTTACACAGTGGTTAGACTAATTCACAGTCTCACTATCAGTATTTTCAGGGTCCTTAAATCTGCATCTTTGCCAATTTTTGCTTTTACCCTTTTCTAAATGTGTGATTCTCTCTGGGTAAGAGGGATCTCACAGTTGTTTTAATGTGTATTTCTTTCATGCCTACTGAGCTTGCTCACATTCTCATACTGGCCATTTCTATTTAATCTTTTTGATAAATTTCTCTTCATTAGATCATTTATAGATTAAAGGTTTTAATTTCCTGATCTCTGTATATTTTTGGTAAACAAATTAGAAAAGGTTTCCATTTCACTCTTTAGGCTATCTTTTCAATGGGCTATTTCCCTGCTTATGAAGATGTACTTCAAATTAAAAGAATTATTTTAATTGTCAGGTATTGACATTAATTCCTCAACAATTGGAATAATTTTATAGAATAATTGTTCTACATATATCTTGAGGAGTTTTCCCTACTTTGAAAGTTCTACCTGACTTCACGTTGTGTTACAGAGACATAGTATCAAACACAGCATGTTACTTGCACAAAAACAGATATTAGATTAAAGAATAGATGCAGTGGTTCAAAACATAAATTTATACAACTACAGTTATTTTGTTACAAGGGTGCTAAAAAGAATATTCTTCAGCGAATGGTGCCCACAAAGCTGAATGCACACATGTAGAAAAATAAAACTAGACCTTCATCTATTTCCCTGCATTAAAACAGCTCCATATAAATCAAAGACCTTAATGTGAGATTGTTTCTCAAATTTAACAAATATAAATTTAGATTATAAATAATTTTGCAATTGAATAAAATATATGAAACTTAATAAAACTAAGAATATGTGTAGATTTTATTTTTAAATTTTAGAAAGGGTTTGACTTGATCTGTATTCAGAATAATTACCTCATCCAGCATCCTTAACATTTGAATTTGAACACTAAATTCCATTAATGCCACTGGTTTTAAAGGATTTTTTCTTACTTTCAAAAGTATTTTAGTTTGTTGTTTTGTATCCTATTTTATATACATCTTACCAATCCTCTTATCAATTATCCTATTGAATATTATAATTAATATCTGCCATCCAATTAATAATCAGACCTAACTCTGCTTAGCTTCCAAGATCAGATGAGATCAGGTGCATTCAGGGTGGTAACTCTACCCAAACAAGTGGAAGACTTGTCTGACAAGAATTTTAAATCTTTGAAGAAATAGTTTGAAGAAGACACCAGAAAGTGGAAAGATCTGCCATGCTCTTGGTTAGGTAGAATCAACATACCAAAAATGGCAATCTTATCAAAAGCAATCTACTGATTCATTTCAATACCCATAAAAATCCCAGCAAAATTCTTCACAGACCTCAAAAGAATAGTACTCAACTTCATATGGAAAAGAAAAGAAAAAAGAAAACAGGATAGCCAAAACAATCCTCTACAATAAAATAACTTCTAGAGGAGGCATCCCAAACCCTCACTTCAAACTCTACTATGGAGCTACAATACTGAAAGCAGCCTGGTACTGGCATAAAGACATACAGGAGGAATAAAGGAACTGAATCAAAGACCCAGATATTAATCCACACACTTTCAAACACCTGATTTTTGACAAAGAAGCAAAAAGTATCAAATGAAAAAAAGAAAACATTTTAAACAAATGGTGCTGGCATAACTGAATATCAACATGTAGAAGAATGAAAATATACCCATATCTGTTACCATGCACAAGACTCAAGTACAAATGAATCAAAGACCTCAACATAAAACCAGCCACATTGAACCTCCCACCCAGCTACATTCTGCCCTGCCATAAGTCAAAGGAGCTTCTTTATTAACCAATGGTAATAAGACATATTCATAGCATACAGATGGAATCCCACAGCAACCCTGTGTTCAAGGAGATAAAGAAATTGAATAAAGGGAGTGGTGACCTCAGGACAAGATCCCACCCAGATAAATTTCTAACCTGTGGAAACAAACTAAAGAAAAGCTTAGAGCCAGTGTAGGGGGCACACCCTTAATCCCAGCACCTGGGAGGCAGAGGCTGTGAAAGACAGAAAGTTGGTAAAGATGTAATTGAATGAGGGAGTCATGTTCCAGTCCCAGTAAGCCACAGGATTTGACATCTTTGGCTAGGTTATTCTGGCTTTAGAGTTAAGGATAGAAGAAAGGAGTTATAAAATAAAGCTTCTGAGGGGCATGTGTCAGGGGTGTCCCTGAAACGGATGCCTAATAGAGAGGTCATTGTGTGAAGCTGTGAATTTGAAGCCTGGATTGCCTTTAGAGAACCCAAGATGTTAGAGATACCAAAGGCGAGCTGCTAACAGGAAGTGGAAACAGTCCAAGAAAAAGAAGTATGCTATAGGCAAACAGATTTGGAGATCTGAAGAGTGTTCTGACATCAGACATGGAGATGCAAAGCTTAGAGTTTACCCAGCAGGTTTTGGGTCTTTCTTTGGTCTAATATTTTCTCACTATGCTCCCTTCCCTATGTTCTGAAATGGGATCCTGTGACACTGTATGTTGGAAATATGGGATCTGCTTTTTGATTTTGATTTTACAGAAGGCTGCAGTTAAAAGATTGCTTAAGTGTCAGAAGAGACTTTGGACTTTACTAAGAGGGGCTTCTGAAGTTGGACTGAATGCATTATTTTGCATTATGATATGGCTATAAGTCTTTGGGGGCCAGGGAGAGGAATGTGGTAGTTCGAAAGAAAATGGCCCCCCAAGGGAGTGGGACTATTAGGAGATGTGGCTTTGTTGGAGTAGTGTGGCCTTGTCAGAGAAAATGTATCACTGTGGGGTGGACTTTGAAGATTCCTATGCTCAGGATACCACCCAGTGTCTCAATTGACTTACTGCTGCCTGCAAGATGTAGGACTCTTAGCTCCAGCATCACTTCTGCCTACACACACCCATGTTCCTAGGCATGATAATGGACTAAACCTCTGAAACTGTAAGCAAGCCATCCCAATTAAATGTCTTCATTTTAAGAGTTGCTGTGGTCATGGTGTCTCTTCACAGCAATAAAAACTCTAAGACATGGAGCATGAGACACATGCTTGCTTGAGCCTGCTTCCATTCTACAGTGTGCACTCTATACTTTTACTCTCCCTTTTAATAAATTTATATTTTCATCTCAAAAAAAGAGAAAGTGGGAAGTACACTTGAATGCATTGGCACAGGAGACCACTTCCTAAATATATCTCCAATTGCACAGACACTGAGAGAAACAATTAATAAATGAGAAGTCTTGAAACTGAAAAGCTTCTGCAAAGCAAAGGACATTGTCAACAAGACAAAATGATGGCCTAAAGAATGGAAAAAGATCTTTACTAACCCCACATCAGATAGAGATTTGATATCCAAAATATACAAAGTTCTCAAGAAATTCATCATCAAAAGAACAAACAATCCAATAAAAAATGGACTACAGACCTACACAGAGAAATCTGAATAGAGGAACCTAAATGGAAAAGGAAAATGTGGTACATTTACACAATGGAGTACTACACAGCAGAAAAAAACAATATCTTGAATTTTGCAGGCAAATGGATGGAGCTAGAAAACATTATATTGAATGAGGTAACCCAGACCCAGAAAGACAATTTTCACTTGTACTCACTCAGAAGTGGTTTTTAGAAATAAAACAAAGAAAATAAGCCCTAAAATCACAATTCCAGAAAACCTAGACAACAATGGTGACCTTAAGAGAGACATATATAGATCTTATATACATGGGAAGTAAAAAAAAAGACAAGATCTCCTGAGAAAAATGTAGAGCTCAATAAAAATAAAAAATAATAAAAGGTTTCTGTTTGTTGGGGTTTCTGTCCTGCCCAGTTCCCACAGTCGTTAGATCCCAAAGAATCGCACAGAAGGTCTACATAAATTATAAAACATATTGGCCCATTAGCTCAATTTTCTTATTAATTCTTATAACATATTAACCCATTATACTTATCTATGTTAGCCACATGGCTCAGTACCTTTGTCGGTATGGCAGGTCACATCCTGGCATAGTTGGCAGGATCAGCAGGGCAGGGCACATCCTACTTCTTCCGTGTCTGGACAGGACTGGGAGGGAATGGCCTTCCTTCTTCCAAGAATAGTTCTGCTCTCATTGCCCCACCTCTACTTCCTGTCTGGTTGTTCTGTCTATACTTCCTGCCTGGCTACTGGCCAATCAGTGTGTATTTAAGACACTAGTCGTTTAATCCTTATTCAACACTTATTCTATACCTTTCTACTTATGAGTCATTATTCTTTCTAACAATTTTCATTTCAATATAGCAGACCCTGTCACAGTTTTATGTTATAAAACAAAGCACAGTTTTGGTGTTCTTTTGTAGCTTGATTTAATCAACTTGTTTTCTAGCATGAGCTTTTTTATTATCTTAAATCTATTTTCAATTTAAATTTTCAGCTAATATAGGGCTCCAAGTAACATCATAGAAATATTTATCTTGAAAGTTACTAAAAAGTATTTCAGATGAAATAATTTATATAAAAATAATATACATTGGCCTCAAAATTCTAAAGACCAATGAAAGAATTTTCTTTAAGGGATAATAAAATATATGTAGCAATTTTATCATTTCTGAGAAAATTTAGAAACTTGCTGAATGATTGCTACCCATGAAAGTTTAATAATAATGTTTAGGAGATACAGTCTGGGATTTTTGACAACAATGAGGTTTGGAAAAGACAAATCACAAGGAGTGAAATGCTCTTAAGTAAGTCTTTAGAACACAAAAATGTTCCTCTGGAAAATAAATGTATATTCTTAATCATAATTTATTCTATGGTCAGTCAAGCATTTCAGAATATTGACAGACAATTTTCAGATGTTTTCCACTTAGTTGAAATGACTTTAAAAACTAGAAAATTTGATAAAATCTGGCATACACGAAATTTAGAGTCCACATGTGGTGAATAATGCTTAAATTTTTGAGACTTGGTATTACTTATATTCCTGTTACAATTGCCAAATGAAATTTAGAGAAAATGTGCTTATTTTGGCTTATAGCTCAGGAAGAATAAACTACATCATGGTACAGAAGCTATGGCAACAGATTGAGAAACCATTGTAGCAGGAACAGAAAGTTGGCTGATCGTATTTTCCTCTGTACAGAGAGAGTGGGTGGATAAAGTATCAAAACTCTGAAACTCTCCAGAGTGATCATCTCCTCCATCAAAATTCCACCTCTTGGGGCTGGAGAGATGGCTCAGTGGTTAAGAGCATTGCCTGCTCTTCCAAAGGTCCTGAGTTCAATTCCCAGCAACCACATGGTGGCTCACAACCATCTGTAATGAGGTCTGGTGTCCTCTTCTGGCCTGCAGACATATACACAGACAGAATATTGTATACATAATAAATAAATAAATATTTTTAAAAAAATTCCACCTCTCTAAGTCCTCATGACCTTCCTATGCAGTGCCATCAGCTGCTGACCACTTGTACATGAGGGTCTTTTCTCACCCAAAGTACCACACTTTAGAGGCCGAGGTAGTAGAATTATGAGTTTGAGTAAGGACAGACTAGACTAAAAGAGATACAGTCCCCAAATCCTAGACCAACAAACCAAATTTAAGGCACTAGTGTGCTCAAGAATAGTAGATTAATATTGTTTTGACTTAACGTTTTTATGTCTTAAGAAGAGGTTAACTAAGATAAATTTAATATGTTTTTTTCAGTTGGTAATAATGTTGAAAAAAAGTGGTACGAGACAAATATATTATTATACATAACACATATTTAAAACAGCAAGTACATGCCTGAGATGATTCAGAAAGAATTTATTGTTCTCCATACATTTTTGAGCTCTTGTTCTTTTATTTTTCATCAAACTTTGTTTTATAAATTCAATTTATATAAATTTGTCTAAAATTATCTTAACCCTTTTTCCAATGTACATTCTATTAATGATATCTGACATTTAATAAATATAGAAAGGTTGAACAAGTGAGTGCTTAGTAATACATTTTTCTCAGAAATCATTCCCAAACAAAATTATGACTGTGTATGATAATCGTATATTATGTCTGATTTATTGTTATAATACATTTTCACAGTAATTCAATTTTAGTAATTAAAAAGATAAATGAAAATATGCTAATCTTAAATGCTTTTGTATAAAACAGAACATAAACTTTTGAAAAAATGTCATCTTGAAATTGTAACTATGACTCACTTATTGTATTAGTTTTCCTTGTGTTCTAATCTAATTTCAAATGGAAATGCAGGTTAAATTTTATATTACTAAACTTCTAAATGTAGGTGTACTTTTCACATTTATATAATGTACTCTGTCAAATTCAGCTTATATTGCTTTAAAACTGACTCTTTCCTCTGGCTAGCAGTCACAATATTTTTCATTTTTTGACACATACATCAAATTGATTGTATATTTAAAACAATTCTAAGAAAAGAAAAAAAATTCATTGTATTTAAAGTAGTAAATTGTCCTCTCAGCATAAAAAACAAAAAGTGGAAACAGTATCCTTTTGCAGCTTCTCAATAGATACAAAATAGAGCAAATGAGACAAGCTACAGGGAAACAAATAATTCTACACAAAAAAAAATTATTGTAAAATTTAGTTGTCAAAATTACCTCCAGAGTAAATCTATCATTTGCGTTATCCCAGAACTAGATTTTTGAGGGATACAAGAGCCGAAGAAGGTTTAATGTCCTTGATCCTCTGTTTTAACACCTGTCATCAGTGATTAATAGTGATCAGAAAATCTTTAAACTGTTACTTACATACCAAGGTAGGTGTAATACTCATTGCTATTATGAAGTGAAGTGAATTATGTCACATTCCAATAACAGAGATTAGGTGAGAATATTAAACCCTTTAGTAACCTTAAGAAAATTTAAAGGTTATCTACTAGAGAATTTTTTTTTCAGTTAGACTTGTTTATTCAAGTATCCGAAAACACTCTTTCCACTTCCTCCCCTCCTCCCAATACCTTCCCCCTCCTCCCAATACCCTCCAGCTCCCCCACTCCCTCTCTTTCTTCCTCACCATTCCCAAGAGCAGTCAGGGTTGCCTGCCCTGTGTGAATTCCAAGTTCCTCCCTCCTCCCTCCAGGTCCAGGAAGGTGAGCATCCAAACAGACCAGGATCCCCAAAAGCCAGTCCATGCAGACGAAACAAGACCCAGTGCCATTGTCAATGGCTTCTCAGTCTTCATTTGGACCTTGGGGGCTCAGTCAGCCCCCATGTCAGCCACATTCAGAGAATCCGGTTTGATCACATGCTCATTCAGTCCCAGTCCAGCTGGCCTTGGTGAGCTCTCATTCGATCAGTCCCCTTGTATCAGTGGGTGAAAGCACCCTTCGTGGTCCTGACTTCCAGTGCTCCACTGTGGGTCTCTGTCTCTATCTCCATCCATCTTCGGATGAAGGCCCCCTCTGATTTTGCTTTCCTTGCTCACGATCTCCCTCCCTCTGCTTCTCATTTGGACCTAGGGAGTTAAGTCCAGTGTTCCAATATGTGTCTCTGTCTCTATCTCCATCCATCACCATATGAAGGTTCATATTCCTCTTTTGGGGTCTGGGTTACCTCACTCAGTAAAGCATTTTCTATTTCCATCCATTTGCATGCAAAATTCAAGATGTCATTGTTTTTTACCGCTGAGTAAAACTCTAATGTGTATATGTTCCACACCTTTTTAAACCATTCTTCTATTGAGGGGCACCTAGGTTGTTTCCAGGTTCTGGCTATTACAAATAGTGCTGCTATGAACATAGTTGAACAAATACTTTTGTAGTATGATAGGGCATCTCTTGGGTATATTCCCAAGAGTGGAATTGCTGGGTCCTGAGGGAGGTTGACTCCAGTTTCCTGAGAAACCGCCACACTGATTTCCACAGTCTACTAGAGAATTTTAATTTGCTAGATTGATGATAAAAAAACCAATAATAAATATACTAACTGAAAATTTGCTGTGTTAACTGTATAATTCAAATGGAGGAAACACACACAAGTTCAGAGAGAACTTCTATAAACTCTAGGTACAATTTTGTAATGTCAAGATTGGAGAAAGTCAAGATAAATTAACTTTTATCTACAATTTGTCCAAATTTTAAAAGTTTTATTGTATTTAGAGTGCAGCCTCAAATTTAGATAGTTCAATCATATTTCTTAAATTTTTTTATGCTTTATCAATTGTCTTAACAGTTTGACCTGAAATTTGCATAAACTCCCAGATAAGTTTTGTTGTTTATTTTTTATTTTATATTTCTGATAATAGAAATAGAGTGGTGTTAGTTTTTTTTGTATGTTTATATATCAGGTACTTCCTCTGAAATTCTGCCTCTTTTTAAACTATGTCTTTAAAAACTAGCAACGTCATGGATATCACCCTTATTTTTCTTTTCCTAGCTACTTTTACTTCTTCACGTTACTCTCTTTCTTTCTTCTTCTTCCTCCCCTTATTATTTTTCTTCTCTGTGCCCCTTCACTTCATTTTTGTCCCAAACCTGAAAAGTAAACAACATGCAGAGATTATGTATTTGATTTATTTTTTTTTTACCCTCAGATCCTTTTCTACAATAGACATCCAATTCTGAGCTCTGACAGGATACTGAGATTGGTACTCAAAGACCCTGATATTGTGGTGCCTGAATACAGGGAATCAGAAAAGATAATTTTCAAGACTACCTGGGAAAAGGTAGCTCTTGTTGGAAACTGTACTAACAGAGACAGTTTTTTTCCTGGGAGAACATATTTTATGGTCTTCCTAATCAATGGTGTACAGCAGGATCTTACCAAGGTTGCTGCAGGACCCAACATGTCAGAATCTCTTTGATGGTGAGTAAAGAAAACTTTCCTACACCTCCTTAAATGTTCTCTCTAGGTAATGTCCTCTTACTAAAAGTAAAACAATATCTACAATGCAACAGGCAATTGTTGAGATTAACAGTACAAGAGAGAATACTTGTAGATGGAGGTTGCTTGTTCATTTCCAGCAGTTCAGACCCGAAATAATTACGTAGAATTTATATTTATGACAGCTGCTTGGCCAATGACTTAGACATAGTCAAGGTTCACTATTATATCTTAAATTAATCCATTCCTATTATTTATATTTTACCATGATGCTCATGATTTACCTGTAAAATTCTGAGACATGTGTCTCCTTCTGCAGCTACATGATTTCTCTCAACTCCACCTATTCTCTCTCTCCATCTCTGTTTGGATTTTCCCACTGTTAAGCCACTGGTCTGAAGCAACTTCTTTATTAACCAATGCCAATAAAACTTATTCACAGCATATTGAGGGGACTCCCACACAAATTCTCTTTTTCTGTCTAATTAAAAAGGAATGTTTTAACTTTAACTTAGTAAAATTACACATACAAAACAGGTCTCAGGCAAGAATTACAGTTACAATATTTATATCTATTTTAACTTTTATCATAATTAAAGACAACTATAACTATCTATTTTTCAACACCATCAAAGACCTAAGAAAGATATAATATTGCCTAAGTTTATAAGAAGTGCATTGTAAGCAACTTCCAAAACCCTAGAATTGACAGAAACATCTCACTGCCTGGACAGTCACCCAAAGTTCTTATGTAACATTTGGGGCATCCATTTTTAGGCTACAGGCTCATAGTATCCAGCAGAGTTTTCCATGAAGCAGAAAATTTGAAAAACTGTTTTGCCTCTATTGGCAGTTTTTCATCACTTTCTTCTATAACCTGTAGAATGACTGACAGACTCTTTATGAAGCATGATCCCTAAGTACTGTCTCACCTTTAGGAAAGTTAAACAGTCATTTTTCTGTAGGTCTGCAAGTACAGTTCTTACAACATACCATCAAAGCAGTCCAAGCAAGAGCAGTTTCTTGCTCAAATGGCTAACCAATTCCATAAGAAGCATCTTTGATGCCCATCACCCTCTTGAAGTAGATTGATGCTGCCAGGAGCTGATATGTCTCATTGTCATTAAAAGTGTTAAGTTCTTAAAGCATTGTAAAAGCCATATTCTGTTAGTCTTTGAAATGATTGAAGAATACTGAACCATTTGAAAAATATCTCTGTACATCTATGAAACTTAACTAACATGACTACAAGCTTGACTATTATAGATGAATATCTATTAACCTAAATTTTTAAATTATACATTATACTTTTAAATGACCTGCACAAATGCAATACCTTAAGCAAGAGCAGAAATATACATATAATAAAATTGACCTTAAATTTGTATCAGTAACCAAAGATCCATACCAATTCAAAGTATTCATATCTATAGTATATTTCCTTTAATGTAAACAAATATTTATAAACACTCATTTAAGAAATTTGGTGTTGTTCTCTAGACTACTTCTTGCTGATTGGGGACACTGTTAATCAGGTCTTTCATGGGTTATCCTCAGCCAGCATTCCTGAAGCTGTCATGGATGTTGAACCATATGGGCCATTGCTTCAGAGGGTCTTGTTTGATCAAACCATATTATTCAGTGAAGAATCCACAACTTTTTAAATATTTATTTATTTATTAAAAATTTCTACCTCCTCCCTGCTTCCCTTTTCCCTCCCCTCCTCACCTCCCCCTCCCTCTCTAGTCCTAAGAGCAGTCAAGGTTCCCTGCACCGTGGAAAGTCCAAGGTCCTCCTCCCTTCATCCAGGTCTATAAAGGTGAGCATCCAAACAAATCAGTCATGCAGTCCATGCAGTAGAATCAAAACCCAAGCCATTGTCATTGGCTTCTCAGTCAGTCTTCATTGCCAGCCACATTTATAGTGTCCAGTTTGATCACATGCTCCATCACTCCCAATCCAGCTGGCCTTGGTGAGCTCCCATTAGATCAGTCCCACTGTCTCAGTGGGTGTATGCATCCCTCGTGGTCCTGACTTCCTTGCTCATGTTCTCCCTCCTTCTGCTCCTCATTTGGACCTTGGGAGCTAAGTTCAGTGCTCCAATGTGGGTCTCTGTCTCTATCTCCATCCCTCACCAGATGAAGGTTCTATGGTGATATGCAAGATATTCATCAGTGTGGCTATGGGACAAGGCCAGTTCAGGCACCCTATCTTCTACAAAAGCATTTGTTCAACTATGTTCATAGCAGCACTATTTGTAATAGCCAGAACATGGAAACAACCTAGGTGCTCCTCAATAGAAGAATGGTTAAAGAACGTATGGAACATATACACATTGGAGTTTTACTCAGCAGTAAAAAACGATGACATCTTGAATTTTGCATGCAAATGGATGCAAATAGAAAACACTTTACTGTGTGAGGTAACCCATACCCAAAAAGCGGAATATGGTATGTACTCACTCCTAAGTGGATTCTAGCCATAATTAAAGGACATTGAGCCTATAATTCGTGATCCTAGAGAAGCTAAATAAGAAGGTGAACCCAAAGAAAATCATATAGTTATCCTCCTGGATATTGGAAGTGGACAAGGTTTCCAGGCAAACCTTGGCTGCACAGGGGTGGGGAGTGGATATAAGAGGAGATGGGTAGAGGGAAGGGAAAAGGGGAGGATTCAGGAGAGCTTGTGGGAATGGGATGGGTGGGATGGAGGAAGGGTGGATATGGGAGCAAGGAAGTAAATATCTTAATTAAGGGAACAAACCATTTTAGGGTTTGCAAGAGACTTGACTCTAGAGGAGTTCCCAGGTCCAAGGAGAGGTCCCCAGATTGTTCCTTGGGCAGCAGAGGAGAGGGTTCCTGAATCCACAGCTTTTTATCTTCTGTGGAAACAAAAGCAGAACTACTTTTCCAAAGTAAAATGTTCTTAAACCTAAATTTTAAAGTCAAGATACCTTTAAAATATATATGTTGATTTATCTTAGCATCCATATATTGAAATTCTCTCTGTACTTAGCTCATTCACAGTTTAAAATTTCAAAGAAAACATAATCCAGACTTTATGTATATTCCATCTTCACATGGCTTATTATCATTCTTTTTTTACTCTTTTAATCTATGACTGTTTTATTCTGTCTTCTTAAAGACCTTGCTTAATTTTTTAAAAACCATTTCCTTTTTTATGTAACTGTCTATATTCTTTTTCTCTCTCTCTCCTAAGACTATGTACATTTTTTGAACACGGTGTAACCCATTGAGAGGTTTTTTTTTTTTTTTTTTGTATCTGAATTTGTCGTTATTGTATACACATCTCTCTATTTTTTGACCAGGAAAACTTTTTTTAAATGGTAAAGAGGAGTGGCAAGACCAACTCTGCATCCCTGCCTATTGTCTCTGCCCAGGCCAACATGGCAGAGCATGATTGCTGCCTCTAAAAGGCATTCAAACCACCTCAGCTCCAGGGTCATGGTGGGTCTATGTTACCACTAAGCAATTTGCAAATTGCTGCTAACAAACCCCATGTAAGTGCTTGGCCAACTGAAAGAGTCAGAGCTGTTTGTGCAACTAGCACGATTCAGGAAATCCTCCACTAAAGAAGCGGTTGGCCTTTGCTGCCAATGCTGAGTCAGGAATATCTCTCTTAAAGGAGCTGTGGTGCCACCAGGAAACAGAACCCATTTGAAAAAATGTGGCTACCAAGATGCTATGATAAAATCTGTTTTTATGTGTGTAGAATTCCCTTTTAAAGCTCTCTCGGGTTTCTAACTAACTCTTATTTCTTAAACTAACCCATTCCTAATATTTTATATTTTACCACAAGGCTCGTGGTTTACTGATAGTGTTCCGGGCATATGGTCTCGTCTGTCTCCTTTGGGAGCTACAAGGTGCCTTTCAACTCTGCCTACTCTCTCTCTACATCTCTGTTTGGATTTTTCACCTGGGTTTACTCTGTTAAACCATTGGCTGAAAGCAATTTCTTTATTAACCAATGATAATAAAACATATTCACAGTAACAAAGAGTAGACTCCCACATCAGATACAGGTTAATCAGGCATAGAAAATTTACCTTGGAAGATATAACCTTAAGTCAAACTTTCAGACCAAAGAAAAAAGCTCTACTATTTTACTCATGGTCTAACAGAAAGATGGCAAAATGCTACACTCCTAACCTGTGTTCCTTGTTACTTCTAATTAACCATTTAAAACTAGACTGACTATGAACATAGACAAGGACCTGTAATGTTTTTTTTTCCACGTTTTCCCCAAGCCTCAAGGGCTGGCCATTCATATGCCAACCTATTCCAAATGGCGTTCTTTACTATGACTCCTAAAAACTAAATGGTTATATTTTGCTCTAAAACTAAAACTTTCTTGCAGCCACTTATTACTGGTGCTTCTCATATATACGACAAATCAAGTATTGCTGACAGGCCTACAGATCTAGGCTCTGTAAAGAGACTTATTTTAACAGCTTTAAAAAACTCAAATGGTGATCTCTCAGTATTTCATAAAGTATTCTTACAGCTTTTCTTCCTATAGCTATACTAAAAAAACTGCTTTCTCACTTAGAGATGAGGCTATTCCTGATTCTGGTTTGTTTACAAAAACATGTGGGCCACATACAGGAGCTTCCGGTTAGCTCATCCAAAAACAAATTCTGGAGAGCAGATATTCTCTCAGCAATTTGTCAAATCTTACAAGATTTTTTCAATTCTGTTGGAGACAATCAAGAATATGGAACAAATCTTCATTTATAATGCTTACTAACTCTGTGTCTCTGCCTCTAACTGTTCTCTTACCGCTTGTTTCAGATTCAGCAGCTTGCCTTTCTCAGGCCAGCCAAGAAAAAGCACGCTGTTGCTTGCCTTAAAATTGAAGTCCTGGGGGCTGGAGAGATGGCTCAGAGGTTAAGAGCATTGCCTGCTCTTCCAAAGGTCCTGAGTTCAATTCCCGGCAACCACATGGTGGCTCACAACCACCTGTAATGAGGTCTGGTGCCCTCTTCTGGCCTACAGACATACACACAGACAGAATATTGTATACATAATAAATAAATAAATATTTTAAAAAATTGAAGTCCTACAATCTTTATTTTAACTCTAAAAATCTCTCATCCTAACATTACGGACATTTCTTCAGTTGTCAAATGTTTTCTTATTAAACACCATCTCCCTTACAGGTAGAGATAAAAATATAGCCACAAAATATCTGTCCTTTCAAACTAATTTTTAAAAAGTTATGAGCTCATATGTTCTCTGTTATCCTGTTACCCACATAAGAGTTTAAAATATATTCTTCCCTTTTCCTCACCTATAGAGGGGTTGTTTTGGTCTCTTTATTGCCCCAAATTTATCTTATGATACATTATAAGGATTCATAATTACCAATCTCATTATATATTGTTTTCTTGCATCATTACATTTGTTTCCATATTAAAATAACTTCATTACTACTTTTTAGGTTAAATTTAACAGATCTAAAATATAAAGTTTCAAGTTTATAAGTCAATTAACTTATAAACTGTTAAGAATAACCTTACTTAACTCATAAACCATTAAAAATAAGAGATACAGGATAATGATTACCTAAAAAACTGGATAATTTAGCTACCACTTCAATGTATTATATATAAGTATATAGTATAGTCATATTATGTATGCTATATATAAATATATTATATGATAATTAATAAATTTTAAAAATAAATTTACTTTAATTGTAAACTATACAACTTACTAATAAAATTTCTTCATTCATAAACTAAAATTTTTTACTTAATTTATAAGTTATCATTAGATAAAAGTACAAGTTATTGCCTAATCTTATAAAAATTATTTAAATACATTCAAATAAACTTTGAATATATTCTCTTATGTCTTTAAAAATACATTTATACATATTTATAAACATATTATTGTTGATATAAATAATCCCCTATAAGAAAAACTATTCCTTGTTCTTGTTGTTACAAAAGCTTTTTAAAAATTATATATGCTTTAGATTCATTTGCATTCCTTTATTAAAAAAAGACAGGGGAAATTCCTCAAGATACTTCTCTCCAAAAATAATTTCAAAATTTTAACATTTATAATAATTATACTCTACAAAGCTGCTTTATCTACAAGATTAATATTCTATGCAGCAAAATTTATTTAAGTGTAAAGGTTACCTTAATTTAAAAATAATATATTTTGCTTCAATCCACAAGAAAGAAACACTGAAAAGGGCAAACATTGTATATATTGTACAAATTGTGTACATGTAAACATTGCATATAAGACGTACATGAAAATATCTATTGTAGTATTGATGACCAACTATAGAGAAAAAGAAACAAAAGGATATTCCTGAGATGTTGGGGAACTGTCGTCAATAAGGAAATGTTCATATTATCCTAATAAGAGACACACAGAAAAGAAGACAGATACCTGTCTCCCTAGGATATGGAAGGTTTATCTGGTCATCAGTGTGAGCAAAGGAATCAGAAGCCACTACAGAAAATGATAAAACTATTGTTTTAGGTTTCTTTGTAGACAACTTTAAAAAATACTAAATAAGACTGTAATCAATAAACATGCACTCTTAGATTTCCTTATCTTTTACCCTTTTGCTAACCTTTCCCATTTTCTTTCATCTATAATGATATACCTTTATACATTTTCTCCATGAATTTATTTGTTACCTTGAAATGTTACCTATATTACTTTGTGCAGAAAAGCTTGATGGATAATCACAAAAATGTATCAGTAATCTTATGACATGTGTACAAAATAATAATGGCTATCTACTCTTTCAGGGAAATATTGTATATAAAATATGTAATATTTATGTGGCTAGGTTTTTCAAGTTTTAAATAATTTATGCAATTGTGTATTTAATTTTAAAAGATATCTAGTAGACTACACTAATCTTACAGTAGCACTCACAGTAGTTTCAGGCCTAACACACTTTGGTAAGTTCCACCTTCCTAACCTTCTAAGAGTGCTTAGACCCTTTCTCATCTAGGTTTCAAAATTCTCTGATTTTATTACTTATGGTCAATTTTGGTGTAAAATATTAGCTGAAAATGTCCAAATGTAATTAATTCATAAATTTTAAAGTGATTTTCAGTACATTGCTATATATTTTCAGTTTATCGATTTTGAATTTAGTTATTAACTAACTAGTTATAATTAGTTGTTAGTATTTATTTCTTTCTGTGAATATGAAACTGTATTTTATCATTGGTAAGTGTATACAGGGAAAATACAAAATATGATGTGATTCTATTGGGATTCCTGATCTCGGGATATATCTTCCATTAGAGATTATAATGTACTCTCTTTGGTGTAAGGACAGAACTATGAGAGACACCACCTGCTCTCAGTTTTTCATGAAGCACATTGGCTTCAATCTGGTGTACAATTTAGATGATTATATAATCCATGTGAGATGGGAGCTTGCTGCTAGAACTTTATTAATTCTAGAGTGTTATAATTTCTAGTATTCACTTGGTCAATAATAATTTTGATAGTCATTAAAAATAAAACATATATAAGTCCAAGGTATTTCCACTAAATTGTTAGAGAAAAATATTGGCATTAAATTTTAAGATTTTAATATTGTATTGACTTTTCTATGAGTCACGTCCAACATGAAGATAGCAATCTCTATTATAGCTTAATGAATAAATCAAAGCAAAACTAATTTATTATCAAATTTCAATTGAATAAAATAAAAGTCTTCAGATTTAAATTATACTTGCTTAATCTTATCTAATGCCAAATTTTTCCTACAAACTATGATATAAATTATTAAACAATGATGTAAAAATGAACATTAAAGTTCGAAGGCAATGAGGTCCAAGGGAAGTTTATGAGTCTTTCTTTTGGTTTTGACATAAATTATTATTCTTGGGTCTAATTCATAGTATTTCTATTTCACCAAAGGATTTCTACATTTATTATCAATTTTTCTTAGTACTGAAAGAATTCTGACTTTACTGAAGATTATAATGGAACTTTAAGCACTTTGAATCTTATTTGATTTTGACATTATTTGACCTCATCTTGAAGGTTCTTCACAACCCCAAGCAGAGAAATCTGTATGTACCTTAAATAGCAGGACCTTTCAGCAAAGTCCTGGTTAAATCAAAATAATATTTCAAGGTGTAGAACACTTGAAGATTTCTGTCTTATTTTGCTATTGTTTACTGTCCCTTCTCTATCCAGTAAAATAAAAAGAAAATCAGAACCCCCAGGTTACATTTTAGCAGTTTAATAACTATGTTACAGTAAATAAAATACTTTCTTATTTCCAGAGGAGGTTAATTAATTATTTTTATATCATTTATATTAAAAAATCAGACAGTTTCATCTTCATTCTAGCATATTTTAAAATTGGTATCATATTTTGTTTTAACAGGAAAGGCATTTTTTATAACTAACCCTTAAGATTTTGAAAATTAAGGCCCTGTAACTGCAAAAGTTGTAATTCCTAATCTTCAGTTTGTGTGAGGGTGTTCTAAGAAGTGGATCCGATGTCTCTGGTGTAAATATCAGTCAAATTCTTTTTCCCCAGTGCAGACAGCAGCATTGATTAAAGGATCCTACAGTTTTGTTAAGTGATGTTACTTTACTTCTGCTTTGTTTTGAGACAGGGTCATGTGTATCCCATGCTGTTCTGAACTCATTACACAGATGAAAATGTCTTTGAATTCTGACCCTCCTTTCTCCACCTTCCTAGAATCGCAATTACAGATCAGATATGGATCACCACACCCAGTTTATAACGTGTTGGGGACCAAACCCAAGGTCTTATGTCCACTTGGCAATTTCTCTACCCATTGACCTGCCTCCCCAGGACATTTTTCTATGTTTTATAATAAGGGGAACAGCAAATAAATCATATGTATTATTCATGACATAATTTTTACAGTAGAATGCAAGTTCATATTCAAATGATTTCAAGGCAGACATTCAATGTTTTTTTTTCCTTGTCTTTCCTGTATCAGAAGAACTGTGAAGTTAATTACTCCATAGTTTAGGTATGATTTAGAACCAGGAGTCAGCAAATTCATTTGAGAATAACAGCAGGCATTAATCACTGATTTGAAAGAAGATATTTTCAAAACAAACTGAAGAAAATATCCCTGGGGTAATATTTCCTCGAACTTCACAGGAAATTAGAAGTAGGAACAGTGTTCAAATAATAAAGGGAAGATTTATTCAGCCATTGACGTTGATTCTAAACAATTTTGGTGAGGGATATAGAGGGATGGAGGGAGAGAAGAAGAAGGAGAAGGAGAAGAAGAAGAAGAAGAAGAAGAAGAAGAAGAAGAAGAAGAAGAAGAAGAAGAAGAAGAAGAAGAAGAAGAAGAAGAAGAAGAAGAGGGGGAGGGGGAGGGAGAAAGAAGGAGAAGGAGAAGGAGAAGGAGAAGGAGAAGGAGAAGGAGAAGGAGAAGGAGAAGAAGAAGAAGAAGAAGAAGAAGAAGAAGAAGAAGAAGAAGAAGAAGAAGAAGAAGAAGAAGAAGAAGAAGAAGAAGAAGAAGAAGAAGAAGAAGAAGAAGAAGAGGAATGAAAGGGAGCAAAAATAGAATACTTGGGCCCTCTGTAATTTACCATATGAGGCTATGCTTTTTAAATAAAAAATTAATAATTTAATTTTAAACATTTGAGTCCCATTTTTATTGTGTTTTATTCCATCAAACCTATTTCAGAAATAAGTCACTTTGGTGACTTCATAGGTGCGTCAGACTAAAATGTTCCTTTAACGTCTAAAAGTTTTTATACTTCATTGCTCTTATATATTAATCTAATACTTAAAGAAGTCTTTCCTTCCCCTTCAATTGATATTAAACATGAAAAATTCTGAATTAAAAAAAAAACAGTAACCAACTATCCATTACACACTGTATCAACCTGACCCATGACTTTTAGGTATTTTTGAGACACCTCTCCATTTCAGTTCATTTTTGTTGATTATGGAAAGCATAACACCTGTCTGTGCTATGGAAGTTGTCACACCTGTCTGTGCTATAGAAGGTGTCACACCTTTCTGTGATATGGAAGTCATCACACCTGTCTGTGCTATGGAAGGCAGCACTCCTGTCTTTCTCTGCTATGGAAGGCAGCACACCTGTCTTTCTCTGCTATGAAAGAGAGCACACCTGTCTATGGCATGCAGTCGCAATTGTAGCTTGTCTTTTTCCTTCTTCATTACTGGAATCTGATATTCAGAAGCACCAGCCCTTCCCTAATTGCCAGCTTCTGGAGGAAGAGTCTGTGACTAATTTCTGTCCTACCCCATTTGAAAAGCCGAGTCCTCTGGGAATTCTGATGAAATATAGTTGTTATGGATTCCTGGCCACGTGCAACTTCATTGTAGCATTATCTCATTCTAGACTCCTAAAAAATAATTGTATACTCTATACTATTAATCTTTCAGCACTGGTAGAAGCATGAATGTAATTAGTTAAATTCTTATCTTCTGTACAGAGTAGGAGAGTAACAGAAGCTGTACTTCACTGTTTAAAGTAATAGTATAACTATTTAAAGGCAGCAGGTATGAGAACACAGTCTTCCTAATTTCTCGGGAGCTTTTCTACTACATTAAAATTTTCTGTCTGTCATCAGAACAGTCATTTACAATATAATTTGAGCAAAAAAATAAATAAAATTAGTCCTCAGCAAGCTTTCACAAGACCTACTACACTTAGTTGCCTTTATATACCTTAACTTGATGATCTTCTTGTTTCACTTGATGCTTTGGATGAGGTCTCCACAGTCTGTGCATATTTTGTCTTCCACTCATGCCTAAGAAGTTGTTTCCAATAGCACACTCATGAGTACTTTTTTCAAATGTTTTCTGCTTTTAAAAAGCACCATTAAGGTCTGAGGATATAATTCAGTGTTAACATTTATGCTTACCATATACAGGACTTTGGGCTTTGTTTTTAGCACTGAAAGACAATTAAAAAACATTTCATCATTTGTTCGTACTCGAGATCCTTCCTATTGGCCTGAAAAGTTGCTTTCATTTTCGTTTAAGATACAGAATTGTTTTGTATCTTAAAACAAAAGATTTTGTATTCCATCATTCTGTGTTCTCTACATTTCTCTTTTACTCCTCTCACAACAAAATCTCCCAGAATTGTTCAGTCCTAACTGCTTTGTCCTCAGTTTATTCTTCTTCTTCTTCTTCTTCTTTTTTTTTTCAGAAGCTCAATCCAGCAAGCCTGAAATTGTTGCCAAGGTGAACATTATCCTGTACAAGCTGAAGCCAAGGATGTGTTTTAGCTTCTTACCTTACATGACCTATGCTTTGGTTTGAATGTATTCTGTTCAAAATTTATGTTAGAGCTTTATGCCTTTCAGGTTCATGTTGAGAGGTCGGGTCTGTGGTGTGGGAGAATGGTCTGTTACTCTGTCAATTATATTTTAAATAAGAGCTGATTGGCCAGTATAGGTGGGACTATACAGGGAGTAGAGGCAGGTCAATGAGAACAGGAGAATTCTGGGAAGAAGGAAGTTCCTTCTGCAGTTGTGAGCTCCCCACAGAAGAAACAAGATGTGATTGCCTTGCTGAAAAAAGGTACCGAGCCTTGTGGCTAGCATAGACGAAAATAATGGGCTAATATAAGTTATAAGAGTTAATAAGAAGCCTGAACTAATGGACCAATCAGTTTATAGTTAATGTAGACCTCTGTGTCATTTCTTTGGGTTTTAACAATTGCGGGAACTGCGTAGGACAGAAAACCTCAAACAACAGGTGTGCAGGGAAGTCAATATGTCATGATTGCTGCATCCTTACAAGTGCATTAGTGCCCTCCAAAAACTCTGGAGGAAACCAGCTTAGATCTTTCTGACAGCTTCACATTTCTGAACTCAGCAAGAAGGCCTTCACCAAACACTGGCATACCCCTGAACAAGGGCTTCCAATCCTCCATAACGATGAGAAAATGAATTTTTTGTGGTATATGATTATGTGGTATATGATTTATATACTCTATCACAGAAGTAAAAATAGGCTAAGGTAGCACACCATGGACCTGTTCAGATAATGCCATCTTCTTTGCTTTTGAAATACCAATTTCACTTCTGTTTGTCTCCAATAGCCTCATAGCTTTCTTTTTACCTGATTAACCATTACTCCTCAGAGTACCATATTGTATTTTGCTCAGACTCTCAATTCTGTTTATCACTGAGTGCAGGCAAAGCAGTTATCTTTTACTTTTTATGTTTTAAAGTCATTCACTCATTAATCTATTTATTTAGAGATGTTTAAGTGACATGGGTTTAAATTTCTTGAATATACGTTGGAGAGGCAAAGTAGTTATTCTTACAACTTTTAGCCTTTAGGCTTACACATCCAACACTGTATCATTCAGATCCCTTAATCATCTCAAAAGTGCACTCAAAATTAGAGGTTTGCCTTCCCTGCACCCTACTGCTGTTCTACATATGTTATGATTCATCTCAATTATGGGCTAACTTTTACATTAGAAAACTCTCAAAAGTGTCCTCATTTCCACTTTCTACACACACACACACACACACACACACACACACACACACACACACACAATTACTTACAACCCTATATGAAGTTGCCATTGTCATCTGAGTTACCATTACCCTCCCTGCTCTCGAGATTGGCCTCCTAAACTCATATTTTCCCCCTTTCATTAAAAATAGGTTATTTTCTCATATAATATATTTTGATTACATTTTCTAATCTCTCTGCTTCTCCAAGTTCCTTTCCACTTCCTCTTCCATCTGGATTCACTCCCTTTAGTTGTTTCCCCTTAGAAATGAACAGACATGGAAGAGACAACAATCAAACATACAAAATAAAATATAATAAGAAAACAGAAACCATTACCTTAAAGTTGAACAAAGTCTCTTGAACTCTGAAGTTCAAGCTCAACTCAACAGAATTATTTTCATGTGAGACCTTCCTATTCTTTAGTTCAAACGTTATCACACCTTTCGCCTTCTCTCTCTCTCTTTTTTTTAAATTTTTATTTATTTATTTATTTATTAAAAATTTCCACCTCCTCCCCCTCTCCCATTTTCCTTCCACTCCCCCCGCTCCTCCTTTCCCTCGCTCTCCAGTCCTAAGAGAAGTCAGGGTGCCCTGTCCTGTGGAAAATCCAAGGCCCCCCTCCATCCTGGTCTAGAAAGGTGTGTTTCCAAACAGACTAGGGTCCTAAATGTCAGAACATGCAGTAGAATCAAAATCCGGTGTCATTATCATTGGCTTCTCAGTCTGCCCTCATTGTCAGCCACATTCAGAGAGTCCGATTTGATCACATGCTGGTTCAGTCCAAGTCCAGCTGGATTTGTTGAGTTCCCATTAGAACAGGCACACTGCCTCAGTTGGTAAATCAACCCCTCGCGGTCCTGACTTCCTTGTTCGTCTTCTCCCTCCTTCTGCCCTTCAACTGGACCTTGGGAGCTCAGTCCAGTGCTCCAATGCGGGTCTCTGTCTCTATCTCCATCCGTCGCCAGATGAAAAGTTCTTCATCAATGACTTCTCAATCAGCGCCCCATTTCAGCCACATTCAGAGAGTCCGGTTTGGTCGCATGTTCATTCAGTCCTGGTCCAGCATTTGGTGAGCTCCCATTAGACCAGGCACACTGTCTCAGTGGGTGGACCAACCCCTCACAGTCCAGACTTCCTTGCTCATCTTCTACCTCCTTCTTCTCTTCTAATTGGACCTTGGGAGTTCAGTCTGTTGCTCTGATGAGGGACTTTGTCTCTTTCTCCATCTGTTGCCCAACAAAGATTCTTTGGTGATATTCGAGATAATCATCAGTGTGTTAGTGGGGCAAGGCCAATTCAGGCACCCTCTACTCTGCTGCCCAAGGATCTAGCTGGGGACATCCCTGTGGACACCTGGGATCCCCTCTGGAGTCAAGTCTCTTGCCAACTCTAAAATGACTCCCTTAATGTAGATAACTTCTTCCTTGAACCCATATCCGCCCTTCCTCCATCTCCACCCTCCCATGCCCCCAAGCTCTCTCCAGTCTTTCCCTTCTCCTTTCTCTCTCCCCCTCTCCCCTTCCCCCAAGCACACCCCCACCCATACCCCCATCCTCATGCTCCCAACTTTTGCCCAGCAATCTTATTTGTTTCCAATTTCCAAGAGGATCTATATATGTTTTTCTTTGGGTTCACCTTGTTATTTGACTTCTCTAGGCTTAATGTCCTTGGTTTATGGCTAGAATCCACTAATGAGTGAGTACATACCATATTCATCTTTTTGGGTCTGGGTTATCTCATTCAGGATAGTGTTTACTATTTCCATCTATTTGAGTGCAAAATTCAAAATGTCATTATTTTTTAGCACTGAGTAGTACTCTAATGTATATATATTCCACACTTTCTTTATCCATTCTTCCATTGAGGGGCATCTAGATAGTTTCCAGGATCTGGAAATTACAAATAATGCTGCTATGAACATAGTTAAACAAATGTTTTAGTAGTATGGTTGGGCATCTCTTGTGTATATTTCCAAGATCTGGGTCTTCTTGTCTTCTCTTAAAATATAAAAGAGTATTCTTTTCGTTCTTTACAAGCACTTAGACTACTTCACCAACACTTCAACGTTCTTGAATTATTCCTAAAGATATTTCTTAAGTCCCCAATCATTGTACCAGCTAGGTTTCCCTTCCTCATCTTCTTTGCATAACTCAAGGGTTTTTTTAGAACTAATCCCATCTAACAGACTGAGTTCTGGATCCTAACCCGGAATGCTCTTCTGTTGGTTGAATACATTGATAATCACTTGCCTATGTGTTTCCCCAACTTTCACCTCTTAAATAACCTTTCCTTCTCTAAAAATAATATTTAAAATCTTACCTTATCACAGAACTGGTCCCTGCTTTATATATACTTATTATATATTATGCCCAATTCTTCATTTGTTAATTATTAGTATATTGAGCAAAATTTATAACAGAAGTAGACTGATTGTCTAGACTATGTCAGGTTCTAAATTTCATTTCTAACAATGAAAAAAAGAATCAGAAAAATCCCAGGAAACATAAAACTACTTCTCAATTGGACATGATGGTGATAGTGATGCACTTATCTAAATTTCTGGTCTCTGGGATGGTGAAACCAAAGGATCATCTCAAGTCTGAAATCAGTCTGGGATACAAAAATAGCTGGAGGTCATCTTATTCTATAAAATGAGACCTTATCCCAAAAAATATATTGTGATATAATATTTAGTATCACTATTGAAATTTTAATTAGCATATATCCTATCAGTATGTTTTTTCAGAAGTTCATGGTGGTAGTGATGTGTCTCTTCACAAATGTGCCTTTAGTTAAAAGAGTAGACACTAATGCATAGGTGGCACTTGTACTAGTAGGATTTTGTGATGGTTCCCAAGATCTTCAGTCCTTGATGTATGTATGTTGTGCTTCAACAATGCCTACTCTGGGTTTAGAAGATGAGAAGAATTTTGAAGATGTAACTAAGGCCACAACTCTATTGTGATTTTTAAAATTTGCCTAGATAAACCTGACCTAGTAGGATGACCCTGGACTTTGAAGCAGGGAAAGTCGGAGAGATTTGAAGCATGGGAGTTTGATAGAAGAGGCTGTGTCAGCTTTTGTGTTGGACTTGGCTGGGACAGATGACAGAGGATGAAAATAACTGCTAGACACTTAGATGATAGATACTAAGAAGATTAACAAGATGTATGTCTCAGCATTACAACACTAAAATACTAAATTATACCAATTTCAAGAAAAAAATTGGCATGCAGCTCCTTCGAAAGAGATAGCATAGACTTCAGCCAAATGAATAACGAATGCTTTGGCTTCAGCCACTTTTTGTTTTTGAAACAGGGTTTCTCTGTAGCTTTGAAGCCTGTCCTGGAACTTGCTCTTGTAAACCAGGCTGGCCTCAAAATCATAGAGATCCACCTGCCTTCTGAGTGCTGGGAACTAAAGGTGTGCACAACCACCGCCCAGCTGGTTTCAACCTTTAAATTTTTAAGCAGGGAACCCATACACCACACCTTTCCTTCTGAGCGAACTATCTGAATATGAAGTGGTTATTTGAAGCCATTATGTTTTCAGAAATCAAACAGTGGTGGAAAACTAATACAGCCCTCCCTAGAAATGTGTTTATCTTATACTTTTATATTTTATCTTTGCCATGCACTTGATTTTATTGTGCCATGAATGCTGACTCTATATCAGATCTAAAAATTTTTGCTCTATAACATGAAGCATGTCTTTTCTGTTACTTGCTAAATGTACATTATTATTTTCCAACCTCAAATCATTAAAATATTTGATGATACTAGGCATCTGTTCATAACTATAAATTATATTACAATTTTACTAGATGTCTGCTAGTCATTAAGGTGTTGGAATTCTGATATTTAACTTGCAGCGATCAACTTAGAATATAGGTTTTTCTAATGCTGTGAGGTCAAATGTATCTTTTATTTCTTTTATTAAAACTGCTGGAAAGTAATAACAGCTGTTGCACTTTTATATTAGGTGATCACACATTGAAAACGATTGAATGTGCTAAATGAGAGAGCTATGTGTTAGGTTATCACCCAGAACCACTTTCCAAGCCCCTGTCTCTTTGGCACTCTCTTGGCAAGAGGCAAGTGTTGCATTTCAATCACACTTTCTAACATTTACTTTTCTCATCTCTTAAAAATAAATCAGGCCTTTTACCCATCTGCATTTTCTGTGTAAGGACTATGTTTTAGCTAATGGATGTTACCTTGATTTGAAATTATATGAATACTATTATTTTGAGAGCATTTTAACTTATATAAAATGTGTAAGAAATTATTTGCGGATTAATCACCTTTAAAAATTTTTCGATTCACCAATAAATAGAATAAATATTTAGAGAATAGACTTAAGTATTCATGTTATATGAAAAACCATGGTAAAATGTGATTATGTTGCTGTTGAATTTTGGATATCATCTTTCTTCAGAGACAGGAAAATTATTGTAATTTTATACTTGCTTTCTTCTATTGGTAGAAAATAGTTTAAGTAATTTTAAATACTCACATGCTTATTGTAGATATGATTACAGATATACAGTATAGATCATATGACTTTAAAATTAATGCCATTCTTTTATTACTTTGTTAGCTAATATTTATTCTACACCGTTGCTCACAATTCTTCTAGTTAGCTATCTTTGAAAACTGTATTTTTCCTCTCTGAGGAAATACTACTGTCAAAGTGAAATATTCTCTTTTTCACACTGAAAAAGTCATAACATTTCAAAAACATTTATGGAGAGTTATCAATATTTTCCCTGAGGAATGATTAAAAATAAAAATACCAGAAAGTTCAATTCAAAGACTATTGTTGGCTTGATTACTCAATAATCTGATTTGATTTTGCTCATGGATGGGATAAATATGACAAAATGAAGGAAAATGAAAATGTCAGGTTTTGCTATTAACAGCAACAGTGAACTGAGTTGTGTTAAGGCATCAATGCTGTGAAATATAAAATCTTCATGGTGTGCAATTCTCTTTCCTTTCCAAGAAGTTGTACTTTTCTCCTTCTTACATGCTCTGTCTCCACAGTTCTCAGCAAACTGCCTTGATCTTTTTGGTAAGAAATATAATGAAGTAGTCATCATCTCATCTACCCAGCACAGATAGCAACAACGTGGTAGAAAAAATAATTGTAAATGTGTTACAAAGAATAAACATTCAAGGCGAATATAAACTCATGCTGGAGAATTAGCATTTTCTTTTAAATATAGAATATCATCTTGAGCAAGCTTTCAAATACTAGAACCTGTGATTTTAGGTTTGTTTATATGGCATCAAAAGGGGTAACTCTGGGTTTTATTATATTATCAAATTGATTTTTGCAGATTATCTTAATTTTTAAATTATGTTCATTAAGGTAAAAGTATATGTGCATGTGAGGGCAAATGCTCACAGAAGCAAGAGCTTTCAGATGACCCTGCATTTGTTATTACAGAAAGTTGTGAACACATAAAAAGAGTGCTGGGAACCAAATATGTGTCCTCTGCAATTGGAATACATGCATTCCTGTTCTGAACCATCTGTTTATCACTGTTTTTCAATGTCTTAAGTCTTTTAATCATATTATATTATTTAATATAATAAAAGTAAATTTCATTAAGCTGTTCTAACAGCATTAAGAAAATTTTCAAACCAAAGTATTTGTTATAATGCCCATTCTTGAGAAATAAAAATGAAACTTTCATAATTATGCAGAGGAAAAAAATGAAGAGTTCAGTGTTTCTGCCTGTTGCTGTCTTGGATATGTCTACATCAATATAAAAACAATAAAACAAAACTTCTTTAGAATTTCTAGACTCTTTTGTGTATAAAACTAGGACAGCGCCCCAAAATTTGGAGAAAGCAGAATTGCATGGAGTTAAGAAGAAACTGTAGTTTAGATAGATAGACAGACAGACAGGCAGACAGACAGGCAGACAGACAGACAGACAGACAGACAGACAAACAGATAGATAGATAGATTAATAGAAAGATAGATAGATAGATAGATAGATAGATAGATAGATAGATAGATAGATAGATAGATAGATAGATAGATAGACAGATTAGTCTCTTTGGGTGAATCAAATTTCTAGAGACTGAAAAAATGCAAAAAAAGAAAATAAGCAAACAATGACAAAGCTATAAAGTCCGAAGTTAGCAACAGTGATATCAAGGATGGAGGAGTAAGAAAGGTAGGGTTGTGTAGAGATGAAGTTGCTCAGGGAGGTACAAAGGCTTGAGAAATAAGGAGAGTAGGGTAGTGAAGAGGTCAAGTTACCCACGGAGGTATCAAGCCTGGAGGAGTAAGGAGGGTAGGGCAGTGCAGTGATGAAGTTACCCAGGGAAGTATCAAGCCTGGAGAAGTAGGGCACTGCTGGGGTAAAGTTACCCAGGGAGGTATCAAGGCTGGAAGAATAAGGAGAGTAGGGCAGAGCAGAGGTGAAGTTATGCAGAGAGGCATCAAGACTGGAGGAGTAAGGAGGGTCGGACAGTGTAGAGATGCTTGAGATGAATGTGCTTAGTTAGACATGGGGACATGTCAAAATGTTGAAATGTTCCTCAATCTCCCTGCTCTCTGAATCCTAGGATCAGAAACTCTGCATCATCTCCCAAGGTATTGGGTCACTTTTTCTTTTTCAGCACTTGTGTTTATGTTGGAAAAAAAATGATGATTTGGTGATTTTTAGTTCTCAATTTAAAAAAGCAGTATTCACATTTGAAAGAAAACAACAGCTTTTCTTTGGAAATCAATATAAGGATTAATTCAGCTTATTCAGATATAACACTTTAATGGAAAGCAGTTCCCAGAACTTTAAGCCACAGTGTTTGAGTGAAATAATGTAGCACTTTTGAGAGTCTATTTTGAGAATATTTCCAAACCATGAAGGACTCTTGAGTTAGGTATTTAGATAAAACTCCCTTAATGTAAGTAATGTATTCCAAACTGCTGAAATACCACTTTTGTAGAGTCTTTCCTAACAAAGCTCTCACCTCAGCTGCTCTCCTGGCAGAAACAAATTCTAAAACTTTGCTGGTACTTAGCTCTCTGAAGTAGGATTGTCTCATGTAGAACCAGTCTTAAAAGACTGTGGACTGTTTGAGTAACAGTGGATATAACTTTGTAACATCACCATCTTTATTGTCCAAGCCTTATTTGTGTTTATGTGTTAGGTAACAACAATGTATTTAGTAGTTACTGAATAAGTGAATACAAAAATAAAAATAGAAACTATGAGTAGTTCTTAGCCCAATTGATGTGAGTTACCTTGGGGTGGTTGGAAAGAAAATTGCCTGAAGTGGCACTGTTAGAAGCTGTGGCCTTGTTGGAGAAAGTGTGTCACAGTGGGGGCAGGCTTTGAGGTCTTTGTTGCTCAAGCCTCCCTCAATGTGACAATCAGGCAACTTCCTCTTGCCTACCTGTCAAGATGTGAGATTTTCAGTTTCAAGACCATGTTTGCATGTTCACCTTCATGTCATCCCATGATAACAATGGACTAAACCTCTTATGAGGTAAGCCACCCTAATTAAATATTTTTTCTTCTTTGATAAGAGTTGCCATGGTCATGGTATCTATTTACAGCAATAGAAATCCTAATACATAGTTCCATAGAATTTCTACTTGGTTTTGGATAAAATCCTAATAGATTCAATAAACCTTAGATACTTAACAAAAGTTCATAAGATATTCAAATTTACTTAACTCCTGATATACATAGTATAAATCTGAAATGTTTTCTCAGTCTGATTTTTTTCTTAATATACACAGAGATCAAAGTAGATATTTCCATCCAGGATTTATTATGAACTACTGAAAGACCTACTTCTGATTTCATGTTTTAATTTTACCAACTTGTTCACTTAAAGGAATAAGTTTGTTTTGATAATATCCAGGTAAAAATCTCTGCCTTCAAATTTAAATTATGCAAATTATAATAAGCACTGCACTTCTCATATAATTTTAAGGTCTATCAACTGATAACAATTTAATCTCATTTCACTAAAATAACTGCTACATATTGCAAAGTGAAACGGTGTAAGTTTTTTTAAGATTCTGTTTAATTATTTGCCTGTGTCCCTGTGTATATGTGGACATGAATACTAGGGGCACAGAAATCGTCATTGGGTGTCCAGTCTTCAAGACCTTGAGTTGCAGGAAGTCCGGAGCCAACTGATATAGATACTTGAGAATCAAACTCAGGTATTTTAAAAGAGAAGCATACCTGTACTGTCTCTACCCCTGGTGTTAGTGTTGAAAACTAAGAATCACAGAACTTAATTTCAGGGAGTTATGCTATATAAATTTAGAGCAAGGATTATTATATAAAAGTTCAGTCATTCCTTTAATATCCTTAGTGCTTTTCCCTGCAAGATCTATGATACTTTACTGCTGATTAACTTTTGTTGTTATGGATTGTATTGATCTTGAAAGGCAAGGGAAAAATATTTCTTTTAAAATAAGAAGAAGGAATAGAATACAAAAATAACAATATTTTAAGATTGCTGCTATTGTTCTGGAAAGCTGAAATCAGGTAGACATAATTGCAGACCACAACTTTGTCACACTATAAACTTTTTGACTATCTAAGACCTGGGATTTTGTTCTATTCATCTTATAGATAAAAAATTGTAGAATTGTTATAAATAGTAAAAGAAATGACCATAAGGAACCGTCAAAAATTATTGGATGAAGGGCGAGTGAAATGACTTAACAGGCAAAAGTACTGCTGCCAAGCCTGTTGACCTAACTTAATCTCTGGAGCCTGCATGGTAAGAATAGAAAATTCTACCCATAAGCTGTCCTTTGACCTCTGTACATGTTCTGTAACAGAAGGCTGTGTGCACAAACATACACATGCACAAACATATATAAATAAACAAATATATCAAAATATTGACAAAACTTAATGGCATTATCAAGTTACTCTTGTCTTTTTTTGTTGCCTCTTGGGTCTTTCTGCCAATTTGGCTTTTTATTTCTGACCATTTTTAGTCATTGTTTAATTCTGGGGGGTCTCAGTTCAGTTATAAGTATGATTTGTCTAATTGGTATTGTTGGTATCATTCTGAAAAATCAGACTTGAGACTAAGTATTTGCCCCAAATATGATACAAAAGTATAAAAGACAGAGAGTGCAACACTTTTCTTATGTTGTCTATAACCAAAGCTCTACCTCAATCTTTCTCTCTTTCCCTTACACTCCTGTCACTAATTGTTAACCTGAATAACATAATAAACATATGAACATCCAAATTTAAATGTAACGAGGATTCTATATTTCAGCACCAATGGATAATGCTGTAATAGACATCAAGTAGTGAATAGTTAAATAGCATGTGATATATTCATAATGAAAAATATTTCAACTGAGATAGAATTAAATCCTGCAGTTTTAGATTATGTGTATAGATCTAAAAGATATTAACTTAATTGAAATAATGCATTAACAAAAAGACAAACACTATATTATTTCATATCTGAAATGCTTGAGTCCATAGAAATAGAGAGAAAATGGGGATTACAAATGAGGGTTGAGTAACAGGGCATTAGGGAGATGTTCAAATACTCAAAGTTTCAGTTAGATAAATTCAGATCTCTTGATTAATATTTCAGTCATGATCAATAATGATGTCTTATATTAATAAAAAGAGCTAAAAAGTAGATTGTAAATTTTAAATCCATGAAAACATTTTTAGTCATGGTAGCTTAGACATGTAATTCTAACATCCAGAAGGCTGAGACAGGAAAATATGGAGTTAGTTCAAGGCTAACTTGGGCTCCACTGTAAATCTAGAGCCCAGGGAGTTCACAAGATAATGTTTCAAACAACATTTATACATATATGCAGATTTATGAAGACCAAAATAATAAAGTTTCCAAAATATGCCATGTATTTAGGAGTCTTCCGAATTATATTCATATTTTAATATATTTGCATTCCAGAAAAGAAAAATAGTCCAATCCAATGCAGCAACAAAGATAAACTCAATTACCACCATAACAAATATAAAAGTCTTTAAGGTATAGCATAAGGGAGATCTTAAAATGGTGGGCATGCCATTCTTTTTCATCAGAATTTCATCATTGGTGTTTTAACGTCTATAATTCAGCCATGACTCTTCTCTGGGTAACTTCCCTTCTGCTTTAACAAAGCCACAGCTGCGTCAGCTGAACCATGATGCTGCACTCTCTGCTTCCCTAAATCTTTGCTTCTCGTCTGGGGCTGGCCGAACTACAAAGATTCTTCTTTATTGCATCTTTCTTTCCTCAGCATTTTTACAGAAATCATGTAGAGTTATCATAATGGTAATAAAAAAAGAAAATCAAGGAAACCAATCAAAACCTGATGGATTGATTGTAGCTATGTTATTATGGAAACCTTATGCTGGTTCAATTTGAGAAGTTTTACTAAAACTAAAATTTGGGTGTTTCTTTTCAGGAATCCTAAATAAAACTAGAATACTTATTAAGTATTCTGAATTTTCAACTCATTGAGATAAGTTATTTTCTTTAAGTATGCTTTGAATTTACCAGCAAAGAGTTTTAATGTGAATACTACATCTTTTAAGTGTGATTTCATCTTGGAGAAGTGTTTAGCTAATTCTCATTAAATCAACCCATATCATAAAACTTTACATGAGACAGAATGTTGACTTTTCTCTTTTCTGCAATATAAAAGGTTGGTGACTTCTACCATTCTTCTATATTTTAGAGAAAAATTTTATTGCCTACATTTGTCCTTACCAGCATTATGAAGATGGTTACAAGGGTAAGAGATTAAACTGTAATATAAGACAAATGATGCAGTGAAGTAAACATTTGCTGAGGAGAGTTATAGGGGATGAGGGGAAATAGCAAACATGAAAGGCAGCTAGACTTTTTTCTCGAAATGCTGACCTTGGAGAAGAATGAACATCACAGCATAAGGAAGCACTTTAGTCTTCTCAGCTCTTTTACTACCTTAAAGTCACTGCAGTCGTCCATGTAACCAAATAAAAAAAGGAGAAAAATAGACTTCCCACGTCTTCAGCTTTAGATTTGTAGTCCAACGAGTTTAAAGACAACATCTTTTGAAATACAGGTAATTCTTGAAAAGTTCAGAAGATATTAATATTAAAAAAAAACTTGTGAGAACTGTTAATGACAGTTCTGTGAAATTCTGGAAACTGTAAGAACTGGAACATAATGGAAAGAAGTAGGCATTCTGGGAAGATCTCTCTCTCTTCTTATTAGACTTCCCCTTCCCTTATCTTCCTCTTTTCCTCATTTTTTCTTTTTCTCCTCACGTTCTTCCCTTCTTCTAATATGATCTGAAACACTTTGCACCATCCATCTCCCTGCCAAATAATTTTTCATCCACACATATAGAAACACAGTCAAAGAAACTAAGTAATGTAGACTGAACTTGGAACTATGAGTCGCAGGAAATCTTTCCTCATTTAAGCTGATCTTTTTTAGATATTTTTTCATGGCCATAGATACCTGATCAACAATCACTAGAGAAACCTATGTAGGGTGTTTATGCATCCAAGATAAAGAACTAAGAAACAGTGAGGTACATCTGAAATTAAGCAGGAGTTAAGTAAGAATCTTGCAAAACAGAACTTTAAAGGATGCTTTAAAACCAGTCAACAAAAAATGCTGACAATATCCCCTAACAATTGAAGCTTTTGCCAATGTTATTGGTTCCTCTCCACTAAAAAAGGCCCTATTACTGAAGAAAACATCTTCACAACTCCTTGAATATGGAAATATGAATTTGATAACCACCTAGACCCTTTGCCCTACTGATTAGTGTTCATGGTATTGGAAGGTACTCTGCATGCTACCAAAGGAGAAAGATAAATACACATCCAGTTACAAACTTTGATCTACAATGATGACTTGATTACAAGATACACTAGTACAATAGTGTCATGAAACTTATGTGAGTAATCAATACTGATTAGATTTAAGTCCCACTCCATGAAATGAAATCCAATCTGAACACAGCTAGGGTAGTCAAGGACCTGAGTCAAGCCAGGGACCTAGGGGAAAGCTGAATGTAACTCTTCTGCTAGAGGGACACAGCCACAAAAGGACTGCTAAAAATATACTATATTCATAGATCAGTGCCATGCTCAGCTATCATCAGAGAAATTTCTTGCTGCAAGAAATCAGAACAAATATAGAGATCCACAGCCAGACAAAGCTCAAAGAGTGAGAGACTTTAGAAGCCTCAGTCCAAAGGGAAATGGCTCCATCAAATCCTGGCCCTTCTCTGATCCAAAAAAGCCTAAGGAAGAAGAAGCAGAAAGATTGTAAGAGTCAGAAGGGAAGGAAGATAACGAGAAAACAAGACCTTTGAAACCCAGCTGGACCTGTGATCTCACAGAGAAGACTGAGGCAGCATGCACAGGACCTGTATGGGACTATACCAAATGGAGTCCCTGAACTGAGAGGGAAAGTTTTCACTAGGCCCCATCCCTAACCCAGAAGCTATCTCCAATTGATAACCAGTCATAAAGGAAACATTTATTCTCTTAAAGAGTCTCACTGAAAATACAATCATTCTTAATGCCAGGACTCATACCCACGTGTAGATGGTCAACACAAAACAAACTTAACAGCATTTTTGAAGATTCTTTGTTTCATAATGTTTGTCAGTATTTATCTTATTTAATTGTTTACTTTATAGGTCCCTTTTGAATATATGTAATAACTTCCTTTTTGTGTTTTAATGGGATTCCTGTGTGCAAGCATGTATATTTCTGTGTCTATATGTGTTTCCATGTGTTTTGTTTTTGGCTCTTTTTTAAACCCCTATTGCTTAATTTCATCTTATTGTAGTTTTTTTTAATTTTATTTTCTTATTAGATACCTGCTTGTTTTATAAGAAGGGACAGACTTATTTAGGTGGGAGGAAATGACAGGAGGATCTATGAGAAATTTGAGGGAGAACAAAATCAATATATTGCACAAAAATTATTTTCAATAAAAATTTAAATTAACCAATCATTAAATAAGCCAGATCAAGCAGATCAAGCAGCAATAACTAGAAAAAGTTTAAAATAAGAATTGACATTTTTCTTTGAAAGAGAAAATACCAATTAAACACCAACATCTGTTTAATATGTTCAAAAGAATGTGTAAACTAGAAGAGACAAACTTGATAAGGCTGCCCCCAAAGGGCTGGGAGAAATCTAATAAGATCTCTTAACCTGGTGAAGATTCCTCAATGCCTGCATGCATGATTACTTATGAGTTCACATGTGCACATGTATGTGTCTAAGTGTTGGTATGTGTGAAACTGTCGTTTTGTTGTTGGGAGAAGGTACGTAACAGGACCTGACGTAACCATGTATGTATGTGTAGTTGTAAGGGAAGAAATAAATATCAGAACCTGACCTTTGAGTTGCAAGAATATGAGTGTGCTGTATATGGCATATTTGTTAAGTGACAGAATCCACTTCCTCTCTTAGCAACCACCTTAGCTTCTGCTTCTATACTCCATGAGCAGAGCTTCTTGGTGCTCAGGTCTCTACAGAAGCTGAAAGAGGAGAATAAAGTATCTATAATGGCTGATTCATATTTTCATCTAATAACAATTCTATGTTCTTTGGGCCATGCTATGATTTATAGCAGATATTAATGTAAAGATGCAGTCCCATGTTGTACTACCAAATTATTTTTCATTAATATTTGGAACAAAATCTTTATGTTCTAACCTTTACATGAGTAGGAAAGATTTAAAGAGTAAATTTCTCCCATTTTTTTAGAGAAAGTGCAAACAAAATTGTTTGTAGTTATTATTCATGTTTATTCAAGCTTGTGATTTTGTAGAGAGAGAGAAAGAACAAGAATATAAAGTTGAATAGGTAGAAAAGTGGGAAAATCTGAGAGGATTTACAAATAATAATGATAATTTTTCCCTTAAGCAGTTAACTCAATCAACAGAAACTATGAGATGATAAATATATATCATATAAAATATTATATGTAACTTTAAAAATAATTAATCAAAAAGGGAGATTTTGAAGCTCCAAAGTTAACTCTATTAGTCTCTCCTTTCCAATAGCATTATTTATATATTGATAGTTCAAAACATTAGTGTTATAGTAACTTTTAATGTGTATTTTATTAGATACTTAGCATTGTCTTTTTGTTTTGCTGGTACTACAACTTATTTTACTCTGGTACAAGTTATTCTTTGAAACGGCATTTCCTATATTTTCCTTACAAGGGCAGAACTAGAAAGGTACTGTGAATGCCATATTCCTGTCATTTTGATGATAGTAATTCTTTGCTCATACTTGCATATTTTCAATACACTGAGCATCTTATACAAATTTATCATCTCATAGTTTCTGTGGATTGAGTTAACTGCTTAAGGGACAGGTTGGTTTGTCCTTTGTTCAGTGTTACATGGTACTGAGGGTATAATTTCAGGGGTAAAGATCATGTTTAACACTCAAGCTCAGGAAATGACTTTAGTCCTCAGAAATAAAGCAAAATTCAACACAATGCAATGAATACCTCAACTAAATGTTATTCTTCTCAGAGCAGTTTGAGGTTTACAAATAATAATAATAATAATAATAATAATAATAATAATAATAATAGCCTATTTTCAAATTCCTTCATATTGTTGGTAGAGATAAATTCTGTATGATGCAGTGTTCAAGACTCTTGTTGTTAACTGTAAGTCAGATGGTGGAGACAATCCAGAGGCCTTTTTCACAGACAGGACAGTTGCTAAAATTGTTTTCTTCTTCTTCAGAATCACCTAGAGAACCCCCTCTTACCTCCCCCATCTTTATAGAGTCTTTCTCTTGTGTTAATATTGCACATTTATGTTTGTTTTGTTTTTTACTTGATTCTGTGGGTTATTTCTTTAGAGATAATACTACAGCAGTGAGGGGAAGATATGAAGGAACTGGAAGGTGAGAAGAATTGGGGTGCATGATGTAAAACTCCCAAAGAAACAATAAAGAATTATGACACTAAAAAAAGCAAAGGGACAAACAAACAAACAAAAAACCACTGGTATCTAGAAAGTATTTGTTTGAGTGTTTAGTATTAATGATTATAAGAAAAAAATATTACTCTAAAGGCTTAAAATAGATTGTATATTTCTAATGCTTACTTAGGGCTGCTAGAAAACAAAACCAACATGCACATAAGAAATAGGAGAAATATATTATAGAAAATTTCTCTAATTTGGAGTCCCACAATAACCATTCTGCAGGCTAGAGAATCAGGGAAGTGAGAGGTCTAAATTAGTCAAAGTCTGAAATCATAATAAATGAAGTAGATTGGGTTAAGTGTATACTCATATGCTATCTGATCAAAATGTGATTCTTGATATGGTGATACTGAGATTTGAGGTCTAATGGAAGGATTATTTTTTATGCATAATAATCTCACCTTTGAAAATGCAATTGTGCCAATTGCCCTTGTAACATACTTGTGCCATTCCCACCCTCTCAAACGGACTTGTGCCATTTTCACATATGAGTTCTGTGCTGTAGATCCCTTTGGAAGGAGATTTGGGCCTCTTTTTTCTTTTCTCCTGTTCTTTTCACCTTTCTGACATAGGATGTCACAGGAAGAAGGCCTTTGCTAGATGTTGGTCCTTTGGTCTCAGATTTCAAATTCTTCAAAAACCTTCAATAATCTGTTTTCTCTGCAATTTCTGGGTATTTTGTTATTGAAGTACTAAAATATGAAGTCAGGGCATTAGAGTAAATTTCAGAGTTCAGAGGTCCCATACTCAGAAACTCTTAAGCCTCAGACGCAAAAATATAGCCTAAAAGACTCAGCTCAATAACCACTTAATTTATCCCTCCTCATGTTGTTAAAGGTCCTATTTCGGTCCTCAACATATTAGAATATGGCCTCCCCATCTCTAGTAGTAGGTACTTTTTAAAAAAAAATCAAACTCTTGAAGCCTTAACAATAATAATTTTTTTGTTTTGTTTTGTTTTCCTTTTTATTTTTTTTAATTATTAAATTATAAAAGTTTCAATTTCAGCCCCTCCTCCCAACACCCTCCCACTCCCCCCACTCCCTCTCCTCCTCCCTCTCCATCCCCTAGAGCAGTCAGGGTTTCCTGCCCTGTGGGAAGTTCAAGTTCCTCCCCCCTCCCTCCAGGTCCAGGGAAGGTGAGAGTCCAAACAGACTGGAGCGCCAAAATCCAGTATATGCAGAGGAAGCAAGTCCCAGTGTCATTGTCAATGGCTTTTCAAAAAGGCTCCGGGCCAACCACATTCAGAGAATCTGGTTGGATCACGTCCTCGTTCAGTCCCAGTCCAACAGGCCTTGGTGAACTCTCATTATATCTGTCCCCTTGTATCAGTGGGTGCTCGCATCCCTCACAGTCCTGATTACTTTTTTTTTATTTTCTTCATCCTTCTGCTCCTCATTTGGACCGTGGAGTGCTCAGTTCAGTGTTCCAATATGGGTCTCCGTCTGTATCGCCATCCAACATTGGATGAAGGTTTCCTCTGCCCTTGCCTTCTTTGCTCACGTTCTCTTTCCTTCTGCCTCTCATTTGGACCTAGGGAGCTAGGTCCAGTGTTCCAACATGGTTCTCCGCCTCCATCTCCATCCATCGCCAGATGAGGGTTCTCCTGGCGGATAGCTAAATAATCTTCATCAGGTTCATCTTCTTATTTAGCTTCTCTAGGATCACGAATAATAGGCTCAAAGACCTTTAATTATGGTTAGAATCCACTTATGAGTGAATACATACCGTGTTCCTCTTTTTGGGTCTGGCTTACCTCACTCAGTAAAGCGTTTTCTATTTCCTTCCATTTACATGCATAGTAAAAATGGCAATTCTACCAAAAGCAATCTATAGATTCAATGCAATTCCCATCAAAAACCCATCAAACTTCTTCACAGACCTTGAGAGAACAATAATCAAGTTTATATGGCAAAACAAAAAACCCAGGACAGCCAAAACAATCTTATACAATAAAGGAACCTCTGGAGGCATTACCATCCCTGACTTCAAACTCTATTACAGAGCAACAGTATTGAAAACAGCTTGGTATTGGCATAAAAATACAGAAGTCGACCTATGGAATCGAATAGAAGACCCGGGTATTAACCCACAAACTTATGAACACCTGATTTTTGACAAGGGAGCTAAAGCTATACAATGGAAGAAGGATAGCGTCTTTAACAAATGGTGCTGGCATAACTGGATGTCAACCTGTAGAAGAATGAAAATAGATTCATATCTATCACCATGCACAAAACTCAGGTCCAAATGGATTAAAGACATCAACATTAATCTGACCACTTTGAACCTGATAGAAGAGAAAGTGGGAAGTAGTCTACAAGATATAGGCACAGGAGACCACTTCCTAAGCAGAACCCCAGGAGCCCAGACAGTAAGAGAAACAATAAATAAATGGGACCTACTGAAACTGAGAAGCTTCTGTAAAGCAAAGGACACTGTCAGTAAGACAAAAAGGCTACCTTCTGACTGGGAAAAGATCTTCACAAACCCTTCAACAGACAAAGGTCTGATCTCCAAAATATACAGAGAACTCAAGAAACTAGACACTAAAACTCTAATTAACCCAATTAAAAAATGGGGTACTGAACTGAACAGAGAATTCACAACAGATGAACTTCGAATGGCTAAAAAGCACTTAAGGTCATGCTCAACCTCCTTAGCGATCAGGGAAATGCAAATCAAAACAACTTTGAGATATCATCTTACACCTGTCAGAATAGTCAAACTCAAAAACACCAATGATAGCCTATGCTGGAGAGGATGTGGGGTGAGGGGAACACTCATCCATTGTTGGTGGGAATGCAAACTTGTGCAGCCACTGTGGAAATCAGTGTGGCGGTTTCCCAGGAAACTGGGAGTCAACCTCCCTCAGGACCCAGCAATTCCACTCTTGGGAATATACCCTAGAGATTCCCTAACATACTACAAAAGCATTTGTTCTATTATGTTCATAGCAGCACTATTTGTAATAGCCAGAACCTGGAAACAGCCTAGGTGCCCCTCAATAGAAGAATGGTTAAAAAAGGTGTGGAACATATACACATTAGAGTTTTACTCAGTGGTAAAAAATAATGACATCTTGAATTTTGCATGCAAACAATAATAATTTTTGTTGTTAATCGTTATCAGAGCATCCTGTAGTCCAGTGAAGTTCATATAGAGTTAACGTATCAACACCATTTTGTGTAATAAACATGCATTGTTTTCGGAGTCATATTCTCTTGACTTAAAAGCAATGAGATTTTTTTTAAGTCCTAACTGTGATGAAGTGATCACACAGTTTAAAACTCTTACATATAGTGCATATTTATATGTGAACTAAGCTTGTATTTTGAAATGTGTTATCCCATATACTAGTTTGATTTTTTAATGGAACATAAAAATCATGTCATTTAAGTGGTAGAAAATAAGAAACTCTTATTTGATTACCACACTTTGTGAGAACTGCATTCCATTTGGCTCTCCGTTCTGGTTTTCTTTGTCCTTTTTTTTTTTCCTGAAACAGGAAGTAAAATTATAATATGATCCTTTTTTGCATTTACTCATATTCTTTGGTCTATGCAATTTGTGGTAACTCAATTTTCTAATCTTGAGAAATGGTTTCAACTCCAAACCGTGTTTTTCTAGGGAAAGGGAAAGGGAGATACAGCTGTAACACTAGGTACAGCTACATACAGCATAACAAAGACAGGTCTTGAAAGCCTTTCCTGGATTGACATCAATAGCAAAAACACAGCATTATTTATGAAGGCAGCCGGGCTACAACTTTCCAGTGGCCTTTCGGTTTGCTGACTCACTCTCCTTTAGCATACACAGTTAATGAAAACATTATGGAACCAAACCTCAACACAGTCGAATGCCAAACACAGTTCAGTATTGCTTAACATGGTGGAAAATATTGTAAGAACAAATTAGAGTGACTGGGGTAGGAATGGAGGAGCTACCACTTGAATGGTAGCTCTGAGTTCAGAACGCTACATATCAGGTAAACAAAGCAGCCGTTTTTGCTTTTGTGCAACATGGAAAGCCACGCCTTTTCCTAATTGGAAAGCTAACACACTTCCCATTTTCATGAAGGCTGGAGCATTTGTTCTCCAAGGCTGTTTCCCTGTGGAAATTATCACAGTGGACCAGACAGCTGAGATAATGATGTAACCAGGGTTACTGAACATTTCCCTGCTTGCATTAGCAAGAAGATTATATAGTTAATCAATCCACAATACTTCCTGAGTTCCTATTAAATGCAAGACACACAGTGGCAAACCAACCACTATAATCAAATGAGATAATGCTAATGATAGCATGCTGTGAACTGCAATTCCTGTTGAAATGTGAGTTATGATCGTCTCAAATGCCTCAGTGCAGTGATTCCCCTGTGTGAAAATTGTGCTCCCACCTGTTCTGGTAGGAAGTCACCCAAAGTCTCTGGTTAGAAGGACGTGATTGATGCCAAGGGTTATAAAATGCAAATCACATTTCTACTATAGTGCCACCAAATAGCCATTGTTTTCACAAAAAAACAAACCAATATCTTTGGCCTCTCAGTAAATAAAAAGATCTATGTGAGCTGAGATTAGGGCAAATCTCAATACCTAACATTCTAGACAAACACGTCTCTTCTAAATTACTTAGGTTTTTCTGTGTAACATGTCTTGAAGTCAATGTGTTGTCATGTTTACTTCTGATTGGAAATACGTTGTTTGCTAGAACTTTGGCACATTTTATACAGAGATCCAGGGAGAAATACCATTGATTCATGTCACTGCTAAGGAAAGGAAAGCTATACTTTAGACTTAAGCTAACATCCTGCCTTCAGCTCTTTGCAATTCATTTCCCTGTTTTCTATTGCTTTATTATTTACAGAGTAACTTCTGTTATTCTTCATTTTGCTCCTACAGTTGGTGCCTGCATTCATGCCAGTTTTATCAGAAAACAGCTTTAATCCCAGCTACTTTTCTAGTGGCATTTGAATGATCATCATTCAGTATCGTCTTTTTACCTTATCAAGTTCAGTGTTGCTGAAGGACATGAATATGAAGCCTTCCCCTCTACCCCTTCTTTCTACTTTGTACTCAGGAACAGTAATTTCAGAATATAGGCAGCTAACAGCTCCCTTCCCAGATGGCTCTGGCTCAGGTTTCTTGTTCATAAGTGAAGGAGATGAGACTCAGCACACCATTATAATATCTCTCCAATCTGCGCAGTACCATTTTGATGCTAATGCAGCTTTCTTAAGAAAATTTTCTCCAGACTTTGAATTGTTTAACAGTTATATTCTCCTTCATTCCTTTTCACTTCATAGGGAGTTTGAATTTTAAGACATACAGAATAGTCTTCATGTAGTGAAGACGTTTGCTTCTTTACTCAACAGCTAAAAGTGTATACATATAGGTAAAAGCTAATCTGTCTTGATTTTAAATTTAATTACTGTCTTTCATTAAATATATGAAATGAAGATACCATATACTTTGGTATTTCATTAATTTAAGTTATAGAGATTTATAGTCTAGTTAATTCATACCTTATGATTTCTATGAGTAATTTGCATGTCCAAGGCTAAAACATAAAGGGGATGACCCTTTAAAGTAGTTATGTAAAACTAAAGAATCTCCTTACCACAAAGTCATTTACCAGTATCCATAAATTCTTAAAAAATAGCTTTGGTTTATAGAAAGTTTCTTACTATATGAGCAATTCCATAGTCATCCACTGTTTTTGTTCACTGACTTGGAAACTCTTGATCAAAAGGAACACAGTTTAGATGCCACTATAAAATATATCATGCAAGACAATGGTGACTCCATCAACCTCAATAAAGAAAGAAAACGGCCTTTAAGGAGAAACAGAGACTTATATGCTGTGCAAGACATGTGCAAAGATGCAATAGGGGAATGAATGTCAAGGAGTATCAAACAATGATTGTTTCAAAAAAATATGATTATATTTATGGCCTATTGCACATAGTGAAACCCATACTTAGCACCATTATCAAGTCAAGCAACTAGTGGTAGGCAGATCATAGACCCTAGAAAAATGCCAAATAGTAAATGACTTTCCTATGTACTCTTATATTAAAACATCTTTCAACCCTTATCAGATAAACTTCTGTTTGTAGTAAGTTATGATTGGCACAGAGACTCACACCCGGACAAGATCTACAGAATAAGAGACCACAAAATGTTCAGTCATGGATGAAAGGTTTGTATTGTAGCCTCTCCTACAAAGGCTCAGAAATCATTTTGAATGGTGTAGAAAGATTGTAGGAATGAGGTAATGGATGGCTAATAGGAGGCAGTTACTTCTAGACATAGCAGAGTAACTTCACATATGTACTTACAACAGATATGATAGCACACATAAGATGTGCCCAAGACACATCATGTCCCAGCATGGACAATCAAGGTGGACATAAAATTTCACTTCTAGTTAATAAATTAATGATACATGCCAAAAAAGGGGGAAGAGTTGTTTTCTAAGAGTACAGTACATATTAATGTCAACCATGAGCCAGTGGGAAAACATAAATCCAAAAATATTTAGGCAGCACAAATTGGCCTTGAGGGGGCAGAGATTAAAATCTCTACAGTTAGGTGGGAAAGGATAAGAAAGAAGAAGAATGCATCTAGAAGAACTTGAGAGAGGGCTGGTGAATATGATTAAAGAACATTGTACAAAATTCTTAAGTAACTATTAAAAATATTTAAGACAACACAATTGGAGGTGATTTTTTTCAGAGAGTTCCTCCATAGTGCTACCAAACTATACATACCATTTTTAGTCAGAATAGTACTAATAACGTAATTGTATTAATGTGTGTGACAAACCTGTTGGGAGGACTAGAACAATTTCTGATTAAAGACTGGTTTGTCTTATACTAAACTGTTTGTAATAAATCACTAAAAATTTAGCGATCTACATTGCAAACGTATTAATGCAGCCTTTTTCTCTGAGATGAAAGTCAAATATTAATTTTAGTGATTCTAGATTGAACCAAAACGTTCAGAAGCTCAGGCTTCTTATGTTTCTATTAATAGGCATTACTTTGCTAAGAAATGATATGATCTGTATGACAAGAGCAGAGATACAGAATTGTAAGATCATCATGCACACTGACTCTTGAGAATCTTTTCTAGATAACACTCTGTGTCTCCTTGACTTCGTTATGTTCACATCATACTTCATAGACACCTCTACACACAAATGAGATGGATAATGGAGTCTTCTAAATAAAAAAGGAAGTATACTTTATATAAAAGTATGTGAGAATAGTATCTAGCATAGGTAAGAATGAAAAGCAAGCTAAAGATTATGACTAAAAGAACATAAAGGTATAGATCCATCTACCTAAATATTACCAATTGTTCATGAAGGTATTTAATACATACTTTTAAATAACATTACTGAAGTTCATCCAATCTTTTAATTCTTCATTGTAATGTTAAAATTATATGATTTTAAAACAGCATTCTCAGCAGCAGGTGATGATACATACATGAAACACCAGCAATCAGGAGGTTAGGCATTGAATGACTAGAATTCTAGTTCATCTTAGGATATATCATGAGGTACATTAAAGAATGAAAAATAAATATAATAAATAAAACTAAAGCAAGGAAAACACTATTAGAAGTGCATGGAATTATTCCAAGCAAATAGCTAAATTTTAACTAATTTGCTTAATTAAATTTGTAGACGAGTTAAGTGTAATTAGTGATGTTAGCACATCAAGGATACATTGTTTACAAAGCTAAATAAATAAAAAAAATCTCATTTATAATAGCTTTCAATAGATTTGAGCTTCTTGCATATAAGTAGAAATTTTTAAATAACAAAAAAATATTGAGTGTTTGCCTGCACCTATATAGGCACACCATATTCATGTCTTATGCTCAAGGATACCAGAAAATATAATTCCTGAAAATGCAGCTACAAACAGCTGATTATTGTATATTACTTATTTATAAAAGTTGGTGGTTTAAACACAAAACTAATTTTTGAATGTGCTAATATCTAATATACTGACAAGCATATATTGATTATGAGACAGAACATCATGTCCCTTTGAACTTAATTATTAGAATGAGAGATTCTTTTAGATAATTAGGAAAATGATTCTTTTAAAATGACAAGACAGTTACATTGTTAACAAATTACTCAATTTAAAATGATGTTACAGACATGTTATTAAAATTCTATGATAATCTTAAGTAAAAGTAATTTTAAGTAATTTTCACAGCTATTTGGCATGAATGCTGTGGTAAAATTCATATTAATCAGATCTCAAATCATTAAGAAAAAAAGAAACAATGTATTTCAATCAATTGTTGAGGTACTGAAAATATATTGTAGCTGTAGAATAAATATAATGAATGCCATACATTCTTTTATTTCTTGATAAACTCATGCTTTGGTCCTTGAGTGCCTTGTCATGCCCTTTACCGTTTAGTGACTTGCACCAGGAGAATGAAGCAGCATCCTTAAATACAGCGTTCATCCTTCCAAGATCCTTGAAAAATAGTTCCCTGTCTCTGAGTTATTCATAAATCTATGCCATTTTGAGAATAGTAGCCCATGAATCCAACTTTGCACTCTCTTTCATGTCCTTTCTGCCTTCTTTGGCTGTTTTCTCTCACTGACATTTCCCCATCTTTAATAATCAGAATCTAAAAGGTGACTTCTTCTCCCCTCTTGTTTTATGCATGGATTCATAAATTGAATAATGTTCACAAAATGAAAACAATCTCAAGCTCAATTCTGGGAAGGTGGCTTTCAGTATACATCCATTCAAATCTATGAATTCTCCATACTACTAATAATTATTTCCTCAATTTTTCTGTGATTGACACAAATGTTTCTTCCAAAATACTGTTCTAACTTTCACTCTCTGCTATTGTCCTTGTCACTGTCTCTTAGAGCTTAACAGTGAGTTTTGTAGAATGTAAATGACTATCCATCACTCTCATGCTTAAACAACTTAAGCTGTTTTTAATTTCCACCACGTCCTGTTGCTTCCCTATCTTTAGGGTGACTTCAGTATTCTAAAGCAGGTCTTTCCATTTGTTCAACTATGTTCACAGCGCTTTATTCATAATAGTCAGAACCCAGAAACAACCTGGATATCAACCTCAAGTGAAGGATGGATAAAGAAAATGTGGTACATTTACACAATGAACTATTACTCAGCGGTAAAAAATGATGACATCTTGAAATTTGCAGACCAATGGATGGAATTGGAAAAAGTGATCCTGAGTTAGGTAACCCAGACAACTCCCCCAGATAATGGTATGTACTCACTCAAAAGTAGATATTGGTTGTGAAGCAAAGAGGAACTAGCCTATAGTCTATGACCCCAGAGAAGCTAGTTACCAAGGAGAACCCTAAGAGAGACATACATGGATCCACTTGGAAAGGAGAAATAGACAAGAACTCCTGAGAAAATTTGGAGTGTCTGTGTGGGAGAAAGAAGGGCAGAAGGGGAGGGAGAGGGAACAAGGGAAGTAGGGAGGAGAGCATGAGAGAAAAGAATGGCTGAAATGGGGAAAGGACAGGGAGGGACAGAGAACAGGAAAAGAGGTAGCTCGAATGAGGGAACTTATGGAGCTAGCAAGAAAACTGGCACTAGGGAAATCCCCAGGAATCTATAAGGATGACTCCAGCTAAGACCCCAACCAATAGTGAGGAGGTCATTGACCTGGCCATCTCCTTTAAACAGATTGATGATTACGTTAATTGTCATCATAGGACCTGCATCCAGCAACTGATAGAACAAGATGCCAAAATCCACAGCGAACACTGGGCCTACCTTCCACAGTTCAGTTAAAGAGAGGGAGGAGCAGTAATATGAGCAAAAGGGTCAAGACCATGACTGGGATACCGACAGAAAAAGCTGACCTGAGCGAGTGGGAGATCACTGACTAACAGTGGTGGAAACTCACAGGCCTAAATTGGACCCTCTGAATGTGGGTGACAGTTGTTTGACTGGAGCAATCTGTGGGCCACTGCAGTGGGACCAGGATTTATCCCTATTATCCCTAGTACAAAAATTGACCTTTTGTGTCCATTTTCTTTGGAAGGATACCTTGCTCAGTCTAGACATAGTGGGGGAGGTGGATGTGCCAGACTTTGTTGACTCTGCCTGGGAAGCCTTAAACTCTCTGAGGATTGGATGGGGAGGATGGAAGGCAGGGGGAGCAAGAGCAGGAGGAGAGGGAACTGGGATTGGTATGAAAATGAGAAAAGATTGTTTCCCACTCATGGTCTCTTTTCTTCTAACAATGATCTATATATAAGAGAAAATGAGTGGTGTTTATCTTTGGGGGCCTAGGTTAACTCATTTAGTATGATATTTTCTATTTTGATCAATTTTCTTTCAAATTTTAAAATATATAAGGAAATTCGCTTCTGTATACATTTATATTACATTTTCATTATTTATTCTTTAGCTGGTAGATATCTAGACTGATTCAAATTTCTTACCAATACCAAAAGAACAACAATTAAAAATTCCAGTTAAGAACTCAAATAGTTCTTTTTTTTAACATTGTCAAACCCAACAATTCAGAGATAAGGCAATTTGATATTGGTTCAAATTAGGTAGACACATTCAGCTGCAGAAAACAGGATAAATGTATTTGTCTCCACAGATGTGTAATTTTTAAAAAAGCTTAATTCTGATATTCAATTTTTTATTTTCATGTTTTCAATTTATGTTTAGCTGATATGCAGTAATATAATGGTAAAAATTTTGAAGGTGATCCACATGATATTTTGATAGATGCTTTCATTGTATAATATACAAGTCAGTTTTAACATACCTATATCCCAAACATTTATTAGTACTTAATGGTAAAATTTCAAAATAATTCTTTTTTATTTGTTGCACTATATTGTACATCATCATTTTCTATAGTCAGTAGCCCACATGGGCTATGATTTACTATCCACTGAATAATGTCTCTTCTTTGCTTACTAGTAACACACAGTCTTGCAACTACCAGTTTATACTAAAATTATTTTAAGCTTTCTTCTTCATTCTCCTCTTCCTCCTCCTCCTGCTCTTCCTCTTCTTTTTCTTCCTCCCCCTCTGTCTGTCTGTCTCTCTGTCTCCTCTCTGTCTCTCTGTGTATGTCTTCATCCTCTGTCCACAGGATCATGTGCCATAGCTTGTCTAGATGTAAAAGAAAACTTTGTAGAGCTCACAAACACACACACACACACACACACACACACACACACACACACACGTCACTCTTTGCAACAACTGCTTTTAATCAGTTGAATCATCTTGCCCATCTAATTATATTCAACATCTGTATCATCAACTCTTTAAGTCCTATTTAATAATGAGATTACAAGGATCTTTTCCAACCATAAGTTGTTTAGCTAATTAATATTTATATACTTTCCTTATTCTTCTTGCTATTTGTTTCTAGGTTTAAAAAATAATGATAAAATCTTGAGTTGACAGGAGAAAGAGGTGGATCTGGAAAGAATTTGGGGAAATGGATTGAACATGATCAAAACACAATAAATTCTCAGAAATGAATAAATCTTTTAAAATTAAGTAACTTTTCTGTCTACAAGGAAACAAAACTTTAAGACCTTTCTAAACTCAGCTTATTGACCATCTGAGTGGTATCAGGCATGGTCAAATATCATGGAGTAGGCTTTAAATCATTCTAATACTAGTTGTTTACTGCTGCAATGTTTGTGCCAATTTAGTACCACAGTATCACACACATATGTCAATACTGAATACCACAGGGTTTGTTGCTAAATTGGAGATTATCCTCTGCCCACTGGTAGCATGTAGAGTACTCTTCAGTATCAAGAAAACTAGTTAGTTAGGGTCAAGATTATAGTTAGTCATCAGATGCCTCTTCTGTGTTCACTGAGATATGTAAGTTTTGTCTTCAATAATAGGGCTTTATCATCAGTTGGAGGAAAGCAATCACTAGCCTTATTCATTTTTGGAGTTGTTTGGAGTTTTCATGGGGAATTTTTGGCTGACAACTCAATTAGTTGTAACCCACTTCTAGCACTAGAGGTTTTACTTAGATGTGCAAGATGTGTAGCTGGAGATTGGTCATGCCAATTATTCAGTGACCCCATTTGGATTTCCTGAACACATATACAAATTTTAAGAAGACTCCAAATGTATAAAGGATTTCAATAAAAGACTATATAGCCTGAATCTGAAAAAGCAGAAAGTAGAGAATATTCTTAAAATCATTGGCATAGGAAAACATTTTTGGAGCAAGATACTGGTACCATAGGCACTAAGAATAGCAATTAATAAGAGGGACCTCATAAATCTGTAAACATCTGTATGATAAATGATACCACCATTTGGACAAAGTGACAGGCTACACAATAGGAAAACAGATTTATCAATTTCACATCCTATAGATGTAAAATATATAAAGAGCTAAAAAAAATTGAACATTAATTCACTCAAAAAAATTTAATAAATTCATTTTAAAAATGTGGTATAAGTATAAACTAAGAGTTCTTAAAGGAGGACCATAGATAGCTTAGGAAAATTACTCATCACCATCCTTACTCATTCTTACTCATCAGGTAAATGCAAATGCACATCAAAATTATTTTGAGATTTCATTTTACACCAGTCAGAATGACCAAGGTCAACAAAATAAATGAGTACCCATTCTAGGGAAGATGTGTGAAAAAGAGAATTCATTAATTGCTGGTGAGGGTGGAAACGTGTACAGTCACTATGAAAATCAGTGTGGCAGCTCCTAGGAAGATGAGAACCAGTTACTTTAAGAACTAACTACACCACTCTCAGACATATACCCAAAGATTCCCGCCTCCCAAACAGACATTTGCTTATCAATGTTCATTGTTGCTCTATTCATAATAACTTGAAATTCAGAGCAGCTTACTTAACAATAGATGAATGGATAATTAAAATGCTGTACATTTATACAGTAGACTACTATCCACCTGGTAAGTATGAAATTATTAAATTTCCTGGCAAATTAATATAGTTTTTAAACATTATCCCAAGTGGCAGGATGGAAACGCAATGTTATTTTGCTTGGCTTCTCCCTCAAAGCTCAAGGTGATAAATATTTTTAATATTTTTTATTGGATTTTATATTTCATATTTTGACAACTGACTATTTTATTATTGCATTTATTGGCTAGTATGTTTGCAGATTTTGACATTTAGATGTTTGAAATCTCTACATCATCTCTTTTGCTTTCTCTGTAGGATGAACAGCTGACAAAAAAGTTCTAAATATTTCTCTTACTGATAGTTCATTCATTTAAATTTTCCTGCTTATAAAGAGTGTTTTAAAATAATGTACCTATATCTGTATATATTCTTGTATATGAGTGTTTATGTGGGGACACAGATGTCATGGTGTGTGTTTAGAGTGCAGAAGACCACCTGGATTCTTGGTCCTTATATTTCACACTCTTTTGAAGTAGGGTCTCTTGCTCACTGTATTTATCCCAGGCTATCTATCTATCTATCTATCTATCTATCTATCTATCTATCTATCTATCTATCTATCTATCATGTATCTATCTATTTATCTATCTATATCTGATGTACTTCTGGGGCTTCTTTGCCTCTGCCTCCCATGGATTAGAAGGGTATGTAAAAGAATTTGGCTCTATGCGGATTCTGGGAGTGGGAACTTTGTTTTTCATGATCGTAGAGCAGACACTGTCCACTAAACCACCTTCCAAGCCCATTCTCAAGAGCTGTTAACGTTCAGCATTCCATTTGTTTATTTTTGGTGTTGTTATAAGATTGATTAGAGTCTTTTTCTAAAAGTCCTTTTATGCTTGCCTTTATTTCAAAGTGGACACATCTGCAAACGCTGTTACTCCCTTGGAAAAATGTTCAGTACATATTTGGAATATAACCAACAGGAAGTGATCTTTATATAGGTAATTGAATTAATTTAACATGAGTTTTATCCTTTTGTGGGAAATTATTTTTAACCATGTTCTTCAAGGAAAATTCACCTAGAAATTTCTTTTTTATTGTCATGTCCTTATGAAGTTTTGATCTCGGAGCAACAATGACTCTATAAAATTAGATTGATAGTATTCCTATCAATTTACTTTGAGTAATAAAATTTTGAGTTGAATTCACTTTACTTTCTTTACAAGATGGCTAAAAGTCAGTATAAATTCAATTGGGACTTGAATTTTTTCCTATAGAAATATTTCTACAATTAATTAAATCATATTTTTATAATTTCTTTGTTTTTATTTTTTACTTTCACTTTAATTTTAGTAGCTGATACTTATATTCAAATTTGTTAATTTATTTTATGTTTTCTAATCTTCAATTACTCTGTGTCATTTGGTTGAAGAATTAGGATTACTGCTTTGCATTGTTGTGCAATCTTTGTATTATTTCCTGTCATTTTATAATTGCTATAAATTTTGGCACTTTCCTCAACTTCATTTGCTTATTCATTATTCTTCTGCATTCATTAAATGATTTTTAAAGAATATCATAATAATCTTCTGATTATTGTGAGTATCTTTTATAGTGCTTAGATTTTGATCTCTAAGTTTATTAATTTAGGTAATAGCTCTACTTCTTTTGACTCATTTTGACAAATGTTAATCTTGAATATCTTTTTGAAGAATTATGTCTTTCTTATATTTAATCTTTATTTTTCTTTATAAAATTCCATCAATTTTGTTGTAATCTTTTTTTCTTCATCTACAGATATGAATTTAGAAAGGCTGTACTGAGAGCCATCATTTTTTAGACTTATTTGTTTCATGTGTATGAGTGTCTTGCCTGAATGCATGTCTGCGCACCACTTACCTGTCTGGTCAGAAGGACCAGAAGAAGGCATCAAGGTTCCCTTGAAATGGAGTTACAGACAGGTAGGATCCACCATGTGAGTTCTGAGAATCAATCCTAGGTCCTCTAGAAGAGCAGTCAGTGCTCTTAACAGCTAAACCATCTCTCTGGACCTGGATTTGTCATTTTAAGTGAGAATTCTGCTATTTGCCTAGTGAGCTTGTTCTGTGCATGACACAGTTCTTTCCTGCTGAAGGTTTTCATGCCGTTCATTGCGCCACATGCTTAACATTTTAACAATGCCATACGGGGTTACATTTCCTTCTATTCATTTTTGATTTTTAAATACGTTCTGCATGTGGATGGTGATATCTTTTCTTAGATTTGTCAATTATTGGCAATGATTTCTGTATATATTCTACGTACCACAAGTTTGAACTTTTTATTTTCCAATGTTTAATAATTTGGTCTTCAAATGTTGTCCTCTACCTCTGTTTTTTCTTTCTTACCATGTTAAAGTTTTCATGTCTCTAAATGAAAGCTCATCTACTTTGTCTAATTTATCTACTTTGACCATAATATCAGTTTTGCTATTCTGTATTTTTAGCTATTTATCACATTAATGAAACTATTTCCTGAGTTTTAAAATTTGACTCAGAGTTTTTGTTTCCAAATTTTTTATTGTAAACCTTTGTCAGTACTTATATCTCTTTTTTGAATCCCTGTTTCATTTCCTTTGCTGAATTCTTATTTAATTCAATCAATTGTTTTCCTTTGGCAGTCATTAAAATATTTATTTCTGTCCTCTTAAATATTATTAATATTCTTAGTATTATATTTTTGAACTATTTGCTTGAAATGTCATCTATCTAGTCCTTATTATACTCACTCCATAATTGTTGATTCAGTAATTTTTGGACAAGTCATTTTACATAGATTTTTTTAAATGTCACTTATTTTTTTTCATTAATAAGAATGTTTCATATGGGAATACCAAAGATTGTTTAGGCTTTTAATCAGTTATGGTCACTTAGTAGAAGTATTTGCAATTTACCTGGTATTTAGGCACAACAGATGTAATGTTTACCTACTGAAGAAGAAATATAACTCAAGATAAGGTCCCAGTCTGAATTCTCACGGCATCTTGGACAATATGTAGCACTCCACCAAGAGTAGAAAACTATTTGCAGAAGTAGTCAAAATTGATGGGTTGAAGAAACTATAATAGATTCTCTCAGGCAATAGCCTCCTCAAATTTAATAATTTATCATGAGAAAGGATTAAAAGAAAATATGTTGTACATAAAGAAATGAGTTCCAAAATGTAGAATTTGAAACAAAAAAATCATAACATGATTATCAGTTGGTATTAGAGCAACACAGAAAAGAATTAAAGAGAGAAGAGTGGCTGGAAGGAAACAATAATGAGATGAAGGATTTGCTATTCACAGGTAAAATAAAAGGAATAAAGAGACATTGAAATAAAATGAAAAACTGAAAACAATCTAAGCATATAGGAGGCAGAGAGAATGGTAGATTCAGCTAATCTGTGTTCTTTGTAAAAATCTATCCAAAAAGAAGAAAGAAATACTTTTAAAATGGAAGGAAATAGAATAGAATGTGATATAGATGAACTTAAATGGTGATATGAGAAAAATAAAAATGCAGGAGAGATGATTGGGCGTAGTGCACAGTCTGTGAATGCTTCTTCCTCACATTGTCAGTTGCTAATGCTGTCTGTTCAGTCCCTTGTGCTACTATGAACACCAATTCTCCCTCTGTGTTGTTCATTGAACGCTATATGGGTTTGATTCAGTTGTTCCTCCAAGCTGGATATATTCTCCAGGTCCTGGTAGTAGCTCTGGATTCCAAGATTTAAATAAACATGGGCACGTACTTCTATGACAGCCTAGCTGGCAACCAAACAGACGTCTCATAAAAATGGCTATTGCCGCTGCTCTCTGGTCCAATGCTGAGATGATTTTCCTCAGCCATTGCCCCTTCCACTTCAGTGCCGGTGCTGTCTGCAGCTTTAACTCTCAAGGTCAACCCCCAGTTAAAACTATTCTTTCTGAAAATAGTAAGGATTTCTGAGTCTTTCTTTGGCTTAAACTGCAATCTGAACTGAAGGTTTGGTTACGTGCACTCACAGGAGAACCTTCCCTAGGCTTGTCAAGGTCTATGGAAGTGATTCTGAGCTTTCTCTTCTGCGTTCTAGGGAATCTTTTATTTCTTTGTTACTGAAACTAATGTTTTCCTATCATCTGCCATCTCATAGAATACTTGCTTTTCATTTATCCCAGAGTTACTTCCTAGAAATTCTAGCAGTTTGTACATGACTATCATCTGCTGTCTGAGTTCTGAGAGTGAGGCGGGGCAATAGTGCAAGCATAAACAAGTATAGGCAAACAGGCAATGAGTAAGCAAAATTGGCCAAGACAGCCTGTCAGCGAACCAAAAGCCTGGTAACTAATGCCGCCCGCTCCTAGCTAATCACAACATGACGGCAATGACTGTGAGTTTCCAAATGACCAACCAGAAGTGTTCCTGTGGCAGCTTAATTTTCCTAACCCCATAAAAACCCCAACCTGTTTACAATAAAGAGCTTTTGCATTGGAATCTTTTGGAGTCTATGTTGTTGCCTTCCTGTCTTTTCACTCCCTTTCCCCCGGGAAACAGGGATCACACAACATGCGGCAGCAAGAAGCCCTCAAAAACTACGTGACAAAACCCTTTATTTTGCAAATTTGACAATATATTTATGTCTTGGAATGAATGTTATTGAATTAAATTAGACTGGTGACTTTGACTTCAGAATATTTGAAATAAACTTGTTGGTTTTGGAGGCATTCAGAATGTAAATTTCTCCCTTTTTTTAAAGGTCTGTTTTCTTATTTTGGGTTTGTTGTGTTGGTGTGTGTGCACTCACATGTATGCACGTGTATTTGCACATGATGCATGCGTATGCAAGTACACATGGAGGGCAGGGGGGAGGCAGCTGTGAACCAGCTAGGACGGGTGGTGGAAACCAAACTCAGGTATTTTGCTAGAGAGATGAACAAACCCTCTTAAGCCCTGAGCCATCTCTCTAGTCCCACTTTTGTGTTTGTTTGGTTTTCTTTTTGTTTGTTTTAATAGGTATCCTGCTTCTTGTCATGTTTGTATTTCTCTTGAACTCAGATAAGACAATGCAAGCATTTTTAATGTGTCCCTGAATTTCCATAAGCCCTTTTTCATTCCCCTTCTTTTTTCTTATTTTCTTCCTACTTTGCCTGCATAATTTCAACTAGCGAATTTTCAAGCTCACTAACTCTTCCTTTGATTGATGTAGTCTCTTGACTCTTTTTTTTTATCATGACTTTAATGTGCTTAATACACTTTCAGCTCAAGGATATCTGTTTAATTATTTTTAAATTACTTTAGCCTCTCTTCGTAGTTTCACCAATAGAATATCAAATTATTTCTCTTTGTCTTCTTGCATATTGCTGACTTTCATTAAGTCAGTTTCATTGTCAGTTCTTCATGTGAGAGTTTATTTTTATAGGTTGTCATTTCATCATCTCTAGTACATTATTTTATCCTGTGCGGAGTCATTATTCTTTACATCTTGATCATTTTGGTATATGTAACTGTAGTATCTTTAAATAATTATGTATTAATCCCAGTCTTTTTTTTATTTGATTATTTGAACCTATTTTTCAGAAACTCTAGGCATGCTAGCTATTTCTCATGAGTTTGGTACCATTTCTAATTTTTTCTCAGCTTGGTTGCACCTGCATGCATGCTAATTGTAAGTCGATTAGTTAAGTGTAGTTATTGTGTTATCAATAAGGGAGCATTAAATCTAGGTTTGCCCCAAATCCAAATTGGTATATTATTTGAAATGAATAAAGAATCCTAAATGATATGATATCCTGCCTGCTTCCCCTGGGATATGGATATGTCCACAGACTTTATCCATAGTCATTAGTCTCTGCACAGGAAACACTATCTTACTTCTTTCGAGGCCTTATTATGGAGAATCCAGTAATGGTTTCTATAACAGTGAATTGGTGTTTATCATGATTTTTAATGCTATGTGTAACAATGTTGGGTGTTTCAGCTCCTGGAATTCAAGTATCAGTGCTCTAGGCAATCTGATCAATTTCAAAATGCTGGACATTGCTCATGTCTTTAAAGACTAAGAACAGTGTTATTACCAATGCCCTTACTTCTGTGGGAACTGGACTCATGGCCAAAAATTGCTTCAAAAAGCTAGAGTGATACTGGCTAGAATCAAGTCCTGATAACCAAATCTATGTTTTCTCAATTTCTTTCTCTGCTTCTAAGTGGGAGTTTTCTTTACTGCTGAGGCTTGTAACTGGGAGAGGGGTGATGTAGGAAATTTATCTTTTGCCTTCTTGAATGCATTTTTAAAATTCTTTTATAACTAACACCGGACATTATTATTTTTCATCTGATTTTTGTAGTCTTTTAAAGAAGTTTTGTATGCAAATAGCTCTCTTAACTGGTTTCTCTCTTAAAAGAAGATTCTTAAGTGTACTACAGCCTCCCTCCATCCTTCTTGATTATAGCTGGAAATTAGATCAAGTATTTTAAATTAAACATGCCACAGTTCTTCTGGAAGTGATTTATGCAGGGATATAAAGAACGGTGTTTTCAGTTGAAGCACTGCCATTTCCAAAGTCTAACAACTGTCAGTACATCTGGACAGTAAGATTCATTTGGAGAGTGTCCATAGCACTGAAAATTTGCAGTTCTCCCTTGTCCAGTCCCATTGTGTGTGTGCGCATGTACGTGTGTGTTCTTCTAGGACACATCTTTCAGTGGACTCACTGTGGTCCCGGAACTTTAATAAAATACCTGTCGGAGCGGTGATTTGTAAAGAGTCAGTGTCATTTGATTAAAATAAAGTGCTATGTTTCATTGACACAGGCAGCGCTCTCTAGTTCTAAGACAGAGACAATAGCATCCTTAGGCCATTGTGCTTTGATTTATAGTTTTATGAAATCCCATTCTTATCACCTTTTTCATGTCTTTACTCCACGCCTTCTATTTTCTTTTTATTTTTCTTCACTCCTAAAGAACAACATATACCAGCAACTAACTTCTCCTTCAGAGGTGGTTTTGCTTTTCTTTTTAAAGTTTGTGCTGCTCTTCTTCCCACTTAGTGGAACTGTTATGTAGAACTACTCAAGAGCATTAGTATAAGTTATTCAGAACCCCTGTCTCTGCAAACAAAGAAGGTGTGAATAACACACTTCCTTCCACAGTGGCCTGGCTGCTTTCATGTACACAGCAATCATTTCACAAATACCTTGAGCTACAGGATATAAGACTATTATAAGATAAAACCCCCTATTGTTCCCCTGGGAAGGTCAAATTTCAAAACTCAAAATTTGGAGAGGAGATGATTATACTACCCCTATTAACCCATAAATTATTGTGAAGGTCAAAGACCGTATCCCTTAGCATGTGGTTTGGAAAGATAAAGGATAAATAGCAGAACGGAATGGTACATCCCTATGTCATTTTCACTAATTATTGGGCAGCAGACATGAGTACTTTCACGTTTCCAAAGAGAAATTGGCAGTGTTTTGCTGGTTTTACGAAAAAAAAAAATCTTGAATTTTTTTGTTAAAGATGATGGCAGTCTAGCTTTCCAGATGAATAGGGGGCGCTTACACCTTACTTGTCAGGTGAAGTAAAATGTTTTTATTTCATTAATTAGTTGTTGCAAATAATTAAAACAATAGGCATGGGAGACAACATATGTTCCATTTTTAATTTCTTAGTGGGCAAATCACAACTACCTATTCTTAACTACTGTATCTCTTCCTAAGTTGCTTAATACATTTAAAATAGTTACATAGTTGATGGCCTTAGTAATATTAGGGGCACCTTAACCAAATTTATTTACAATCATCCTTAGAACACTAAGTACTATATACTATTTCAAAATAATTCTAGTGCCTCAGTATACTTAAACATTTTGCTTGTTGGTTAATTTTTGATCACTTATTCATTTCTTTGGGATTATAATATAATTACATCATTTCCCCTTCCCTTTCCTCTCTCTAAACTCACCCATATGCCTTACTTTTTATTAAATAGTTACATACCTATATTATATTCATCTACATATATACTCCTAAATGTAACCTGCTCATTATGTATGGTTGTTAAATTTATGTATGCGTTCAGGGCTGACCATTTGGTACTGTATAATCAATTGGTGTGCTCTTCTCTGGAGAGAACTATTTCTCCCACTCTGAGCATTCTACAGTTAAGCAGTTTTTTGTAGGGTAGTGGTTTTTGTAGAGTTGAGACATCATGAACATTTGTTTGTGCCCCTTGGCATATCTTTGTTGTTGTTCTTGTTAATCTCTTGCTTAGCTGTCATGTTAGAGTGAGAAAATACATAGAGTTTCTGATGTTCCTAGGAGACTCCCAAAGTCCCTACTAGTTTGACTTTCCAATCTTTTTTGCCACTTTCCCACAATGTTCCCCATACTTTAAAAAATATTAATAGAGAACTTGAGGGAATGGGATACTGGAGACGGAGGAAGGACAGATATGAGAGCAAAGAAAGAAATACCTTGATTGAAGGAGCCATTATGGGATTGACAAGAAACCTGGCTCTAGAACAATTCTAGAACAGGAATACACAAAGATGACCCCAGCTAAGACACTAAGCAATAGAGAAAAGGATTCCCAAACTGGCTTTGTTCTGTATTCAGACTGATGATTATCTTAAATATCACCATAGAAGCTTCGTCCCACAACAGATGAAAACAGAGGTAGAGACCTATATCAGAGCACTGGACTGAGTTCCTAAGGTCCAGTTGAAGAGTAGAGGGAATGAGAATATGAGTAGAAAGAATGAGAACATGAGCAAAGAGGTCAAGACCATAAAGGATTCATCCACCGAAACACTTTACCTGAACTAATAGGAGCTCACCAACTCAAGCTGGACTGGGAAGGAACAAGCATAAGACCAAACTAGTCGCTCTGAATGTGGTTGACAGTTGTATGGCTGGGGCAGACTGAGGGGTCACTGGCAGTGACACAGCGATTTATCTCTACTGCATGTACTGGCTTTTTGGAATCCTATTCTCTTTGGATGTATACATTGCTCAGCCTAGATGTAATAGGGAGGGCTTTGGACCTTCCACAAAGCATAGTGTCTTACCCTCTCTTAGGATTAGAGGGGGGTGGGGTGGGAGGGTGTGTGGAAGGAATGTGAGGAGGGGAGGGAGTTGAAATTTGGATTGGTATTTTTTTAATCTAAAAAATAAATAAATAAATAAATAAATAAATAAAAATATTAATATAAAAGGCCACAGAGATGGATCAGGGATTAAGAACATTGGCTGTTCTCAAAGACTCAGGTTTGATTCTGAGCACACACAGGTAGTTCCTGTCTGTTGTCTTTAACTCTAGTCACAAGAGATTCAATGACCTTTTCTGCACTACTTGTGAACTATTATGTGGTACACAGACATACATGTAAGCAAACTACCCATAAACATAAACATAATAAATAAAAATAATGGTATGTGAGTAATTAATTCTTTGTTAGACTTAATTGAAATAAAAAGATGCTGATACAATCAATTAGGAATCAAAGCATCTCTAGTATTTGACGATTTAATTTATATGGTTTTTAATCTTCCTAATAATATAAATACTATTAAAATATTTATTTTATATTTTAGTGTGTGTGTGTGTGTGTGTGTGTGTGTGTGTGTGTGTGTCTGTGTGTGTGTACCATAACATGGATGTGGTGGTAAGGACAGGCTCAGATATAGCTCTTTGACTTCTGCCTTGTTTGAGAAAGTGTCTCTTGTTCATTGCTGCATATCTTTGAGCTTCTTGTAATTCTCTTGTCTCTGCAACCCATCCCTAGGCAGAAAGATGCTGGTATCACAGACTTATGCACTACTGGATTATCTGGCTTTTGCATGGCTTCTGGGGATCTGAGCTCAGTCTATCAGTTTTGCACAGTGAGTTCTTTACCCACTAATCTGAAAATATTTTTGTGAGAAATAATACAGGAAGCATTTAAATACTAGACAAATTACACATAATTTATGATGAAGTGCTAGCTTAATACATAGTTATACTAGTATCATGAGATCCATTAAATTCAGTAGCTAATTATTTCACCCTCTGTCCACCTCAGAAATATTTCCATTATCACTAATTGAAATGTTATTAAAGACTTTTCATGTCCCCCATTCTGAGCAATTAACAGCTATGTCACTTTCTATCTCTTTGAATTTGACTCTTCATCACATCAACAGATTTGCATGTGGTTATTCTTGCAGGGATTCATGTTTTACTTAATGAAATACCTTCAAGTTTTATCCATGTTCCAGGATATATTGAAAATTTTCATTATTTTTAAGCTTAAATAATATGTCACTATATCTATAAACCACATTTTAAATAAATTACTGATGTGTTTTCACCTCTGGTTCATCATAAATACTGTTACCATGAGCATGAGTCTTTAAATTAAATTGTTGAGATATTTGATGTAGGATATGCTTGAGATGGTTTAAAAGATTTGATGTCAATTCTTTGAGGAATGATATAGCATCATATTTTATTTTCCTTTCTGAATTTTATTTAAAAAACAAAAACAACTATCTTTTATCATTTTACATACCAATACCGGTTCCCACTTCCTCCCTTCCTCCCATCCCCTCCAGTTTCTCTTCACCCAACCCCCATTCACACCTCAGAGAGAGTAGGACAAATTTTTCTGAGAAAGGACCAAGGCCCTCCCTACTATATCTAGGGTGAACAAGGTAACCCTCCAAAGAGAATGGGTTCCTAAAAGTCAGTGCAAGCAGTAGGGATAAATCGTGATCCCACTGCCAGGGACCCCTCAGTCTGACCCAGCTGTACAATTGTCACCCACGTTCCGAGAGCCCAGTTTTGTTCTCTGCTTGCTCCTTCCCTGTCCATCCAGAGTTGGTGAGTTCTCATTAGCTCAGATAAGCTGTTTCAATATGTGAACCCATCATGGTCTTGGCCTTTCTGTTCATATTCACACATCTAGTTTGTGGACTCTGTTGTAGAGCCAGGGAACATTCACATCCGGTTGACTGGTCCACATCAGTTTTCAGCAAGTCCAGGGTCCATAATCATTTAGAACAGATTGTAGTCAGCAATTAATGCTTGGTTGCAATCAATTCTCCAGTTTATACAAATAACTTGAGTTTAACAAAGTTAGAAAGACAATCAGGATAAAATCTAAACATTAATAATACAAAACATCTTTTAAACACATATGTTTTATAACCTATTTTTTTCTATTTGAGCTGATGTTTCTGGTGTCTGTCACTTGGCATTGGTGTTTCTAAAACTTTCAAGGTCCATCCTTGCAGCTGTTCTTTCTTTGCGACTCTAGCCTCAGCTGTTCTCTGTGATTCCTTTTAGTCTTTTACCTGGGTGACTCTTGAATTACATGGTTTAATTGACAGAGCAAGGTACATCTGTGTGTATAAAACCATTGAGGTGTAGCTTTTCAATAAAGAACAGCATAAAAGAGTTTTAATATTATCTAAATTCAAAAGACATTCAAATTCCTGCTAACCCGAATCTAGGGACCAGAGCTCAAAGAACAAGTACAAAATTTTCAATTACCATAGGTTAACTTTTCAACAAAACAAACATACAGATTTCTCTCAAGAAATAGACATGACCCTTTAAATAGACAAGCAAAACTTTTTAAAACCAGAATTAACATAGTATGTTAAATATTTAGTTTATTTTTATGCTTTCCTTTTTAAATTTAGCATTCGCAGGTACAAGAAACTATGAGAAACCATAACATAGTTCACATCCTCTGGCCTTTTACCTTTTATGACTTTTTATAGACAATTTTTCCCTTCTCCTGCCTTTTCTTGCTTTTCAGACAACATAAAAGCCTTCATCAAAAAATTTTCTTGTCTCTCCTCTCATTTTCCAGACAATATGCAAATTTCCATCAAAGTCTTCTTTCTGTGATTTTTGTCCAGAAGAACACTGCATAAATATATTTAAAACAAAAGTAGAAATATATACATATTAATCAAAGGTGATAAGTATTTGTAACCCATTGGATATAAATGACTAACACCCATATATTTTTTTTCAAAACAAAACAAAAAAGTATAATTTTTCCCAAACATAATGCATTTTTGACATTTACTTTAAAATCAATGCTTTCTAAAATAAACAGATTAGTATAGCTTAGCATTTCTTATAAGCAGTATCAAGACAGGAAAGGGTTAAGATGGGAAAGTGCTGGCCAGAAAAAGAGACCTTGAATGTTATTACAGTGAAGAAAAACTTGGCTTATGAAAGAGAAGAGGGGGACACAAGAGAGTGTCCTTGGCTGTCAATGTTTCTTAAAATAATTTTTTTTGTTATCTTTTCTCCGGCCATAATCTCAAATTCTTTGTTTTACATTTGCAGTTTTTCGATTGTAAGCAGTTAGTCCCTTATGCACAGGCGTGCAGGTTCTTCCCTTTTGCCATGACTGTTCCAGTCCACTTGCCTTGCCTCTGCCCTCTGCGCTCAGCCGGGTGCACGCCAACTTTGCCACCCATTTCATCTCAGGCACCTCTGCTCCATGGTCTTGGAGCCCTACCATCACCAAAGGGGCCTCAGGGCTGTGCATCCAACATGCATGGAGCTTGCCACTGCCTAATCCTAGGTTCTCTGCCACATTGCACTTCCTGCAGTCTCATGACATGGCTCTCCTGTTGTACATTCCCTTTTACCTCCCTACATTTAAGCTCTGTCCCATTTAAACAACAACCAGACAGTCAGGCTTTCTGGAATTCCAGGCGAGTAGAGGGAACTCCTATGATGACAGAGGGAGAGGTGGAGTGGCTTAAGACAAAGACACAGGCACCAACTAGGACAAAGAAAAGACAAATCCAAACTCTAACAATGTCCCAGGACCAATAATAAAGTGGTTTCTCTTCCTTTGGTGGTGGTGGTGGTTGGAACCCAAAGGCACTCCTAACCGGGAACCAGAACTCCACAAGAGGTTCCTAGTCATGCCCTATTAGAGGCTGCTGATACAAAATGACCACATCTGTGGCCTTTTCAAATGACTTGTAGCTTGCAACCTCAGTCCCATAGGGGATCGAGATGTCTCTCTTTCCCTCCAGGATAACTGTCTATACATGTCTGTCTCAGTGAGAGCTTGTAAATTACACTTTCTGGCCAGACAAATTAGAATAACTTGTATTACTCTCAGACAAACAGTACATATATACATATATCTTACCAGTATTAGAGTAAACTTCTAGACCTTCAGGGGTCCCAGCAGAGGTCTCTGGGGATCCCGGATGAGCCCCCAAATGCTGTGCCCAAGTTGAGACCCCCCAGAGAGACCACCAGAATCCAGACAAGTCCAGAATGAAAAAGCAAGGTTTGTTTGGCAGCTAGCTGGGAGTTCCAACTACATGTGAAGCAGCACAGTAGGGAGAGCTCCTGTTCCTCATTTTGGGTTGACATATACAGGCAAAAACCACAAGCCAGGTTTACTTAGGGGGTTGGTTTTGCTGAGTACAGGGTATGGACTACTCCTGCTTCTGTGTGTGTCCCCCCACACTCTCCCAAGCAGTTATTTCTGCTCTTGTTTCAACCACAAAGCTGGATGTTGACAGGGGGCTAGCTGCTAGGGACAGTTGGTCTGCACTTTTGTAAAAGTTCCTGTTTCCAGCCAACTCTTGATGCTGCAAAGAGCTCAAAGCCAGTTTCTTAACCAGCTCCTGACCAAGCAAAGCTTTTTAAATTTTTTATGTTCTTACAGTAAAGCTCTCAGCAAAGTTTATAACTGATCTCAAAACAACTATATTAATTCAGATGATTTTATGCTTATAAGCTCTTGGTTTGGCTTGTGTTTGTTTGTTGGTTTGCTTTGTTTTTCAGATAGGATATCACTATGTACCAGGATAGCTTGATATTACTGCTACCTTGCCTTCTGAATGCTGCCATTATGTGACTACACATTTAATTAGCATGCCTGACTCCTGCTCATTTCTTATAGCATTCTTTAAAAAAAATCTGGAAATATTTAGTATAGGTTAAAGTAAAGAGAGTTAAAAGGCTCACAATTCTGGACAAAGATGGAAGGAATCCATTGGTGTGACTTGAAGTCAGAATATCAGAAAGAGATAGGAACAAGACTTCTATAGTCTTATAAATGGCCAAGAAGTTGGGATTTTATTTTGAAAGTGACATAAATAACAAAGAGTTGCAATCGAATCCCATCAACATGAAATCTTTTTCTAAAGATATCTTTTTCTAAAAAAAATTATTTTTGTTTTTAAAATATAAGACATAATTTAACTATATTCCTTTCCCTTCCCCAACGTTTGCCAGATTTTTCTCCCCTCCTTACTGTAGAGGTCCAGCCTCACCAACATCATCAAGTGAGACTGTGACAGCCTTTGAACTTCTTGGCCTCACATATGATTGAGGCAGCCCAGACTTGGTGATTCCCGTAACCCTCTCCCCTCTCCAAGCCTAGGGTAATGTGACAGGTAAGTCCATTGCTTTTCTTTTGAACATGGGAGCTAACTACTCTGTTCTAACATCTCTCTTAGACCTAATGTTCCCCTCACCAATTTCAGTCATGAGGGTAGATAGGACCCATTCCTCCCTACTTAAAACTTTGTCATTGCCCTGCATTCTTGCAGGACGAATTTTCTCTCATATTTCTTAGCGATACCTGCTTGCCCTGCACCTCTACTGGATCGAGATAATCTCAGTCACTTCAGGCCCACACTCATTTTGGCTCCCACACACTCTCCTGAGTCACAATTTCTTCTAACTTTAATGGCCTCACAGGTTCCTACCTCAAATTGTTCTATCCTTACTCTCCCTGATCCAGTGGTTCCCCAAGTATGGGACAGTTCTACTCCTGTGATTGCTACTCACAACCAGCCAGTCCTAGTTTGCCCTAAGGACCCTTCTTCCTTCCCTTTGAGATCCCAGTTTCCTATTTCTGAAACCCACTGCCAAGATGTTAAGCCTATCATCACCCATCTTCTATCTCAAGGACATCTGATTCCTGTTGACTCATCCTGTAACACTCCAATTCTTCTCACGTGCAAGCCCTCTGGCGCTTACCACTTGGTCCAAGACCTCTGCCTCATAAATGATGCAGCTATCCCAGTTCACCCTCTGGTTAACATCCCATAAAATCTCCTATCTAAAGTCCCTCCTACAACCTCCTACTTTACAGTTCTAGACCTAAAAGATGCCTCTTTACTGTCCCTTTACACCCTGACTCATACTTCCTCTTTTCCTTTACCTGGGAGGAACCTGACACCTGGTCCTCCAGACAGCTTACATGGACTATTCTCCCTCTGGGTTTCTGAGACAACCGCCATTTCTTGGGCCAAGCTCTGGCTCAAGATCTCTCAAACTTTGGCACAGGTATTAGCACATTCCTCCAGTGCATGGATGACCTCATTCTCCGCAATCCTACATTGTCTTTGACCCAACAGGCCACCTCTGCACTTCTCAACTTCCTTGGATCCCTAGGATATTGAGTCTCACCAACTAAGAGTCACCTGTGCTCTCCTACAGTGGTAAATTTGGGTGTTCAATGTAGCCCAGGATCTAAGACACTCCCCTCTGACAGGGTTTAGGCCCTATAGAATTTACAGCCTCCAACCACAGGGGCTCAAATCTTCTTGTTTTGGGGCCTGCTAGGGTTCTTTTGCCATTGGATCCCTAACTTTGCCATTACAGCCAAGCCTCTGTGCCAGGCAACCAGAGAGACCCCTGCCTCTCACCCACCAGGCCAGCACTTTTCTCTACTGCGAGATGCCCTTCTAACAGCCCTGCTCTTGCTCTTTCAGACCCCACAAAGTCTTACCATCTCTATACAGATGAGAGATCAGGAATATCTGTGGGAGTTCTAATCCAACAGGCTGGGCCTTCAAATCAAACTGTCGCCTTTTTATCCTCACTATCTGTGGATGACATCCATGCCTGAGTGCTCTCAAGATCATCTTGTCCAGGCCAATTATGGTATATTCCACCCACGGCCTTTCAGACCTTCTCTCTCTCTCTCTCTCTCTCTCTCTCTCTCTCTCTCTCTCTCTCTTTCTCTCTCTCCTTGGGCCTTCATGAGTGCAGGCTTTTCACTTACTGTTTCTCTAAATCCCCCAAATTACTTTGGCTCTAGTCCTTCCATAAACCCCACCACTCTCCTTCCTGTTACCTCCCCCTCTGTCACCTCCTCTCACTCTTGCCCAGAGACTGTAGAAGCTGTAACCTCACCTCGGCTGGCTGTTCTAGACCGGCCACTTACAGATCCCCAACTCACCTTGTTTGTTGATGGAAGTTCCTTTAGAGATAAAACAGGAAACCACCAGGCAGTGTATGCAGTGGTCACTTCCACTAACACAGTTGAAGTGACCCTCTGGCAATGGGAACCTCCTCACAAAAAGCCAAATTAATTGCCTTAACTAGGGCACTCCAATTAGCCAAGGGACAACAGGCTAATATCTACACTGACTCTAAATATGCCTTCTTAATAGCCCACACTCATTCTCCACTCTGGAAGGAAAGGGGCTCCTTACGATCAAGGGCACTCCCATAGTTAACGAACCCCTTAACTTTTGGAGGCCTTTCTTTTGGAGGTCAATCTTTTGGAGGCCCTCCAGCTCCCTGCAGAAGTCGCCATTTTTCACTGTCAGTGACACCAATCCTCCAAGGACCCAATGGCTTTAGGCAGTGCCAAGGCTGACTCAGTGGCCCAGGGGCTGGCCTCAAGCCCCTCAGATTCCACACAACATATATTGTTCTTAACTCTATCCTATCAGCCCTGTTACCAACCAAAAGAGAGGAACAAGCTATAAAAGGGGGACCACAAAAACAAAGGATGGATGGTTTTATTCAAAAAGCCGCCTCATCCTTCCTCAAGACCACGCATTGTCAATCATTTTAGACATCCACCAGACCTTACACAAAGGCCCCAAAGCTTTGTTCTGCTTCTTGGAGTTCCTTTTTGACTCCACCTAGCTTGTTTCCAGGTTCTGGCTATTACAAATAATACTGCTATGAACATAGTTAAGCAAATGCTTTTGTAGTATGATAGGGCATCTCTTGGGTATATTCCCAAGAGTGGAATTACTGGGTCCTGAGGTAGGTTTACTCCCAGTTTCCCGAGAAACCACCACACTGATTTCCAAAGTGGTTGCACAAGTTTGCATTCCCACCAACAATGGATGAGTGTTCGCCTTACTACACATCCTCTCCAGCATAGGCTTTCATTGGTGTTTTTGATTTTAACTATTCTGACAGGTGTAAGATGATATCTCAAAGTTGTTTTGATTTGCATTTCCCTGATCGCTAAGGAGGTTGAGCATGACCTTAAGTGTCTATTGGCCATTCGAAGTTCATCTGTTGTGAATTCTCTGTTCAGTTCAGTACCCCATTTTTTAATTGGGTTAACAAGACCACCCTTTTGTCTGCAAGGTCCTTGGTCAGCAAGTGGAGATCCATTTGGAGGAGTAAGTGTGTGGCCGGCCAGCTGTCAGAACATTTAGACCTTGGGAGCTAAGTCCAGTGCTCCAATGTGGGTGGCTGGCAATGAAGGCTGACTGAGAGGCCAGGGACAATGGCACTGGGTTTCAATTCTACTGCATGGACTGACTTTGTGGGAGCCTGGTTTGTTTAGATGCTTACCTTTATAGACCTGGATGGAGGTGGGAAGACCTTGGACTTCCCACCGGACATGGAAACCTGACTGCTCTTATGACGAGACAGGGAGGGGGAGATGGGGAGGAGGAGGAAAAAGGGAGGCGGGGAGGAGGTGGAAATTTTTAATAAATAAATAAATTAATTAAAAAAAAGAAAAAAATAAAACCTAAGACTTCAACATAAAAAAAGAAAAGAAAAGAAATTTTGCTAGACTACTATCATCTTAAGTGGATCACTGTTGGCCAGCCGCATGGCACCAAGTGCAGAGTTTCCTGTCTAGCCTGAGGCTGCCTGTAAAGCATGACTATGCTAATTATGAAATGAGAAAAAAACAGGAAGAGTGACTCCTAATATTTCTGTTCAATTGATTGAACAATGCTACAAAAGCCATAGCAATTGAAATAGTAAATTAATAGAGTAAATGATTAAGGTTTTTTTTGTTTAGGTTTAGGTTTAGGTTTTGTTTTTTTGTTAGGTTTAGGGATTTTTAATTTCAGTGCAGTCTGAGATTATATTTATACATGTTGCGTTTTAAGTATATGAGAATATTCAGTTCTAGAAAATTATATCTGACTTTAAAAAATATTTGTATTCAAGGAGCTCAAACATTATAGTCTTTAAATTACATATTTTAATAGTTGTTACTTCATTAAATCAGGAAAATGTTTGGTGGCATCTATCAGGTTACTGTAGACTCACTATACTAGAAGCCTCTTAAGACTTGTTGGGAAAATTCCCATTTATTTAGAATTATCTGCACAATGCTTCAGAGTTTTCTTGACAAGTTTCAGCTTTGATGCTAGCAATTTATATATAACTCTATTTGGGTCATTACATTTGATAATTTCTGAAGAAACATAATTTTTAAATTTTATAGTAAAACTAATTTAATTTGTGGGTTACATTTTTCTTATTTTTTTTGAGATTTTGATTTAATTATATTTCTCCCTTACCTTCTCACTCTCCTAACCCTGCCATGTACTTCTTACCACTCTTCTTCAAATTGATGGCTTCTTTTTTAAATTGATTATTATTACATAGATATCTGTATGCATACATAATACATACATACACACATATCAGTTATATATGCTCCTAAATATAACCTGCGTAGTCCATGAATATTATTGCATGTTGTATGTTTGCAGGGATGACCATTTGGCTCTGGAGAACTAATTGATATGCCCTTCTCTAGGGAAGACCAGCCCTCCTGCCCCCAGTTTGACTCTGCTGTTCACAGTTCTGTGTTTAGAAATGAGACCTTTCTGGCTTTACCCCATCAGTTTGGTTGTTTGTTTGTTTGCCCACAGTTAGGCAGTCATGTTGCTAACAAACACAAACTCACAGGAAGGTACCTGATCCTCTGGCTCTTTCAATAGTTTTACTCCCGAACTCATATCTTAATCTTTTGAAATCATGGTCCAACTTGGTTTTTGAATTCCTTAAATACTGTGCTACCAAGTGCCTAGACCTGAACTTGTTTAAATTTCTTCTGTAGGAAAGTTGTGGATTTCTTTTTGTTTCTACGTACCAGTATGGCATTTCTTTTTTTTTTCTTTTTTTCTTTTAGTAATTTTATTAAATTATAAAAAGTTTCCATTTACGCCCCTCCTCCCAACGCCCTCCCACTCCCCCCCTCCCTCTCCTCCTCCCTCTTTGTCCCCAAGGGAAGTCAGGGTCTCCTGCCCTGTGGGAAGTCCAAGTTCCTCCCCCCTCACTCCAGGTCCAGGAAGGTGAGCATCCAAACAGACTGGATCCCAAAAATCCAGTATATGCAGAGGAAACCAGTCCCAGTGTCATTGTCAATGGCTTCTCGGAAAGACTGCAGGCCAGCCACATTCAGAAAATCCAGCCACATTCAGAGAATCTGGTTGGATCACATGCTCGTTCAGTCATGGTCCATCTGGCCTTGGTAAACTCTCATTAGATCCGACCCCTTGTATCAGTGGGTGATAGTATCCCTCGCAGTCCTTCGTCATTTTCTTCCTCCTTTTGCTCCTCGTTTGGAACTTGGGGGGCTCAGTCCGGTGCTCCAACGCGGGCCTCCATCTGTATCGTCATCCAACGCCAGGTGAGGGATCTATGGTGATAAGCAAAATATTCATCAGTATGGTCACGGGCCAAGGCCGGTTCAGGCACCCCCTCCTCTGTCCAGAGAACAATCTGGGGATCTCTCCTTGGACCTGGGATCCCATATATAATCAAGTTTCCTGTAAACTCTAATATGACTCCCTTAGTTGAAATATATTCTTCCCTGATCCCACATTCATCCTTCCTCCCTTCCCCCCATCCCGGTCACCCGAGCTTTCTCCATTCCTCCCCTACTCCCTTCTCTCTAACCCTCTCCCCTTCCAACAACCCTCCCACCACCCCCCCCATGCACCCAAGGTTACCTGGGACTCTTGACTATTTCCTACCTCCTGGCGGATAGGTAAATAATCTTCATCAGGTTCGTCTTCTTATTTAGCTTCTCTAGGATCACGAATAATAGGCTCAAAGACCTTAAATTATGGTTAGAATCCACTTATGAGTGAATACATACCGTGTTCCTCTTTTTGGGTCTGGCTTACCTCACTCAGTAAAGCGTTTTCTATGTCCATCCATTTGCATGCAAAATTCAAGATGTCATTATTTTTTACCGCTGAGTAAAACTCTAATGTGTATATGTTCCACACCTTTTTTAACCATTCTTCTATTGAGGGGCACCTAGGCTGTTTCCAGGTTCTGGCTATTACAAATAGTGCTGCTATGAACATAGTTGAACAAACGCTTTTGTAGTATGTTTGGGCATCTCTAGGGTATATTCCCAAGAGAGGAATTGCTGGGTCCTGAGGGAGGTTGACTCCCAGTTTCCTGAGAAACCGCCACACTGATTTCCAAAGTGGCTGCACAAGTTTGCATTCCCACCAACAATGGATGAGTGTTCCCCTCATTCCACACCCCCTCCAGCATAGGCTATCATTGGTGTTTTTAACTTTAGCTATTCTGACAGGTGTAAGATGGTATCTCAAAGTGGTTTTGATTTACATTTCCCTGATCGCTAAGGAGGTTGAGCATGACCTTAAGTGTCTTCTGGCCATTCGAAGTTCATCTGTTGTGAATTCTCTGTTCAGATCAGTACCCCATTTTTTAATTGGGTTAATTAGAGTTTTAGTGCCTAGTTTCTTGAGTTCTTTGTATATTCTGGAGATCAGACCTTTGTCTGATGAGGGGTTGGTGAAGATCTTCTCCCAGTCAGAAGGCAGCCTTTTTGTCTTACTGACAGTGTCCTTTGCTTTACAGAAGCTTCTCAGTTTCAGTAGATCCCATTTATTCATTGTTTCTCTTATTGTCTGTGCTGCTGGGGTCCTACTTAGGAAGAGGGCTCCTGTGCCTATATCTTGTAGACTACTTCCCACTTTCTCTTCTATCAGGTTCAAAGTGGACGGATTAATGTTGATGTCTTTAATCCATTTGGACTTGATTTTTGTGCATGGTGATAGATATGGATCTACTTTCATTTTTTTACAGGTTGACATCCAGTTATGCCAGCACCATTTGTTAAAGATGCTTTCCTTCTTCCATTGTATACCTTTAGCTCCCTTGTCAAAAATTAGGTGCTCATAGGTTTGTGGGTTAATATTCGGGTCTTCTATTCGATTCCAAAGGTCGATTTCTCTGTTCTTATGCCAATACCAAGCTGTTTTCAATACTGTAGCTCTATAATAGAGTTTGAAGTCAGGGATGGTAATGCCTCCTGAAGTTCCTTTATTGTATAAGATTGTTTTGGCTATCCTGGGTTTTTTGTTTTGCCATATAAACTTGATTATTGTTCTTTCAAGGTCTGTGAAGAAGTTTGATGGGATTTTGATGGGGATTGCATTGAATCTATAGATTGCTTTTGGTAGAATTGCCATTTTTACTATGTTGATTCTCCCAATCCAAGAGCAGGGGAGGTCTTTCCATTTTCTGGTATCCTCCTCAATTTCTTTCTTCAAAGACTTAAAGTTTTTGTCAAATAGGTCTTTCACTTCCTTGGTTAGAGTAACCCCAAGATATTTTATGCTATTTGTGGCTATCATGAAAGGTGATGTTTCTCTGATTTCCCTCTCTGCTTCTTTATCCTTTGTGTATAGGAAGGCCACTGATTTTTTGGAGTTGATCTTGTATCCTGCCACGTTACTAAAGGTGTTTATCAGCTGTAGGAGTTCTTTGGTAGAGTTTTTGGGGTCACTTATGTAAACTATCATATCGTCAGCAAATAACGAAAGTTTGACTTCATCCTTTCCAATACGAATCCCCTTGATCTCCTTATGTTGTCTTATTGCTATTGCTAGAACTTCAAGCACTATATTGAAGAGGTATGGAGAGAGTGGACAGCCTTGTCGCGTTCCTGATTTTAGTGGAAAGGCTTTGAGTTTCTCTCCATTCAGTTTGATGTTAGCTGTCGGCTTGCTGTATATTGCTTTTATTATATTTAGGTATGATCCTTGTATCCCCAGTCTCTCCAACACCTTTATCATAAATGGGTGTTGAATTTTGTCAAATGCTTTTTCAGCATCTAGTGAGATGATCATATGGTTTTTTTCTTTCAGTTTATTTATATGATGGATTACATTGATAGATTTGCGAATGTTGAACCAGCCCTGCATCTCTGGAATGCAGCCCACTTGATCATAATGGATAATTTTTCTAATGTGCTCTTGGATACGGTTTGCCAGTATTTTATTGAGAATTTTCGCGTCAATGTTCATGAGTGAGATTGGCCTGTAATTCTCTTTCTTGGTTGTGTCTTTGTGTGGTTTTGGTATTAGAGTAACTGTAGCTTCATAAAAGGAGTTAGGCAATGACTCTTCTGTTTCTATATTGTGGAATACGTCAAGGAGTATAGGTATTAGCTCTTCCTGGAAGTTCTGGTAGAATTCTGCATTGAAACCATCTGGTCCTGGGCTTTTTTTGGTAGGGAGATTTTTGATAACAGCTTCTAATTCTTCGCGACTAACAGGTCTATTTAGATTGTTCACCTGTTCTTGGTTCAACTTTGGTATATGGTACTTATCTAAAAAAATGTCCATTTCTTTTACATTTTCCAACTTTGTGGCATATAAACTTTCGTAGTAAGATCTAATGATTCTCTGAATTTCCTCTGTGTCTGTGGTTATGTCCCCCTTTTCATTTCTGATCCTATTAATTTGCACGTTCTCTCTCTGCCGTTTGATTAGTTTGGATAGGGGTTTGTCAATCTTGTTGATTTTCTCCAAGAACCAGCATTTTGATTCATTGATTCTTTGGATTGTTTTCTCTGTTTCTATTTTGTTGATTTCAGCCCTCAGTTTGATTATTTCCAGTCTTCTACTCCTCCTGGGTGAATCAGCTTCTTTTTTTTCTAGAGCTTTCAAGTGTGCTGTTAGGTCTCCAATGTGTGCTTTCTCCGTTTTCTTTATTTGGGCACCTATTGCTATGAACTTTCCTCTTAGCACTGCTTTCATAGTGTCCCATAGGTTTGAGTATGTTGTGTCTTTGTTTTCATTAAATTCAAGGAAGTCTTTAATTTCTTTCTTAATTTCGTCCTTGACCCAGGGGTGATTTAGTAGTTGACTGTTCAACTTCCATGAGTTTGTTGACTTCCTGGGGTTAGCATTGTTGTTGAATTCTAATTTTAATCCATGGTGATCTGACAAGACACATGTGGTTACTAATATTGTTTTGTATCTGTGGAAGTTTGCTTTGTTACCGAGTATGTGGTCAATGTTCGAGAAGGTTCCATGAACTGCAGAGAAGAAGGTATATTCTTTCCTATTTGGGTGGAGTGTTCTATAGATGTCTGTTAAGTCCATTTGATTCAATACCTCCAATAAATCTCTTAATTCTCTGTTTGGTTTCTGTCTGATTGACCTGTCCATTGGTGAGAGAGGAGTGTTGAAGTCTCCTACTATTAGCGTGTGTGGTTTGATGACTGCCTTGAGTTCTAGAAGAGTTTGTTTTACATAAGTGGGTGCCTTTATATTAGGGGCATAGATATTCAAGATTGAGACTTCTTCCTGATGAGTTGTTCCTGTTATGAGTATGAAATGTCCATCTCCATCTCTTCTGATTGATTTTAGTTTGAAGTCGATTTTGTTAGATATTAGAATGGCCACACCCGCTTGTTTCTTAGGTCCATTTGCTTGGAAAACCTTTTCCCAACCCTTTACTCTGAGTAGGTGTCTGTCTTTGTGGTTGAGGTGTGTTTCTTGTAAACAGCAGAATGTTGGATCCTGTTTTCGTATCCAATCTCTAAGTCTGTGCCTCTTTATAGGTGAATTGAGTCCATTGATATTAAGAGATATTAATGACCAGTGGTTGTTGACTCGAGTCATTTTTTTTTTTTTTTTTTTTTAGGTAGTAGAGTGTATGTGTTTTCCTTCTTTGGGTTGTGCTAGTGAAGGGTCGCTAGATGTCTGAGTTATTGTAGTCAGTGTTGGCAATGTTGGATTCCTTGGGATGTAATTTTCCTTCTAATATTCTCTGTAAGGCTGGATTAGTAGTTACGTATTGTTTAAATTTGTTTTTATCCTGGAATATTTTGTTTTCTCCGTTGATAGTGAATGAAAGCTTGGCTGGGTATATTAATCTGGGCTTGCATCCATGGTCCCTTAGTTTCTGCAGTACCTCTATCCAGGACCTTCTGGCTTTCATGGTTTCTATAGAGAAGTCTGGTGTAAGTCTGATAGGTTTACCTTTATAGGTTACTTGACCTTTTTCCTTTGCAGCTCTTAATATCCTTTCTTTAATCTGAATGCTTTGTGTTTTGATTATTATATGGCGAGGGGATGTTTTTTTCTGATCCAGTCTATTCGGTGTTCTGTATGCTTCTTGCACCTTCATAGGAATATCACTCTTTAGGATGGGAAAGTTTTCTTCTATAATTTTGTTGAATATATTTTCTGGACCTTTGGTCTGCAATTCTTCTCCTTCTTCTACTCCTATTATTCTTAGATTTGGTTTTTTTATTATGTCCCATATTTCCTGAATGTTTTGTGATGAGAATTTGTTGGATTTGCTGTTTTCTTTGGTCAGGGCATTTATTTTCTCTATGGTGTCTTCATAATCTGAGATTCGTTCTTCTATCTCTTGTATTCTATTGGTTATGCTTGTTCCTGAAGTCTCTGTTTGTTTACCTAGATTTTCCATATCCAGCCGGTCCTCGGTTTGTGTTTTCTTCACTGCCTCCATTTCAGTTTTCAATTCTTGAACTGATTCCATTACCTGTTTGATTGTTTTTTCTTGGTTTCCCAGGGTATCATTTACGAATTTACTTATTTCTTCAAACTTTTTGTTATATTTGTCTTCCATTTCTTTACTCATTTCTTCCATCTTTTTGTTATATTTCTCTTCTATTTCTTTAAGTGAGTTATTCATACCCTGTTTAAGAGACTCTATTGCTTTTATAATGACACTGTTTTCCACTTCTTCCGGTATAGGGTGTTCAAGTCCTTCTGTCATAGGATCGCTGGGATCTGGTGTTTTCGTGTTGTTTTTCAGATTGTTGGAGGAATTCTTGCCTTGGCGCCTGCCCATCTCTTCCTTCAGATGCTCTCCAATGGCTCTTCCCTCCGCGGGGTCTTTTGCTACTGGATTAATGCCCCTTGCTATCCAGGAATCACTTTGCCTGCAGCCTTAGGTTGCTGCAGGCAGGCTTTAGAACAAAGGGATTTCCGTCCCTTTGCACTCACCGCCCAACCTGGCCCGCGGTGCCCACCCCGGCTGAGATGGAGGAATTTAAGCCCCGAAAAAAGGAGAGGGGAGGGTATGGGTTCCAGGCAGAAAGCTGGGATGGCGTTGCAGGAGAGAGGGATTAGCTGGGGAAGTTGCCTCTTTGGAGCAGTCAGGGAGGTAAGGGTGGCGGGAGTATTGTGTGTTCCCTAACCGGCCTTGTGTGGCGGTCAGGAACAATACACTTACCCCTCCACAGGAACAGAGCCCCTCGCTGGTCAGAGGTGCCCTTGCCTGCAGTCTTGGCTTGCTGCAGGCCGGCTTTTGGAACAAAGGGACTCCAGTCCCTTTGCACTCACCGCCTAACCTGGCCCGCGGTGCCCACCCCGGCTGAGATGGAGGAATTTAAGCCCCGAAAAAAGGAGAGGGGAGGGTATGGGTTCCAGGCAGAAAGCTGGGATGGCGTTGCAGGAGAGAGGGATTAGCTGGGGACCAGTATGGCATTTCTTATACTTCAAACTGCCCCACACTCAAACAATAGGAAAGCAGTTTCAATGGTCATAAGAAATTCACATCATCTAATTGTTGACTTTTTCCTATGGGTTGGTAAATGCTTTTATTTCCACTTGTTATAGTCTTAGTAATTCTGAACTCTGTGTCCTGTTCCTTCCATTTTTCTTTTCTCATTGTAAGTATTTATATCTCCTATCTATCCAATTATGCCTGCTCTTGTGCTTTCCAATAACTGACTTCCAATAACACTGAAATCTCGCCTCCTTGAGTGAGTTGTTCTAGATTTGTAAATGAGATGTAAGCACCTTTGTTTAACTTTGTACCTGATCTATCAGTTATGATTTTAATATGTGGTAGAAGTAGAAATGTGTATCTCAGAATCCAATGCCAAAAGTAGGATTGCCCGATTGTACTACACGCAAAAGAGTGGTGAAGACAGAGTAGAGTGTAGTGCAGCCAACCCAGAATGACATCACATGTCCATGCTGAAGTTGAAAATATAAACCACTCACTCAGCAACAATTCTTTGTTACAAGTACTCAGGCACTGCATTGAAAGCTGGGGATCGAACAAAGAACCAAGGCTTTTTTTTTTTTTTTTTTTTTTTTTTTTTTTTTTTTTTTTTTTTTTTTTTTAGGATGGCTACATCTCTCACAATTCTTTGCTGATTATATTTTTCAGATCATTGTTTTCTAACTTTAGAGATTTATGAGGGAAGGTGGAAGAGATTTTGGAGGAGAAGGTAGAAGCAAAAGACGAGGAGGGAAGAAGGATCCACCTAACAGAACAAAAATTTGACACAGTGACATCAGTGGGATCCAGAGATCAACAGATTCCCTCAGCTGATGTTTGGGGAATACATAATGATTGTAGACATGGTAGAGTGGATATATTAAGCGCTGTGTGTGTGTGTGTGAGAGTAAGTATCTCCTCTTCCTCTCCCTCTCTCTCTTCTTCCTATGTAGCTATAAAGTACTTTTGAAGCTTTTTAAAAGGTCTGTATTATGTCTTTCTTTTGTACAGCCTTTACAAAAATGACTGATGTCTGACTCTTTATAGTAATAATAGAAAAAACGATTAGCTCCTTAACATGGGCTTTTGATATTTTACAGGTGCCCATTTAGTTGCTAAAACAGAAGAAATTCCTTGATTACAAATCCCGATTTTCCAATACATACTTTCCTGTCTAAGAGAGAAGTTGAATTTTATTCTTATTCTTATCTTTGTAAACTGGGCATCAGTTTTGGTGGGGAAGAAGACAAAGTGATGGTCTGAGAACTTAACCTGGAACAGGATGAATCCTTTGTCTATGCTTCCCTCACAAACACACAACAGCAGCTTCCAGCTCTGGATTCTCCAATGTCGAAAGCTTGAGCATAAGTAAAATAAATGTTTATAGCCACCAGGCCTTCCAGCCAGTGAAACTGAAACAAACATTCCGAAGTTGCTCCTTAGAGATAAACACAATTAATTGAAGACAGATAATTGCATGCATAATGGCTTCTTGTACACTAAGTACCTGTTTACAAATCAAATTATTCAATTTGGAGTCTCAAGGGGGTACTGTCTATGCTCAATTAACCCCTTATGGCTGTGTAAAAATCACCTACTTTGTAAAAATGTGGTCACTAATATTTTAGGCTCATTTAAATTTTAATACAAATTTACACAATGATGAATAAAAACCTGCTATTATTATGCAAATTAAAGATATACTGCTCTGAATTATTTTCAGTAATTGTTTGAGAGATACATATATATTTATAAAGCTTATATTTAAACCAATTTTCTGTACTTTTGACATAGTCTCAAGAAATACTAAATTTTGAAAATTTTAGAAAGCAAAAGACATTTATATGGAGTAAGTAAACTGCTGACGATTATGAAAATTTGATGCATTCAGACCAATTAGTTATTCCAGTGCCTGCTGTTTCCCAGGACATGCAGACACCACGGGATGTGTGCATCAAGGGCAATGACTTGATGTTTGCATTGTACAACTGGTGAGGTGGTTTCTTACTCTAGGTGCCTCTGAGGAAAGTAGAGATGCTCTTAGCAACTCAAACTTTATAAGTTCAGTTTTGAAAGCAGCTCAGACTGGATGTGGTAGGTTAATTCTATCATTCTGGTTTTCAGAAGGTTGAAGCAGTAGGACCTCACATTCAAAAACAGCCTAGGAAGTCAAGGAAGTATTAAACATGAGAGTGCTGAGGAACCAACTCAGCATTTGTATAGGCCTAGTAGAAATAAAGACCTGCATTCACTCTCTACTCCAAAATAAACAAAATATCAAAATACCAAAGCTTAATACCTTAAAATAAATGGACAATAATATATGGTATTTTTGATATTTTAAATTAATTCCATGTATGTGAATGTGCCTGTGGTTTTGTGCACAAGACCATTCAACATGGATTCTAGGAACTGAGTCAGGTTCTCTGTAATTACAGTAAGTGCACTTAATCCCCAAAGTATTTCACATGTTCCTAAGAATAAAAATGTTTGATCATTTTTTAAATCAACAAATTTGACTAATACATTCCTCAAGTAGAAATGTTAGAGCTATAAAATCTTCAAGATATCATACAAAAATAAAAAATGCTGTTCCTTAATAAGGATATGTATATTATCTATTACATATTTTCATCGATTAAATTTGTATTATCTTTATAGTTAGGGAAAATGTATAAGCAAGACAATCAAATAAGCCCAATATGAAATAATATTACAGATAAAATAAAATTCGTTTACACTAAGCAATAAGAAAAAGCAGAAGTTAAATTAAGAATCAGGTAATGAAATTCAACTATCCATCTAAAGGTTATATGAACATGTGAAAGAGTAAGTGGTGAGAAAATTGAGGGAAATACTTTAAATGAATGAAACAGAGAAATATTGCATTTAGTATTGCTTCTTACAGTTAAGATTTAGTTTGGATACTAAAAGGACTTTCAGCTTTTCGCCGCCCGACGCCGCCGAGGTCGCACGCGTGAGGCCGGTCCGCAGCAGCCGACATGCGCTACGTCGCCTCTTATTTGCTTGCCGCCCTTGGGGGCAACTCCTCTCCCAGCGCCAAAGACATTAAGAAGATACTAGACAGCGTGGGTATCGAGGCGGACGATGACCGGCTCAACAAGGTCATCAGTGAGCTGAATGGGAAAAACATTGAGGATGTCATCGCCCAGGGTGTTGGGAAACTTGCCAGTGTGCCTGCTGGTGGAGCTGTGGCTGTTTCTGCTGCCCCTGGCTCTGCAGCTCCTGCTGCTGGTTCTGCCCCCGCTGCAGAGGAGAAGAAAGAAGAGAAGAAGGAGGAGTCCGAAGAGTCGGATGATGACATGGGATTTGGCTTGTTTGATTAAATCTCTGCTCCCCTGCAAATAAAACCTTTTTATGTATCTTGAAAAAAATAAATAAATAAATAAAAGGGCTTTCACAAGAAAAATATAACCGATGGTAAAAAAAATCATTTTAGAATTGTTTAATCATTGTTTGTTTCTTGTTAAATTCTCCTCCTTGAAAACAATGAGATATGCTTCTTTTTTCCAGATGAAAGAAAAAAACCAGAGAACAATTGTAGGGCAGACTGGTCAGGTGTCGACTGTTGTTTTTGAATGTTTTTATAAAAGATTTCTCTTCCACATAGAACTTAGTTTGCATTCTTAATGGCAGTAACAAGAACAACATAAGCTAAAAGAAGAGGAGGAGGGAAAGAGAACATGAGAGAATGGGATGGTCAAGATGAGAGAAGAACAGAAAGGGAGAGCAAGGATAGAGATATCTTGATTGAAGGAGCCATTATGGGCCTAGAAAGAAACCTGGAATTAGTGAAATTCCCAGGATTCCACAACAATGACTCCAGCTAAGATCCTAAGCAATAATGGAGAGGGTACCTCAACTGTCCTTCCTCTGTAATCAGATTGATGACTACCTTAATTGTCATCATAGAACTTTTATCCAGCAACTGATGGAATCAGATAAAAGGATCCATAGTGAAACATTGGACTGAGCTTCCAAAATCCAGTAATAGAAAGAGAGAAGTGATAATGTGAGCAAAGGGGTCAAGATCATGATGGGGACACCCACTGAAACAGCTTATCTGAGCTAATGGGAGCTCACTGACTCTGGACTGACAGTAGGGAAACCAGTATATGTCACTTTTGTTCATGCGTAGGTAGGGAATGTATATTGAAAAAGAACTCTACAGTCATTGCAAGCTTTGCACTTTTCTCTGTAAACCAGGATTACTACTGCAATTGCACAGTTCAGCAAGAAATTCAAGCAGTGGACGTCATATGGCATTTATGTATCACAGTCTTTTATTCTTATTTTTGAAGTAGAATAAGTATTTATTTATTAGATTTTTTGAGAATTTCATACATGAGAACTTTATTCACTTCAACAGCCCTCTCTCTCTTCCACTCAACTCCTTCTGTACCCTTCCTACTCTTCAAATTCATTGCCTCTCCATATATATACATGTGTGTACACATAAATTTATAAATACATATACATGCAGATTCCCTTTAATATTTGTCATATGTATATTCTTTAAAACTTATCACTTGGTATATCATAATCTATCTGGGCACTTATATCCAGAGCAGACTGATTCTCATTTTCTGAACAGCCACTACCTTTAAATCTTCATGTAGATGTGGGATGTGATGTAATATCCTCCATCTGTTTTGGCATGTCAATTAGTGCTTTCAGTAGGCAGGTATTGATTAGAAGCTGTGGCTATCTAATTGGACTTAAGGCCTGTCCAATAGTAAGATTTCAAGCTTGGTACTAAAAACTTTACCAACTACAGGTGTCTGGTGAGGGCATGAACCAAAAAGAATCATCTATTACTGACACTTTTTTATTCAGTATAATTTTTACTGCATTCTTAGTACTTATTCTTCTACCTACAGATTAAGTGTGGCTCTCACTCATCATCGAAGAATATCCTTCCTCCAGCTACTGAGACTATCACAGAAAACCACACTTTGTCAAAAATGTATGACAAATGCAGAGAGCAACTGGCCACGAGGTTCTAACCTAAGGTTCCATGTGCACTATGGAAGAGGAATAAAAGATTGTAATTTTAGTGGACCAGGACATCTTCTGCAAGATGATGTCTTCTATATATGTCAGGGAAGCTACACTCAAGAAATCTTTCTGATATGGTGCTTAAACAATATTAGAGACTTTTTCCAATTGTAATGTACAGCCTCCTAGTGTGCTTATGTCATAACTATTTTCCTCACATCCAGCAATACATTTCTTTTGTTGAATTCAGTGGATTTTCAAGTGCAGTAATAGAAGAAAATATACCTAAATTACCATTAGATGGAAAATGAGTTATAAAGATGTAAGGAGAGTATCGAGTATTCTTTACTAGAAACATGATGTTGTAACTGTATTTTGTAAAGTAGTAGGTTATTTAATTCTGCCAAAAATAGACATATGAAGAAGTATCAATTACCACTGCTTTTCTATTTAGCAAAATTTTATCTCTTTACCTCATTGCTCATTTTTATGTGGTTATCTTTGAAGGCAAATGTTAGTTGGAATATAATTATTATATAAAGGGTAAAACAATGTTTTAACAATTAGGAGCATAAACCCATCAAATGACCCTTTTTCAAACAGAAAATTCTAACATGCTGAATATTTCCTTTTTATAGTAGATTAGAAAAATGTGACTTGTGCCCAACAGTGTTATGGTAACCTTCATAGAACTGATATGTAGAAAAGATAAAATTCAGAAACAGTTTCAGAGTAACAGTAGACATTTGCATACAAGAATGGTGTGACATCACACAATTTATTTTCCTTTTTATTACTTTTGAGAAAATGTGACATAGGAATAGCCATATCTCCTGACATCCAAGCATTTCTTCTGGTAAACAGGTAAAGATACACGTTTCTAACTATTTTGCAGCCTATATACAAAGCAAAGGAAATCATCAATATGGCTAACCTACAGTTGTCAACTTGGTAAATGAAAAAGACATTTTTTCACATTTCAAAATAGTAAGAAATCTGGTATAGTCATAGTCATTATTTGCCATCTAACCATTATTTTTCATCAAATGTTCAAGCTGCTAATAACATTGCTTAGTGAATAAGAGTGCTTGGTGTTCATGCTTTAAGACCTGAATTCATATCCCCAGAAAACACTTAGAAAACTAGACATGATTATGTATGTTGTCATCTCAGTGTTGGGGGGAGACTGAGACATCATCTTTTGATTTTTATTATATATATTTTTTTCTATATCCTGTTTTTGAAGATTTACATTTTATTTTTATGATTGAATTTTTTATTTTCCTTAAAAATGGTATTTTTACAGGTCTTTAATTTGGAAAAGTCCTTGTATTCAAACTTTTACAATGATATTAAATAAGTTCCTGGAATTTCAAAGAAGACACTTGGTTATACAAAAAGGGCAACACCAGTGGAGTGGCTTACTGTAGAGATGATCAATTTGACTGAAGACAAGAGGAAGCTAAAGAACCAATGAAGAGGCAATCCATAGGCATGAAAACACCACAACTCTCTGTGTAGCGAGATCAAAAGAAAAGCAAAGTAGGATAGAGAACTGTATATACGAGGTGTATGCAAAGAGGTCAAAGAGGCTAGACGCCGTATGAAAACACATTTTTGTCTGTGAAGCTATCAGATAGATAACTGCTAGATATGCTCCTCAGATTCGAGTGATTAAAGATGGGCAAGGTTATTTATTAAGAGAACCAGGGGAAGTACAGCAATGAGAGGCAATACTTAGACTCCCTATACAAAGTTCCTATGCTACCATAGACTACCATGAGAGACACTTTGGCAGCCACTTGAATACCAGAGAAAATGAGGAAATATTAAGTATTGACAGGAGAGAGATAGATGAATCTGTAAAGAGAGCAAAGTGCAGGAAGGCCTCAGGAGTGGATGACATCATGGCGGGGGAGCTGGAGGCAGCTACTATAGGCTCAGGGACCAAAGTGCTTCTCAGACTCTTCAGAGAGATATGGGAACATGAAGTGTTTCCCACGGAATGGAAGCACTCAGTCAGAATTCCCATTCACAAAAAGAAGGACAAGCTGGACTACTCAGATTACAGGGGCATTAGTCTGCTATTCCATAGCAGCAAGATCTTCTCCTCCATTATCCTGCAAAGAATCAAAGGCAGAACAGAGGAAATCCTAGCAGAGGCCCAATATGGATTCAGAGCTCACAGGAGCACAATAGATCAGATCTGCACTTTGAGGCAACTGGCAGAAAAATACAAAGAATTTTTAAAAGACTTATATGTCTATTACATCGACTTTAAGAATGCATCCGATAGCATCTGGAGGAAAGATCTTTGGGAAAAATGAGGTTCTACAAGTATCCAGAGAAAATCATAAGAAAATTAGAAAATGCCTATAAAAATACCTTTGCAATGGAGAACTAAGTGAACTAAGTGATGAGTTTAAGACAATCGAAAGGGTGTTGCAGGAATGCATCCTTTCACCACCACTCTTTAATATATTCCTGGAATTAATAACAGCAGCAGCCCGGAAGGATAAGCAGATAGGTGTTCACATAGGTGGTATGTGAATCAATAACTTGCATTTCACCAATGATACAGCTGAATGTCCAAATGAGCTGCAGACCGTGGGAAATAGAGTGGTGGAAGTAAGTGAAAACCTTGGTATGAAAATAAACATTGAGAAAAATGAGTCCAGAAGAATTTTAACATTGTAACAAAGAATCAGAACCTCAAGCAAACAGTTAACTTTGTCTATCTGGGAGGAAACATGAGTTCAAAGGAGGGAACGATTTCTGACATCAAGAGGTGAAATAGGGAGAGCAAAGGTTGCATTCCAGGCACTAGGAAAAGTTTAGTAAGCAAGAGTCATATGACAATAACAAAATTACAAGCATATGAGACACTTGTCTTGAGCTGCCTTCTTTATAACTCCAAAACATGGACAATGAAACGTTCTTAAGAACAGTGGTTAAATGTGTTTGAGATGGCATGTCTCAGGAGGATTCTAGGCACCACATGAGGAGAGAGACTGCACAACTATGACATAAAGAAACATTTTCAGCTATAGAAGTAAGTAAACTATAGGATATGACAATGGCACTTGAGATACTTTGGCCATTTTATGAGAATGAATAGCGCCATATCCCCGAAGATAGCACTGCTTGGAAGAGTGCACTGGATAAGGCGAGGAAGTCCCAAAAACTTTGGATAGACAGCATAAAGGAAGACTGTGGAACCTTGACTATAACAATAACACAAGCTTCTAGGATTGCCCATGATAGGAACAACTAGAGAACAGCCATAACGGGGCTGTCCATACATGCTTAAGTATTACCGAGGCATAAATGATGATACCCACATTCAAGGATATTATAATTTAGCAGAGTGTTAATAGTATGGTTCCTTATGACTTCTTCTCACATTGTTAGTTATTTTAGCCTCCTTCTTCTGTTTTCATCTTCCTCCTCCATAATGTAATTTTCCCTTTTACCCAATTTCCCCAATCAGATCAATTGTAGTATTATTCTCATCTCTATTGCTCCACAATACCTACACCCAAGACATGGTCCATTTCTACTTTCCTGCTTTCTTCAGTTACTCCAGGGTACATTGTCATATCTGAAAATATAGAGCTAGGAACCTTTGATGAGAGATGACCTGCCACATTTATATTTCTGCATGTGGGTAACCTCACTCATATGATTTTTTTTCTACTAGATTCATACAACGTTTTCATTACCCATTCTTTGGGTGAATTTAAGTGCAAAGATCATATTTTTTCTTTATAACTGAATAATACTTCACAGTATATATTTACTACATTTTCATTATTCACTAGCCAGTTGAGGACATTTAGGAGAAATAAGGGTGGGTTGAGAGAAGATGACATCATACACAGGGAAAACATTATGTGAGGTAACAGGCCATGAGCTTCACAGTAAAATATAGAATAACAGATATGGGTTAAATTAAATTGTAAGAGCTAGTTAATAATAATCCTGAGCTACCTGCCAAAAAGAATTGTAATAAATATTAAGCATTTAAATCATTATTTTATAAGCAGCTGTAGGAATTGTCCGGCAGGAGAGAAATTGATCTAGTGGGACTGGACAATACACAAAAAAGCTTCTGGCTAAGAAAATGATGAACATTTTATACCCTTGTTGCTGGCACAAATAACTGTAAATCTGTTTAAACTACCTGTTTTCTGCCTACTTCTTTTTTGTTCATTGGAGATGAGTAAATATTCAAAACTATGAAAATAAGGATAATTAAGTTACAAAAAGGTATTCTTTCACGAATGTAGGTTTGTGTCACACTAAAAGCATAAATTATAGTCTTACAAGGTCATAGGTAATGATGAGGGGATTTTACAACCAATAGTCTGAGAATAATAATCACAATGCTTGTGCCTTCCACTTTGATATTAGTGGTGGGTGCTGAAGGTAATGTCTTCAGTTCTCACTTTCCTAGAAAGGCAGAACCATAGAAAATTAGCTTAATTTATTTATTGAGCTAGGCAGTGGTATGGATGAATTGTAGAGTAGGTTCTATAATGATGTTCATTTAGATTTTGTGCTGCTGTCACGAGAAATGACTGAATACTGACTTCTACATTTTTGACTATACAACTGTATTAGTGTTGCAGGTACATTTTCTGTAGGTCACTCTCAGCAAATGATGGAATAGATTGTAGATTATTCAGTGTGTTAGGGAGAAGTTCCATTTCTCTATCTGTAATTCTTCTAATGAGTTTCCTCAGTAGACTTAAAACTCATAAAACTGTACCTTATATAGACTCTTGTCTCAGCTTCTTGCTTTTTCTATTTCACAAGTTGCCAGCCTGTTCTAGTAGACTCTAAGTGCTTTTCTACCTAGTATTTCCACCTTTAGTTTACCTTTCATGCAAGCATTTCCTACACTGAATTTGTTCTAAGTGTAATCTTGACTTCTTGTCTGCTTAATACAGTACTCAAAGTATCAAAATCTTAATCTAAACCACTTCCAAGAAGACCACAGTAGGATATGAGCCAGACTTCCTATAGCAATTTATCTTTATATTAACACACTTTGAGAATTTTCATCAATCTTTCCTCAGATTAGCATGGCAGACATAAAATCATTCTACACAGCTTTTATAATCCCTACAAGGAGCAGAACCCAGTTCCTTTCCTCTTGACCCTGATATGGAATTAATCATAAAGGTCTAAGAAAGAACATGTGCCATAAATGCTGCTACCCTTTCATGGTTGACAATAAACTAACACCTTCAACAACGGCTAGTTTGGAGAGCACCTATGAGGGGATTCTTTATTCCAGTCAAGTCTTTAGATAGCAGCAGGCATCTTCAGTGTATCATTATTTGGGAAAGTTGCCTTAATATTTAATAAAGCAGTTTTGGTAACCCAAACCATTAGAACTGTATGAGATGGATGGTTGTTACTTTAAGCCACATGTTATTAGAAAGTGTTATACAGAAATAGATTAGTGATTATATGCTTAAATTTATCATATACACTCAATCTCTTTACTTAGAATTTGTGAGGATTATATACAATACACACAAACATATTTTATTATACATACCTGACATGTATGATTATATATATACATATATATGAATATATACATCTATATAATGACCCATTTTATTAAGTTTTTAATTTTTTCAAACATGGTTTTTCTGTGTAACACTCATGGCTGTCCTGGAACTAGCTCTGCAGACTAGACTGACCTCAAACTCACAGAGATCCACCTGCCTCTGTCTCCCAAGTGCTGGAATTGAATGCCTACACCATCACTGCTCATCTTCATGACTCACTTTTTGAAGGAGGCTTTGGTTATCATTAATTTCATTAATGTTTCTTGAATGTTTTTCAAAACTTAACCTTTGAAATCATTAATAACTTAATTTTATTATTTTAATATTATTGTATCTAAATTTCCCCTTTTCGAGTGAGAAAATAAAAAGCTTTGTAGACCTTTGTGACTTGTAGCCACATAATTTACAAGTGCTAAAAATATGGGTCTTCACCTTTAAGAGGTATATCTGGAAGGGACTCACCTGTAAGAATATCTAGGAGAGCTTCGCCTATAAGAACTCTATATGCACAATCCTCACCTATAATACATACATTTACAAGGTCCTCATCTGTAAAAAGCACATCATCTGAAGCACAAAGGAGCTGCAAAGAATTACTTCTTTTCAGGGAAAGAAGTTGTGGGAAGGGAAGAAAAGAGCCAAAAATACACAGAAGTTAAAACAAAACAAAACTAAGGAAACAAACAGCAAAAGATGATGGATTACCAGTGTTATGGTTTAAGTAAAATACTGCAGGATCTTATGTGGCTGCAGTGGGCAGCGGGTCCGAAACCACATCACAGGTCCTCAAAGTGGTATCAGGCAGCAGACAGTTGGTCCTGAGAGCAGCCAATCCCAGGCAGGAATGGCACAGTTCCACAGAGGACTGCAGTGGGCCATGAGGAACAACAAGTTCCAGACAGGGAGCCACATGGTGGGTGAGAGACCTCGACAGGACAGATGGATGGACATGCAATGATACCACACTGCAGGTCTTTGAAGGTGGCTGGTTCTGGACAGGGAGCCACATAGCAGGTAAAAGACAGAGACATGAATAGGCATGGCATGCAGAGTGAGGTTGAATATTTATTTAGTCAGTTATGGAAGGGAAAAAGGAGAAGAGGAAAAGAGGAGAGAGAGAAAGAGAGAGAGAGAGAGAGAGAGAGAGAGAGAGAGAGAGAGAGAGAGAGAGAGAGAGAGATTTATGCTGGAAGCTGAAGACAAGTTTGCCTTGGAAGACAGGGGATGGAGTCTTGTCTCTTAAAGGGACAGGACAGACCATTACTACCAGAGTTTGGAGAGTGAAATCTAACATGAGAGAAAACTCTCAGTATAAGGAGCCCTATGCATGCAACAATAGCATCAAGACAAATAATGGACCAGAAGTGGTAGAACTATCTTTTAAAAAGTTACTTTATCTATATCTTTTATGAGGTCAGGAGTCTCCCCATGATCTCTGAAGACTTGCACAGGTCTCATGCTCATTTATATGGTGGTATCCTGGAAAGTTAGTCAAGCTATAGGAGGACACTAAATCACAGAAACAAAGAAATCCATATAGTTGAGGCCTGTTGAAGTGTCATTGGGGGGCACAAGTCATTTTCCTGCAGCAGTCATTTAGAGAACTTGGAAATTTGAAGCAAAGACAATATCCACCATTTCAGTCCTGAATCACAGGGAAATCAAAAATACTGATTATGTCCACAAAGGACACAGTTTGGTTGCTAAGCAAGTATCAGGAGAAAAACATGAAGACTAATAGCACAAACACTCTGCACTTATCAGAAGCAACACTGTCTAAGTGCCCACGTGTAGAAGATCTAGTGAATAGAAAAAAAAGGAACTCTTTAAAAAAATTCAAGATGCTGTGCTGATTTAAAACATGCCACAAATTAAGAATGGAAGGTTTATAACTCACAGAATAAAGGCTCTGTAGAACAGTCATGTTCGTGGGGATTAAGAAAGAAGAAATACTAGAGAGAAAAAAGATAATGTGCTACTAATATGATTGGGGTACACATGATAGAGGTATATTATATATGATGAGACCTGTCACAGTAAAATTTATCATATCACACAATTACTATAAAGTAGTAAAATAAAAATGGCAAAGTAAAAATGACAAAACATGAAGAAAATAACAAACTAGTTAAAAATTCAAAACATTCAGTCATTTGTGCATTTTTCTGATACAAAATTCTGATTTACACCTCTCTTACAGTTATAATTAGATCAAAGGACAGATGGTGGAGTTTAACATGATGTGTTTATTAAAACCATGTAGACTGCTGAATTATTTCTCACCATCACATTTGTCCATATGCTAGCTGTCCCTCTGGGGCAAGATCAATGAAATTTGAAGGTGCAGAGGGAGCAATAAGAAGTCTGTTGTCCTTTGTATGTATCATAGATTTATAAACAAAGAGGATATTAAGCAATGCCATAACAAATTGTTAGAAGTAATTTTAATCATGCTTACATATAATAAAACTTTCTAAGACATAAGGTATTCATTATTCTTCTCAGAAATATTAAAATGTTAGGAAGTAAAGTACTTGATATTTGGGGTGCATAAAGGATACTTATGTTAGGTAAAACTCTGTCCATGGAAATAGCTACAACAGAAATCACCTTCAATATAAGTAGGGGTTATTATAAAGCAAGTGCATTCACTCATTTTCTATTGCTGTGATAAGAGACAATTACCATTTACTGACTTTTCCTTTTCAGATGAAGAGGCCATGACCAACAAAGCTGGGATCACGGTAGTATGTAGGTAGAAATGGTACTAAAGCAGTAGCTGGAGACCTTACATGTTGAGATAGCAAACCATGATACAGAGAGATAGAGAGGTAAGTGGGAATGACTTGAGATTTTGAGACCTCAAACACAACCTCAGTGACATACATCCTCCAAAAAGTCCATACCTCCTAATCTGTTCCAAATAGCTCAGTTACCTGTGAACCAAGCATTCATGTATTTGAGCCTATGACATTATTCTTATTCAAACCATCAAAATTCATTAGAGACAAGGAGTCCAAGGCATATATTCCCTTTTATTTTAAAATTCAGTTTTTTCTAAATACAGAGCAAATTCCTCTAAAATTTAATCCATATTAATCTGAAGAAATAATAAAAAAATAATCATGGACACCAGCAGTTGTTGGCTCTTTACCAAGTGCCAGGCTCTCTACAAGGATCCCATTTTATATAACTCTTAGGGGGTCCTAATCTGCTCAACAAATGAATTGCATTTGAGGCTCTGCTTATCACTGCAGTTCAGACTCCTGAGAGAGCCTAATTTGCATTCTGAGTTATAAGTTCAAATTCACATGGAATGGCCTCCTTTACCAGGCTTGGGTTATATACACAAACCTAATTTAATCATCCATTCTGAGAGGATTGTGTTGAAATGAGATTTTCTTCTGAAACAATAGGGATAATGGGATCATCACAGATATCTTACAGAATAGAAAGCTGCATGGGGTGGCTGGTGCTGGGTAGACTCCAAAATCATCGAGAAAATATGAACAAATAATATTTTTGATATATTTGGAAAGTAAATTATTTTGGCTTTTAGAAGTTTTTTTTTATTTTTATAACAACAGAAGCTGATTTTGTATGACAGTACTTGCTTACACGATAAAGAATGCAAACTGATAAAAAAAGAAGTATGACTAATTCAAGAAGTTGGAGGACAACCAAATCTATTTTTAAAGAATTTCTTTTTTGGAAATTTCTGTTTGAAAAATAGGAAGTATTCTTTCCTAAGGCTCAATTTCAAAGTTGAGTTGGGTTGAAGAGCTCTACATTGTATTAACATTCTGGAACACTTCATTCAGTGTTGTGAGGAGTGCTTACTCTAAAATTTGTATTTGTAATGACTTTATTACTTGTAGACTGTAGGATTCATTGCCTTAGCTACTCTTCCTACTGTGTTAGAACACTCTGATAAACAGCAAACAAGTGAGAGGGATCTATTTTAGTTACCAGTTTGAGGTTACCCTCCCTCATGATGGGGAAGCCCTAGTAGGATTGTGAAGTAGTTGATCAAATTGTAGTTAGGAAACAGAGTTCTATTGATGCTTGTGGTCACATAAAGTTCTCCCTGTTATACATTACAGGACACAAACATAGAGAACAGTACTACCCACTTTTATTGTGAGTCTTTGTAGCTCTGTAGGAGCAGAGGAAGTATTGGATGCCTCAATTCAGGAGTGGATATATGTTGCTGATATGAAATACTTCCTGGCAGTGTCTATAGTTATAGCAGGTTCATTAACTAAGGTACATTATTCCACTTAGTTCTGACGAAATTCTGGAAATCCAACCTTGAATAGCAAGTAATCTCCAGGGATGAGTCAAGATTTTACCATACTTAGACAAGTCCAAGGTTTCCAGGCATTGTTAATAAGAGCACTCCACATAAATCCTTCATTATACAAAGTGGTAGGCCCATCCATAGGGCTTAAAGTCTTATTTCATCCCGTTTAAGGATTTGAAAGACACAGTCTCAGGTAACACAGCATCTGCACTGGGTTATTTGGATCAGATTATTCAAATATAGTCAAAACCATTAATATTTTTTTCCAAATCTCTTTAGTTACACAAGGTCTGCTGGAAAGGATAAAGACCACTCCCCCTGAGTCTCTCAGTGACTGACTCAGGTGCATTATTGTCACTGACTGGGTAGCTTTCTGATATAAACACTCCCTTCAGAATCAGCATCAAAGGCATCAGGAAGGTCAGGGCAAGCCTGACCCATAAACTAAACTTGTATTTTTATCCCAAGAATCTCGGGGATGCTGCTAAACCCCAGGGGCAAGGCCTATGAGGCTGGACCACTCCAGGATTTAAACTGGCAAAGTCCACCCTTCTGTGAGATAATGGCTGCAGATCTATGGAATCGTTTATTATTCTAGGAACTGAAAGTGAAAATGAGAACATGTTCAGGTCCTTTGACTATCTTTTTCATAAGACAGAAGTACTCTTTCTAGTATCACTGTTGTTACACTGACCAGATTCTGTCACAGTCAGGTTTCCATGGGCCATTGGTTGGAGGTATTATGTAAACCAATACCTTGGTCCTGGGTCCCTAATGTACTTCCCTGAGGCAAAGCATTCTGAGATAATAATAGCTCCTGACAGTCATGCTCTGTGTCGGTAGAATGCCTCCTCTTTACACAAGGAATGTGCCTTCTCCTGAGAACAAGCTAGGCAAATAGTTAAGCAATGCGCCCACTGCATTCCTTTTTCAGCCTTTCATACTTGAGGTTTGTGTTCCAAAGATTTTTGGCTGATGGGTGCCCCTCTTGTCTCCTGCTCAGTGAAAGCACGATTTGTATGCATTTATACCTATTCTCATTTTGTTTATACTTCTGCTCACACAGGGGAGGTTACAAAATATACTACTGCTCATTGCCTCTCTACATTTGCATCATGCACAGCGTGTTAAGGTAGATATTGCTACTGCTTTTAAAAAACCTGGCCTGCATTTAAAAACTTTTGTACCCAGCATAACATAGCTCACAACATGGGTATTGTTTATAACCCACAGGGACAGGCCATTATAGAAAGATCCCACAATGTTTCAAACAAAAATTCAATAAACAAAAAGGCAACAAATTCTCTTTCCCTGCCAGTTCTCTTAGCAAGGAGTTCTTTACATTTATTTTTGCTTTAAATCATACAGAAGATGACATAACAATCACAGAATTTGACAAGTTGCCAAAGTACAGAAGAATAAAATCTAAGGTGATAAGAAATCATAACTGGCAAATGGTTTGGCCCATCCCACATCCTTGTGTGGGACAAGAATATAGTTGTGTTTACTGTGAAGGTTCCTTAGAGACTGCTAGAGCCAGTACAAAGAACTGTTTTGGTGGAAGCTTCACTCCAACCACTGGCATCCATATACCCAGAGTCTGGAATGTTCGGGGGTGGGGGAGCTCCATCCAAAGCCATGTCCCCCATCCCTCCAAACCCTACTGTACCTCAGAAACCCCACCACATAATAACCTGTCCCCTAGAGATGCTCAAGACCACTCACACAGGGTACTTAAACTGCACCCCAGAAATCAGACACATAGTTTTCTGGTCTTTCTTTCCTGTCTCCTCTCTGGAGGACTGGAAAATCATCTAGAAGCATTTGTATCCATTAAACCTGGGCTTTTTCTAACTCAGTTTGATTTGATCTGATTTGGACTGCTTCATCAGTGGAGAGGCTCATCGGGGTGCTGAAACTTTTTGTCTTATGGTCCAGCCAAGTGGCTGTTTGACCCCACCGGCTTGGGCCCCATGGTGGGAAAACCCCCTTCTGCTGCATACCTGTTCTCTGCCAGGCTAAGATCAGCTTTTGATTGGGTAAGTCGTACTTTCCAAGTCATTGCCCTAGAGAACCAGGGCCTGCTGCAATTTTGGGGGTATCCTGCCAAAGATGTATGAGAAAGGGCAAGTACCTACCCTTTCTCATAAGAACCCTTCTGAGGCCCTTCTAGCCTTCAAACTACTTAGCCCGGCAGAAGACTGACGTGTGCCCGGCCCAGACCTGATGACTCCCATTGCCCTCTCCCAGCTTATGGTAACTCTGCAGGTAATGGAAAAGTCCATGCATGGGGCATGGGAGCTACGTGCTCTGTTTTCACATCACATTCGGGTCCTACAATATCCTCATCAATTTCTGTCAAGGGGTGGATGGAACCCTTTACTCCCTACTTAAGACTCTGTCACTTCCCTGCATTCTTGCAGGACAATTCCTCTCACACTATTTCCTAGACATACCTGCCCATTCATCTATCCCCAGGGGATAGAGTACGCCTCAAACAGTTTGTCCCTGGGTCTCTCGAGCCCAGATGGACAGGGCCTTACAACACGATCCTCACCATGCCTTCTGCTGCCAAGCTCCTGGGACATCCATGTTGGTACCATCTCTCCAGGCTTAAGTGGACACCTATTCAAGATACTTGGTCAGTCCACCAGCTGGGACCCACCATTGTCCAGTTTTCCACGATGTCGCAATGAAGGGCATATCTGCTCTTCTTCCTGACATATTCATCTCTGCCAGTACAACCAGAACAGGTGTTAACAATCTATTTTTTTTCCTAGCAACTGTCCTTTTTCTGCTTCCTCAAAAAACAAATGCCTAGTCTCTAGGACAACAGTTAAGTGGATGCTTTTCCACCCACACCCCCTACTGAATGTTAACCCACCAACTCCTAACTCCCTGTCACACACACACACACTCTCTCTCTCTCTCTCTCTTTCTCTCTCTCTCTCTCTCCCATGCCTGTAAGAAACAGCAAGATATAAACCAGTTATAGGCCCTGTTATTTAGAAAGAGTTTCATATGTCACATGGGCACAAACACACAATTGTCCCAGCACCTCCAAATGAGAGAGTAAATGTAATTGAGATTTAGTTGGAATCCACCTCCTGGATGTTTGGACCCACGATATTAAATATTGGATGTGATTCAGTTATGCCAGCACATACTAAAAGCCAAAAAATTATCTGACTGCTTTTTTTTCCTTTCTTATATTGAAAATCAATCAAGGCAAACTTTGAGACTTCATTCCCTTGAACTTGGTAAAACATTTCTTACTTTGTGGGGGGGGGGTCACAGTGACTGTTATGATCATTTTTCATATCATCCCTTCAGTTTGCTGCCAAGCATTGCAGCCAGTGAAAATGAATAAAAGTCACCTTTTTTTAAACAATAGTGGTCAATAGGAGAAATCTATATTAAGTAGAGCTGTGTGTTTGTAGGTAGCCAGGATATGTTCCCCAGGTTGTTTTCTTCCAAACATTAACCTTCAGTATTGCACTGTGCACAGGGTAAGGGGTAGAACTTAGATGGTCTCATCCTCGTTCAGCAGCACTGTGCCCCTTCCCACCATCCATTGAAAAGGAAAAGAGATACCACCCTGGACAACCCCCACCTTGGTATCCAGATGGGTCTCCAGCTAGGAAGGCAGGAAGAGATAAGGGAAACCCTGGACAACCCCCACCTTGGTATCCAGGTGGGTCTCCAGCTAGGAAGGCAGGAAGAGATAAGGGAAACAGGAAGCCCAACCCCCTCCTTGGTATCCAGGTAGGTCTCCAGCTAGGAAGGCAGGAAGAGATAAGGGAAACAGGAAGCCCGACCCCCTCCTTGGTATCCAGGTGGGTCTCCAGCCAGGACAGGAAGCCCCTGGACAACCCCCTCCTTGGTATTTAGGTGAAAGGTCAAGAATGTGCCACTCAGCTTAGCCTTATTTGAATTGACCAATGAAATGAATCCCCGTAACCACGCTTTTTTTGCTTCTGTACCCGCGCTTTTGCTCTCCTATAAAAACCCCTCACCCCCAACCTGCGGGCGAGCAAGTCTTCCGAGAGACCTTGTCGCCCCAGGTACCTGTGTATTCGAATAAACCTCTTGCAGTTTGCATCCGTAAGTGTGGCTTCGTCGGGTTCGTGGGTTCGGGGCCTCTCTCGCGAGGAAGATATCTCTCGGGGGTCTTTCACATACAGGCTACCTCCACTGTTACCTGGATCAAATTGGTTTTTGTGAAGGGTTAAGTAGGAATGGCCTCCAGAGGCTCACAGATTTGAATATTTGGTTACCAGGCAAGTGGCACTATTTGAAATATTAGGTGTAACTTGGTGAGAAGAAGTGTGTCATTGAGGGTGGGCTTTGAGGTTTTAAGGGTTCAACCGAGGTCCAGTCTTTCCATTCTTGTTGCCTTTGGGTCCAGGATGTAGAATTCTCAACTATCACGTTTGCCTGTGTGCCACCAAGCTCCTCATCATGAGGCTAGGTATTGGGGAATATTATTTTAGGGTGTGTGACTTTGTTTATGCTGCATTTGTTTAACTCTCTGAAGTTTTAATTGATTGCCTGTCTAAAAGACCTAATGATCCTAACAAAGAGCTGAATGTTCAATAGCGAGATAGGACCAGGGATGGGTAGGGATGGCAGGCAGAGAGTATAAATAGAGGGGCAACAAGAGAACAAGGAGGGGAGGTTGTCAGAGACCAGCCACCCAGCCACCCAGCCACATAGCTGTTAATGGAGTAAAAAGGAAAATAAGATTTACAGAAGTAAGAGAACAGGAAAAACCCATACAGAATGTAGAAGCAAAAATTAAAATTAAAAAAAGCTGGCTAGAAATAAGCCAAGCTAAGGATAGGTACTCATAATCGCATCTCTGTATGATTTATCTAGAAGCAGGGTGGCAGCCCCCACCAAAGACAAGTTAGCAAAACATCTCCCAGTATCTAGGGGAATACATCTCTAAAACTGCAACCAAGCCTCAATTAAGGACTCTCTTCTATAGGAGCTGTCGTGGTCAGGGTGTCTCACCACAACATTAGAGCAGTAAAAAAGACAGTCTTCTAAATTTCTTCTTTATAAGAAAAGGCACAGTTCTTACAACAGGAAACAAAATGAAAATCATATATTCTTATAATCATGGCATTATATGTTAATAAAATACATAATGAATGAAATTTTCACCCCAAATTAACTTTTAAAATATATGTGTGCCAGTAATTCTGGGATAAATTGTGGCAATCATTCCACGCCACGGGGTCTGCATCACCACCCACCTGGTATGGACCGCGATTCCATACCTTCCAAGTGCTGGATAATGTCCTAGGGGTTAAAACACAAGATGCACACACAGATACAGAGTTCGAGTCATTCCCCAGAGGAAGAGAATGCCCGTTTATTTAAACTTAATCCAGGGTTAAATACTTTGGCCCCAGAAGTAGAGAGCCTCCTCCCAGCCATGTGTGAGATCACGGTGTTGAGCGCCTGGTGCTGAGTGGCAGGAGCTTCCAGGCAGGGGGTACCAAGCTGGGAACCCTGACAGACAGATAGGGGGAGATTCAGGGGGCCTGTGAGAACCCTCCTTAGCAGGTAAAATTACCATATCAAGGACGGAAACAAGGTTCTGAACTAATCCACTCTGGCTGGCAGAGGACACTAGGCTGGTTAGCATAAACAGTTCTCACACCCTGTGCTTGGACTCGAGAAACAGGGAAGACAGGGCCTTACAATACATATTACTCTTTTTATGATCTTTATGACACCTTTGTCTCATACTATGTGTCTAATTAGATATTTCATTTACAAACAGAACTGAGAATTATTAATTCCAAGCATGTCAGCATTTTATATTACACAACACATGAGATAGCTATTTTCAGAGTTTTGAGTCTTTGTTTGCCTATGTGTTAATTGTTTTAGACAAAGGAGACTTAGTAGGGTGAGGGTATGTTCAGTTCATTAATACCAGGAAGGCAGAAAAACAAGAATGGTAGGATTCTTCTGGTGCAATATATATTGTTTAAAAGATATATATTAATCAATGTGTTAACCTATGGATGATGCTAGAAATGTCATTATCTAATTTCCCATCAATAGCCAGTAGCAGATGAAGATAATATTTGGAGAAATAATTTACTTCTAAACAAAAACACAATTTTCAAACCATTTTTAAATACTAGTGAAAGTAGAGAGGAAACTCCAGCTGTCATGCGGCCAGGGGTCTGGTAGGGTGTCCTGCAGTTACTTCAAAAGTGACTCTCTTAAATTTCTACTGTGATTAGTAATTGTATCATTTGATAAGTTATTAAGACAACATTAATAACTTGAAACATAAAAATTATTAATAATCTGCTAATAAATTCAGCCTATAGCTTTAATGTGGTGATTGTAAAAGATTATCGGAAGAGATGTGTTATTAAGTCTAGACCAAAAAACTAGGAAGGCTAAGCCAATAACCCTGGAATGATATCTACATGAAAACTTTGTAATGAGACATCCCCTCTAGACTTCCATGCATCTATAGACAAGCAGAAACATGCCATCTACAAGATTCTACCGTAACTGCGCTGTCAGTAGGAGGAAGGTGAAAAAAAAAGGAAGTTCTGAAAGAATGAGATAAAAGGTCACCACAATATGCCATCAAGACACTTAATAGAGACCATTTGTAAAAAAAGACGGATTCCTTTTTGCAAGGCAAAACAAAACTATAAGAATAATAATATACATGCATTTGCCTCCTCAGATATAAGACTCCTCTCAGTAATCTGAATATGTTGCCACCATTGAATGTCAGCATCACATAAAAAATAAGCAACAGAAACATTTTAGCTTCATTTCATAATTAATCAATTTTGAGAAAGATGATATGAGAATGAACAGCATATGAATGAGCAATAAAATACCCTAGAAATATGTCCCCAGAAAGCTAATAAAAGATGTAATATTTAAAATGATTAAAGATTAATTTTAAAATTATATATTCTAGTAAAGAACCCTATGAATCAATTCAGAATCAAAATATTTTGAGGAAACCATTAAGATAAGAGAAGGAATTTACAAAAAAGAAAGTTAATGAAATTTAAATTCTTAAGAGACAAAAGTAATTTAATTTTATCTTAAGTGAATGGTATATAAGTAAATCTCTAAAATTTAAAATGTGAAGATAGATCAAAAAGACATAATAGAAGTTTTAAGTAAGTTGTATATAAGATATAGATGCAGAGATAAAACAGAGAGGAAGATAGAGAGGAGAGAGAAGGAAGGGGAAGACATGAACTGAAAACAGAACAAAACAAAACAGTAATTTTAAGGATATGTCCCTGATGGAAAAGGCAAGATGAAACTACCCACCAAGAATGATAAGGTGTTTTATTATCAAAATTGTCATATGAAACCATTTTGAAAATGTATGTGTACGTGTGCATGCATGCGACCTTGTGTGTGTTTGTGTGTTTGTGGGCTAGTGCCCACACATGGATGGATAGAAGGCATCTGTGAGCGGGTGTCTATGGATGTCAGAAGGAGTCAGATGTCCCATAGTTGGCGTTAGCACCAGTGGAGAGCATTTCTGTGTAGGTGTTTGGAACAGAGCTCGGATCATCTGTAGGATCACGGATGCTTTTAACCACTAAATCTTACACCAGAATTTGAAGAAAAAGAGAAAAATCCTTTAACATCAATATGTCATTTATAAAAGAAAGTGCTTCAGGTTCCACTTGCCTATTTCAAGAACTATCATCTGATACAGGAATAGCATGTTTCAGGTACTTAAAGCAAATGTGAGTCAATGATTTTTATATCTGAAGAAGGGAAATTTAAATATACAGGTATCTGATAGTTTGAGCTGAATATGAAATGATAGTTCCACAGTTCCCTATTGAAAGATGTGTGAATTGAACAACCAAAAAAACTAGACCACATTAAAAAAAGGGTGGAAAGTACAGTGTGTTTGTTACTTCTTTTCTTGAGCAAGATAAGACGGTAAATATGCAACCTGTTAATGCATGTTGGATTAATCTTTTCAGAACAAAGTGAAAGCAGAAGTGTACACAGCTATCAAACAGGATGAAAAGTCTTTGGCTTTTACTCAGATCTGAAGAAGACAGAGTGTTGTGAAAAGAAGAGCCAATTGGTTAAGGGTGGGAAGCTGCAAAAATAGAGATCAAAGGCATTAAAGATGTCATGTTAAATTATTAACCTGAATCAGAAGTTTGAGCACAACACTTTCTAATTAACAAAATATATGCTCAGCCTGGTCCCAAACTGTGGCAATCCCCCCTGCTTCAATTTCCTAAACCCTGGGCATGGACAAACACTGCCATATTTGGCCCTTCCCTTTTCTTGAATTTTAAAGAAATCTTTGAGCTTTTGTTTCCCTAAACCTTCATATTATCTACGCCTTACCACTACCCTTCTTTTAGATATCCAAGCTCCACTGCCCCCTTTTTTGTGTCCTGGACTCTACAGTTACTCCAAATTAATCACACAAAATTAAGAGAAAAAAAAACAAACTAGGATCCACATATGAAAGAATATGCCTGTACTGCACAACAAACATGTGCCTCCATTCATGTTCAGTAGTCAACCTTAATTAAGTGGAAAAAAAAATACATGAGTTTAAGAACAAGACTCGGAGACTTGAGAAGAACGAGGGATTTGGTAACTGGGGGAAAGGGATAAGAGGGGATAAAGTGGGTTTTGATCAAAGGACATTATACACCTTTGAAATTTTAAGGTAGTGATGCATAATCACAGAGACTTTTGATGTTAGGGCTTCAAAAGTAAGAGATCAGCTGCTATTCTTCTGCTGTTTGGGCATAAAAGCCAGGCAGAGGGCTGTGAGGAAGGCCAGACCGCATAGAAAGTCTGAAAGACCAGAAGTATTTATTCTTCAGTCCAAGGGAGGCTTTCAGTCAAATCTTGCTTGAATTTACCAAACACTTGAAGAAGTTACTTTGGAAGTATACTGTTCAGCCTTTAGTCTGGGGCTAACCACGAGTATAACAGATATGAACCCTCTCCAGAACCTAGTAAATTACAGAGTTTTGGAGAAAATTATGTGACAGCAGCTGCTTTATACCATTGGATTTGGGGATTGTCTGCCGCACCACAGTCATTTTATGGTGCTCAGCCTGCAAATTCCTTTTATATGTTTTATACTAAATGCCAATAGCCATGTAATCCCAGAAAGCACTCAATCTTGATGTTTCAATCCAAACAAAATGAATAAAATCATACTGTTTAAAAGCAAACAGTAGTGTGCATTTAGCTAGCTGAGAATTTTAATTGCTCTGTTTTTTTTTTTTCCTCATTTCTCATCACTATGTGTTCTTAGAATTTCTGGAATGCTGGGGCAAGCTTGACCGATGATCTCTGCCTTCTTAGGGAGTTTGCATCCAGACTGTCAGGGAATACTTGGTCCTTTAGACAAAGGAACAACCCATTGTCACAACTGTATTACACAGTTGTATTACAACTGTGAACCTTGTCATCTTACTGCAGTTTTAGTAAAGAAGTTTCTACTGCTTCTCTTAACTGTTCTGTAGAATTAGAAACCCTGAGTAATGATAGAAACCTTTGAGTATGGATATAACTTGTCAGCAAGACTTTAACACTAATGTTAATGCTTCTACTTAAAAAAATGCGTTTTATAAACCGGAAGGCAACAACTGTCTCCTACAGAATCCAAATACTGTATGACTGAAAAAAGTATTCATTTATCAGAAAACTATGATGATGTGGAATTTCCCTCATTATGCTGTTAATACCATTGGTTAATAAATGAAAACTGCTTTGGACTTACAGCAGGGCAGAACTTAGCTAGGCAGGGAAAACTAAACTGAATGCTGGGAAAGAGAGAAGGTGGCATCAAGAAGAAGCCATGAAACCGCCACCAAAGACAGACACACTGAAACTTTGCTGGAAGGCCATGACCTCATGGTGATGTACAAATTAGTGTAAATGGGTTAATTCAAGATGTAAGAGTTAGCCAATAAGAAGCTAGAGCAAATGGTTCAAGCAGTGATTTAAATAATATGGCTTCTGTGTGATTATTTCAGTTCTGAGGGATGAACAACCAGCCTTCTTAATACACTAGGGTAATTTTGTTTATGATTTTTCAAGTGAGTAGCAACTCAGATAATGTAACAATGAGAATAAAGAAATGTATAAGATATTCTAAAACATTAATTTCCAGTAAAATTTAGCATATTTTCTTACTTTTAAGTTTGATTATTTTATTATTGAAAATGTCATAAAATATTAGAAAAGTTTAAAAGTTGTTTTTACTTCTTTTTCCATAATCTTACCTACTGTTTACTTGAGCTTTCTTAAAACAAGGCCCTATACTGTATTATCAGACGTTATTCTTAAATAGTACAAAATGTTCCAAAAAACTGCTGCTAAACCAAATACATCATTAAAATTGTCTTTAATTCTACATATTAATTTATTAGGGAAAAAGTGGCCGTTTGGAAACTACTTGGCACTCACAAAACTCTTATGGGAAAAAAGTAATTAGTTCTAAATTTTCTTAAATGTTAAAACCATTTCTTTTCTTAATTATCACCTCTCCTGAACTCTGCACTGGGTAAGGATTAAGAGTTTCTGAGGTCTCTGTGTTCAGACACTGAAAGTGGATCCTTTAGTGATATGTTTCCGAGGTGACTCACTGCAAATCCACAGTCCTGGGCATACAGCCTTGGCTTGAAAATTGTGGATGGAAATTACATCACTGGTGTTTTCTAAATGCTTTCATGGTGTATTAAATAGCATGTGGTGTTTTTTTTTTTTTGGAAGCTGAAATTGAAACAAAAAACAGAGTGTCAAGACATTTAGACTATTTGTATTAGCATTTTTAATCTGACAGTTATTTACAAGGAAAATTTTATGTTGTCTATATATAAGAGAATGGTTCAGACGTTTCTCCCTTTCTGCAAGTAAAGGAATTAAATCATTGGAGGAATTTTTTTTATTAGAGTTGTTGCAAAGAAGAAGAGATAATTGAAGCAACTGATAATAAGATTGTGATTAGTGTTTACAAAATTATAACCTAATGGGGAAGAGTGTTCCAGACCCAAGGGTATATGATGTTAGATATTCTGACCACGGTGAAAAGATGCTTCTGTGGAAGAAAGAAAGAAGGGAGAAACTCTATTAACTGGTGTGGGAGGTCCTTCTGTCTATGTGTTTCTTTTATTGTTTAATGAATAAAGAAACTGCTTTGGACCTGTAGCAGGGCAGAATTTAGGTAGGCAGGGAAGACTGAACTGAATGCTGAAAGAAAGAAGGCAGAGTCAGAGATACGCCATGGAGCCGCCAGAGTCAGACATGCTAAATCTTTGCGGTAAGCCACCGCCACGTGGTGATATACAGATTAATAGAAATAGGTTAAATTAATATGTAAGAGTTAGCCAATAAGAAATCAGAGATAATGGGTCAAGCAATGATTTAATTGATACAGTTTCTGTGTGATTATTTCGTTCTAAGCTAGCTGGGTGGCCAGGAACCAAACAAGCAACCATCCTGTTACAATTTACTAAACAGGGACTCAAGGATAGGTTTTAAGAAAAGAGAGACTAGTAGTTCATCCACTTTAATGGGAAAATGATTGCTTGTTGAACATGTCTAAGCCAAGTATTTGACATGAACATCTCACACATGCACATGTGTGCACACACACAGAATAAAAGAGAGAAAGACCCAAAGGTTAAAAAATAAAAGCTATAAAGCACATGCTCTAAGGCTTCAAGGGTTGATTGTGATCTGTGACCACAAAACTTTAAACTTTACATAACTTTAAATCCACTTTGGAAACACAAAGATTTTGTGGATTGAATGTTATATATTAACAATTTAACATCTCTAATAAATAGATGTCATTTTTTTCTCTTTTTCCATGTGTGTTTGTGTGTATTTTTTAAAGCTCTTCAAAGTAATTTCTCAGCTCTCTGTTAAATTCCAAACTTGTCTATGTCAAGTATGTTTTCTCTACATAACCACATCATATATTTTAATTGGCATATTCTATCAGAGCCAGAATAAATCAACTGTAGCATTGTACATCTCCCCTTCTAGATGATTGTTTGCTAAAATGAATACAACTTGACATGTGAGCAGTTCCCATTTCTGCCTTGTCTGGAGAAATTGGGAAGTGAGAAAAGATAAAATGTCTCTGACAGTAAGTTAGAGTATGGGGTTCAGAAAACATCCAGTAATGGAGCTAAGCATCAATCTTTTGAAACAGCTTTAGGAAAAACAGTGACGTAGAAGTGAATTGTGTGATATGTTTCATTGAAGAGCAATTTCCCTAATACTTGTCAGAGGGTAAGTTAACAAAAGTTCATCAATAATTAACTGCACATTAGTGTGAGCTGGCTTCCCAACAGCTCTATGAATCTTTATTCCTTGTGTTTGTACATCTTGTGAAACCCAGTATTTAAGATATATTTTAGTGATGAATGAATTTGCATAGTCACATGATCGGTTGTGTTAGAAGCGTGTCTGGAACCTATCATACTGAGTGTCACAGAGTCATTTGTAATAACCCATAAGATAGAGTAAGTCATGGAGATATTTTCCCCAGCATGTGGCACCCTCATTAGCCCATCTTGAAACAGACTAAAATTTTCTGTGGAAGTGAAAATACATATTTATCATTTAGCAATACAGAAGAGTCAATAGAATTCTCAGTAGGAATATCCAACATTCAGTAATACTGCAGCTTATGAGAAGGTGTGATCAATAGTCTAATATGCCTATATATGAAATCACAAAGAAGGAAAATAAAAGCTCAAACATACATTATGCAAACAAGGGAAGCAAATGTGGGTAAGAGAGAAATAATGAGTGATAGGGAGGATATTAGGTCTGGCAACATTTTGAAAGAACTAGTTTAACAAAAGTGTTATTTGTGATCATAAATAATGTGGCTGCACTTTGGATTTAATAATCCCAATCTTTTTTTCTGAGGCTACATTTAAATATCCATACTCATAAGTTTCTTTGTATCTTTTCTCTCCGGTATAGTAACTACTTGATAGGTCAAACTATTTCATGATTATGAAAAGGTCACTAGTATTTCAAAGACTGAAAGGAAAATGAGATTTGCAGATGGCAAATGGACATATTAAAAATGCTCAATATCATATACTATTATAGAGTACAGATGGAAACAGTGATGAGGTACCACTACAAAATTATAGGCAAAGTCAATCTCCAAAGCTACTCACATCCCCAACACTATTGATCATAGCTATTTTATAAGGTTTGTGAAGAACAAAATTGAAGAGTTTTTCAGTGTTTACAATACTTTAAAGTCTCTTAAACTGTCACTTGCAGTCATGTCCCTCAAGATAAGCCTTGATAGATTGAAAAAACTTTGATAAAATAAAACATCCAAAAAAAAATCTGTAGTGTCAAAACTTGAAAGATGCAGTATGTCCTTTAACAGAGCAAGGAGCGACAGCACACCCACAGAGTGGAACACTACTAACAAGTAAAGTGACAAAATTGTGGGGTTAAGAGGCTATGTATCTATATAATTTCTTTCTATATCCAAACTTCCCAAGAGTTTTCTGTATGAGAGAGAAAAATGTATTAATAGATAGATCATATGAAGTTTGTAGGAAACAAAACTATTTTGTTTGTAATAGGGAAAACTTGGAGAAACCAAGTTTTCTTATTTGAAAACTCTATACTTTATTTGACCCTAAAAATATGATCTACAAATTAAGTTTAAAACAAAATTGAACCCAAATACATATTGCCTGGTTCTATAATGAAATGAAAGTACAATGAATGTTCTTAATACCAGCAGCATTGTCATCTAATTTGTCACCCTATTTTCTTGAATACTATAGCATCAGCATGATTTTGTTTCAATAATCCATCAAGACAAAAAGTTCACTAGGCTTAAGTGCTAAAGCTAAATCATGCACAAATTTATTGTGAATGAGCTTTTCATGGAACTACAGACACATGCACAACTAGTAAGCAAAGTTTGCTTATATAGTACCTTGGCTTATTAGTTTAACTTAAAAGCTTTCAAATATATGACAGTTAAAAACTGATACCCAATCCATGAAGCTATACTTTAGATTTTTATATGTCAATATTTTTCCATCTGGCAGTTTGCAATGTACTTCACTGAACCTGAACAGCCAGGCACCTGCACAAGCTGAAGCATGAAACGTTCTGGCATCTTATTAGTTTGACACAATGTTAGCTGAGAATACATACCACCATTTTTTTAAACTATGTTTTCAGCTTATGATGTATTCACTGAGAAAAACATTATAACTATTTGAAGAGCATATTTACCTATAGACATCAACAGAGTCATGATTAGAAATGATTTGCTTGATTACATTTGCTGAAAATTTCAACTATAGACCATCTGCAAACAAGAGCTGGAAAAACCTTCGAGTTGAAAAGGGGATAATGTTGTTGTTTCCATTTAGGTTGAACTGAGAACTTGGGTTTTGGTACAAATCCTGAAATTCTAAGTTGAAGAACAGTAATTGTAGTATTCTAGGTTGGGGGAAGTTGAATGTCCCACTCCAGAGGAAATAGTAACTTCACCTTCTCTGTATTCTGTACAGGCCACAGTCATCTTTCATCAAGCATCAAAGTGACTAGGCTTTGATTCAGGTAATAGTGGTCTTATCACCTAAAATTAGCCATCCCACTTAGTAACAAGATATAGGTGAAGACAGTAATTTGTTTATTTTAAAATGTGAGTGTTACTGATGAACAGGTGGTGTGTAGCAACTTCCTCCACATGGAAGCTTCCCTTCTGGATGTAGAAGAATGCTGAAAAAACTCAGGAAGTAAACACCATGAGCGAGTTCTCAAGTGTTTTCTGATTGTTTCACTCTTTACTCATTTGACTTTTTGCTGGGGCTACCATCCAGTTCCCTAATAAATCACATGGATGGGAGTTTTGTTCTTACATATGAATGCCCTGCCTTATCGTGACTTGTTTCTAGCCAACTTTTCTTAAATTATCCCACCTACCTTTTATCTCTGGGCTTTTACCTGTCTCTTAGAAATATATATTTCTGTGTATCATCTCTTTCCTTCTCATTCCATGTCTGACTGTGTAGCTCAGTGGTTGGCCCCTGATGTGTTCCTTTTAGCTCATTCCTTGAACTTCTCTTCCCAAATTTTAGAGAGGCAAAGTAACACAGCTTCACAGAGTTAATTGTACGTATTCCAACTATTGTATAAGGGGTAAGGAGAGTTAGGGATAGGAGACATACTATATAGTTTTTATGTGTTATAGGAAGCGCCAAGGATGCACTTTTGTGAGTCTTTCTCCTGACTGATGTAAGACTTGAGATGATAAAGCTGCCTTAGAGACATATATCTACTGTAGCTAAACACCCAAACACACTTCTGCAAGTAACCAAATAAAGTCATTGGCTTGTCAATTTGAAAATTGATGGAACCTTTTCTTTGGTCTTTCAACAGTGTCTTATCTGTGGTGAGCATGATATTTTTATGTCTCCCCAAAAGGAGCTATACAAGAGTGATTTTTCTTTTTAAGCTAAAATTTGAGATTGTGATTACATCATTTCAACTACAACTACATTCCCATATTTTCTCCAAGCCCTCAGAAAAAATTCCTGTAACATTACTTCAACCATCTATAAGTTATTATTTTTACATGAGGAAGTTGATGATTCAAGAGGCTAAGCTGTCCATGTTCACACATATGGAAAGAGACAATTCAACACTCTAAACCACATACTGGCTTTAGTTATTTTTTTTATTTTAGTTATTTTTTATATACCTCCTCTGTGAATGACAATCTAAATAAATATAAAGGTTAAATAGGGAAACAATGTGTATTCTTATTTCACAGACTCATTTTTAATTTTATCTTTTTATTTTTAAGGATACAGGGATGCCTGTTGTAATAAGGATTGATACCACTCTGCTGGAAGAATCAGCTGTATTTGCAGCAAGGAAGACTTCCACACCTCTCAGTACTGCTTTGGGGGCTGCCTAGACCCAATGGCTCTTCCCTGAAATCTGTTTTGGCAGGGTTCCTCTGTGGACCCTGCCACAGAATTGAACCAGCCACTGTGACTGGCCCTGGCTGAGGAGGAGAAGTCTGCTGCTGGCCACCCAGCCCCTGGGGTCCTGAAGACAATCAGATGCAGTGCAACGTCGAGCCAAGCAGGAACTCACTTATTTCCTTACAACATGCAACTTATAAAGCAGAAACCTACGAATCCCAGAAGAAGCTGAAGGGCAATTAACCAATCACGTTAGCAGTCACATCTACATGAGCCACAGCTCTTATAGTTCCTAATGGGGGATCACACGGGCACCAGGCACTTTACATCATCTTATCCCATCTCTAACTCCAATCATCTTCTTGTGAATAAGTCAGATCTCCTCCCTGCCTTGCGCCCCCTCAACACCATCTTGGCTGGGAGTATTCTTCACGGTCTATGCAACGTCACCTTTTTTGAATATCGTGCCTTTTTCTAACTGTCATGCTTTTGGTGTAGCTCTTACCCTTTTTGGCACCAACTGCGCCGTTTTTTTTTTTTTTTTTAACTGTCACTTTTTTTGAGCTAACGTGGCCACTCCAGCCTCCTATATGTTCATGCCCGATTCAGCCCACATGCTTTAAGAACATAGAAGTACTACCAAAATGCAGACATGGCAGAATAGTGAAAACAGTGTTCCTCCTTGTTCCTTTTCTAGGAATGCTCTTTGTAATGGATTAAGTAAAATGCTGCGGATCCCTAAGTGGCTTCAGTAGCAGAAACACTGCAAGTTCCCAAGCAGCAGCAGTGGGCAGCAGGTCCTGAGAGCAGCCAATCCCAGGCAGGGACAGTGCAGTTCCCAAGTGACTGCAGTGGGTCACCAGGGGCAGCTTGTCCCATGAGGAAAGACAGACCGATGGGCACACCACGAGACTACCCACAGGTTTCCCAAGGTGGCTGGACTGGGGCAGGGAGCCACTCAGCAGGTGCGAGACAGAGACAGGGATAGGCACCGCCATGTAGAGTGAGGCAGGATATTTATTTAGTGGGTGATGGAAGGGAAGGGGAGAAAGGTAAGGGAAGAAAGGGAAAGAGCATAAAGAAACGGGGGAGGGGCGGGTAGAGAAGTGGGGAGAATGGAGCAAGACAGAAGCTGCCTCTTGGGAGGAAAGACTGAAAAGAGAAGGGACTTAGGCTGGAAGCTGAAGATCAGCTTGCCTCAGTGGATAGTCCACGGGAAGGGAGTGGACGTGGCTTGCCTCTTAAAGGGACAGAGCATTACACTCTTTGTAGGAGACAAATTTCCTCTTTGGCTTGTGTCCATTTCTTCTCTCACTATGAGATTCTAAGTAAAATTCTCTAGGAAAGCTTACAAAATTTACCTTGCAAATAAATACCGTGAGAGTGAAGTCTTGTCAGGATGGATGGACCCAAAATCAGAAATAACCTGTGGCAAGTACAAATTATTTTAATTTATCTTAAAATTCTATATTTTTTTCCATCCCCTCCACCATATATTCACACAAATTTGCCCAGACTGAAGCCATACGTTATGATTATGAATTATTCTCCTACTTGCTTGGTTCTCCTTCATGCTTCTACTTTTGTAAATAGTATCTTTACTCACACATTTCTGTGAATTCTGTTTAATTTGGATTACTCACTTGGAGTAGGTAACAATTTTTTTTATCATTGACTTTCCATAGACTTAAAATTATATTTTCAGTTGACAAATAGTAGCGATGTATGTTCATGCAGTAGATTATGATATTTTTAAACTATTTCTTCCTTTGCTTTAATTGAATGTGTAGTCTTGGAGGAAGATTTTTCCCTCCCTACCCCTTTACTTCATACTACTCTAGTATCTATTTGCTAGAATGGTGCTGCCATTCTAGTAAACTTAAATTTACACAATCTAGATTCAGTGAATCCGTTTTAGAATATAGTTTGCCCTCTTAGTGAGCAGATTGGAAGATTCGGGTTAGATAAGGGCAGCTTGTGAATAACAGTTGCTATTGAGTTGTTACATCAAGAGGGACAATATGTTTATTACATGCATATCATGACGGCATGGATGACAGTCACTTTTGATTTTTCTACCATCAAACGATTATCAGACAAGTTCCTTGAAAATGATTGGATTCATTTCATTAGTAGCATATCTTAAACTATATTGTATTTAGTCTCTGATGTTAGCCACACATAACACATAGATGACATTGTAAATTTATGATGTCATCATGGGCAGTAGCAAGGAACAGTCTGTAAAGCTTGCTCCCACGGTTGCAAACCTGGAAATAGCCATCCATGGTGTACCTAGTGTGGCTACAGTGGCTACTTTAGAGGCCATTCTTTCAAAAATAGTTAGCTTAGCTTCTTTACAAGCCACTGATTTCATTAGATACAATCATGAGATAAGCCACAGCTATTTTGTTGCTCAGCAGTCATTCTTTACAAAATCAAGCCATCTTCTACTTACACCAATGAACAAATGGAATTACCATAATTTGTGACCTAAGATTCAGCAACCCACATGGCAATGGTGACATTTCAAACAAAGACTCATGATTTTTGAAAAGAAAGTCATATCTGTGAGGGAAAGTCATAAAAGAATTACTTACAAGATACATTTTTGTATTATTGCATTGGGGAAAAAGTTAAATTTCTGTTTTAACTTCTATACATTAAGTTTCAATTTTGTTTTTATTCAGTCAAAGATATATAAATCTGAGCTTCCATAAGTTCATGCTAAATTCATTCTATGATTTATATGTGAGAAAACTCATTTTAACAAAGCAAACTTATGGAAAAATTTTTCACAGAAAAGTGACTACGTCAAGAGATTTTTAAAGAACTGAAGTCCATGTTAGTTAGTAAGTTACAAGTGTCTACTTAATTTTTTTAATTTGGAAATATGTTTATATTGTCTTTTTCTCCTGTCCATTTTCTCGATACTCTCTAAGACAAACAATGGTAATTAAAGTTCCTGATTGATTGTCAATGTGCTCTACGTCCAGAAGGCATACTACCCCAAAGTGCTAAAGATCAGTTTCAGAAGCTTGAAAAGGATTCCAATGACCTGTGTCCAAGCTCTTTCAACTGTGCCAAACTTGTACATATTATAATGAAATCTATTATCCACAATATTTTATCTCTACTGTATAAAAGTATTTCAGAGACTGAAAATTACTGAGTGCACTGACCTAATCTTAACTGCTCATATGACAGGTATGTAACTTTATAGATTTCTGTCCTATATATTTACTTTGTAAATATTTCCTTGTGAAAATATTAGCATTAAATTTTTATCAGAAATTAATATTATAAAGCTCTAATTGATTTTAAAAATATTGCAAATAAGCAAAGCAAAATTTTGTCAAATTCAAAATGTCAACTTTTAATACTGCAATGTACTAGTCTTCACCACTATTCAAAATAAAATAATCAAAATTAACAAACTACATGGATTTGTGAAGCTTGAATGAGCTTTACTTTGGCTGTTTTATTTACAAAATGATTTCTCTTTTTAAACAATAGGCATAAAATGCAAAAATATCATAAACAATGTTTAAAGGATGTCTTTACATCTAAGATGCTAAACCTATGACCCAGGTCTCCTAAAGTGAAAACCATTTTCATGGGACTCATTGTATGACAGATGATAAAAACACCATTTGATAGCTGTCATTTCTGTGGTTTCAAATTAATTATATCGTCATTTGTAATACTGTCATGGGAGATTTTAATAAATGGCTTCAAGTTTAAAGTTTGTATGCTTGAAAATTTAAAGAATATGAGATCCTGAAAATCTAAGAATGTGAGATCCTGAAAATCTAACAGTTTGAGAAGAGCAGGAGGAGACAATGAATATTTGTGTGTTTATTAAATATCAATTGATGGGTAGAAAGCAACCTTTTTGGAGAATTGTGTATTACCTCATAAATCAAGTTAAAAAGCTTCTAAAGAACACTATCTAAAACAATACAAATGTCATTTAAAAGAAAATAAAAGCCTTGGTTAAAGTGAACAAATGTACAAGAGAAGAAAGTATTAAGTATTAAATTAATACAACTCTAAAAAACAATTACGACCAAAGAAAAAGATAGAAGCTGCCGACTCTGTAGAAAGGAGTAGGAATAAAAAGTGAACGTCATGATTCAGACAGTCTGAAATCTTAAATGTCCATTCCAGTGTAACACAGGTGTGAAATAAAACATACCTTCTTTTTTCTATCCTCTGTAAATATTGTAAATAAGTTTAAAAGATGTTACATGGTAGCAAGATGACTCGTTAAAATAACTTTATATTATGGAACCACCTTATAATGGTTTAGTTGATGCTATATACTTTATTGTATTAATATTAAATACAAAATGTAATACAAATATTTTAAGGCTGTCAATTGAATTCTCACCATCCTCAGCTAAGTAAAAACTATGTATTTATCATTTATTGGTAGTTAACTGTATCAGATAGAAATGTCTCTCATCTACGAGGCACCATTCTTGACAAAACAGATTAAGGAAGAAAGGGGATATCTGCTTTGGCTCACAGTTTCTGGCAGTACAGTCTATTATGGAAGGGATGGTGTGGCAGCTGGTCCAGCAGGCAACTCTTCATATTGTATCCATCATCAGAGTACAGAGTGATGAGTTAATATGGTCAAATTTTTTTCTTCTACTTCCATGTGGTACCCTAACCCAAGGAATAATAGCAGACCTCAGTAAACCTAGCTATACTTACATTACCTATTTTTGACAAGATTATTTTTCATGGATTTCCTACTTTATATACAGTAACATTAATACAGAATAAAAAAATTATTAATAATCAAAAATCTCAAAACATGTATAAAATTTTATGTGTAGATGCAAAATCCATAGACTTACACTGAAGACCTTAACATGCAATTGATAAGTTCAACTTAGTATTTATTTTTCACTGACAATCTTGGGAGTGTGATAAAAATAGATTTTAAATACTTTATTCTTTAGTTGGAATATAAGTGTCAGTTTCATTGTGAAATATTATACATATATGCCTAATTCTCACCCCACAATCTCCTCTTTTGCCTCCTCATTGACTTTCTACTGTTTTTTTCTTTTTACTGTATTTTTTTTCTAGTTGTGTTAATATTTTCATGAAAGATTAGGAACTTTTTGGTATTTGGGGTAGAATGTGATTTGAAATAATGGTGTGTCAGATAGAAGTGTAATAGAAAGTATTCTTTGGGTAGCACTCTCCTTTAAGAGTAGATTTCTATTTCCTATCATTGTTATTTATTTCGTATTTATTTGTTTTGGGGGAGAAAGTACTCCCTTGGCCAGAAAGAACAGCTGGTATTTTCTATTCTTGGAAAGGATGCCGGGAATAGAAGGACGTGGGTAACTGATGGTATAAACAACTTTGGAATCTGTCTCAGCAGCTGTCACTGCGGTGGGCATGGTGCAATATGGAGAAATCTGTTCTTTGCTGCTAAGGCCTTCTGTATTTTTGGTTTCATGTCTTCACAGCTCTAAACAGTGTATGATTGCTCCCAACATCACAGGACTTTATGGGTTAACGGTCCGAAAGACATTGCGTCTTCCATCTCCCAGCATGTGTGGCAAAGCAAAGGGAAGGACTACTGTCTTCATCTCACTCTCCATATTTCTCTGGTAATTCCATGTTACCTTGTGGTCAAATTAATTTTCCAAAATTTGTATGTTTTCAAAATGCTCTGCTCCCTGGTAAAGTAGTATTTGCAGGAATGCAATTAATTTACAAGTACAAAACAATCAAACGGCTCAAAACTTTAACCAAAATTTTAAAAAGCTCATTTTTTTTCTATGAAGAAATTGCCTGAGGTTTATTATGACAATTTTAGAATGCCTATAAATGACAGAACACAACTGAGTTAATGGATTAAATTAATAAAACTCAATTCCTCAAAATAAACACTGTATTTTATTGTTTTCCTTTTCTCTGTCCTAGTTGTCCTGGAACTAGCTCTTGTAGACCAGGCTGGCCTCAAACTCACAGAGAACCTGCCTCTGTCTTCTGAATGCTGGGATTAGAGGTGTTTGCCACCACTGCCTGGCTATTGAAATGTTTTAATATAGATGACTAAGCATAATTTGACTAGTAGTGTATAGAAAACCAGGCAATATTGACCTCATTTTATAAACAGTAGACTGGATTTATTTGATTTGGGATATTTAATTTGCCAAAGTGGTAAGTGCTTTGGACAAATACTATCTAACTTTTAAATAGTTAACTTGAATAAGACAGTAATTGTTTAGTGCAGTTGCAAACTTTGTACCAAACATGTCTTCTAAAAGTACATGGTAAAATCTCTGTTGAAGTTTGAATGATGTCCAGCTCAGCCACTTCTCTCTAGATATTTTCTTTCCATATGGAAACTTGAGAAGATACTTCAATATACACTGGTTATATACATCATGTAAATGAAAGTGGTGCTCTCTGACTTTTTAGCTGTTCATTCTTTAGGGAAATAACAATAATGGAATGTTTTTTAAAAAAGGTTTGGTTAAAATATCTGAAGAGAACTAAAGAAAAATATTGTTTTATTCAAATATTGATTACTCTTTTATTTCATTATTGTTATTATATGTAATAACAATTCCACTTACTCTAGAAAACTAACTATTAATTTGTGTTTTTTCTTCTGTTTTCCAGTCAATACATAATAACATATTGAAACTCCCTTTTCTGGCTTAGTTGTGCCTGTTAGCTAAGACCATATCTAATCAAGTCCTTGCATCCTCTCAAGTAACAGTCTACTCAAAGTGCTCGTTATTGATGGGTTTTGATCACTTCTTAAAGGTTTCTACCCCATTACAAATATTTAGAAATCTAACCATTGTTCTTATAAAAATAAAATGTTTACCTTTATTAAAAATGAACATATATTTGGAAAATTTGAGAATCAAATTTAACAGGATTTCCGAGGCAACTTCTTTGAGCCCTCCAAGTGAGGAAAACCAATCCTGAAGATACATTAGACAAAGGACATTGGAAATGGTACTTTTTAGTCCAGGATAAAACTAAGCTTCAGGTTTAATATACAATGTGACAAATGTCTCATTTAATTTGAATTCTAATGTAAGATACCAAGATTCAAATTTTAGAAATGTTTGAACAAATTCACTGAAGTTATATTTATGACAACAGTACTAGGAAAGACATTAGAAACAATAGAAAGCACTGTTAAATTAATAACATATGAAGAGTTCCATAGAGAAAGATTTATTTTACAATTGATACCATGAGAAAGATGACACTGAGAAAGCTCAAAGGACAAGATACCTAATAGTGATCACCAATTGTGGTGAGTGTAACAGAAGCAGGACTGAAGGATACTTAATAGTGATCACCATTTTGGATAGATGTAAGAGAAGCAGTATTGAAGGAGATAGATGCTGAACTGGTATTCAGAATTTCCCTTCCTGACCACTTCAGCTGGAGACTCTGAAGTGTATTCCTTGACTGGGTCCCTTTCCTACCCGCCACTGCTTTACTCTGTTGTCTGGCTTAAGGCTTTGTAGTGATGACATACCTTTCTACCTTCAGAGATGGTAGGAGACACTTCTAAACATCTTTTGTCTGGTTTTATCTAGTTTTTCAATAAACGTACTTTGACAAGGAATGAAAATGTCTTACTACTGTTAAATATCTATTGTATGTAATTAGTGACTAATCTTTTGATACTGTAATTGGTACACAAGTTATTCAGCCAACTTTCAACATTATTTTAATAATGGTGATTTGTCTGTAAAGCAATTTTAGTCTTACTGTTAGATGGAAAGATCTCAGAGAGTGTATCCAGTTGTTCTGTACATGAGCCCTGCTGCCTCCCTCACTGCCAACCTCCTCTATCACAGAGGTACAATTTTTATACTCAATAGATTCACAAAAATTGCCACCACGGCCACTCATGTTCTTAATCTATATTTATCTTGTTGTCTTCTGTTGCATGAATTTGAAAATGCTTAAGAGTGGCTTTTCATTATGTAAATTATTTCAGCTAGAATAGTTTTGGAATTCACGTCTGTCCTTCTATTGTCCACTCTTTCCCATAATCTTCTAGCAACAATGGTCTGTTTGCTTTCTACATAGGCTTTTTTGTTTTGTCTCCAGGATGTCATATAGCTGAGATTATACAATAATTTTAAGGAGATTCTTTTCAGATCAGCTTCTTCTCTGCTTTAATTACATGCATTTAAACTGCTTCTTTCCACTTACTTTTTAGCACAGAAAACTATTCCTTTATCGGGATGCACAACAGCTTATACATCATTTCACCTGCTGAGCGCATTTTGTTGCTTCCAAGTTTATGCAATTATGAAGAAAACTACTATGAACATCTGTTTTCAGGCTCTTGTGAAAACCTACACCTTCAACTCATTTATGAAAATACCAAGGTATGTGCTTACCGCATAAGATAGTAAAACTGTATTCAGGTTTATATGAAGCTATTGAATGTTTTTTTTCTTAATATTACGTCCAGAGTAATAGCTTTCCAATTCTTTTTTTTTGTTTATAAAAATTTCCACTTCCTCCCCTCCTCCCCATACCCTCCCATTCTCCCCACTCCTTCTCCCCCCCCCACTCCCTCTCCTCCTCCCTTTTCAGTCCAAAGAGCAGTCAGGGTTTCCTGCCCTGTGGGAAGTCCAAGTCCCCCCCCCCCTCCATCCAGGCCTAGGAAGGTGAGCATCCTAACAGACTAGGATCCCAAACAGCCAGTACATGCAGACGAAACAAGACCCAGTGCCATTGTCAATGACTTCTCAGTCAGCCCCCATGTCAGTCACATTCAGAGAATCCGGTTTGATCACATGCTTGTTCAGTCCCAGTCCAGCTGACCTTGGTGACCTCTCATTCGATCAGTCCCCTTAAATTAGTGGGTAAACGCACCCTTCACGGTCCTGATTTCCTTTTTCATGTTCTCCCTTCTTCTGCTCCTCATTTGGACCTTGGGGGGCTCAGTCCGGTGCTCCAATGTGGGTCTCTGTCTGTATCTCCATTCATCGTCGGATGAAGGTTCCCTCTGGTCCTGCCTATCTTGCTCACGTTTTCCCTCCTTCTGCTTCTCATTTGGACCTAGGGAGTTAAGTCCAGTGTTCCAATGTGTGTCTCTGTCTCTATCTCCATCCATCGCCAGATGAAGGCTCTAAGGTGATATGCAAAATATTCATCAGTATGGTTATGGGCCAAGGCCAGTTCAGGCACCCTCTCCTCTGCTGCCCAGGGAAGAATCTGGGGACCTCTCCTTGGGCCTGAGGACCCCTCTAGAAGCAAGTCTCTTGCCAACCCTAAAATGGCTCCCTTAGTTGAGATATATACTTCCCTGCTCCCATATTCATCCTTCCTCCCCCCCCATCTCATTCCCTCACGCCATCCCCAATCCTCCCCAACCCTTCTCTCTAACCATCTCCCCTTACTTCCAGCCCCCCACACCCCCCGCCGTGCACCCAAGTTTGCCTTGCAATCTTGACTACTTCCTATATCCAGGAGGATAACTATATGATTTTCTTCAGGTCCACCTTCTTATTTAGCTTCTCTAGGAGTGGATTCTAGCCATAGCTTTCCAATTCTTTCTCTGAGTAAATGAGAACTCATTGTTCTCTATCCTCTCCACCACTTGATATTATCAGGTTGTTGGCTTGTAGGTGTTAGAGAGTTTCTCAGTTTTATCGATACTGACTCTCTATTAACATATAACACTCAGTACCTTTTCTTGTTCCCCAATTCAGTATTTGCCTGTTTTGTATTACAGACCTTTGTCATTTCATTTTTGAGTTATATATCATCTTTATGCATTTTTGACTATATCCCATCAGGTATTTCTTTTGGAAATAATTTATTCAAACTCACATATTCTTCTGTTTTTTTGTCTTTAATAAAACATAACTATAAAAACATAATTAAGCCCAGTGTATAGATCAGTATATAGATTGTGTTCTTAGTGGATAGAGTCTTCAGTTTTGTTTAAAACAAAGTCATACTCAAGATAATTTGGATTTCTCTTTGACCAAAACTTACTATAGAATTAAATGAACCCAATCAGTGTGATGCCAATAAAGAACAGACAGACTAATGGGACAATATGGGGTATCCAGGGTTCACACATACATACAGTGAAGTGATTTCGATGTGTCATTGAAGCAGTAGACTGAAGATAACAAGATTTTCAGAAACATTTTTCCATATATCTTCATGCAATCAATGAGTCTGGACAGACTTTAAATGTCCCAAATGACTGTAAAACAGTTCAGAGAGCCAAATGGCTATCAACAAAAGAAATAATAATATTTTTTGCAAGCTTCACAACTTTATTTTGAATTTTCTTGTCATCTCTCAATTTTTTTTTGGATTTCTTAGTTTAAAAATCTGTTTCAATTTTGTCTTAGTTCTATTTTAGAATTTTTTAATGGCAATTTGTTTATTTCTTCTAGTAAAATATCATTTTATTATTTTAACAAGGATTTGCATAACATTGAAAATTTGGACAAAATGAACAAAACCAAGCAAACAAATAACATACTTTGCTAATAGTGATACATGGGTGCAAGGAGTACCCTGATTTGATAACAGCAAACAAAAAAAAAAAATAAGAAAAGTGGGGTGTTTACTCCTTATCTTACTGTCCTTTCTACATTTGTTTTGTCAAGGTATCTAGAAACTTCTTGAGGTTACCCTCACAAGAGAAGACCAGTGACCCCAATACTGAAGCATATGTTGTCATGACTGGGACCTTGATCTCAGTGTGTATTCAGTGCAGGGTTTCAGAGCCAGAAGCTGTTATGAAGAGCACTTGTACAACGTCTACAGTTCACCTTTGCAAAGAATCTGGTTTCTAGTTTTTGAGGCCTCTGTGTTTTAAAATGTTGCATTGTGGAATACATATAATAGTGTTCATTTAAAATTATGGGTTTCATATGACCTTTTCACTCATATTTGTTATATATATTGTTTATATTTACCAATTATTACCTGCTTATCTACATCATCTTTCTTTCTTTGCTAGTGATTCCTCTTTGAGTTTCAAGTCATATGTTACTGCTATAAGTACATATACACATGAACAGAACACTGCCTTTAAGGTCACTCTTAAAAATTTTATATAATATATATATATAATACAAATAAATTTAATAAGTAGTTATGATAATGATTTAGTTTAATAACATTTATTAATAATAAATACATTTTACAAATTATTTAATAGATGAATCTGTTCTCTTGATATTTTGAAATAATATTCCATTAATTTTGTATGGCCAAATGGATAAAATACAAAAGAAAGAGCTGGTGTATCTTTGATTTGTATAATAGATTTTTTAAATTATGTGCATAGACACCACATCAATGAAGATAAAACTAGTCTTTCTTTAAGAAATAAATTTTCAAGTGGCCATAGACAGTATCAGGATTTAATAAAAGCTGATATTCTTGTTTATATGTGATTCTTTTCCTTATTTGTAAGTTTTCTTGTATTTTTTTAAAACAATTCATGGTATTGCTGATGATAAATCTTGGTCACCCATAAAAATAATTACTTACAAAAATCAAAGCTGTTTATGATAAATAAATGTACTAAAATTATTATTTTCAAAATAAGGTTTGTAAATATTTATTTATTTCTCAAATAGTGACCCTGAGATCTCATGTTTAGTCATACTTCTCCAACAACCTCATAATCATATCTGAAAATATATAAACCACAAATGTTAGGTAGACTTATTCTGGTTATCTATCCAGGAACTTCAATTTTAATTCCTAGCTTCTGTCTTGATTTCTAATTACAAATAATTCTAGGAAATAAATGTAGCAATAAGGAAAACACAGTGGCAGTTGCTTGCTTTCCCGACTTTAAGAAGATCCATTGGCTCAAGGACCACCATGAACAAATTAATGTGACAAAGATCATCTTTGCAGAAGGCAATCTATATTTGTCCCCTTTCCTTTAATTTATTTGTCATTGTTTTCTACTTGTTAAAATAAAATATTCATTTACATTAATAGGCAATAATGGTAAATTTACCTATTGTGCAGAAAGAAAATCAAAAAAAAACCATGTCTCTTCTTGGTGACTGGACCCGAATGCATGACGAACGACAGCTTTTTTACTATTTAAAAGTAGCCCCTGACAAATCCTGATGATTCAAATACATTTAGGAATTGTCACTTGTTAAGTTTGTTAGTTTACAGAATTTATTTTGGGCAATACATATGAAAACTGAATGGAAAAATGACCCCATAAGTCTGCTGAACTAAGGCCATAGAGAGAGGGGCTAAGCCTTGCTTCTCAGAAGAGTGAGCAAAAGTCCTTGGAGTTGCTAGGTATGTTAAAATTGTCTGTACATCACCAAATAAAAATAGAGGCATTATATTAAAAAAATAAAAGAAGGTAAAACTTAAAAACTGAAAATTGATGTGTTCATTCATTCTTCATCAATGGAGCTTATAAAGAATAAATCTTTGTGGATTAATACTTCTTAGGGCTGAGGATTAATTTATAGTAGGTGTGATCCACAAAGTGGGATTGAGCCTTGGGAGAGGCAATAAAGTAGGGAAAGGGAATAAAACAAACAAACAAAATAAAACAAAAAACAATGGGCCAAGTTCAAACAGGCAAATCCAGGCTCATCACGAGGAAGAAGCCTGGCAAAAATATAGTGCACATTTTGCTTTAGACTTTGAGTCCTGTTGGCCAGGACTGATGGTTTCTCTTTCAATTGTTCTTTTTCATCACTTCTTTTTTTGCAAACTTTGTTCATATTTGTATATAATCTTTTTCTCTATATAGAAAATTGCATGTATTTCCATTGTACAAAATATCGATTCTGTTTTTACATTGGTAGGCACATATACAGTACGTTTGATCCTATCTACTTCATTGCTTTGTTACCATCCTTTCTCCTCCTTCCATCCTCTGGTGGCCATATTTCTCGGCAAACTGTACTGAATTCTATGCTTATGATTTTTCTATTCCTTAAATTGCTTTCTGCATGTGGATGTGATATTGGCATTTTCAATTCCTGCACATTTTAAATAACATGATGACTTTCAAATATAAAAAAATAGTCACACAAAGAATGTATTCAACATCACATTTTGTCATGTTAAACAAATCTAAAATTTTTGGCTTCTTGAACTTTTCAGAAAATCCAAGTTATACAGAGTGAGAGGTGTGGAAAATAGAAATATGCTTTAAATGAGGAAGGAAGGACTTGAAGTGCAAATGAAAGAGATTTGGCGACCTACTGAAACTGATACACAAAAACTCATTTTGCTGTAGTATATCAAAAATTGATGGGAAAAATCTCCAATAGTACTGGTTTTCAAAGCCACTTGGGATTTTATATGTTAAAGCTATCTCCTTATTACAAGATATTTGTACATTTCTCATTTCTATCTGATAACAGAAGATAAAACAAAACATATGCACTTTTCAAGATACAGGACAGAAAATATTTTATGTGTTTTAATGGAAATTAAGGTCATCCTAGTTTGGAACTATGATGGTTAAATTTCTTTGTCCTGTTAAAAATTTTAGTCAGTATTATATTACACATAGTACCTGTATAACAAGAAACAGTTGCCCTGAAGCATATATTAAAAACAAATTAAGTCTGCAAAATACTTACCAGGCATTGCTTTGTTTTGAGAGCATAATTTGTTTTTAATGTGTGTATTTAACAGAGCATTCTATTTTCCTTTTTGAATGTATGTAGATTGCTTTAACTTTTTTATCAACCTAAATTAAAATTTTACTTACAATTGAGTGCATCTTTTTTTTTAATTTATTTAAGTTGCTTATTTAGTCCAAATTAAAGTGTATGCCTGAAAAGCCCATTTCAAATAATGAGAAGGATCTTTATTTTAGTAGAGATCAAGTACTTGTATTTAAAGCCCATGTGAGTTTTCTCCCTAGCAATTACCTGAAACCTGTCTCTGAGCTTTTGACATTAAACACTTAAGCTCTGCTTCTCGATTTTCAATTAGTATATTCACTATCCTACTCCACATTTGATAAGTTGATTAATGAATCACCAGAGCAATTTCAGTCCTGTCAAAATAATGGAGAAGTCATGCTATTTGTTCTTAGTAACTAAATTGAAGATGTTAATTCAGCCTCCAAGGCAGAATTGAATGTTGGGAATGATTGTATAGAAGAATGTAGACCGGAGAAAAAAGGGGTAGGTATCTGCTAAATGGCACTAGAAAAAGTACTAGAAGAGTAACTCGATGTGAACAGTCTTCAAAGCTTATACCACCCTTACAACAGTTTTTAAAGTTCTGGAATAATGTTATGTAATATTTTTTCTTAAAACATCTATAAAACTTTGTTCCTTATGTGTCCTCCAATTCTTCACATGCAAAGGACAGCTTTAATGGTTTTGTTTGGACAATGAATGCTACCTCCCATTCCCCCCAGGAGCCAATTATTCCTGGTGAAACGTTTGTTTGTTGTCATGTATACAGGGGTTAGGTGACAGACATCACAGGATTTCAAAAGATTTTCCAAGATGGAGGGGAAAAAAGTATTCTTTAAAGCACCATGGAGTCCATTTTTTAAAAAAAACAAAAACAAAAACAAACAAACAAACAAAAGCCTGCTTGGAAAATCTGAGCCACTAATGAAAATATCTCCTGCTTAATGAAGCAAATGAAAAATGGAAATCTCAATGCTTAAAGGAGTTTTGCAGGTGCCTGCAGGGTCTTCTGTTAAAAATGGCTTAGTGAATGAGATGTCAGGCCGAAACTGATTTCTGTTTTAGGGTCAGAATTACCAGCAATACCTGTGAGAACGTGACATACCATGGACTTTATTGTGGACTACTAAAGAATTACAACATAAAAATCACAGGTAAGTTTTACAAGTTTCATAATCTTAAAAACATTTAAAACATCAATGAAAGTGAATATTTCAAAAATGTTATTCTCAAGTTACTACTGGCTAGTTTTAGCTTTGATGCCTGAGAAATTTATAGAGATCAGATTCTGTAGCTCAATATTGTCACTACACTGCCCCATTACCCAAAATTCTCCTCCTTTTCTCAAATATCTTGAAACCTGTAGCCCAAAAGTGATGATGACACCCTTCAATCTCTGATTTCCAACATCCTAACATCTAAGCCAAGGGAACACCAACTGTCCTTCACTACTTCCATGCACATAAGCTGTCTGTATGCTCCTTTACCAGCTCTCAGTTCTTGATTGCACTTGGTTTACTCTAGACTGTCCTTTATCTTTGATGTATTCTTGCCCACTGTGTGTTTTACTTAGTTCTTGACTCTACCCACTCTCCTACGTTTTTTCTTTTCAATGTCTCTTTCTACTTAGTTTCTATTGGAATTGAGGGAGTCTGTCGTTGCAAGAGAACAAGTCATCTGCACCTTGCCTCGTCTGCAGTAAACGTCACTTTCCGAGAACTACTCTTCGGGTTACCTATTCAGTTTGACCGTCTTCCCTGAAACCACTCCCATAAAAGAGCAGCATGGTGTTCTGTATTGTTGTTATTATTTTACAATAATTTATTGGTTTTTAGTTCTATTTATTATATCACATTAACTCATTTATTACAACTTGTTGAATGAAAAGAAAAGGGAATGGAAAGGAAAAGAAAGGACACGACAGCTCCTAGGTATGGTGGAGGAGATAGTTTACAGTAAACAAAGTGAGAACAGAGGTGGATGCGGGAACATCTGGGAGAATCCGAAGTTGACTAGGTCAGAGTGGGCTGGGACTAATGAGGAGGAAGGGGGAGGGGAGAGAAGGGAGCCAGGTGAAGCAGCGGAGTGGAGGGGAGCTAAAGGTACAAAAAAAAGACCAATAACCAAAGTGGCCAGATAATATAGGGATGAGCCTCTGGGGAAAGGGCAGCCCAGGCCAAGGGCTGTAGAGCTCAAGATAGAGTGTCAAGTATGCCAGTCATACCCTGTAACAGATAGTCTCTTTGATATGTTAAATAGACACCCCAGCCATTTTTCCTGGTTTGAAATTTAATACGGCTAAAATGGTCTGATTGTTTATATTTCTAAAGAGAAAGGTTCACAAATGGCAACTGTACTTGACATATAACAACTTGTCATAGAACATTTTATTAAAAAGGACATACATGTACAGGGCAATGAATTTTCATTTTACACACAGAAATTAGTTTCAATAATATGCTAATATGCTTCATTCTAGTTTTTAATTATAGTGATGACTATGCACATTTCAGAATTGCCATGTGACAGTTTGATGGATGCCCACATTACATAGTGTCTAATCAGGGTAAATCTCACAAACTGACTCAAACATTCGTTCTTAAGCCCTTGGTTATAGTTGTTTTCCCAAACATAAACTAGAAGAAATATCCACTGCAGTGATCATGTGACATAGGAATACGCAGAATAACCTATTCCTATGTGACCAATGAGTGTAAGTGAAACTCCATGGGAGGATCAAGGGCTGAATGGAGCTTCTTCAGAAAGGTCAGGAGACTGAAGAAGGCATCAAGGAGCACCAGTATTGACAGAGAATTTACACAGCTGGTTAGTGGCCAATTCATAAAGGGTTTTACAGCTGTGATAGTGAATCGTCTGATGTGGGATTTCCCTATGTATGCTATGCATATGTCGTATTACCATAAAGAAGCTGTTTTGGCCTATGGCACGGCAGAATATTGCAGAGTGGGAAATTCAAGCAGAGACAGAGGAGGAAAAAAAGGAGAGGTAGGCAGACGCCTTGTAGTCGTATAGGAAGCCTGAGCTAATAGGCCAAACTCTGTTGTAATTATTATAGCTTCTGTGTGATCATTTGGGTCTAGGTGACCAGGTCACCAAAGCACAATCTCCATTTATAATCTCCATACAGTATTAGGCTGTCAGAGACAAAGTCAATTCATGGCAAATGCAATTATACAAAACAACCTAAACAGTGTAAATGTAAATTAAATTTTTAAATATTGTAAAACACTGTTCTTTAAGTGCTAAAGTAGTTCTAGGATTACATCTATTTTAATATTTGTTATATTTTAGGGCATATTAAATATGAAGAGATGAATTTCTATTACAGTTGGAATTTTCTTTATGATTATATAGCATTAAGGAAGATAATAAAAAGGTAGATGGAACAGAATGGACCAAGGAACCATACTGGGGTAAAATATGTACCAATCCATTTACTAATATTTTCAAATTTATTATTTAATTTAAAAAATTCATTATAATAAATGTACTTGGAAACGTTACTGTGACTTGAAAAATAAGCTCCACTTTTTCGTTCTTGGAAGTAGTTAAAACTTTTCCTCTTAGCTACTTTAATATATTTTCTGTTTTTCTGCCCAGGAGAAAACACATTCCTTCTTGAAGTTCTCATCAAACGTGTCTGACATTTTCGACTCGGCAGATACTAACTAGTTTTTGTGCTTGCTGTTATTGGTATTAGTCATGATGTTCTGAACAATGATCAGCAATGGCATCAGGTTCAGAGGATTCTATTATGTACTTATGTGACTCTAAATAATATTTTGCAGTTTGTTTCCAAGAACATGATACTCTTATTCTCAAAAGAGATCATATATGCATGTGTGGAAATATACTAAATAATGTGTGAATGAACTTGCAAAGAATGTTGAAAACCAAAACAAAATCCTTATTTTGGAATTTCATTGTGGCTTTTTAAGACATAAAATCAATAATTTAAAATACTGAAACACCATTTGCAATTCACATTGAAGCCTTTATTTCTCTTGCAGGTATTTTTAAAAGCTCTGTGCACCAGAGGAGAAAGAGATATGGCCTTCATCTAAATGCTGCCTTGCCAGTACTGTCTGAAGCAAAAATTTGAAACTAAAATATCTTCTACTCAGTGTATTCTTCCTTTGACCATTATTAACAGCACCAGTGTCACTGTCTAAAAGGTATCTCTGTAATCTCTGTAAAAATCAGGAATCGCAAAACCATACATTGTGATAAGAAAAAGTCATGGTGAATAGTTTTAATATCTAACGATTTTTTTTCTTGAAGCATATGACAAAATCTTTATTTAAATCCAAACTACATAAAAAATCATCCTTTAGCAAACTTTGGATTGACTCTATATGAAATGACGTCTGAAATATGAATGATAAAGCTCAGAGGCACAGGATGAGCATTATTAAAGGAATGCATATCCTTTCCTTATGATGGAAGTAAAGTATCCACAGTGAATGGTATTCAAATGTAATGAAAATGGCAAGTAACTATAGTAGAATAAAATACATGCTAAATTTAATAGACGTAGGAAATTCAGTTTTATTAATTTAAAATTAAATTAGATTCTGGTATTCAGGGAATATTTTTTCTGGTGAAACAATGGCAAAGTGATATGTTCTCGACTTACTTCCTTATTGGAGAAGTGTCTACATATCTGGACATGAAACATAGATTTTATAGAAGGGTTTCTATATATTTATAGAAGGGTTAATTTTTATATTGTCTTATTTATTTATTTATTTATTTATTTATTTACCTATCCTGCCAATGAGGTCCTCTATATTCATTCAAAATAATATGTTTATTTTTCTTGTTCTTTTTGAGGCAGGGTCTTATAAAGTAGTTCTAGTTGTCCTGGAAATCAGTATCTAGAGAAGACTGACCTCAAACTCACAGTGATCACCCTGCATCTGCCTTCCTAATGTGGGGATTAAAAGTATGTGCAACTGTGCCCAACTCACCTAAGATAATTTATATTTTCTTGTTTTGTCCATTCTTATTGAGATAATGTTAATTTTAATTTGTCAGATTTCTCTGATATAGATTAAAATATTCTTGATATTTTCAAATAAGGAAGATAAAATCATGTCTAGGATATTATTGTTTCACAAGAAACTACTCTAAACTCTAGTTGTTTCAGTGTTGAAGGAGGCTGCTTGTTCTTCTGCCTCCTGGCTATCTTAGATCTGAAATAAGCACAGAAACCATATTATTTAAATCACTGTTTGGCCCATTAGCTCTAATTTCTTATTGGCTAACTCTTACATCTTCATTTAACCCGCTGCTATTAATATGTATATCACCACAAGGTCATGGCCTACCAGCAAAATTTCAGCATGTCTATCGCCAGCATAACATCCCTCTGACTCTGCCCTTCTTCCTCCCAGCATTCAGTCTAGTTTTCCCTGCCTACCTAAGTTTTGCTTTGCTATAGGTCCAAAGCAGATTCTTTATTTATTAATGGTAATCATAGCACACAGAGGGGACTCCCACATCACCTCCTTTTTTTGTTTAAATAAAAAGGAAGGCTTTTTAACATACTAAAATTACATATAGCAAAACAGCTATAAAACAAGAATTACAGTTACAATATTTATATCCACTTTATCTTTTATCTTAACTAAGGAAAATTATAACTATAAATCTTCAGTTCCATCAAAGACCTATTACCTAATATATCTATAATATTACCTAAGTAAAGAGGAAGTGCATTGTAAACAACTTCCAAAACTCTAGAATTAACAGAGATATCTTGCTTCCTAGACAGTCACCCAAAGTTTTTTTGTACCTTTGAGGCATCTATCTTCAGCCTACAGGCCCATAGTATCCAGCAGACTTTTCCATGAAGCAAAAAATTTCAAAACAGTTCTGCTTATATGTGCTGTTTTCCAGTCACATTGTTCTCTATCCTACATAATGTCTTGCAGACTCTTTCATGGAGCAGGAACCCTGAAGAATCATCTAACCTTTAGGCGAGTTCAGCAGCCATTGCTCTGTAGGCTCTGCATGTCCAGTTTTACAGCATCCCATGAAGTGGTTCAGGCAAGAGCAGTTTCTTGCCCAAATGACTAACAAACTCCATAAAGAGTCTCTCCAATGCCCATTTTCATCTTGAAGTAGGTTAGTGCTGCCAGGAGCAGATGTGTCTCATTGTCATGTAAGTTCTAAGTTCTTAAAACACTTTAAATGCCATATTCTGAAGGTTTCTGAAAGATTTGAAGAATACCTATCCATCTGAACTACATTTCTGTACTTCTGAAAATCTAACATTATTACAAGCTTGATTATTATAGATGATTATCTATTAACCTATATTTCTTAATTATACATTACATTTTTAAGAAAACTACACAGTCACAATACATTAATCAAGAACAGAAATATACTTATAGCAAGATTGACCTTAAATTTGATTCAATAAACCAAGATTCATACCAATGCCAATCTCTAAAGCAAGTTTCTCCCTAAACTTGAAATTCCCTCCCACATCAAGAAGTCTCTTTCATTACTTTCCTCCTCTACCCTGTCCACAACCCACCTTCAGCACCCAGCCCACCGACCCTGCTCCCTCAAATTACCACCCTCCCATTGTCTCACCTCCACCCCAGCCCTCAGTTCACCCAAGGGAGCTCTTCTATTTCTCCTCTAAGGGAAATCTATGCATCCCTCTTTGGGTCCTACTTGCTATCCAGCCTTTCTGTGGCTGTTGATTATATCTTACACTTTATTTCTAATATCTATGTATGAAAGAGTAAATTCCCTGTTTGTTTACATGGCCCGGGGTTACCTCACTCAGAATGATTTTTTTCTGGTTCATTCATTTGCCTATGAATTTCATGAGATCATTGGCTTTATATCTGAGTAATACTCCATTGTATAAATATACCACATTTTTCTTATCCATTCTTTGGTTGAGAGGCTTCTAGACTTTTTTCCAGGTTCTTGCTATTGTGACTAATGCTTCTATGAACATAGCTGAGCAAATGTCCTTGTGGTATAATTGAGTATCCTTTGGTTATATAACCAAGATTGGTTCAGCTGGGTTTTGAGAAAGACTGTTTTCCAATTTTCCAAGAAACCACAATATTGATTTTCAGAGTGGCTTTTACTCCTGCCAGCAGTGGGAGTGTTTTTCCCTTACTCCATTTCCTCAACATAATGTGTCATCAGTGGAAGACCCCTAGCAACAGTGGAGAGGGTGCCTGAACAGGTCATTACTGTAATCAGATTGCTGACTACTCTAATTAAAATCGGTGTCTTTATCCAGTAACTGATGAAAGCAGATGCAGAGATCCACAGTCAAGTCTTAGGACAAGTTTCTGCTGAAGAAGGGAGGAGAGTTAGTATGAGCCCAGGTGGGTGGGGGGGGCGTCAAGAGACAGCTGAACTGAGCTTGGGGGAGCTCATGGACTCTGGACCAACAGCTAAGGAGCCTGCATTGATCCAACCTAGGCTCTCTCTCTGCGTGTGACAGTTGTGTAACTTGGTCTGTTCATAAGGCTCCTAGCAGTGAGATCAGGACTTGTCCCTGGCCCTTAGCTGGGTTTTGGAAACCTGTTTCTCATACTGGATTGCCTTGCTCAGGCATAATGCAGGGGAAAGTGCTTGGTCCTGCCTCAACTTGATGTGTCATGCTTTGTTCGAGCCCATTGAGCCCCTTTCTGAGTGGAGAGGGAGGAAGAGTGGGTGCGGAAGAGGTATGGATAGAAAAGGGGTTGGGAAGGGGACTGGGAGGAGAGGAGGAAAAGGAAACTTACGTCGGTATGTAAAATAAATGGAAAAATTTTAATTAAATAAAATAAAACAAAGAATACACAAATTAGAAAAGATAGTTTTAAATAATATGTTTAGCTATTGTGATGATTCTCTGCCTTATACTCATTTATTTAATTATTGATTTATTTCACTATAATAAATATTAATGGGCATTTACTTTGTAAACGCAGTGTTAAATTAAATAATTTTATAAAACTGCATTATAAATTGATTATAGATCACTACAACTTTATTATTTTGCTGGTCAGGTCACATCAGTTTCGGCCACTTAAACTTTTTTCCACTGTCTTCTTTCACACCTGACATTTCATTTGGAGTACTTTGTTCTAGTGCTATGAGGTTCTCTGGGAAACTTGCATATTTCCGTCCATACTCATGTAAGCGACAATTACTTCATGGTTTTCAGATTAATGCACTGGGATATGGCATGAGACAGCAAAGTCTGGATTCTAGGCTTGTTATTCACTAGTCATATTTCACTTCACTTCACACTCAAACTACAGTGTAAGGACATGTACTTATGTATACTCCAAAACATACATATATTTAGGCATATTTAATAGATATATATGTATATATATGTATATATATATATATATATAATTGAAAATGTGTGTAATAAGAATTACTTGATGGGACCTACATTAGGGCTTCCTACAATGTCTTTTCGGCATTTAGGTAAAAGATGCCTCCACCTTTCTCATCTCTTCTACTATGACTTCAGAGAGCCTTATTTTAGGAAACAATCCACCCCACTGTTTCTGGATGTCTATTGCCAATTTGTATGTATTATTAGGTAACCGTTACCTTGCATATCTTTTTGTGTTGAGAAAGGTCTTCTTTATTATCCAAGCCAGGCTTTAAATTCTCAACCTTACTGCTTCACACTTCTAAGTGCCAGGATTATAGGAGTACACCTCGATACCTGGTGTTATCTCTCCTATGAATGTCAGATTAGCAATTATATTTCTCTGCTGCTTTGTGGAGAAAACTCATATGTTTAGTGTAACCTTGGACTTATCAAAGTAGACTATATAGTCACTGAAAAGTGATTACCTTTATGGAAAAAAAAAAGACAGCAATCTCAGGAAAGGCAAATTATGATCAGAAATGTTCCATTTTGTATTGGCTAATTTTGGATTGTCAAACTCAGCAGTATCTTCCAAGCATTAAATTAAAAGCAAATTAAAATGCATACATCTCTGATATCAATTATTCCTAAACTTATTCCAAATTTTAAATACATAAAATAATCTTCAGGGACAGGAATTGACAAATGGCCAAGAATATGTACTAATATGTGACAGTAAAGAGGAATAAAGAGTAGATGAGACCACAGAGTTGGTTTGGTAGATATTTGCTTGCTGAATAAAACCTGAGTTCATATCACATTGTAGACATGGCACAAACAAAAGTGCCCATAACACCTGAGCTGAAGTGGAAGGTAATATGAAACAGAAGATAACCTGGAATTGCTGGCTTTGAACATCCTTTTGAGTCTAGTAATCTGTGTGTTAAAAAAAAAAAACAAGATGTAGAGTGAATATTCAGGGAATCTGGTCTTATGTATGGGAATTCACCAACCACACACACATCACATACATACACTTATCACACATACACATGTGCATTCCACACACACACACACATGAAGGAAGCTTAAAAAATATCTATTATCTTCTATGTGAAAAAACTAAGACTGGAAAAATGGTGATATTAATACACATGATAGTACATAATGGGGAAATTTCATGGGGTCACATCCCTAGACAGAGGAATACAGAAAAAATATTCAGTGAGTTATTCATACACATGTACCTGTGCTTCTGCTGGGAAAAATAGGGTTCAGGTATCAACATAGCCTAGGAAATAAACATTGATCTGTTATTTAACGAGTAACTAGTAGTTGAGGGATCAAGAAGATGTATATGATTATGCTTAGTAAGAATCAAGTTATTGACATTGTTCCTTGCCTAGTATTGAGGTGGCGGCATATGGCTAAAATGAGTGAGATCTTAGACCCATTTATATGTTTAATGACCACAAACCAAACAATCCTTCTCTATACTTCACATACTTGTTTCCTGTACATTTAGCCACAGGTATTCTTCTGAATGTGTTTTGTTATGGGGAATGGATTTTCCACTATTACAAGTGTTGAACATCTTGACCATTTTGCATTTATACTGTTGAGAAGAATATGATTATTGCCATTTACATATCCTCCAACAGATAGGACTTTATTTTCTTGGCTCAAGTTATTATTATCATTCTCAGGCCCATATAGTGTGTATCACCTACATTGGCTTTTTTATATGTTCTTTGCAGAAAGTCCAGTGTTTTGATGGTGTTTACTAGTCTCATGCTGAGGTTGCTTCTATAATATTGGACTGAGGGGAGCAAAGTTCACCATCCCCTTTTCCTTCCTTAAATAGAATATTTCTACTTTCTTATCTATAAATAAATAACAGTGCCTGAACCATTTCATGGTAAATGTTTACATCTTAAAACATAGAGCGTGTCCTTTCTAAAGGAACTGCTTATAGGGCCTTTGCAACAGCTCTTGTTTTGTTGTTCTGAAGTTAGGAGCCTAATTGTCAACGTAAAACAGTGAATAATTTGCTAGGCCAAGGCTTGCTGCATTCTTTCACTCATCACAGTTCAGTGGTCTTCTGTTGCAAAAATCTGATGCCAACACATCTGACTGCTGAAATACAATAGGACTGATACAATATGAGATGTTTTTTAACCATGTTTAAATAAAGTAAGAATGGAAAACCTTTAAAGAAATTTTTAAGTAAAGTAGTACATTTTAAAAACAGTAAACATTAACAAGCATTCTCATTAATTTTACTTATTTATTCAATTGTACCATTTGATCATTGGTGGTCTAGGTGTATGTGAAACAATTTGGAAGTGCACAAGATTCTTCATAAAATGGGGATTCAAATTCAAAGGGAAAACTGGTCTTTTGGGTCTCAAAGAGAGAGTGGAATTGATTCAGTTAAAAATGAAAACTTGAGGCAGGCAGTGGTGGCATGTGCCTTTAATCTGAGCACTCATGAGGCAGAGAGAGGTGAATCTCTGTGAGTTTGAGTCCAGCCTGTACTAAAAGAGCTAGTTCCAGGACAGGCTCCAAAGCTATAGAGAACCCCTGTCTTGACACCTGCAACCCCCCCCGGCCAAAAATATAATAAAAATAAAAACTTGGTGTAAGTAATTAATAGCCTAGCTCATCAAAATAAATAAGTAGTGAGAGAAATTGATGGTATATAGGTGATAGATAGATAGATGATAGATAGATAGATAGATAGATAGATAGATAGATAGATAGATAGATAGATGAAAGACAAGAAATAATATCCTTTGAGAATTTTTAGTATAACCCATTAAAAATTGTTTATAGAATCTCTCTCTCTCTCTCTGTCTCTCTCTGTCTCTCTCTCTCTCTCTCTCTCTCTATACATATATATATATATATATATTAATTTACATGTGTTTACCAGCACCTTACAGTTTTCATCAGATATTTTTGATTGCTTAATCTTTGTTCAGGAGCACCAATTAAGGAAAACTTTTGTATGACAGTACCATAATAATCAAAGCTGTAATTTACCAAAAAATTATCTAAATATATATCCCTAATACAATGTAATTTTTGTGTTTTCTAAATTTTCATGACATTTCTACCCATTGAAACACATATGTATATACATATGCATGTAAGAGCTTTGGTCTGTATGCAGACATTGAATGATGAATATGTTAGATAAATATAGACAGTGTATATTAGCATTAATGCATTTTCAAATTTTCAACTTCCACATTTATAATCGATTTCAGGCTTCTTTGTATAGTAATCTTATCAGAGTTAAAACCATTAAACATTCATATAAAATGCAATAATACTGTTGCAACAGCTTTTTAATTCAGAATATTTCCCATCATGAAGATTAATTAAGACTTTCAATTTTATTATGCATATGTCTGTACTGGTTATTTTCTCATTGTTGTGTTCAAATCCCTAACAGACACATCAAAAGGTCAATAGGGTCTATTGTGGCTTACAACTTGAAATGATAAAATTCATCAGGGCAGGAGAGTGAAGGTGTTCTCTATATAGCATCCACAGTGAAGAAAGAGAAAGAGAGGAAAAAGCTCTGCTTTTATTTTTCTTCTATTCCTCTGCAAATCCAATGCATGAAATGATACTGGCCAATTCTTATAATGAGTCTTCCGAAATTAGTTTAGCCAGTCTAGAAACTCCTCATAGATATGTGTAGAAGTTTTTCCCTAGGAGACTTAGATTGTGGAAAATTAGTAATAGTAACCATCTCAGGATCTCATTGTATAATTTCATATATATGCATATTATATACATAATACAAATATAAAATATACATAATTAGAAATACTTGTGTCGTTATATGTGTGTGTGTGTATTTACATGCAATTGTTCATATTTACATGTTGTAAGGTAGAAGTTAATTCTAAAACAAGGCTCAAAATATTTCTCTTTGGAAGTGCATTTACCAATCAGGTACAAGTCCTTAATTGCTATACTGAGTACCAAAAATTAAATTGAAATACAGAGATAAACAATATTTGCAATCTTCTCAATTGTGTGGTACCTGTGTGGTAGAGAAAAGGATAAAACCCAGACAACAGACAGAAAGAATATGTAGGTGGGTAAGGAGACCAAGAAAATTGAGTGCATACTTCTCTGAATGAAATAAGAGAAACTATTCAAATTTAAGATATTTTCAGTTTAAACTTTAGCAAAAGTTTCCTATATTGCTAATGGAAAGTCCAATTTTTGACTTGCATGAATAATTTGAAGGATCTGCTTGAGAGACAGGGTGACTAGTTTAACAATGTGTTCTGAAACCTAATTTTGAAAGACTCAGTGAACTCTCTGAAGTTGTTAACGAGGCATGAGAAAGCAAGTTTGAAACTCCGGATATATGTACCAGTCCAATTCATGAATTTTCCATCTCACTGATTTCTAGTGAAGAGGAAAAGAGTGAAGTACTCTTTTTTTTTAAAATACAGTATTCTGTATTGGAATTTTAATTAAAATGTGATATAAATCTCTTCTAAAGTAAAGGACAAGTAGTATGCAAATGAAGAGAGTTCTAATGAAACTTTGCAAACACTGGATGTGTTACTGTAACTGAACTATTGGTGTAGAAAAAACTTGTTTTTACACTATTTATTTTATAATCATTCCAAAGAGAACTTTTAAACCAAATATGTGTTATCAGCACAGTTAAGAGATTCACCATTACTATTTTGATAGCCACAAAATAAGAAATTTTAACAATTTATTTCCATCATTTAGGATAGTAAATTGTAGAATAGCTTCAAAAAAATCTTTTATGGTATGAACCTACAGACATGATCTCCTGAATAGGATACATAAAAATACATTAAATGATGAATTATAGTATAAATAAGTATATTTATAATTTTAGTATTTTTATATTATTTAAATCTATAGAATTTACTCTGGATCATGTATATTAATAAAAATAAAGGCCCAATTCCATGATATTGCAATATATACATTTAATTGGACAGTGAAAATCACAAAATAATTCACGCATTTGATTTTATTGTATGTCAAAAATATAATTATCCCACTTTATTATTTATCTGCTTACTAAAGCCTAGTCATTCTTTAAGAATGATGTTAAATGCACTATTTTCTTTCAGGCTGACCTAAATAGGTCAGAATTAATGTTTTATTCTGACCTTATACTGTACTTTGTATCTCTCATAGCATTTGAGTTTTATTGGTATTTGTTTATGCTATTTCAGTAACAGCCTTTTTAACAAAGAACTATATATGAGGCGAATGCTTGTATGTGGCAAATGTACAAAGGAATAGCTAAATGAAATGTCTAAGCACCATAGCTGGCTCCTTATAACTAAGAACCATGTTCAACAGTATCTCACATTGTCATGGGACCAGAGGCAATTTATTATTCTTTGTGACACTTCCTAACTAGTCAAAGTATGTACGTACTGAAAATCAATAAATTTATTTTTAATTAATATTTTATTCAAAATTTATTGACTATATTTTAGATTAAAAGTATAATTTTCTGGAGTATGTCTTTCTCTCAGGCATATTTCATTTTGCATAATGTCTTCTAGGTCCTTGAATACTGTAGCAAATGTGAAATCACCTTTTAAAGACTGAATAATGTCTACTCTATGCACATATGGAGAACTGTATTTATTCACTTTTGAGTGAATTGAGAGGTGATTTCAATATCTCACCCACCATAAAGCATACTGACATCATCACATTCATGCCACATCTTCAGAAGGTGTCAACTGAAAATAATTTGTATACACCAAGGAGGGATTCCCAGAGCTTACGACAATTCAATTTTAGTTAAAACCTCTACACAACTATTTATAATAATTGTGCCAAATTCTGTGACCAAATTGTGCTATTATTTTTTCTCACAACCTTGCCATCTTTGTTGCCTTTAGAATTTGTACTCTAGCTATCCTATTGTTTGTATGCCAGAGAACCAAGAAGTAACTTATCACTACTACTGAGGAAGAAATTGGCTGAGTGCGGGAGTTTTCTGCAAGGCTGACATATAAAGGCCTTTGGCATCTAATATTACTGCATTATAGTGGAAGACTTTAAGAGACTGAGGATACTCATGAGTGTGCTTATTTATTTATATTTTCAAATGCTAGTAGTCCAAGGTTGACTGTAATGATCTTTAATTGAAAAGAAAAGAAGAGTGAATAGCAAAACTATTGCCTGTGTTTAAACTATATAATTATATATTCACCTAAGTAGACTCCTTGGGAGAAAGTCATGTATTCCATTCCAAACTATGGCAATAAATAGAAAAAGTGAAAAACTATAAGGCAAATGTTATTCTATATTAAAAGGCTATGGGAGAATTGTGGAGAGAAGAATCAAATGAGGATGACAGAAGGACATTAAAATATATATGTATATACATAAAAGTTAAAATGGAGTTATACCATAACAGGGCAATAATACCAATACTAGATAACACAGACTACAAAGGTCAGTTTATGAACTGGTTGCTGGGCAGTGAGACTTCAAAGGTTATCAAATATTACAGGCTACTACCAATGCTGTTAGAACCATTTAAGGCTTGATGGTAAGACATTATTGCTGAAGACACCACACAGAGTTCAATAAAACATGAAGAATCAATTTGGTACTGGCAGAGAGTATTATCCCCACTGGAAAGTCTTTAAAGTGCTAAAAGATGGTACGCATTGCTACCAGAGAAGAAAATCAATTATCTTACAAAGCTGTGAACCCTGTGAGCCTACAATGACTGGCCTACTAAGACAGGACCATTGGTTTAATAGTCATATCAACATAATGGGGGTAATCACCAACACTCTGATTAGATTTAAGCCCTGCTTCACAAACTAAAACTCATACCTAGCACCATTATTAGACCAAGAACCTCTGGCTAGAGATTTTATGAACACTAAGAAAGAATGCATTACTACTATTCTGCTAAGTGAACACAGTGTTAAATCCACCCCTGATGGCTTACTATTATACCCACATATTTTGAGACTTTGAGAGTTTTATCGCCTTATCCAATTCCAGTTTTCTTTCTTTCTCCCTCTGTTTCATGCTTGTGGTTCAAGATGTAGCTTTTAGTTTTCTGCTCCCACCATCATGTCTGCCACTTGATACCATGATGGACACTTTTCCCTAGTAAACATAAACGAAAATGAACTCCATCTGTCATAAATATCTTTTGTACACAATGTTTTATCATAGCATATATAGCAATCTGTCCTGGAACTAGCTCTGTAGACCTAGCTGGCCTCCAACTCACAGAAATCTGCCTATCTCTGCCTTCCAAATGCTGAGTTTAAAGGCATGCACTGCCATACCTAACCCAATTAAATCTTTTTAAAATAAGCACATACACACATTATATGTATATATACATACACACATATACATTTATATATATTTGGTTTTCATGTGACTTCATCACATATACTTAATGCTATTTATCCATCACTTTCTTTTCCATAGTCACCCAATCTCTTCTGCACTTGAACTTACCTCTCCATTATTCCACTTTTATGAGAGAGCTTTTATCAAGAATTTAAAGAGTTTCTACTGTCACTTGAAATCCTATAATAACAAGTGGTAGGTGAAGTTTTCTCATGGATATTTTGAAAAACAACTTGGCTAATTGTGCAGAAGAAACATAAAAGAGCCATTAAAATGATTCATAAATAAATTCAAGTGGTTTAGCTCCATTGGGGATAGGAAGAGGGCATTTGTAAAAGTAGCAATATAATTAACAATAAGCAGTATACGTAGAGGGAACTAAGAGAGAGGGTTTATAGGCAAAAAAGAAGAGACAGAATGAGTCATGTTTAGAAACTGGTTTACTGATTTAGAATGATGATGTGGTTTCTAGCAATGCTATATTGATGACAGATATAAATATTAAGTGGAAAACTTTTGTAATCAACCGGAACTGCATTTCACTCAGTAACTATGTCACTATATTCAATTACTAAGGCAGCTATTATGTGTCCTATGTCTTTATTAGATTTAAGACATCTTTACGAGACATATTTCATAATTTGAAGCTGCGAGAAAATGTGTGACTGACCATTGAAACAGAATATGAACAAAATATTCAATAAGAATGTATTCTAACATACATTTTACCTGCTAGGTTTTAAGAATTTATTTTCAGACAAACATAAGTTTGTGGTTTATGATTAGAATTTTTTAATGTATCCCACAAAAACTGAGATTATTCATTCTATAGGAAACAATTATTTACAAAGATTGCTTGCCATATTTTCTAAAAAGCAAATACACATTCATATACAATAAAGGAAATAGTTTAGTATCTAGGCTTTACATATCTATTAAATCATTAATTCTGTAATCTCAAGTGTCTGAAAATGAAAAAAATCAAAGGAACAATATTGTATTCTCATTTGTAGTTATTTCTAAAGATACTGCACTTATATGACCAATACATTCAATTTATTATCATTAATATGTCAAAATACTAGTTGTGGCTAGAATTAGCAAACTGAAAATATTCTGTGTGCTGCTGTTCAGAAAATGAACCTCTTTAGAAAGCTAAGATAATCAGTAGTTGGAAACAACCTACATGTTCGTCAACAGAAAAATTGAGAAAGAAAATATGGTACGTTTACACAATGGGGTATTACTCAGCCACTAAATATAATATCATGAAATTTGCATAAAATAGAGGTACTAAAAAAAATCATTCCATTTTAAGTATTCCAGGTCTAGAAAAAAATAAATATGTGGACAATATCTGTTAAGTCAATGATAACCAAGCAGCAGTTTTCAGAAAGTATGTACAGAATAAGGAGTAGAGGATACAGAGAGATCTCCTTAGACTAGGGACATAGAATAGACAATTATCGATGAATGGGGTGAGTTGGAGCAGTAAGACCAAGTAGGGAGTGGGAGAGAAAAGAAGGTTGAGAGAGGAAAGTCATGAAAAAACAGCTAACATTAAGGCCAATGGTGGTGTAGCATGTAAACCTAATACAGTAAATGCTTCCTAAAATATATACAAATATAAAGGTGATCTAAATGAAATCACCAAATAATGTAGACGAGAGACTCCCAACTTGCCATCCCTTGTTACCTAATGGAGTTTTCTGTACCAGAATTGCATTATATCTAGTTGAGTTTTGTTTTTTTTTTTAAAACAAGGTTTCTTTGTAGCTTTAGTGCCAGTTCTGTAACTAGCTCTTGGAGAACAGGCTGGCCTCAAACTCACAGAGAGCTGCCCACCACTGCCTCCCAAGTGCGGGGATTAAAGGCATGTGTCACCAACACCCTGCTGATAACAAGTCTTACTGGTGAGAACAATACCTAAACATCTCATTGTACATGGAAATGTTGGATTAGTGCCTAAATAGAGTCTTCACTCCTGTGTTCCAGTGTCTTTGATACAGGAAGGTACTATGAAACCTTGCAAAAGAGAAATGTAAGCACCTAGCCAGACACAAAACTTCTGATCTTCAATAGTGCCTACAAGATATGCTAAGCAAATGGTGGCACAAACTTTGTTGGAATAACCAACCAATAACATATTTGACTTAAAGCCAACTCCATGGGAGATAGAACCCACACCCAACAATGCTTAGGTTACCAAGGACTGGAGACAGGACAGCCCAGGGACTTGGGGTAAAAACAAATAATACTAGTCTGAAAAACAAAGAAGCAATCGTAAAAAGTAGTGATTAAATGACTCCTAAATGCATTATTGTATACTTATAAAACAGTGTCTTGTTTAGCCACCATAAAAGGAGCTTCTTCCTGAAGCAGATGAAAACAAATAGAGAGACAGTTAGATGAGTGAAAAGCCTTGGAACATTCATCCCTAAATCCTTTTAATATCTACCCTCTGAGCTCAGGGAACCACAAAAAATAAATAAATAAATAAATAAAAATAAAAATAAAAAAGGCAGAAATTGCTTAAAATCCAAAGGAGATGGAGGATGCCAAGAAAACAAGGTTCTCTAAACCAACAAGATCAAAGATCATATCAACTCACAGAGACTGGATCAAGATACAGACTTTCTGCACAGGTCTGTGGAAGTTCCTCTGCAAAGGCTCCCAGTTCAACGTTTTTATGGCATTCCCTAGTGTGCGAAAGAATGGGTCTGTCATTACTGGTCCTTTTCTTGTGGTCTTTCCCTTCTGTTTGTCTTGTGTAAGACTTATGTGACAAATATATTTTATTTATTATATTTTTGTTATATTTTATTATTTTCCTTTAGTAGCCTGTTTTTTTTTTCTTAAAAAAAGGCAGAACAAAGAAGGGAATCCAGATGGAGAGAATGCTGGCAGAAACAGGAAGAAGATGGAGAGGATACCATATCAGAGTATGTTATGTGAGAAAATAATCTTTTTTCAATGAAAATAGGAAGTATAAACTAGACAGGAATGATGGCTCAGTGGTTCAGAGTACTTGTCATTGCTGAAGACCTGGGTTTTCTTCCTGCTACTGACATGGTGTCACAACTCCAATTCTTGAGGACACCAGACAAGCATAGGTTGCACAGATAAAAATGTAGGCAAAGCATTCTTACTAACAGAGTGAAACAAATAAATATGTAAAGCTTAATAAAATCATTCTGTCAGAGACCATGGAAATATTCAGCATATGGCAATTGATAACTCAGATATCAACCCACCAGAGGAGTGATGCTGACGAAGGATAATCCTGCCCATGCAAGGCCTTCAGGATCATTGACTCTGGAATCTGTTGTTCACTTTGTTAAGGCAGCTAGTATCTTCCAATACCTGCATTGTGGTGTGTAATCTCATGTGACGTCTGTATGTAATCTCATGATTGTATCTCAGTCTTATGGGCACATATATCTATGAGTGGTAGGAAGGTGACTTTTCACTTAGCTATATAGAGTATTATACATATATAGACATTATATATATATATATATACACACATAGAATATTTACTGGGACATGCTTCATACAAAATGACTGTGGACACTAAAATCCCTCCCTTGGTCTTTTACTTAGACTATCTGCACACAATTAGCTCACTCTCCCTGGAAAGCAAGTCCAAATTAGAATAAAAACTTTTTGTAGATATATCCTAAGCTTAAACCTACAGTTATGCTCAAGGTCAGGGTCACAGATGTCCAACAAAGGTTTCTACACAAGACACCCTAAGAAAAGCATGCCAATTTTTCACTTGCCAGTCTGCTAACAATAGACCTATGTCTCAAAGTCTGTCAATGGGCCCTGCGCCTCCCCCTAAATCTGGTTACAGTTTTACTCCTGAAAGCTTGAAACTTTTGTGTTGTCATGGCAATGATTCAACTTCTTATAGGTTATCCTAGGAAGATGCTTTGGATAATTGAAAAGTAAATCTTGTAATTTCTTTATTGCTTCAACGCTTCTGGGAGAAAGAGATTTCAGGTTAGAAGAACAAAGCTGGAAGAAGAAGCTAGGGGGAACTAGAAGTAGGACCGGAGAATTAGAATGGAAGCAGAACAATAAAGAGACTGATTCGATGAAAGCAGGTATGAGAAAGTTTGTTCGCCCTCAGAAATTTTAGCTTGCTACTTCTTTGAACCCTGAGAAGGCCTTGGGGCTGGACCCCAAAGGCTTTAGTTGTAAGTCAGAAGTCAAATGGCACTTCTCATGTCTTGTGTTGGGGAGCTTGTTACTTGATAACTCTTTTCAATTATTTTTATGTTTGATATTATTATATAATTAAAACATTTGTCCCTTTCCTTTCCTAATTCCAAACCTCCACCCTCCATCAAATTCATGCTCTCACATTTCACTAATTGTTACAGTAAGCATATGTGCATAGATACATATTCATAAATATAACATATTCAGTCCATTAAATGTTGCCTGCATGTATGTTTTTAGTACTGTCAGTTCTGTACTAGACATTTAATTCTTGTGCTCTCACTGTGAATAGCTGCCTCTTGGACAGAGCATCATTTCATTTAAATTCCTTAAGTATATTTATATAGAGACTTATGATTATATGCAATTTTATGTATATACCTAATAATTTCTTGTTACTTTAATAAATCGTTAATCCTGCTTACTTTTCTTCTGTGTTCATCTCCATCCCCTCCTCCGTTTTACCCTCCAAACTTTTGTATACCAAATTTCTCATCTCTATTTCTGTGCCTCTAAATGTCTTTCTTTTTATTTCTTGCTTTCTGAGTTGCTCCAGTGTACATACTCACTACTGTGGATTTGGAACTATGAACTTAAGACTACCAAAGCATTATAGGCTGTTGTTGCTGTCCTTGATTGCCTCCCTGAGTTTGAAGGTAAGTCCATATTGGTGAAAATACCGTGTAATTTGAACTAAAAACCTGTAGGAAACCAACTGGTTCTGACCTAAAAGCTTCGTCTCTAAGGAGTAACTTTCATTGTACAAAAGGCATTATGTAAGCTCTCACTGAAGAGAAGCAATCCCTAGCCTACAGAGCCATGATGCTTATGTCCTAAAATAATGGTCATCATGACACGATATCCTTAAGGGTACATTAGTGGAATGTATACCTTAGTGATAACTAACAGCTCTTTAACTGAACTTAAGGCCTGTTCAACAAGAGGATATTTATCTCCAGTACCCTAAGTCTAGCCGACTGTTTGACTGATAAAGTCAGGACCCTTGAAAAAGTCCTACATCCACTACTCTACTAAAACAGCATAATTCTTAAATATCTGTCTTTATACTTATAGATATGTATAGGTCTCGTCCCTCATCATAGAAAAATTTCCTTCAACAGAGGCAGATTTTTACAGAAAACCACAACCAAATGCAAAGGACAAGTAATTATGCAGTACCCAGTCTCAACTGACATATCTACCACATAAATCCTACACCTCGGGCTCTGGGATCACAGTGAAAGAGGTGGCAGAAAGACTACAAGATTCAGAGAAATAAGAAATTTTCTGTACATTCATGTCTCCTAGCAGTATCAGCGAAGGCACACTTATGAATTCTCACTAACAAGGCTGCTTATCAAGACATGGACAAGAATGACACCGATAGATTAATAAACACAAAAGAGGAAAATTTCATGCAATTTCAATCTTAGGTAAAGGACTTCCAGCAACTAAGGAATGCTGAGAAATGGAAAAACAGCCTTCCTTGAAGAAAACCCTACAAATTTTTGCCCAATACCAAATTATCAACCCTGAAATTATATACCTACACGTCTTCACACCCATCCCCCCACAATCACAGAAAAAGAAACAAAGAAACAGAGACAGGAAGAGACAGAAGGACAGATAGACAAAAGGAGAGAGACTTAAATATACAAATACAACCTGGTCAGTTCACACAAAGTCCAAATATTCACATATATGTATATATATATATATATGTGTGTGTGTGTGTGTGTGTACGCATATGTATTTCCCTTTTACATATACGTAACAAACAAAGACAGGCCATAAACTTGAGAAAGAACAAAGTGGGGGTGGAGCATACGTGGGCAAGGAAGGATGGGAGAAAAATAGAAAAGAATTATATAATTGTACTTTACAAAAATTGCATTTTAAAAATAAAGTGCTAATTATAGTAATAATACCTTTAAAGCCTGCTGTTCTTGTTAAAGTTACTGTTACTATGATGAAACACCATGACAAAAGCAACTTGGGGAGAGGAGAGCTTATTTGGCTTTCTCTTCCACACTGTTGTGCATCACTGAAGAAAGTTAGGACAGGAACTCCAACACAGCAGAAACCTGCACACAGGAACTGTTGCAGAAGCCGAGAAGCAATGCTGCCTACTTCCTGTCATGACTTTCTCAGACTGCTTACTTATAGAAAGTTGAATCACCAGCCTATGGATGGCACTACCTACAAGGCTTTGGGCTCTCCCACATTCATCACTAATTGGAAAAATGCTCATAGCCAGATCTGAAGGAGTAATTTTTTTCAACTGAGATTCACTCCTTCCAGATTATTCTAGTTTATGTTAAATTAGAACAAAACCATCAAGCGCACCTAAGTAAATTTTATTGTAGCTTTGATGTTTCTATTTAAGCAAACATTGTCATATTTGTGCATTTCTTGCGTATTGAATGAAGTTCTATTGATTGAGAAGACACTGCTCTTACAGAGTACTGAGATAGAGTAAGGGCATGTGACTTTGCCTTAATCCTAGCATGAAATACAGAATGCACAGACATTTACTTATTTCTTTATGTGTTTCTGTTGATTATTTTGTATCAAATTGCAATTTGTTTTAAATATAACTAATTGACTACTTTTACACTAAGAAAAATCTCAATTTATTGATGAATTGTTTTATTGACTATTGCATCTATGTAAATGAACTATACTTCCATAACCATTTATTTGTTTTAAATCCTCATTTCCCTAATACTAGAAAATTTTAAATTTTCTAATAAGAAATTTTCAATTTCAAATTAATTTTTTATAGAATACAAGGTGTTAAAAATATTTTTTCTTTCTATGTAAATGAGCCATTATCCCAGATCCCATAGATAAATGATCTCTAACGAAACTCTGGTGAAAATACTCTGTTGTGTTTTCTTCACTGCTTGTTCAATATCTGAGAATTTTTCACAGTCAACACAGAGCAGAACCATCTCCCCAATGAATTCTATGCCTGTAATCACTGCCATAGTCTGCTATTAGTGACCTCCATTATTTTTGAGACATAGATTAAAAAGAACCAGGCAAAAATTGATGATGAGAAAGAGTATTGCGACTATGACATTTTGAAGATTTGTACGAGAAAAAAAAAAGCAAGGAAAGACATGTGCTTGTGTGTGTGAATTACTATTTTTGTGACTATAAAAAAATCAGATTGAGAACACTATAGTATAATGACTATATGTAAAGTACAGATTCAGAATAATCACCCTGCTCTGGCTTCCTCACTAATTAGTGTGTTTTTATTACCAGAGTTAGCCAAGCAAGATCACATTACCATGTACAGGCGATTTTATTGAAGCATCATGCTCTCAAAGAGGTTGGCCTCACAGACCCCTATAATCCATTCAAATTAAAAGATTCTGTGAATTAAATGCACACAGCAGTCAACTGTCCTAGAATAAAAGTAGCCCCTCGGGCTCTTCTCTCATTCCCCTTCTTTTTCTTAATTTCTATTTAATCTAAAGTACAGTTTGCTCAGAGGCTATGTTCTTTCTATTTTGAGTCAAGCAGGATGGAAACCTGAGACTAAGAGCTAGAGGGGGACTCCATGGCTCATTTACCTGGGGAGCAACCCTAGCACTCTCATGTTGTGTCTCTTTATGTAGCAAAAAGACAGACTTAGCCTCTGAGCATATCTTTAACTTATTAATAAGATTAGAAATTATTTCATATTCAGTGACTATATCCTTACAATAAATTTACTGCAAATGATTAATTGGTTCAGAACCCCACCTAACTGTTTTAAATACTTCAGAAATATTTGTAATACAGTTCTTTAAATTTACAAACTTGAATATCAAATTCAATACATAAGTTGCATAGACTCATGCCTCCCAAATGTGTCTGATCTATTTGACAGACATCATACACCGTGCTCTGATTATCCTTTACTTCCCTTAAAGCCTGCCTTCTCACTCCCTAGTCATCATGCCACACTCTGTCCTTCAAACATCGACATCAGACTGACTTTCAGGTCGGCATTTGTTATCCAATTTAATTTACAAACCGATTCCCATTGTTCTTGTGTCTGTGAAATATGTCATGACATTTTTAGTCTCTTCTAGGTAACAAATATGTTGGATAGTAGAGAAGGTATATCATTCATTTTTTAAATGAGATAGCATTTAAGAGGAAAGTAATTACCCTTTGATTTACATACTTGTCTTATCGATTTTGAATTAACAGTAAGTATTGTTTGAAAAACTTCACGATTCAGCTGAGGTCAATTTTAGAATTTGTCATTGTATTTCCTGTTCATAGATTCAGATGCCATCTAAAATACCTAGAATGACGAACATTATTGAAGACTTCCAAATAAGGAATTTTATGGTCAAATCAGTGTTTTAAATATCATATAATTAATATGTATCTACCACCATTACTAGTCCCAGTGCCACCCAAGTTAATCCCCTATCTTTTTTTTATAGACCTACTTCTTTTCATTATTATCTCATTTAGTGACAAAATAAGTTTCATTATGCTTGTTTAATGAGCTTCATTATGGGTGAGAGTTTGTTTACAGGATAATGTGAAGCTTATCAATAACTATACTACTGTAAATGATATCAATTGTTATAAATCCTGGAAGACATAATGTGTGAGCCCTCTCCATCCCGGGACAGTGTGTGGACTAGTCTAATCTTGGGAAGATCTTGTACAGATAACGAAAGGTGCTGAAAGCTCAAGAATACAAAACCTATACCATGCACTAAAGTCAGCATTCCGCAGGACTTGCTCCCTTATTTCAACATTTCTGTTCTTTCTTTCCTTTGTTCTGTGATTTCCCCTCAGGTTTGGAGGGGTGTTAGACATGCCCCATTTATAGCTTGGCATTAAACAATTAATTGTCTCTATACTTTGATCAGAATTGAGTCTCTGGAGTGACTGCTGCTCACTGCAGAAAGAAACTTCTCTGACCAAAGATGAAAGCAGAATTATTTTATGAGTATAATAGTGCAGCTACTTAGAAAGGAGTTGGAAAGGTATGTCATGTCTATTTAGTATAACAATAGCAATACCTTCCTCACTAAAGCCCTTGACATCCCAGTCATGGGATTTTTGATTAGATTTACAGTACCTACTGTGAATTCCCTCATGTGCAGAGGCATCAAATGTGATAAGAAAGCTGTAAGCTACCCTTATAGTGAACTTGCCACTCCTTCACCAGTGGAAAGTTTCTCTTGACTGGTCAGTTGATATTATCATCTCATATTTAATTAGTTCAGACTGACCCTACCTTCCAATCCCTAATCTCTTCTGTTTACCTACCATCTCTGAAACATTTTCACCCCTAGTAGGACCCCACACACACTTTAGTATCACACATTTCTAACCATCTCTTCTTTTAAATGATTGTTCTTCCCTGTCATGGGCTGCTTTCTTGTGCTCTGGGTGCACTATATATACTCACTCCAACATAGGCACACTTAATTCTTCATCCCTTCCACCTCTATCAACTACCATAACATCCTTATTTTTTGTTTTAATCATGTGGGTTTTATATTGCTGATCTAATTTAATTTTGCTCTTTTGTTTTATTAATTGGAGGAGGTTAACAAAGATAATTTCAATACCTCCACGTCAAAATCTGCACTACAGTTGAAACTTTAACAACTTCAACTGAATAAATAAATTGAAGTTCAATTTATTTTGTTTTAATGTATTTAGTTATGGAAATCTTTTAGAGAGGTTGTCATTAAAAGACAGCAAAAAAAAACATGGTATAATGATTGAAATGTAGTTTTTATTTTTTGTCTACATTAACATAAAATCCCATTTACATTTGGGGAATTGTTTCTGGCAAATCTTGAAATTTTATTAGATAGTTGTTCTCTTTCTACATTCCCATAAACACCAGAAAGAATCTAAAAGGTTGAAAGAACGAAATTCTAAAGGACACAGCAAATAAACACTGGGCACAGGCATTACAGCAGTGCCTAGAATGAAGAAGTTAACTACATGGACTACAAGATCATGCAGTTGACAGCACTTGAGGTAGCCTTGAGAGCAGAATAGAAGGGAGGCTGTGATGAGAGGATTCTCCCTCAACTCAAGCACAATATCCGTTTAATAACTTTTCAGAAAGTATCTATTCACAATTTTAGAGCTATTAAAATTTTCAAATAAGAAAATGGGAATCTGATGTGTGTGTTTATTGCACTTGTATGTGTGTGTGTGTGTGTGTGTGTGTGTGTGTGTGTGTGTGTGTGTGTGTACCTGAATCATAAAAGTGATTATAGACAGGAGGATTGGTACATACTTATTTTCACAGCCACACAGGAGACTGAAACATGAATATTGTAAGTCTCAAAATTTACTCTGTGATCTTTCCTCAAATTAAAAGTTATAAATGTTCCACAAAAAATGTTGTAGCAAAAAATGACTTTTATTTTCAAAACTAAAACTTGATTTAGAGTTACATAATAGTGTGCTAATTAAGAGTGTTCAGTTTAAACTGTGTGATACTATATTTCTATAGAAGACAGTTCTGAGATTTTCTTCTTCTATAATATCATCTTATATGGTCACCTGGATGGACATGTCTACTTAAGACAAAGTAATGGTGATCCAAGGGAACATTGTCATAGGTCCTTACTGTAGAACTTATATCAGTACTTTGAGTTGTACTGCAAAATTTATTTTGAGACTAAGAAGAAAGAGACTATCTTAACTGAGACAATAAATATAGAAGACTAAGGAGCTCCAACATTCTACCAATAAATCTTATAGCTCTGACATAGAAACTGATATAGTGTAACAGATACAATCTAATTTATCTTACTTCATCACTGTTTCCTATTTGAAATTTACATTGAATTGCATCAGATAAGAAAGAATGGCTTAAGCCCTTAAAGATGAAATGAGTCTGGATAATATCCCAGGACATGTGGATTTTACTGATAACGGTAACAAACTTACTCCTTTTCCCTCTATATCTTCCTTTGGAATTAGGCTGTCTTTGCCTAAGGTACTTTGATGATTTTACAAATCTATCCCATAAGCAAAATTTTGTGTCCTTTTATGTCCTTTTCATTCAATCTTTTATATCTTTCAAATTTTTAATTAAAACTAGATCTTAACATGTTGAAAATGCTAAGGCTCAAAGTATCAAAGCATTGCTAGAATATAATATAAGGGCAGAGTTTGAAAAAAATGTTTGTGGGAAAGGGTTTTGAGTGTATTCTATATATCTAAGTTTCTCTCACCATTCACGCAGACATTTATGTTTTTAACATAAATTATACCTGAGAACCGTATAATTGACTTCCAAAAAGGTTGCAGATAAATTCTAAGAATAAGAATCTTCAGGATTTTACTTTTGGCCACATTCACCACAGTTAGGGCATTTGATCCAGAGTGGTCAGTTGAAATTACATTGTAATATACATAAAGAAAATGTTGAGCTTATGTTAGTGCATGTGTGTGATATTACAGAGAAATTAATCCATATATTAAAATTGAAATAAATAAATAAATACTTGTTTAAAACATCTTATAGTAATTGTTTCTTCATTGCATTAAGCAAAATGTATCCCTAACTATGGCAAACAATAAAGTTAGAATATTAAACAAGTCAATATTTAGTGTAAATGCCATAATTCACAGTTTCAGAAACAAAAACACAACTACCCTTATATTTCTTAAGTATTTATTTACTCATAATAAAGGAAACTTAAGTGAATGGGAGTGTCTCATCATACCTGAGCACATCACAGTCTTTGTAATGATGGAAGGCTCTTGGCATGCCTTCGGAGCACCAAGGTCTCTGTCTGGATAGGTATCAGTGGAGATTGACAATGCTCACACAGAAATATTCGTCTGTTTACATGAGCATGGGCAGATTCTAGAGTGTGAGAAAATCCTGCCAGCTAAACACCGAGAGCAATATGGATACAGACTCGCTAGAAGGTGACACTGTAAGAAGCAGCAAAAGAAGGGTGCACTAGTAAGGGCAGTAGTGATAGAAAGGTGATTCTCTTAGCTCTTAGTTGTGTAAATCCATGTTCTCTCATGCCATTATACTTCACAAGTTTACAATGATAGCTTTGTTTATTCCTATGAGTATATTCTTGTTATAAGATTCTCATAGGCACCGTAATTCCACGGGGGAAACACCAATTCTCCCATTGGGATAATGGGCCCTCACTAAGCATCTGAAACATAGACTAAATGAAAAGATTTAAAATGTAAAATGATAAAAATAAATAAATACAAACAAAACAAGCGGGTCAAATTTATTTGTACTGATTATTTTTCATTAAAAAGAAATGAGATTATTTATGTATGGCAGAAAGGATTGTCACTCATGTTCCTTGCATGGTTCTTCAGGAGCTGTCTTAACTTCTTCATAAGGAAAGACAGAATTAGTAGAGGCCAGTCATATTTGACAGTACCATACAACATAAGATTATTTTCATACATATATATATATGTGTGTGTGTGTGTGTGTGAAATATAAATAACCTATATATAAATAGTTTATATTTTTATAGGATATATATATATATATATATATATAGTCATTTTCCAATAAAATGAGTAGGTCAGCTGGGGTGAGGAGCTATGGGAAGGGGATAGGAAACGAGTAGAGAGTGATGAGTGATGATGACTTGGTTATCACAAGGTGATTTACAAAAAGTAAGTATGTTTATTTATAACTTTTTTCTTCTGCTTCATGTTTTCTTTTTTGTTCTATTTTCCTCCTTTCTTGCTGACTTTGGAGGTAGTAAAGTGAGAAGAGGGGTTGGGTTTTGTCTCTGTTATCTGTTAATAATTCATGTTGGCTAAAACAAAGGACGCAAGCTCACTGTAGGTTAACAACGTCTCTTAATGGAAGTTTCATGATCCATGATCACAGCAGTGCAGGGTGCTTTGCCAGTCACTAATTCGAGTAATGTTTTCAGAGGCAGTAGGTCTGCACATGTTATCTCTGTAGATATTTCAGTTATTTCAGAGGCCCAGTTTATAGGCTAATTCCCTGTCTCTTCCATTACCTCTAATAAGAACCTAATTGCCTGGATTATACCCTTCCCTGTCTAATTGCATTGAGTGGATTCTATTGCTTACACTGACTAATGCAAGAGTAGAGCTTAGGTATTGAAATCATCTCTTCTTTTGTCAAATTTCTCAGCATACTTAATATGCATAAAATGAAAATGTGTGATTTTCAAAGATAATTTAACAACATAAATAAGAAGAGATTAATTTTTCTATAAAATCCAATGATAATAGCTTGAAATTCCTTGATAATCCACTGAAACAAATAATATAGAATAAATGAGTTAAAGAAATAGCTTATAGACTAAAGGATATCACACTTTGAAGTGAAATATATTGGAAAATAGATTTCTGTTGTGGAAGATGACTGAAATAATTTACAGTTGAGTACATATTATAATATTTGTTTTGAAAACATGCAATGTATATAATAGATTTTAACTGTGTAATTCTTAGCCTCAAATGGGAAATCTATATCACATTCTATCTCAAGTTTAGGGGATCATTTAGAGCAAAATGGGGGCAGAAAAATTGTAAGAACTAGGTATAGTAGACTACTGCTATCTAACAGCATTTTCCAGAAAAGACAGGACATTGTTCATATGAAGTCGTAACAGTATAACCACTTAAACATACCAACATGATAACAAAGTAGCTCAAATCAGAAATTCTACTCTGAGATGAGGAACTGTTGTATATGAGGCCTTCCAGGGTGAGGAGAGTACAAATTTTCTTCAGGGAGATGACCAGTAAAACATTGCCCCTTCGTCACTGGATGGCCATAAACGCATGAACATTGTAAACACTAAGTCGCCATTCCAGTTTAATCAAGAGTACCTAAAGTGTTAGCACATTAGTTAGTGAATTAGTAACCTTCAAAAGTAGATCACATGAAGGTGGGAGGAAAAAAGTTAGCCAAGTGATATGACAGGAATTGTAGGGAAAGTACTGAGAAATAAAATTGATAAAATGTATTACAAAAATGCATGAAGTTCTCAACAATAAATTAAAAATGTGTTTTATTATGACAAATATATATGTTATGTACATTTTTCATAGCCACCATTACCTACTACATTTTTCTTGTTGTATCTATATTTACACCCTCCCACTGGTACCTTTTTTTTTCTGAAATACTCTCTTCTATTCTCATGGTGGATTTTCAGCAAGTTTTATTTCATTTCCAAATGACATGTGAGTCTGAACTATTAATTTTCTCAAAACTTAGAAAGAGGTCAAAATTTTAGAAATCGTTAAAGAAATAAGTAATTAGTCTATTTACCAAGAGATAATCATAGAATTTTTGGATAAATTTGAATTTCTCCAGAATATGAAAATGAGAATTTAACATAAGTTTTTTATTAATATAAGATAGCAGTATGGAAAATTAGAATTTTGTCAATCTTATTTTGTTCTGTTGAATCTTCTTTAAGCAGACGAAATTTTCTTTTATTTTTTTAAATTTTTTTTCCATTCAAAAAATTTACACTTCCTCCCCTCTTCCCATTCTCCTCCCACTCCCCCACTCCCTCCTTAAGAGAGGGTAGGGAACCCTGCTCTGTGGGAAGTCCAAGCCCCCACACCCCCAATCCAATCCTAGGAAACTTTGCATCCAAATAGACAAATAGACTAGGGTCCCAAAAAGCTAGTACATGCAGTAGAAACAAGTCCCAGTGCCTTTATCTATGGCTTCTCAGTCAGCCACCATTTTCAGCCATATTCAGAGAGTCCGGTTTGATCGTATGCTCATTCAGTCGCAGTCCAGCTGAATTTGATGAGCTCCCATTAGAACAGGCACAGTGTTTCAGTGGGTGGACCAACTTCTCGCAGTCCAGATTTTCTTGCTCATCTTCTCCCTTCTTCTGCTCTTCAACTGGATCTCGGGGACTCAGTCCGTTGCTCTGATAAGGGACTTTGTCTCTATCTCCATCTGATCGCTGGACGAAGACTCTATGGTGATATTCGAAATAATCATCAGTGTGATAGTGGGGTAAGGACAGTTCAGGCACCTTCTCCTCTGCTGCCCAAGGACCTAGCTGGGAACATCCCCATGTACACCTGGCTTCCTCTCTAGAGCCAAGTCTTTTGCCAACCCTAAAATGGCTCCCTTAATGTAGATATCTTCTTCCCTGCTCCTATATCTGTCCTTCCTCCATCTCTACTCTCCCACTCCCCCAAGCTTTCTCCAGTCTTTCCCTTTTCCCTTCTCTCTTCCCCTTTCCCCTTCTCCTACCCCCACCCTCATGCTCCCAACTTTTGCTCAGCAATCTTGTTTGCTATCAATTTCCAAGAGGATCTATATATGTTTTTCTTTGGGTTGACCTTGTTATTTGGCTTCTCTAGGCTTGTCAACTATAGGCTTAATGTCCTTTGTTTATGGCTACAGTCCATGAAATATTTTTAAAAACTATCAAGAAAGAGAGTTTGAAAGTTCATAAATATTATTATATCTTCTTAGCTTTAGTAAATTAAACAAAAGAAAAATAATAATCACCTTAATTACATTATGCTTTAACTCCTGAATTAATGTTTATGTGGGGTTTTTGTTTGTTGCTAACACTTTATTCCTTATACCCAGAGGTCATAAGTTATAACACCAATGCTCCAAGAGTCTGAAAATCTCACATTAATGTATTTACTCAAATATATGCTCTCATAGTCTACAGAAATCTGATTGAGCATTTGTGCACTGAAGATGATTCCAAGTCAAGCAAGCATACTAGCATTTATGATATAGAATGTTAAAATATGTGTTCCTTTATAAAATATACAAGAAGTTTGAGAGTAGTCATAGTTGGGGAATAAAGAATAAGTCTTGAGAATTTTAAAAGCCTGAATAATAAAAGAAAATAGATTTTTTCAAAAGTAATAGAAAGAAACTCAAGAATTTGTGTAAGTGTAGTGTGTGTGTGTCTCTCTCTCTCTCTCTCTCTCTGTGTGTGTGTGTGTGTGTGTGTGTGTGCGTGTGTGTGTGTAGAAAGTAGGGAACCATGAAGAATGCAAACTTGGTGGCCAGTTCATGACAAGTCATAATAATGTACAGGTGACCAGTAAGAAAATAAAGTTAAGCACTGTTCATAACTATGAAATACACGTTTAATTTCAGAAACATTTAGAAATTAGTAATCTGGATGTAATGAAGGCCATGGACAAAAAGAAAACAAAGAGTTTACAAAACCTTGAGCTTCTGACTTCTTGTTAACAGTTTGTACAATGATGGCACAAATTACTATGGAAAAGTTACTGAAGTATAAAAATGATGATTTTGGCATCCCAATATTTTTTTAAAACTGCTCATTATGCTAGAATAAAACACTAACCAAAAAGCTTTTGTGTTCCATGGACTAAGAAAAAGTTATATGGTGAATTATCATGAAAGCAATTACAGCTTCCTGTCTTCTTAAACACTTCATCCCAGTGTGCAAATATGCTTGCCGATGCAATAATCAGCCCTCCCATAAAATTAGTATTGTTAAGGAACCAGGTCTTATTTTATTAAAGCTAAACAATTATGTTCAAATAAATTACTGATGTGCAATTCTAATTAGAGTACAGTAAATAAGAGTTAATGCAGATAGTATACAACAAATAATTAATATAATAAAATATAAATCCATAAATAACTTTCTTTTTTCTAACAAAATATTTGTATAGATTATCGGGGAATTTCATACAATGCAGTCCAATCAAACTCATTTCCTATTCCTCCCAAGTCTACCCTCCTACCCTTGTGTCCACCTCCCCCACAAAAATTAAACAGCAAGTATAATTTGCCCTGTTTATATGCTTATTGGAGCATAGTTGAACTCCTACTGACCCCTCCTTAAAGATAACTGAGTCTTTTTCCATTGCCTAGTCAGAAGTCATCAACTCTGAACTACAGTTCAATATCCTTATCACTATTTTTAAGCAGTCTCTTCCATGGCTTCCTGTCTAGGTCTTTTCTCTTTGTGTGTGTGGGACGTTCAGAAACATTGAAGCTTCTCTTTATCAATTATGAATTTGGAGTCATCAAGACTATTATAACATAAGTTTCTTTGTCCATAACAGCCACTCGTAGCATGGAGTATGGACTTCAACACAGCTTCCTGAAACTGCATGGATTGTGGACATCCGTGCACTCTCTAGGTGCCTCACAGATGATGGACCTCATCAGGGAGGGTCTCTGGTGGTAGCAGAGACCATCAATATCATCACGACCACAACATGAATCATGAATAGAAACATGATCTCTGTGGCAGAATGGACTACAAACTTTCCACATAGGCTCTGACTGATACATAAAAACATGCAACTTTAGCAATACAAAACACAAACCTCATCATGTCCTCTGGTGGAAGCATGAACCACAAACACTAACATGGCTCTGAGCAGCAGACATTGACATGGCCTCCAGTGGTAATAGGAATCACAAACATTAACTTTACTCCCAGTGGCAGAGCTGATTATGGAAATCAAACTTGGCCTCAGGTGATATCTTAGATCATGGGCATTCACATGTCTTCCTGAGGTAACATAGGCTCAATATGGCCTAGTTGTAATATTGAACATGAACATCAACATGGTCTCTTGTGGTAAGACAGATTAGATGACTCAGTCACTAAAAGCTAGGCTCACAAACAAAATCATAAATAACTTAATATTGTTTATTTATTTTCAATGGACAGTGGTGACAACACCATTTTGTAAGTCAGTGAGACTTGAAATTGTAATAATTTTTTGAAAAAGTTTTGCAGTCAAATTAGCCCATAAAAAGTAGATGTCAAATATTAGTGAGGCCCATGTAAAGTGAATATTAATTAATATTCTTTTTTTTCTGTAACAGTATATTCTTAGTTTTTTTTATGGGCAAATGTAATTTTTTAAAAAATGATATTAGACAAGTATGATTCTGAGGGAAATGATATTATCCTGAGGATAGTAAATTATTTACCAGTAATTGAAGAATTTTAGTCGATGAGAAAAAGAACTAGAAAACAGGATCCTATTTTGTAATTGTTCAGAGACTAGAATTTCCCTGGAGCTTGAGAAATGAGCAGAAATGTCATTCTGCCCACTGGTGGAGTCTAGGCATTGTTCTAGAAAGTGGATTCAAGAAGGAATAAAGATATTTCCTATGATCATGTAATATTTCCCCAAAATGTCAAAATAATTTCATAGGGTAGAAGGACTCACAAAGATGGTGAATACACAGAGAAGACAGAATCCAAATATACATTTTTCTCTGAAAAAGTCTTGTTCTTACTCTGCCATCCTTACATATTATCAGGAAAAATTTAAATGAAATGGAATTTTTCACTTAACTTCTAAGGTGTAGGTCTCTTCTATAAACTACTTCATTTGCAATAATGTTTTACAATTGAGTAGCACTCAATCCAAAGCATTGATCTTCTGAAAGTCCTCATGAAAATAAGCCCTAGTTTAGCTTTATCCACTTTCTTTCAGAAGTCAATCAAAAGAGAACTTTTAGTATTCAGCAACTACATGAAATTTAGCAAACATTCATTCTCTAGGGACAAGGACAAGTGTAATGCAGAAAGAGGGGAAATGTATAAGAAAATTGAAAATGTAATTCTTGCATTTGTTGGAAAGTTAGGGGAGATTGCACAAAGAAAGAATCAGCTTGTGTTGTGTGATCATATCCAGTAAATACTCTGCAGCTTAACAAAAGCTTAGTGCTACAGACATGTAATGGAAGAAAATAAAGCCCATCTTCAGAGAGGTCAAGATATTAGATAAGCAAAACCATAAAATCAGTAATTATAATGGACTGCCGAAAGTTGAAGGAGGTTTGAGGGAAGAAATGCACGCAAGAATGGAATATTTGCTACCTGGTGAACATGAACAAATAAAGGTAGTTTCAAGCGATTATAAAAATGAACAAGTTACATGTTGCAAAAAATCTTGTAATCTCACCACTCTAGAGGATGAGGCAGGAAGATTGTGAATTGAGGGCAGCCTGGCCTACATAAGAATATCCTGCCATAAATAAATAAATAAATAAATAAATAAATAAATAAATAAATAAATAAATAAATATTTAATCATAAAGAAAAGCATTCACATAAATATTAAAACTGTTATTAATTTTGATAAGTCAAATGATTACTATGCATAAAAAGTGTTACTGGACAATATTTACAATGAAGAAAAGAGGACATATCAACATCAGTTTCAAACAGGAAACAGGAGTAAAGAATTTGGAATTAAAGGAAAATATTCACGACAGTCTTATGAATAATTTCATGTGAAGATATGTTGAAATTTGCATGAAGTTGAAAATTCATCTGATAAACAAAACCAAACTAATAAAAAATAAAAAGCTGGCAAGGCATATGTTGCTCACCTGTAATTTCTGTGCTCAGATGATCAAGAGAGCAGTGTCTTGAGTTCAGGGCCAGTTTAGACCATGTGGTAAAACATTGTATAATAAAAATGAGTATAAATGAGCAGTAGTTCTATCAGAGAGTGAGAACAAAACTCATTTAGATAGAATTCTATTATTTACTTTAAGGAATCTGTCTGGTACTCGACCGGAAGCCTCAACCTACTGTTCAACATTCATAGTCTGTAAGTTGTTATACATATTCCCTTAGGAAAAGAGTAATCAGTAATATTGCTAACTGTGAACAGTAACAACTTACTTGCAAGGTATGCCCACTGATGAATTAGTGGCCCAATGCATGGGGAGAGCTGACCATCACAGATCAGATTCTATGGTTATTAAAGAAGCTGTTTTGGACAATGGCTTAGGAGAGTAAAGGCAGGTGGGAAATCTGAACAAAGATATAGAAAGAAAGTAGACAGAGACAAGAAGAGGACATGTAACTGTGGAAGGAGAAAGACACCAGTCACCATCCAGAGCCTTACTGGTAAGTCACAGACCTGTGGTCACTCACCGATTAATAGAAATGGGTTAATTTAAGATGTAAGAGCTAAAAATATGCATAAACTATTGGCCAAACAGTGTAAATAATATAGTTTCTGTGCAATTAGTCAGGTGTGAGTGGTCGGGAAAAGAATGAGCAGTTAAAAGATTTGGGAGCAGTTGAAGACAGTGAAAGAATATGACTAAAATATATGAAATTCTTCAAGAACATTTAAAAGCATTAAAAATTTATTTTAGTTTTCTTAGTTAAAGAATTAATTAAAATTTTAAAGAAATTTGTGCAAAAAAGTGATTAAGTGATTATTGATAATGATACCATTGCTTTGAAGAAAACCTTATTGCCGTAAGAGCTAATACATACTTACTGAAGTACTTTCTCAGTCTTTACCTTATTCAGAAATGTGTCCACATACTCATAAATCTACCGGTGATTTCTTTTACATATGCAACCTTTTGGTTTTTAATTTCCTTCTACATATGCTGTTTCAGAATACTCTGTTTATCTCTATTTGTCCAGATGGCTTCCCTCAGTATGTATCCTTTCACCTTCTACACCATCTCATGGATTTTCTGTGTGTTTGCCTTTGTCACCTTCTAGTAACTCTATATGAAGACTATTCATCTTTTTTCCTTTGCACACCAATTGTTTCCTTTATTATCATATGTTAATTATTAAAATAATGGACTTAATTGTGCCATTTTCTTTAAAGAATATGATATCATTTTCAAATATCATTCTGATCAAAATGATTTGTATTCATAATTATTCTTCACTTAATATTTCTTCTTAAGATCAGATCACAACTTCTATCTCAGTGATAAAGTAAATATCCTACGCTATAAACTTTTTCTCCTAGGAATTTTGAGGCTTACTTTTGGTTTTAACAGCTACCAGCCTATACATAGCATAGACTCATATAAAAACAAATGGAATGATAAACATAAATCTGAAATATAACTCCTACTCAGAGTATATTTAGTGAAAAGAACATAAATTGCATTATATAACTGAAAGCTCAAATCCAAAAACAAAAGCAAGCAAGGCTTCTGCAACAAATTCTTGCCATGTTCTCTCTCAACCATGACAGAATTTCCATGCTGCTATACATACTCACACAAATATTCTGCTTTTGAAGGAAACACGGAAGTCAACTTCTCTAGGTTTCTCTAGGTTTCTTCAGACTTTGCTAATTTTCTGAAACAAAGACTTAATGAATAAACATTGTACCTCTATAAAATATTTGAACGTAATCTCCCTCCCTAAGCAAGGAACTGTGAGCTTTATAATGAGATTTGGTTAACTTCTAAAGTCAGTAGATATCCCAGTGAGAGACGTAAACCTAGTTAGTTGTGGAGATTATTCAAGAGATTGGAGTCAAAGAATAATAAATGGATATTAAACTCATAATTCTTTGCTGACAAAGCTAATATATATTCAAAATTATTCTGTAAATTAGTGAACAGCAGGAGATTTAAGTTCAAGACATGCAATTCCTTACTACAAATCTCTGTTTTCAATGGAAATAATCAGCTGTATCTGAGCAATTAGAGACAGAAACATGTAAGATCCACCCAGGCAAAAATAAATTATATGTCTAAGTCCATTGTTACCAAATTTATATTATTAATAATATAAAATGCTCCCAACTAAAACAGTTTAAAATAAGCACCAATGAATTCATTGTATAATGGTTAATATATCTTATTTATCTAATTTACTAAACTGTTTAACATCAGTTAAAATTATAATTGTGAATTCACAGCATTGAAAGCTAGTAGTTAAAACATCTCTTTGGTAAATACTTCTAGTCAAGAAATAGATTCCTAGTTTTGGATTTATTCTGTGCCGACCAGGTATAATTTTTAGGGCCCAAGGGCACATCTCCCTGGTACAGTTTACAGAGTTCTTACTTTTGTTCTATCTAGTCATTAGGGAAAACAAATTTTAAGGAACAACAGTATAACACTCTCATTCTGGACACTGTTCACAAATGCTCTTTCTCCACATTTCTGGCAGAATTGTACTTTCCTACTGTACTAACGTCAGGCACTGCCAGAGTTTCTTTGTGGCACTAGCCGTTATTCTCAGTCTGTGCTATGATCAGAAGGAATTCTGTAACTATTGTCTTACCTTATACTTTCTCTTTCCAAATGTTTCAGCAGTAAGATAATTTTGAAAGGAGACAGAAGTGTCGCCACTATAGGAAGATAAAGCCTATCATACCAAATGGAGCCAACCTGAAGTTGGCCTGTTGCTCTCAGAAGTCCTGACACTGCCTAGTCAATAAGGACGGAGCTAGTGGTGTTTCCTGAGTGCCCAGGGACAGGCTCTGTCAGAAGTCCTGATTGTGCCTAACCAATGAGGGAGGAGCATGGAATGTCAACTGTCAACAGACCAGATCACCTGGGTGCTGGGAGGGTATATAAATCTCCCCATACACCGTTGTTAAATAAATGAGTCTGCTGTAAGCCTTTCTCCTGGGGTCTGTGTTCATTGACATGGCGCCTTTTCACCCCCTCCCCGGAAGAAGACATTAGGGCCCAGCAACAACAATCCACATTTTTCAGAGACTATAAGGGCAAACCTCTTTGCTGACCAATAAAAAATTTTGAATTTGTTGACAGGGAGAAAAACACTATTTTGTGTGTGATATTTGACTACTAAAAGTCAAGAAATATCTGTTATTCTAACATAGCATGGCCTGGATCATACATATTGAGTAAATTGCTCAGATATACAAGCTTTGCAAAAGTATTTTCAGTTTTAGAACATTTATGTACATTTAATTTTAGTGAAAAAGTGTGGTTTTTATATAATTGAGAGGCTAAGGAACATTGATGTTTGAACAGTTTCACATTAGACTGATACGGTAAAATGGTAGCAGAACAAAGAAACACCAAACTAAAGAGAAAGAGCCATTTAACTTGAAAGTAAGAATACAGCAATTGGGTTCATTTTATTACTCTCTAAAGAAAATGCGTACTTAACTATTCTTGATTCCTTAGGAAAAAGAAAAATCATCATTTACAGCGACTTACAACTTAGTGGCATTTGAAATCTATCTTTTCTTTTCTTTTTTTTTTTTGTAGTTTTTAGTCCTGTTTCCAAAAAGAAAGAAAGAAAGAAAGAAAGAAAGAAAGGAAGGAAGGAAGGAAGGAAGGAAGGAAGGAAGGAAGGAAGGAAGGAAGGAAGGAAGAAAGAAAGAAAGAAAGAAAGAAAGAAAGAAAGAAAGAAAGAAAAGGAAGAAAAAAGAAAAACTATTTGGAAAAGGACTTACCAAACTGCCCTTGGATGATTGTGAAAGGGCAATAAAACTTTATTATCTCTCCAAAGTTACTTAGAGAATGTTCTTTAGGCTGTCACTGGAACCTGAGAGGAAGGCTAGAGTTAATGAGCTGCTTGCATTGTGTTAATGCCTCTTTGAAAGATACTGTGCTTCTCCATGGTGGAGCCATCAGGAACAAAAAGAATCAGCAAGACAGCAGGGAGCCTCATAATTAATAAGGGACCTACAACAGAACACTGTTTAATCTAACATGACTATTCAGAACTGAAGACAATAACAGCATGAGGTTCATTTGCAAAAGCCATCTATCACTTTTCCTCCCAAGAAAATGAGAAAGTATCACTCTTTTCAAAAGCTGAAATCTAAAATTGTGCAGTACAAAATAAACTTCCTCGAGATTTTTTTAAAACGTTCCAAAAGGTGGAGAAAGAGTTGTGAGTGGGGGAGATTTAATTTGTGCTGCCTGAGATGTAGACAGTGGAAATTCCATTTGCCATCTGTGACTGAGTATTCTAATGCCAAGCATTCTCTCTCAGTAGTAACTTCAATTGGTAAGAGACTTATAATCTAAAAGATTGGGAATTGTAAATAGTTTTGAATGATTTGATAATGATGGCAAAGTGTGGCTTTAGATATCTCTTGAAGGCATGTCTGATAATCAAAAGTGAATTTACTGCCCTTACATTACATATTGGAAAGCAAAGAGGTCTAGAGAGTGGATGGCTTTTCTGCAGCCTCTGCTCAAGCATTCAGCTTTATTTTGGCACTGCATCCTTTATTACTGCACTGTGTCTTTGTTCTACACTTTATAAGCGTTGGAACCTTCAGGACAGACCTTAGTCCAAAAGCATAAAAGCAAAAGTGACCAAAAATATGTTCTGTGTATCCTCCTACTTCTACAGTTAAGTTTTCTCTTGTTCGGTGGAAAGTAGACAAAGATATAAAAGAGTAAAATAAAAGCTATATTGACCTGAGGCAATTTAGTTCATTAATAAGTATTCACATGTGCTCAATCATTTGACCAAGGCTGCCCACTGGGGGATTAAAATTGAAATTTTTCTTAGAAACAATGACTTGATTGTGGACACTCTAATAATCTTTACATTTATTAAAATTATTTTAATGGCATACATTTTTAGTAAGTCTGTTTATACAGTGTGACTTTAGGAAGAAATGGGTGTATTAGAGATGGTGCTTGAAATGCTGTTTAGTTAGCCTGCAAAGCATTGAAAGGTGGTAAGCAGGTGTCAACTACGTTGATGCTTTCACTTGCAACCACTCACATTTCTGTTGTGTGTATTACCTTTGGTTGATTAATTTATGAATTCTTCCCTCTAAAGCCAAGTCGCTTTTCATGGACAAAAGCTAGCTAAAGAACTGTTAAAATTAGCTTTTCTCAATTTTTTTTATTTTTACTTTTATTTATCATTTATTTGACATTTCAACCATAGTTCTCCCTCTCATCCGTCTTCCCACTCCCTGCTCCACCTCTTCAGCCCCTGCCCTATTTACTCCTCTAAGTTCTTGAGTAGTTGATGAAAATTCCAAATTTGTCATATGAATTCATATTGTACACTTGAAACTTGACACGACATAGTTTTATTATATTTTTTATTAATATTCCCCTATGTACTTAATTTTAATTTCATTTTAAACTAAGCATTTAAGAAGAATGCAATTAGGTATTTTACACAGATGATCTTTACTAGTTGCAGTTTTTATTAAACATGCAGAAACATGGGCTGTGATTATGGCATCTTCATACATACCTTGTCTTTGTCCATCTTTGCACTTTACTATATTTTCTTGATCCCATTTCACTCACTTACCACAAATAAAAACCCTTATATTTTAATGTTAAATACATGTAATACAGAATGTACTTAATCTCATTTCCATATATGATAGGGCACATGGTTTATTTATGTGATGCACTGGATTATATTCTTTGAGTACAGGCCCAGGAGTAAAACAATTGATCATATGGTTATTTAATTAAAATCTATTAGGAAATTTTTGTATAAATTTGCACAGTGACTGTACCTCCCTAGCTTACATATCCCCCAGCAGTACATAAAGGTTAGTTTTATCCCCTTTTATCTGAACTATATTTTTTGATAACTTGTTTCCTTGATGATAACCATTTTTTTAGAAGGAAATTAAGTTTCAATGTAGTTTTAATTTTCACTGGTCTGATAGTTAAAGTTATTAAACATGTGTGCGTATGATTATGACATATACATATGTACATATTTCCTTTTGTAGCCATTTTGATAATTCTGTGTTCAAATCACTAGTTCTTTCAAATTGGATAAATTTTTGCATTTAAATTTCTGTTCTTTATGTAATCTAGATATTAATCTCATGTCAGATAAATAGTTTTTAAAGATTTTCTTTTCTCTTTTAGATTTTATCTTTATTCTTAATTCCTTCACTCTGTAGTGTTCTATATTTTGAAGTATGGCATTTTGTTTAGAAAACTTTCATTTATGTACAATTCTTGAAGTGTTTTCTTATATTTTATTGGTTTGGGGATTTCTGGTCTTTGATACACTCTAAATGGATTTTTGTATATAAAGATAAAAGTCTAGATTTAATGATCTACAGAGAAATACCCTGGTGGTGGCCATGTCGGAGGAGTTGAAGTCAGCAGTGTGCTTATGGAGAACAACTACCTGTATAGCCCATCTGTGATGGATGTACCATGGGAAGGTAAAGCCTGGGAGGCTTGTCTCTAGAGTGCCCATTGCTTTTGCTGTGACTACTCCTTTTTGCTGTTATCTTGTTCTTATTGTGTTTGGAGTGATGTATCAATATGTGAAAGAATCCCACTGTATCTAGTATAATGTGTTTCATGGAAAGCTGTGGCTCCTTACTGGGCAATTTGCTTGCAGATCATAATAAAGATGATTTTTTTTTTAATAGAACCATGATGCTTAGTTGGATCAAAAATTTAAAACTACAAGTTTTTAGGACTGTTAGCAAAGGTGATTAGGGGATGATTCAGGTCACTATGCCAGTTGCTCCAATCAGGGTTATAAGGAAGATAAAACAAGGCTAGAAGTCATCTTCCTATCTGCTAGTTGTGAGACTTGATGAGGATGGAAAATAAGAACAGGAAAGTTTCACGCAATACAGACTAATGAACTCTGCCTGTGGAAAAACAGGCTAATAAGCAAAGGAATTATGTCCCTATACCCTGTGCCTGAGCTTAATGATCATGTAGCCTACAGAATTGATCACAGAATTTGGTGTGCACCTTGAAAAACACAAAGTTGTGAAAGGAAATTAAACTAGTTTATCTTTTCTCTACTCTTTTAACACTTTTAAAACACATTCAAGGCATTGGAAAAGTTCACATCTCCATAATTCAACATTATTTTTATACTCTGTCAGCATATTTACAAATTATGTCATTATTTATTCAAATGAAACAAACATGCTTATTTATATTATTTTTCTAAGCAAGAAAAATATTATAATTACAGTGGAAGTTTCATATCTATAATAGCAGGTTAATTTGAGTGGATCAATCTCTCTCTGTAGATATAGATATAGGTAGATATAGATATCTCCAGTTTAAGGTTTCTTCAAATGTATCATGTTTTGTAATTTGAAGCTTTCAAGCTGGTACCTAAACTCTGTTTTCAGTCTTTAAATTATTTTGCATTTCAAATAACAACTTTGAATTGAGAAAAAGACCTACAGATTGTGTACCTTAAACAATAAAGGGTTCTGTCAAAAAATTTTAATTTACTAATCTGAAATTATCTGTATTAGCAATACAGACAAAGCATGTTAAGCAAATTTATACTGTTGTGAAGAAATGCCTATGTCATTCTCATCTGGTTAGTTAAAAAATCTGTAAAACATTATTTGTTCCCTTTTTGTCCTTCTGCAGCCTCTGACAACTACATTGCATGTTCTTTGTACGTGACCTTTATATTAGCATCAGCAGAATAATACAGTGTTTGCTTTTCTTTAATAGCTTTCTTTTCTTTGGAGAATGCCCCCAACATTAATGACTGTTGTTGTGTATGACAAGTATTCTTTCTACCAGAAAATAATGCCTATGTACTTACAGATACAAAAATATAATCTGGTATGTTTGAAATTGATTTATTTATGGATAAATGGTGATTTATAACATTATTTTTTATAAAGTTGTAAATGCATATGTGCTTCACAACGTTGTAAATTTTTTTGGTTACATATGCAGAAATAAGATTGTTGACCCATGCACTACATTTGGAAAAACCTCAAACTGATGACCTTACTAGTTTTACCTTTTGCAGTTTCATCAAGTGTACACAAAAGTTTTAATTTCTCCACATCTTCCCAACACTTGTATTTGTTTATTTTACAATATTAAACAAGCTGTTATGTAGCACATAATATGTCTTGTGGTTTTGATTTGACATTCTCTGTCAAATAGGAATGTTGTATGTCTTTCACCTTCTTTTTTTGTAACTTATATATCTTCTTTGAGAATGTTTTAATCATATTTTTTTACCCACATTTACTGTTCATCCCCAGTAGATATTTCTAGTTTATACATTACCTCATCAGATACAGGCCTTGCCAATATACTGTTTATCAGGTTGGCTGTTTGTTTTTATGCTTATTGTGGTTTTTGGTACATAAATACTTTAGGTTTGCAATCCCATTTGTCCAGTCTTGTTTTAATTGTCTGTGCCTTTGGTACAGTGTTCCAGGAGACCAAACGCATGAAAATTTTGCAGATTTTTTCTAGATGTTATAAAATTTCAAATTATTTAAAGATCAATTCTATTGGAACTACCTTTAGTATATGATATAACTTGTTTATAATTTGAGTTTTCCCCAAATATATTTTACAATTTTTCTTATATTATTATTAACCATTACTTCCGTAAGACATAGTTACACCGGCATTCCATCCACTCTTTTGTGTTTTATATAAAAATCTTTAATAGTACTGATTTATATACATAGTGCATTTTATTTTAAAATATAAAAAATAAGCAATGGATTAATGTAGAATTGTACAAACAGACCTAGAGTGTTCATACATAGATAAATATCTATTTTTCTTCATTGAAAACTAAAAATATTTAAGAAGCCTTTTTTTCTTTTTTATAGAAAATAGATTTTCTTAATATGATATATTTTGATTTTTGAGAGTAGTGAATTAGTGGAAACACCCCATTTATAAATGAGTATTCTAAGTTCACTCTCTCTCTCTCTCTCTCTCTCTCTGTGTATGTGTGTGTGTGTGTGTGTGTGTGTGTGTATGTGTGTGTATGTGTGTGTGTGATGTCTGGCTCTCTGGCTATGGGTCTCTATATTTGTTCTCATCTGCTGTAGGAGGAAACTGCTCTGATCAAGAAAATCATCTATGAGTGGAGCAAAATATAGTATGACTCATTTTGTTGTTGTGTTCCTTCAGTAGAACAGTGGTATTCAGTTTTTTTTAATCTATTTATTAAAATTTTCCACCTCCTCCCCACCTCCCATTTTCTTCCTACTCCCCCACACTTCCTATCCCTCTCCAGTCCTAAGAGCAGTCATGGTTCTCTGCCCTGTGGGAAGTCCAAGGTCCTCCCCCATCCCTCCAGGTCTAGAAAGGTGAGCATCCAAACAAACCAGGCTCCCACAAAGTCCATGCAGTGGAGTCAAAACCCAGTGCCACTGTCCTTGGCTTCTCAGTCAGCCCTCATTGACAGCCACATTCAGAGAGTCCGGTTTGATTACATGCTCCTTCAGTCCCAGTCCAGCTGACCTTAGTGAGCTCCCATTAAATCAGTCCCACCATCAGTGGGTGGACGCATCCCTCGCGGTCCTGACATCCTTGCTCATGTTCTCCCTCCTTCTGCTCCTCATTTGGACCTTGGGAGCTCAGTACAGTGCTCCAATGTGGGTCTCTGTCTATATCTCCATTCATCTCCAGATGATGAGTCTATGCAAGAATATCTATGCAAGATATTCATCAGTGTGGCTGTGGGACAAGGCCAGTTCAGGCACCCTCTCCTCTGCTGTCCAAGAAACAAGCTGGGAAAATCTCCTTGGACCTGGGAATCCTTCTAGAGTCAAGTCTCTTGCCAACCCTAAAATGGTTCCCTTAATTAAGACATCTACTTCCCTGCTCCCATATCTACCCTTCCTCCATCCTAACCATCCCATTCTCCCAAGCTCTCCCCAATCCTTCCCTTCTCCCTTCTCCCTCCCCATCTCCCCTTACACCCACCCCATCCTCACCCCCGTACACCCAACTTTTGCCTGGCAATCTTGACTACTTCCAATATCCAGGAGGATAACTATATTATTTTCTTTAGGTTCACCTTCTTATTTAGCTTCTCTAGGATCATGAATTATAGGCTCAACTTTTTTTTTATTTATGGCTAGAATCCACTTATGAGTGAGTACATACCATATTCTTCTTGTTGTGTCTGGGTTAACTCACACAGTAAACTGTTTTCTATTTCCATCCATTTGCATGCAAAATTCAAGATATCATTGTTTTTAAGGCTGAGTAAAACTCTAAAGTGTATATGTCCCACACATTCTTTATCCATTATTCTATTGAGGGAGACCTATGTTGTTTCCAGGTTCTGGCTGTTACAAACAGTGCTGCTATGAACATAGTTGAACAAATGCTTTTGTAGTATGATTGGCATCTCTTGGGTATATTCCCAAGAGGGGAATTGCTGGGTCCTGAGATAGGTAGACTCACAGCTTCCTGAGAAATCACCACACTCATTTCCAAAGTGGTTGATCAAGGTTTCATTCCCACCAACAATGGAGGAGTGTTCTCCTTACTCCAAATCCTCTCCAGCATAAACTATCATTGGTGTTTTTGATTTTAGCTTTTCTCAATTAATTGCCCTCCTATACACAAAGAGCAATGAAGCAGAGATGGAAATCAGAGAAACATTACCTTTCACGATAGCCACAAATAGCATAAACTATCTTGGGGTAACTCTAACCAAGGAAGTGAAAGATCTGTTTGACAAGAACTTTAAGTCTTTGAAGAAAGAAATTGAAGAGGATACCAGAAAATGTTAAGGATATTCCATGCTATTAGATTGAGAGGATCAACATAGTAAAAATGGCAATTCTACCAAAAGCAATCTATAGATTCAATGCAATCCCCATTAAAATCCCAACAAAATTCTTCACAGACCTTGAGAGAACAATAATCAGTTTTATATGGAAAAACAAAAAACCTAGGATAGCCAAAACAATCTTATACAATAAAGGTACTTCCGGAGGCATTACCATCCTCTACTTTAATAGCCATACTGTAGCTATTACAGAGCTATAGTACTGAAAACAGCTTGGTATTGGCACAAAAACAGAGATGTTGACCAATGGAATCAAATCGAAGACCCAGACATTAATCCACAAACCTATGAACACCTGATTTTCGACAAAGGAACTAAAATTATACAATGGAATAAAGAAAGCATTTTTAACAAATGGTGCTGGCATAAGTGGATATCAACATGTAGAAGAATGAAAATAGATCCTTATCTCTCACCATGCACAAACTCAAGTCCAAATGGCTTAAAGACCTCAGTATTAATCTGACCACACTGAACCTGATAGAAGAGAAAGTGGGAAGTAGTCTACATGGGCACAGGAGACCACCTCCTAGGTAGAACCCTAGTAGCACATACAATAAGAGCAACAATGAATAAATGGGACCTCCTGAAGCTGAGAAGCTTCTGTAAAGCAAAGGACACTGTCATTAAGACAAAAAGGCAACCTACTGATTGGGAGAAGATCTTCACCAACCCTGCATCTGACAGAGGTCTGATCACCAAAATATATAAAGAACTCAAGAAACTAGACCTTAAAACTCTAATTAACACAATTAAAAAATGGAGTACTGAACTGAACAGAGAATTCTCAACAGAAGAAATTCAAATGGCCAAAAGACACTTAAGATCATGCTCAACCTCCTTAGCGATCAGGGAGATGCATATCAAAACAACCTTGAGATACCATCTCACACCTGCCAGGATAGGTATTCAGTTTTTTCCTTTGTCCCTGGCCTAATTAGTTTTAAGAGTTTGGTCACTGTACAGAGCAGTGATGGGCATGGAATTGGTCTCACAGACTGGGGTTATTATATAATCAGGTATTGGTTAGTTACACTCACAAACTTTGTGTCACTATTGCACTAGTAATTCATAAAGGTCATCATTGTAGATTAAAGGATCTGTGAATTGGTGTTTACATTTCTCCTTTGGTAGTGTGCAAAGTAGCCTTTAGTATCATGAACACTGTACAATCAGAGTGAAGCCTCTAAGCAGATTCTGACTCAACTCTTCTATGTGTAATGGGTTGTGTAGGTGTTGACTTTAGCAATAGGAATTTATAATCAGTTTGGTAAATAGTTCTTTCTAATGTAGAATAACTGTTAGTTTAATATAAATTTATAGCATATGGCTAAGAAACTGTAATACATATAGTACTTATGCTATATAAGATATATATGCTAAAAGATTAAAATATAATAAACAAAACATTTAAAATAAAGTAAAAAATTATGTTATATTCTATTATTTCTTGAATATTTTTTGAATAAAAGTTTTCTTAATATATTCTTTAATCACTGATCTTATATCCGTACTTACATATGAAAATAGAAGTATTATCAATCTTTGAGAAACTAAAAAATTTTTTAGAGCCATAGTCAAATAATGATAATCTTAAATATATTTTTTGAACAAATCATCTTAGTTGAAGTTTTTACTTTACCCAAAATACTTAGTTTATATTTCAAATCACCAATATTTTTCAATAACACATGGAATAAACTATCTTTTATAATAAATTTGTACAAATTACAAAATAAATCCTTAAATAATGGTGCTAAGTGTGGGTTTCATCTCTCTGAGTTGTTGTACAAAGAGCCTCTAAAAGATCCCAAAATAATTCAGGCCATTGTTTTTACTCTTTTTTGCCCACCTGACCTAGAAGGTAAGGTCGTATTAAAAGTATAAGTGGCAAACTTTTCCCCTCTTTAATATGAACCTATCATAGCTTGATAAATTATTCTTATTATGGCATTCAATATGTTATTTAAGGTTTAAGAATGGTGCCCAGAAGCTACAGTGTTGTGTACATTCTCTGTTCTCATATGGTAAAAATGATGCTTTCCAGAGATGCTTTTGTATATAATGATATGTTCACATACACACTCAGTTATACTGCACTAATGCTAAAAACAAAGCTCTGATATTTATAGCACTCTATTAAAAATGTAAAGTTTATTGACTTTACAACCCAAACAAATGAAAACATGTGACAATTATTTTGGAGGTTTTAACATTTTAATAGACATTATTGAGGGGTGACAAATGCATCTTTCTTAACTTCAAGACAAAAAGGTTGATTATATCCTAGTAAGAAATTTCTGCTGTCTGATGTGGGATCAGGAGAAAAAAAATACCAAAACAGAATGTCAGTAGCATACATACCAAAAGTATGAATTGAGGCCAGACCAAGAAAGAAACTATTAGCAAGCTTTGCTAGAGAAAGTCTAAAAGTATTAACATGCTACAAGAGATGCTGGGATGGAAAGAGAAGATCAGGGAGAGAAGAAATTTGCTAACATAAGAGATTCAATTGAAAGAACAAATGGTTAGGATTGTTGCATTTTGTTAAAATATAGGTAAAGTTGTCCCTTAAACTATCACCAAGATTATGACATGGATAGGTTTCTCTAGATCTATGAAAGCAAAATATTTTAAGTTCTGTACAAAAATAAAGACATCTTTGAATAATTGAATGAATATTTGAAAAAAAAAAGAGGAAGAGGATAGCAATACTACAAACCCATGGCTACACTGAAAAGTACAGCAACACAATTAATTTCTTATAATTAGAAGGAAGAAGCAGCAAATGCGAATAGAATATTCCTTAATTCCATCTAGAGTTTACCCACCTTCACATCGAGGAGTCTAAGTGCCTGGTGGATGAAAAGTAAAACTAAAGTAAAATTATAGGGAAGGGATGGTGATGTGGGATTCCTCTCTGTATGCTGTGAATACCATTGGTTAATAAAGAATCTGCCTTAGACCTGGCAGGGCAGAATAGAGGTAAGCAAGGAAAACTAAACTGAATGCTGGGAGAAAGAAGGCAGAGTCAGAGAGACGCCTTGAAGCCACGCCAGAGACAGGAGCCAGATGGAGCTTTATCTGGTAAGCCACAGCCACGTGGCAATACACAGATTAATAGACATGGCTTAAAATAAGATGTAAGAGCCAGCCAATAAGAAACTAGAGCTAAAAGGCTAAGCAACGCTTTAATTAATACAGTTTCTGTGTGGTTATTTCAGGGCTAAGTAGCTGGGAACAAATAAGCAACCTCCTACAACAGGATGGGGATTGAGAACATGAGGGTTTCAGATTGCCCAGTTGAGGGTGGCTTGAAGAAAGAGAACAATGAAAGAGATGCCTAGATAAAGGGAGCCATTATGGGATTAGGGAGTAACCTGATGCTAGGGAAATTCCCAGGATTCGGATTCACAAGATAAACCCAGTTAAAACTCCTAGTAATAATGAAGAGGGTGTTTGAACTGGCCTTTACTTATAATTAGGTTAGTGACTACCCTATTTGTCATCATAGAACCTACATCAAGTAACTGATGGAAGCAGATGCAGTGATTCACAACCATGCACTGGGCTGAGCTCCTGAAATGCAGTTGAAGAGAGAAAGGGAGGAGGCATCATATGAGCAAGGCAGGTTAAGGTCATGATGGGAAAACCCACGGAGACAGCTGAACCAAGCAAGTGGGAGCTCAGGAACTCTAGACAGACAGCTGCGGAGCAAGCATGGACCAAACTAGGCCCTCTGAATGTGGGCTACAGTTGCATAATTTGGTCTGTTTGTGGAACTTGTGGCAGTGAACCAGGGTGGATCTCAGGTCCATGAGCTGATTACTTGGAGCCCATTTGCTCAGGTGAGTTATTTTGCTCAGCCAGGGCTTGGTCCTACCTAAACTTGGTATATCAGACATCGTTGACTCCCCAAGGGAGGCCTTACCTTCTTTGAGGAGTGGATGTGGTTGGGATGAGGGAAGGTGTGGCAGACGAGGAGAGAGAGTTGCAACTGGGATTGGTATGTAAAACGAATAAAAGTTTTACAGAAAAAGAGAGAACTTATAGTTGCAAAAATCTAAACACAAAGTAAAAAACAAAAACAATGGAGAAAACTATTAAGAGTGAGGATCTGTAAGACACTGCCTTGCATCTTCTGGTATTATCATCTTCCTATCTCTTTTTCTACAATGATTTCTGAGTCATAGATGTAGGGTTGCATTATATATTTAATAATGCAGTTAAACAGTTCATAATTAGTTGTTCTCTGCATTTTGACAAGTTATAGATCTATGTAATAGTCATCACATTCTGTAAAAGAAGCTTCTTTAGTAGCAATGAGTGCTAAAATTATTTTATGTGTAAATATTCCAATTTAGGATATAATTATAAATTATTGTGGAATGTGTATGTGTTTAACAATAATAAAGTGTCATTCCAAGACCACAGAGTCCCCACAAAACCAACCAGGAGACTGAGTTCTGCATGTAAAAGCAAAGAATCTTTATTCTTACACAAGTTTGCACACTCAGTCTTTCTGTGTGTCCAATGTATTGGAATAACGAGAGAGGCCCCGAGCTCAGGTAGAGTTGGAATTTTATAGTAGTATAGCTGGGGGTAAGGAATTTCTAAGTTTCAGGACCCCCGATTGGCTGACAATTGTCTAGGGGTGTCCTAGTGAAAGTGAGCTGGCAGGTGATCCTATCTACAATTGTTGAAAGGTTAGGAATTTCCTTTGGATGGTCTCTTTCTGGTTGGTGCGTGGGTAATCTCAGTTTGTGGTCCTTCCTGTAACCAGGTGTTGCCTCAGGGTAAACTACTGAGACTCAGGTCTCTGATAAGCTTATCATGGCTGAGTCATACAAAATCAGAGCATGAACTTGAGAGGGTGACACTGGAAAAGTTGAATCTTTGGAAGAAAAGATGGAAATTATGTAAGAATAAAACTCATATATGAAATGCTCAAAAATAAATATGTAAAAGTAGATTTCTTTTTTTAAAATCCAAGGAACATAACTTAAAAAGAGACATCATGTGGTGGTCTCAGTATTATCTGAATGACAAACATGACTACTAGGATATACTCTTTGATTTGGGGTCCTGGGAGGTCATCAAAGAGCCTAAAATTAAAATTCAATTTGATAAACAAATTCAGATAATGACTTAAATGATGCAATCTAAACCTAGAGCTCTTAAATGGTCTAGACAGATCCTATACAAAGATAAATTGGAGAGTGTCAAATGAAATTCATGAGCCTTCTGACCAAAGTTGTGTTCCTAATGAATCAAATTCCTTCTCAAGTTCATAATGCTCCCAGTGTTAAAGACGTCCTGTCATCATTGATTAATGCCATTTATGTCTTGTCAGGTGAAATATGAAAATTTTGTTTCGTAAATGAAAAATTCCGAAGTTTTCATCTTTTGAAACTCTAGCTACATAACTAAAAAGTTTCATTTTGTATGGTAGTAAACAATGTCTTGCTAAGAAGAGAAAAGACCTCCAGTTCTCATTACAGACCTATTATCATTACATTGAAAACAACTCCTTTCTCATAACATGTCTAGAAAATGAAGCGACTGATTATAAATATCCAGACAATAAATTTTAAATGTAGAATCTAGTAATCATGTTAAAATGAATGTTAGGATAATGAGGTGTTGAAAATTAATCAAGTATTTGTATAACTGAATATTACAAGCCTATGTGTTTTCTGAGTCTTTAAATTCATTTCTGCTAGGTTCTGTGCAATTACCATTAGTTTAATTTGAATAGACAGCATGAACTTTTTATTGGAAAAGAAAAATTATAAACAAAAGTATGAAAACATCTCAATTCTGTGACATACACATCTATAAGAAAGCACTGATCATAAGTATTTCAAAAGAAGTTAGTATAGTATTGAAGAATACATCATTAAAGACACAGACTGTTTGAATAAAGAGTCCCTAGGCAAACTGTAGATTGTACAGAAAACTTTTCTACCTCACTCTGGGTTAGACTGAATTTTGTTCAAGCCCCAAATATGCAAGTTTGTGGTGATTTGCATGGCTGAAATGGAGCTTTCATTATTTCTTTGAACAGATTAGGGAAAAAATCAGCTGAAATTGTTCTCCTGGAGTTTGCTTCAGGCCAAACTGGCAATAATAAAGTAATAAATAAGGCTTTATGTGAGTCCATGGAAAGAGCTTATTGAAAGATGACTATATTCCACTCCATACCTTTTCTCTAAGGTAGTTTTGCAAAGCAGAGTTTCAGAATTTAGAAGTTCTGATGTGAGAGTCACGCTGTGCCTCTGAAGCAGTTTATTGAAATTAAATAAAATGAGATGGACATTTATCTGGCTAAAAATGTTCTTTCCTCATCCTGCTCTCTCTTAATAGGAGTCTTCATTGAACATAATTCTCAATTTTAGTTTTATGTCACTAAGTATGCACCTAGTCAGTGTTTCAGCCCTAAGGCAGATTCTCTCATTTTCAATGTTAAGTAATGAAAAGGTTCAGATTAGCTATACAAATATGAATCAAACTTTTCTTGAGCGTTAACATCAGTAAGGCTTGTTTGTTAATTGATTGTCATGATTCCATTTTAATATTGTAATACACATGTGGGAGCATTTTCTGTGCTTTGTGGTTAAGGGAAAAGACATCGAGAGAATGCCTTCTTCCAAAGAAGATACATACACAAAAAAGAAAATCAGGAGCCAGTGTCTTAAATCATGAGAACAATGACAAAACATCTAAGAAAAAAAGATACCCTTAGTTACTTATTTTTTTCAAAAATTGAAATAATAAAGATACAAACACCTGTAACATGTGGATCTATTCATAAATATTAGTAATCTTTTATTTAGGGCATGATGTAAGTCCACCTTTATGTATAGACCACAGACTTGATCTCCAATACTGCATAAAACTAATATGTCATATAGCTGTAATCTTCGTACTCAAGCAATTAAATCGGAGAATCAAAGTCATTTTACATCCCTACATACTCAGCTCCAGGCAACTACAGGATACTTGGACCTTGTATGATGAAGGCATAGCAAAATTAAAAAGAACAGTAGATTAATGAAGAGATAGTGCATTTGGAAGTAAATCAGGAAGTCCATTTCTGTTAAGAGCTATTAAAATATTCTACATTCAAAAATTACTTATTTTCTATTGACATCCTCAAATAAATGGCTTATATCTGCAATTTGTGTGACTGCTGTGAAATGCGAATATATCCAAGGGAATCCAGTACCATCCCATTTAGATGAAGGTCTCATTTTTTATTAGCTATAGAAACTCTAGAAGCCAGACAATGAGCCTCTGATAGAAACCATGCTATTAAAACTTCCCTTTCATTTGTTCCTGAGGATAAAGATTATGTAAATAATACCAACTTATGTGTTAGAGTTTTCACCTTTGTTCTTCCTGGGGAATAATGTTAACTTCAATCTTGTGTTGCCTTTAAATTAACTTCATGATTGCCAAGGGACATGGAGCTTGACAGAGGTAGTCATTTTGTAAAACATGCTAGGTCAAGAAAGCTTTCATCCTCATTTTATTACATAGTCTGTCGAAGTCGACAGAAAGCTTAAGACCGTGAAACTAAGTTGGTCTTACCAGAAGAGGCTAATAGTGGTAATTTTATTGCATGTGTGAACTCAGGGACACATTCCCAATGCTCTAACAGCTCATCAAAATCACTAGGATTGGTGAGTAAATCCAGATTTACAGGCTGACATAAAAGACTTGAATGATGTTGGGCAGGACAATAAGGTCAGCATAGATTCAAAAGTTTTGATTTCTTAATCCCTGAAAATTAAATCAAAGTATTCCTTTCTTTATATTCTTTAGTAATAAACCATAAATGCCAAACACTGTTTTAACCTTTCCATTTCAGTATGAAATAAAAGTATTTATGCTTTCTTTTAAAGTTAGATGCTAAAAGGCATGAACTTTTACTTAAGTAACATCAGCAAGAATTGGTGATAAGAACCATAAAATAGTACTGTTTTAATATGCTTCTGAATGTACATATGAGACACATATGAAGTTTTCAATACACACATAATCACACAGAGAAGATTAAAGTATTAATCAGATTAATTGTGGTAATCATTTTATGGGTATATTTGAATCAGAGCATCAAGATATGTATCATATATGTATGTGGATATGTGCAAATATAAACTTTCATACAATTTCATATTTATCAGTTATTTCCTCTAAAAGTCAAACTGAGGCTTATATAATGTCAAAATTGAAATGTATGTTCTTATGGTTACTGCCTTCATGGCAATTTAGCTCTTCTATGAGAAAATCTTAATTAAAAATTCAAGTGGGTCTTACTCTAGACAAATAACATTATTTTCAATGTGGTAAATTCCAATCTGTTGTTGCAGTGGCAACTGGAAATACCTATAAACTTAGGTTATCATATTTGGAAATAAGTCATTCATTTCACAGGTTATTTGCACAAATTCCAACATTGTCAAGGAAAACCAAATATCTATCTTTTCACATAACTGTCACCCAAAAGAATATTTTCCTTTCTTAATTTCTTTCATATATTTTCTGTGCTGTATTAAAAACTGAAATGCAGCATTTTGGTTACTCTGCTTAAATTTCTTTAAAGTCATAAATATGACTAATTATGTAATGAGAGAAATTATTTTGTACATAGTAGTGAGATTTAACACTATTTTACATGGAATTTTCTTTTTCCTGGCCTCAGATATGTTCTTTGTGTATTACTTAATTTAAATTATAAGGTCAGCTTTGTCACACTTCCCTGTATTATTTATTAAAGCCATCACTATATCCCATTATTTACACTATATATTGTCTGTTAACTCAAGAACTATGTAAATAATTATTTTAAACACTATTAGTATACATTTGTTCCTTTGTAAATTTTAAAAAAAATAGTAAGAAGCAGAATGCTGTATTCAATTCCTATACACAGAAAGTAAAAATGATCATAATGCATAGTTCATAGAAATTGCAATTTTCTGTTGTCTCAAGAATCATCTGTCATTTTGGTAACTTTTCTCTGTGCTTTGATAAACGTAATCAAACTGCTTTTATAGTATTCAGTTGACATTCATATTTTATGTCTGAAAGTACCCATAAGGTCAAACTTGATATGTGTTTCATTCATCAAGCTACTTCATCTTTGGACTGATTCTGAATGTATTATATTTATGTATTGTTCTGGAAAATGTCATCATTATGCATTCAGCTGAGGTTATAACTTTTGTCACAAATTCAGATTAAGTGCTATATCAGGAACACACAAACACACTCCTCAAAACACACATACACACACATGTACACAACTAACACTCATATAAAATAAACACAAAAATACATTCATTCCAAACACTAACACTTACTTTCACTGCATAAGATTTTAGATACTGGACCAAAATGCCAGATACTATCGCCATAGTTCATTCTAAATTGTTTTAAACAATTTGGGTTCTTGACATCACTTTAAATTGATTTAATCGAATATTAAGTTATATTGTTTCAAATTCAATGTACTGTCATATAAGTACCGCACTAATCTATTGTGCAACTGAAGCTCCTTTAAGTACCAATTTTACAACTAATATCATTCTTCATGCATGCTACATCAAGGACTTTTTATATATAAAATTAAAACATAATAAGTCAAAATAATTTAAGAGAAGTTTATTTGATGAAGAATTAGAGCTCCAGTTATCTTTAGAAACAAGAGTAAATATTTATAACATGTTTGAAAAATATGCTGCTATGGTCTCCATTTGTGTCAAAGAGAAGTTTCCTTAATAGGGGGTGTCTTAGTTGCTGTTTTATTGCTGTAAAGAGACAATATGACTTTGGGAGCTATTACGAGAGAAGACATTCAATAGGTGCTTCAGTCCATTATCATAATGGAAGGGAGCATAGCAGCATAGAGAAAGAACATAGTGATGGAGAAGCAGCTGAATGTTCTACATCTGTATGCATAGGCAGTAGGAAGAGAGAGAGAGAGAGAGAGAGAGAGAGAGAGAGAGAGAGAGAGAGAGAGAGAGAGAGAGAGATATCCTGGTCTGAGTTGGGCTTTTGAAGCCTCAAAATCCATCCTCAGTGACACACTTTCACCCACATCCTACTCAGTAGAAGACCGCATTTTCTATCCTTCTTCATGTAGTGCCATTCTTTAATTATTAAGCATTCACACATATGGGACACATATGGGACTATGCTAGCCATTCTTACAGAAACCACCATAAGTGGTGAGAATTGCGAAAAACAAACAAACAAAGCCATCAAATTTCCACAACCAAGAGATCCTGTGGTGTCTAGCCTCAACTTATAAATCTACAATGGAATACCTGTAACTAAGGATCATTTTAGAAGAGGGGTTGAAACCTTATAAAAGCTAGAGTAAAGGGTATTTGCTGTGAGGTTGTGTCTCCTAGAAATATCTGAGAAACTACACTCATGGAGTCTTTTCATTATGTCTCTCTTACTGTGGTCTGAACAACAATGACACCATCAGATATTCTAAAGGAAAAGAAGGAAATCTCACAAGGTTTCAGCTCCACACAAAGAACCACAAGCAATCAAGGGATGTTGAGAGTGAGAGAAATATCCTATTCTGTAGAAGAGTTCAAATTATTTATCCAGTACTTAAATGTTTAGTTCTGAAACAATATAAATAACATTATATAAACAGAACACGATAAACATACACTTAAAGCACACAAAAACACACCCGCACACACACACACACACACACACACACACACACACATATATATATATACTAACATTGACAGAAATAGAGACAATGGATTTAAGTGAAAACAATTAGGTATATGGGCAGAACTGGAGGGAGGAAAGAGAGAGGTATAGTGATATAATATACATTATATTAAAAACCCCATAATTTAATATTTGTCATTCCTTTGTAATTATCTATTTCTGGTCAGAGTGTAAATTAATTTGTTTATATTATTATAAAAGGAGGCAGGAAAATGGTCCTTTGGCACTGCTCGAAAAGACCCAAGAAAAGTACTAATCTGTGGGAGTGTAGGACACTTGCCTTTGACTGGAAGGGCAAGGCAGACTAATTTATTTGGTATCGCTAATTTTCCCCTTTCGTCATTTCTAGATCTCTCTACAACCTGAGACAATGATGACTTTCCAGTCTGGCAGTTGCTCAATGAATAAACCTTTCCTTCTCCGCACTGGTGCCAAGTACCTGTCTTGAAGATGCAGAGTGTTTGTTATAACCAAGTGTCTCTTGAACTTATTTTGGAACTTCATAACCTATGATGCCAGAGGCCCAGAATTGTGTTAAAAGAAAAATTGTCTAAGAAAGTGAAGCTCATGGTTTTAAAGCTCTCAAAATCAATTCTTAATAAAGTCAAGAATAACAATAAAATTCCTTGGATGACTCATGGTATTCTTTAATGATTATTTCTTGTAAAATTCTTTGCCCTATGATCTCTATAGAGAGATAGTTAAAATCTTCTCCTCAAATGTTTTGCAAAATAAGCATAGAGTCATTATTGACTGACCTTATTAAAAACTTTTGTATAGATGGTTGCAAGTATTGATAAAAACTAAAGAAGCACAGTAATTATAATTACCTGTGGTTATCTGACTGATATTGAATTATATAAAGTAGATAACAGTAAAAAAGAAAACATAAAATTTAATGCCAAACTGAAAGTTCACAAGTCTAGATTTTAAGCTTAGCTCTGTGACTGGGAGAACATTGTACTTTCTATTATGCAAAAGAATTATATAAAAATCAAAGTGCATTTAATATCTCTATGATTATAGCAATAGGAACGGTGTATTTAACAAAAGAATTAAATTATGTTTGGCAGAGAATTTTTTTTCTCTACGAAAAGATAAACGCCAGAGGTGTGGTTATGATAACAGAATCTCCCATAAAGCACCAGTGTGTACAAACAGAATATGGACCTCAGACAAGACTGTGGAGCTTAGAAGTTTAGTTTGGGGTGATTAGAAAGATTATTTACCCTTCTTGAAATATACAGAGTACAGTAGCAATAGAAATATTCTGTAGTATTTTCAAATCTGTTGATTTTTAAATCTCTATCAGATTAACCTTCTTAAAAACAAAACTCAGTATTTCTACAAATCTACATTACAAAATAAAATTTTCAAATTTAATTGATTATAATATGATTATAGACCATAACTATTATGCAATGGTCAAGTGGTGTTTCATGTAATCGAGTCCATATATTAGTATTTATACTGACACTGAGTAGTTTTGAAAGAAAAGCTTAGTGAAAAATGTCTTTTGTCTTTTGGTTTAGTTGTATAAAGAATCAGATAGAGAGCAACATGCATCAGTTATTAGAGTGCACTGTTCTGCCTCAGAATATCCACTCAGATGTAGAGAAGTTAAAAAAATAAGGAAAAGAGTATAAAACATTCTGGAATAATTTTAAGAAAATTGAGAGGTATATTGGCAATCCTGAAGTTTATATAAATAAAACTGCTAAAATGGAACTTGCTCAGTTAAAAAAAGAAATCTTTGTAATTGATTTCTTCATGATTAACAGAAAATAGTTCTTAATTTGATATACTCAGGATATTTCTATGAATGACAATTTTTGTTTCCTTGGGGAGTTTGCAAAAGTTACATCTTCCTACTCCTTACCAATGTAAGGTAACAAAATGTAGCAGGCTGAATACAGTAACTAAAGGGGAAACCCTGTGAATAGACAGAGTGCTAGGTCACTGAGCGCTTTCAAGTAACTGGTTAATCAAACTGTAATTGCAAGGTTGTTTGAGAGAAATTAATGTCTTTGAGAGTTTAATTATGAAATTATATTGTCAGTTGTTAAGCGATTGCATTTTACCAAAGTGCATGACTAGGACAAATCTGAATTTGGGCTTCACTATGAGATCAGGCACCAGATATTTTGATGAATCTGATTATTCATGCATATGCAAATTTTCTAGATTCTTTTGTGTTATTTTAGCTCATAGAGTGTATGAATAGAACTGTTTTAACAATGATCACCTATTTCATTGTATTATATTCATCACATTAGCATAAAAGCAATAAGGAACCAATGACTGCGTTTATTCTCTGAGGATCTAAGCTATAGAAAGTTGTGAGAAAGAAAGAGTGATGCTTGTGAAACGTAGAGATTTTAAGAATTCAGAACCAAACTGATGTGCTATTTATCACATTTATGGTATATATCTTAAAAATTATAACCATGCTTTCCAAACCTTAATATTATCAAAATCAAAGAAATCTTAAAAAATCAAGTGAATAAAATTAAAAATTAAAGTAAACATATTAGAAAATGGGAAATTTTACACTGAAACATTAAAATATAATATGTAAAATTGATGCATAATTAAGCCTTCAATGAACATTTGTTGAAATAGCAGAGAAAGAAGGAAATCAGTAAAAAAAAAAGAAAGTTGAAAACATTCTACAAGTTTCTTTTGTTACTATCAAAAGTTGTATTAAATGAGACTTCTCAAAAATAAACCCAATTATTCGAATGCAATCTGCAAGGTAGAATATGTAATGACTCACTGATTATGAAATAGCTTCATCCCACAATTAATGTGCATTGATTAAGAGAAGTTAGTAACTGTAGAGTAAAATTAGAGCCCTTATATAATATTTAAGTTCAGAATTATTGAAAGAGAAACTTTCATTGTAACAAATTTAATAGTGTAATTGAGGGGAAAGACAGATTATAAATCATTATCACATTTCCCTGGATTTTTATGAGTCAAAGAAATTCTGAAAAAGGATTTCAGATTAGAGCATATCTTTGATTTGTGAGTTCCGTCAGTGTGCTGTCATCACCATTAATGAATAAAGAAACTGCCTTGGACTGTTGATAGGGCAGAACTTAGGTAGGTGGGGAAGATGGACTAAGGCTGGGAGAAGAATGAGCGGAGCCAGAGAGCTGCCATAGGGCCACCACCAGAGGAAGACATGCTGAATCTTTGCCGTTAAGCCACTGCCACTAGGCGGTATACAGATTAATAGAAATAGATTAAATTAATATAAGAGTTATCCAATAAGAAGCTAGAGCTAATGGGCCAAGCAGGGATTTAATTAATACAATTTCTATATGGTTATTTCTGTTTTTGGTGGCCGGGAAAAACAAGCAAGCCCCCCTCCTACATTTCTTAGTGTTTAAATAGATTCTGATCAAGACAGCTTAATAAAGTAGATATTACAATCTAATGAGTCATATAACTTAATCTATTTCCTAATGCATTACAATTTATGTCCATATTGCACTTACTCACTAAATATTTAGAAGGATTGTATCATTTAAAAGTATATAGTATATAATTTGTTAAAATTTGTTGTTTAAATTGCAGACAACCCTGGAGTCTCCAGCAGGTGATGATTCTTTTGCTAGTGAATGATTTGTTCCCAGTGCTGATGATTGCAGTCTGATCAAGGTAATGATCATTGGGAGTGGGTTTGTTGTCATTGCTGCTGCTTCCTTGCCTCTGTTATTGCTCTTGGTTTAGAGAGGAACTAAAACCTTTAAATCTGGCTTTCTTTAGAAAGAGAATAAGAAAAAAATTATCTTGTATAAACTACTGATTAGTAGAACATTTTCTGGTGTCCTAAAGAAACTCATGACTATGTTCAATACTTTTTACAAATGACTTTTATCGAATGTTTTCTTTGATAATTCTCTGAATACATAATGATACAAAGTACTTTTGATAGTTGGAACTCCCTCATTCACATATATCTCTTCCACTCCTATTCTCCTCTCCTCCCTACCAGTACTTTTTATACATTTATGTCCCTTAAAAAAAAGCTGTTTTTCAATTCATCCACCTTTTCCTGGACCATTGTGCTATTTTTTTAAAAATCCTTCAAGACCAATTTGCTGTGTTCAAATGCTATTGAATGTCTCGTCATCTACTAAAGCATGATCAACAAACCCCAGACTAGGACCATACTCAGACAAAAACTTTCTCTCCGTCTCCCAGTAGCTATACAATTTCCAATAGCTCTATTTTGTGGGATGAGATTGATTACTTGACTCCTCTTTTTGTGTTAGGATTTGGTTTGTCTCGGGTTTTCAAAGCTTTATGCATACTGTCTCAATCTCTTTGAGTGTGTACGTTCAGTTGCCATGCTGCTTCCAGAATATACTGCCTCATGTGCCTATACATTACCTGTCTTCTGCAATAATCTCTGAGTATTTGGGGATAAGGTATGTAATTTTTGGGCAGAACATTTTGTAGTCTCTTGTTTGAGTTCTTGATAATTTTTGGTTCACTGTGTTAAACATTATTCACTGCTATCCACTGCAAAAAGATGCTTCTTGTATGAGGGGTGAGAGATGCATTGATATATTTTTGTAAAGATAAGTTATTAGTTATTAGGAATTGGTTTAAAACTCTTTTGTTTATTTTTTTTTACCAGTATAACAGTGTTTCTCCCTAAGGACTGATATAATCTGACTAGGGATATATTATTAGCCTGATAATGCTTCCAGGTATGTATGGGTTTCATCCTCTGGAGCAGGCTTTAAATCCAAGCAAGATATGATTGTTTACTCCCTTGATGTTCGTGCCATTATTATACAAGCATTTGTGCCTTGCCATGGCAGTGTGTGGTGATATGAATAAAATTTATCCCTTTAGACTCAAAGGGAGTGGTACTCTCAGGAGGTTTGGTCTTGTTGGAGGAGGTGTGTCATTAGTGGGTGAGTCTTTAGGTTTCAGAAGTTCATGTTTAGCCAGTGCTTCAATGGCACTTTCTGCTGCCTGCAGACTGAGATGTAGAACTCTTAGCTGCCTCTCTAGCACCATGTTTATCTGCATACTGCCATGCTTCCTGCTGTGAAGATAACGGATTAAATGCCTGAAATGTAAGCCAGCCCCTTTGAAATGTTTACCTTTATAAGAGTTGCTGAGTTCATGGTATCTCTTCACAGCAATAAAATCCTAAAACAGAAGCTGGTACCAGGGATGGGGTTTGGGTGGAAGAATGTGGATTTTGAAACTTTGGATTAGAAAAGGAATTAGATGCTTTATGTGAGACTTAATGGACCTTCCTTGTAGGAACATGAAAGACAGTGATGCAGTGCTGAAGATGATTTGAACTGTGAGGCCCTGGCTGGAGAGAACTTTCAGAAGAGAAGAATGTTAGTATGAGGCCTAGAGACTATTCTTCTGATATTTTGGTGTAGAGCAAAATGAATAAATAAATAAATAAAGGAAGGAAGAAAAAAATCTGCCTGAGTTTAAATTGAAGATATTTTATTTAGTGTTCAATCTTAAAATGGTCTATAACAGAAAAGAGTAAGCCTAAGGAGGAAAATTACAAAATGTAGCATTTAAGGAGGAAAGGAGCACCAAGTATTGTAAACAGATATAATAAAAAAGAAAACAAAAATCATGGATCTGTGAATTCAAGGACAGACTGGTCCACAGAGGGAAATTCAGAACAGCCAATCTTAGGCAAGGAAGGAAACCATCAAATATAGAAAGCTGGTTAAAAAAAAAAGTGTGTGTTCTAGCCCCAGCTGCTATGATAAGACACAAGCGAGATTTTTGTGGCGTCCTATAATATGTTGGGCCCATACTGTGGTGGGTGACAGAATATGCCATACAGACATAGTTTGGGTGTGGAGTTTATTGAGAGAAGAGGAGGGTAGGGGATAAGGAAGGAAGGGAGAGACACAGGGGCAGAGAAAGTGAGCAAAAGAGAGAGACAGAGAGGAGGGAGAGAGAGAAAAGAGGATAGAGGGAGAAAGGCAGAGACCTACCTCTTCAGCAGAACAGGAAAAGAGAGACCTGAGTAGGCAGAACTTGTGTCTTAAAGGGACCTTTGTACCAGCCTACAAACCAGGAACCTGGGTTGACCAGGGTACAGCTAAGGTACATCCTACCATATGACAGGGCAGGCCAGCATAATCCTGAATCCTAACACCAGCAAGGAATAAAACTTAGCAGCTTTTGCTTCTGTCAAGTAGTTCTGGCTTTAGAGTCAAGGATACATGAAAGAAGTACTGAAAATTCCTTTGCAACTAAGGAAAGCCACCAAGGTCAGATGTGTATCAGGGTGTCACTGAATAGAGACCTAGAGAGACCATTGTATGAAGCATTGAAGATCCTTGACTGCCTTGATGTTGTTAGAATGCTCACTTTCCTGCCTTTTGGAATGGTAATGTCTATTCTGTGCCATTGCATGCTGGAGGTATGTGATCTACTTTTTTATTTTGATTTTACAGGGGTTACAATTAAGAAATTGCTATGAGACTCAGAAGATACTTTAGTTTTGGACTTTAAAACATGTTTGTGACTGTTAAAGACTATGGGGATTTTCAAAGTTGGATTAAATGAATTTTACATTATGATATGACAACAGGCCTTTGGGAGACAGGAAGTGGTATGGGGTGCTTTGAATAAAAATGGGCTCCATTGGAACTGGCCTTGCTGAAGGAAGTGTGGCATTGTTGGAGGATGTGTGTCACTGTGGTGGGTGGACTTTTAGGTCTTAGGAGCTCAAACTTGGCCAGTGTGCCCTGCTCTCTTTCTGGTGCCTGTGAATACAGATACAGAACCCTCAGATACCTCTTAGCACCATTTCTGCAGGCATGCTGCCGTGTGTCCCACCATGACAATTATGGTCTCAACCTCTCAGCTGTAAGCCAGCCTCAGTTAAACATTTTCCTTTCTTAGAGTTGCCAGCATCCTGGTGTTTCTTCACAGGAATAAACTTTAACTAAAGTACAATATTTATTGTACATTGCAGAGTTCAGAGTTAACATATGAAAACTAACCAATAGGAATTGCATTTATAAACTAGCTTCACCTTAGTCTCTATTTTTTATTACTCAGTTATGTGATGTCGTCGGTGTGGCATAGTAGCATGCATCTTAATTATAGTACAAGGGAACTAAACAGGAGCATCAATGGAACTTGCTCGCCAACCAGTGTAACCAAACCAGTGGGTTCCCTGTTCAAAGAGAAATTATTTCCCAAAATATAAGCTGAAGTGATAGAAGAAGATATCTAATGTTGATTTCTTGCCTCCACACAGATGGGTATACACATTAACACTCACACATGTGCATGTTCTCTCTCTCTTTTACACACACACACACACACACACACACACACATACACACAAAAACCCAAGTGCAAATTTATTTTTTGTATTCGTATTCTAGATCATTTCTGGTATAACTATAAGATATCTGAGTTTGTAAACATTATAAAGGACAGTGGCTTGTGTACCTAACTGTTTCAAGGTTTAAAAGGCCAAAATTTAGTGGCTTCTACCTTTGTCCTTAAAAACAATTCTGATGATCATAATGTAAGGACATAAAAAATTTTAATAGAAATAGAAGATGCTTTACTGATTGAGGAAACCCAGACCCAAAAAGAGGAATATGGTATGTACTCACTCATAAGTGGATTCTAGCCATAATTAAAGGACATTGAGCCTATAATTCATGATCCTAGAGAAGCTAAATAAGAAGGTGAACCCAAAGAAAATCATATAGTTATCCTCCTGGATATTGGAAGTAGTCAAGATTGCCAGGCAAAAGTTGGGTGCTCGGGGATGGGGAGGTGTATGTCAGGGGAGATGGGTAGAGAGAAGCGAGGAGTGGAGGATTCAGGAGAGCTTGGGGGAATGGGATGGGTGGGATGGAGGAAGGGTAGATATGGGAGCAGGGAAGTAAATATCTTATTTAAGTGAGCCATTTTAGGGTTTGCAAGAGACTTGACTCTAGAGGGGTTCCCAGGTCCAAGGAGAGGTCCCCAGATTGTTCCTTGGGCAGCAGAGGAGAGGGTACCTGAATTGGCCTTGTCCCATAGCCACACTGATGAATATCTTGCATATCACCATAGAACCTTCATCTGGTGAGGGATGGAGATAGAGACAGAGACCCACATTGGAGCACTGGACTTAGCTCCCAAGGTCCAAATGAGGAGCAGAAAGAGGGAGAACATGAGCAAGGAAGTCAGGACCGCGAGTGGTGCGTCCACCCACTGAGACAGTGGGACTGATCTAATGGGAGCTCACCAAGGCCAGCTGGACTGGGAGTGATGAAGCATGTGATCAAACTGGACACTCTGAATGTGACTGTCAATGAAGGGTGACTGAGAAGCCAAGGACAATGGCACTGGGTTTTGATTTTACTACATGGACTGACTTTGTGGGAGCCTGGTTTGTTTGGATGTTCACCTTTATATACCAGGATGGAGAGTGGAGGACCCTGGACTTCTCACGGGGCAGTGAACCCTGACTGCTCTTAGGACTAGAGAGGAAGGGGGAGGGGGGAAGGAGGGAGGGAAAAGAGAGGCCGGGAGGAGGTGGAAATTTTTAATAAATAAGTAAGTAAATAAATAATTAAAAAGCTTTGCTTGGTCAGAAACTGGTTAAGACACTGGCTTTGAGCTCTTTGCAACATCAAGAGTTAGCTGGAAACAGAAACCTTTGCAAAAATGCAAACCAACTGTCCCTAGCAGCTAGTCGCCTCTCAACACCCAGATTTGTGGTCTAGACAAGAGGAGAAATTACTACTTGGGGAGAGGGCAGGAGGCATGAACAGAAGTAGACTCTACCCTGTACTGCAGAAATAGTCCATACCCTATACTGAGCAAAACCAACCCTCTTGTCCCTAAGTAAACCTGGCTTGCAGTTTTTGCCAATATAATGTTCACACAGAATGAGGAATGGGAGATCTCCCTACTGTGCTCCTTCGCATGTAGTTGGGAACTCCTAGGTAGCTGGCAAGAGAATTAAACCTTGCTTTTGCATTCTGAACTTGACTGGATTCCGGTGGTCTTTCTAGGGGTCCCAACTTGGGAACAACAATATAAGTGCACGGTAGTGAAGAAGGAACATCCCTGGCCACATAAAAAGATAGACTATGGCAAATCATGAAAGCAGAAGATTCCATATTCAGTCTACCACTTTTTGTAATTACTGCTACATAAACTCCTATATTAACTGTAGTAAGCTGTTCTTAGGGTAATATACCTAATGACATAATCATCTACCACTTTTAAATATCTTTTCATATCCCTACTCAGTCTTTGAGAACTATCTTGGAGGAGCACAACTTAAAATCATTACTCCTAATGCCAATCACACCTTCCCCACTATGAAGTGCATTACTCTCAAACTGTGAGTCAAAACTAACTTTCCTTCTTAGTTTGACTCTGTCAGAAAATCATGAAAATTTACTAATGCAAAATATGATACTAAAAAGTTAATTTTTTATTTAAAAATGTGACACAGATATATAGAAATCACAAACTGTTAGGAAGAATATGGTGTCAGAGGATATAGTGAATTCAAGCTGCCACAGCTTTCATTTGTAAAAATACTAATATTCAAAAAATGCATAAAAATAAATCATGATAAACAAGGCGTATCTGTAATCCCTTCAAGAACAGACTTCATCACTAACATTATACTCATGTACTAAAAACCTGTTGACAGAGGTTTCTGTTCTGCCTGGTCCCACAGCTGTTCAGTTCTAAGGAAACACACAGAGGTCTACAATAATTATAAACTGGTTGGCCTTTTAGCTCAGGCTTTTTATTAACTCTTACATCTTAAATTTACCTATATATAAATATATAAATTTACCTTGTCTGTGTTAGTAACATGGCTTGGTATCTTTTATCAGTGAGGCATTCTCATCTTACTTCCTCTGTGTCTGGGTTACAACTGTGGTGTAGGAGTTCCTTTTGTTTATGTGTTGCTTTCTTTGGTTAATGAATAAAGAAACTGCCCTGGCTGATTGATAGGGATGAATTTAGGTAGGCGGAGAGAACAGAACTGAATGCTGGGAGGAAGAAAGCAGAGTCAGGAGAAGTCATGGATCCTCTGCCTCATTAGAATCTTGCCAGTAAGCCACAGCCACATGGCGATGCATAAATTAATAGAAATGGGCTAAATCAAGATGTAAGAGTTAGCCAATAAGAAGTTAGAGATAATGGGCCAGACAGTGTTTAAATTAATACAATTTTTGTGTGGTTATTTTGGGTGTAAGCTAACTGGGTAGCTGGGAAGAACAAGTGGGGCCCTCCCTTTCTACTCAACTGCAGACTGAGCCTTTCCTCTTCCCAAAATTTTCTGGTTCTGTTCACCCTACCTATACTTCCTTTCTGGCTACTGTCCAATCTGCATTTTATTAAAACAATACAAGTGACAAATCTTTATCGGTTAAAAGGTCATTGTCCCACAGCAATAAACAGTGATTAAAGCTATCAACTTAGAGGGTATAAGGAAAACTGTAGAGAAGTGATTGAAAAAGACACATAACATTAACTTCTGGCTGCCACATGTACCTGAATGCATACACCCACTAAAGAAAACACACACACAATAATGAGAAAAAAAATTAGTCACTAATGCTCTTTGAAGAAATGTTCATTTCGTTCTAAAACAAACTCTAATATATAAAAAGTAGGAAACTGAATCTCTTAGCTAAATTGCAACATAGAAACAAGGTGTAACATTAGGTCCCCTAGTATGAAATAAATATGGATTAAAAATATGTCACAAAAAATGTATCACAACTCAACTATGAAATTTCTTGGTCAAATAAACAAATAAAGCAGATATGAAGTTTCCTCAAACTTTACCCACAAAAGCACACAGGACTTACTTAATACTTGTGACTATTTGGTAATGTTTTAACAAGTGAAATATTAAATTATAAAATATTTGTCTCATCTATGAAGAATTTGCATGTTTGAATACATTCATTTTCCATTTGTTTGTGCTCATCATTCATTTTCTGTAATATAAACCTATAACCTTTATATAAAAATTTTCGACTGAGAAGCCATTGACAATGGCACTGGGTCTTGTTTCGCCTGCATGGACTGGCTTTTTGGGATCCTGGCCTGTTTGGATTCTCACCTTCCTGGACCCGGGGAGGGGGGGAGGGACTTGGATTCCCCACAGGACAGGAAACCCTGACTGCTCTTGGGAATGGTGAGGGAGGAGGAGAGGGAGTGGGGGGAGCGGGAGGGTGTTGAGAGGAGGGGAGGAAGTGGAAAGAGTGTTTTTGGATACTTGAATAAACAAACAAACAAACAAAAATGTTCGATATAATGTTTTTCAATAGTTGTTCCATGTTTACTTTTGCAAAGACCTCCAATTTCTCTTCTTAAATATACATCATGGTTAAAAATTGTTGTTATATTAAATGCTTATTTTTACTTATAATACATCTTAAATTTCATGCCTCACATAATGTAAATTCAAATCATATATTAGCAATTAAATATGCAATCTACCAAATGGAAATTTTATATAATTTCAAGGCATTATGAAATTTGAGAGGGTGAGAGAAGAATTATAGAGATGTTTGCTCAGTCACTTATATCAGTGTCAGTAAAGAGACCCTGCTATACCCAAACTCTGGAGGATTTGGATGTTATAAGGGAAGTCCAAGAGAATAATGCACATTTTGTTCACATTTGAGATTTCATAAAAGGTTTGCAAAGAAGTCTGAGCAAACAGTATTAACTGTTCTTAGATTTCTTGTATCTTTTCTATTTTCCTTGCAACAGGATTATATGTTTTAATTTACAAAATTGTTTATGAGGTTAAAACTTGGAAGTCTAAGTTTTAACAATTATTATTTCAGCATTGAACAGCAAGCCCATGCTCTCATTGCTGCTTATCAGTAATGTTTACTACATAACCAAACCTAGAGTTTGATTTTTGTTGTGAACAAGCTGATTTTCAAAATTAGTATTTTAAAACAGATCATCTTATGTTCCTTGTTTCATTGTAACACACACACACACACACACACACACATATATATATATATATACAAATGCATGTGTATTTGAATTTTTATATCCACATAGTAATATGTCAGTTTTATATGTAGAACTAAAGATAATACCAAATTAATATAATGTAGAGAAATTAAATCAGTCTTACATTCAGCACTTTATAGGTAGCTGAATGTTTCCTTGGAAGTCTGTTCGCTTTAATGCTTAGTCTCTTAATTCTTCTTGGGGAAAATTTGTTAGTGCTATAGACTCAATGCAGGGCTAAACAAAATTTTCTTAATTCAGTGTAGGTATGTTTTGTGAATATTAAGAACATTTCTGAAGTTTTAAAAATATACAGGAAGAGGAATGTTTTAATGATAGAGAAAAGCACAAATTACTTGAGCACTAATCTGGACCAACTGACACTCATTTTAATTTGTTAAATTTTATAAGTTAAATAATATCACAAAACAGATTCACTGAAGTAAAAAGAAAAATGTTTTAATAGTGTCCTGTTTCTTAACAAAATTATATTTCTTGACAATGGTTAAAATTCTTAAACAAAATTGGAGGAAACAAAGAGGTGAAAATTTGAGAGTTCAAATAAATATGCTATATTATTTCTAACAGAAAACTTTATGTTGAATCAAAGAAAAGAGTGGAAGACAATGTAACAGACAACAGAAGCATCATGAAATCAAACAAACAAAACAAAACACCCCCACAACAAATGTGTGATTGTGTAGTTTATATAACTGCAGGAAAATATCTGGTGTTGAAAGCTAATAAAATTCAAAAGTGTGCTTCTCACAGTCTATGGACCAGAAAGTTTCAGATTAAAGTACTCCAGATTCAATTCTAGCTCCTTCCAAGGGAGTCGCTTGCTCCTGCACACTCAGATATAAAGCAAACTGTGATTCACAGGACAGAAGGCAGAAGGGCCAGAGAGGATGAATTCCTTTTGTATCCTTCCTTTAAATGCTCTGTCTGTAAATTATATTCTCCTGGGATACTGCAGTAGGAAAACTCATGTTCATAAATAAAGAAATATTTCCTGTTGTGGATTTATTACATAAACAGACCCAAAGGGTTTTTTTTTTTTGGCAAGATTAAGTTCCTTAGTTCAGTTTACTCTCTCAAAAATATTAAGCGAAAGTGCTCATCTCTGAGTTACAGATGGCCAAAGGCTGTGCCTTAGATGATTTTAATGCTCATATTCTAACAGTAATTTCATTTTTTCTTAATAAGAAGCAAGTAGCTTCAAATTTTTCCCTAGTCAGTACAGTGAGGATCTGATCAAATTTCCTGAAGGATATAAAACAACAATACCTGTTGGTCTGACATATTTACTTGTTCAGAATTCCACTGCCTGGACCTGTACGTTGTACTAGGTGCTGGCTAAACTGTGCAGAGAGAAGAATCTATCAGCAATTATTGCAGAAACTAATTTCTAGATAGAATGCATAAATAGCTAAGATCATAATTCTTTTTGTTCAAAATTAAGACCCCGATCTTACTATCTTCCCCAGAATACTGAAAATTCCCACAGGTATATCTATAGTGTTAAGCCTTTATTCCCGCTAAAGTAATCTGAATGCGAATGCCCGTCAAATCAGGTCATTTAATGAAAACCCTGACTGTGGTGAGTCCTATCAGGACTCCTAGACCCTTGGGGAGCCCTGACAGAATTTTCACATCTAGCCTTTCTCTGATTTAAGACACCTTTCGCAGGTAAGGATCTTGCAAATGGGGTTTCTATTTCTCCACAGAACAGCCTCTGTAAATTTCCCTGCAACTTTGGCAAGTTAATCATGGCTGCTGCTACTGTGGTAGCCTCTCAAGTCCTGGATAGGTAATCTTGGATGATTCATTCGCCTCCAGCTCTCACTCTTTCCGTATGTGATGAATGCTCAAGAAACTCACTGATGCTCTGCCTTGATAATAAAGTTTTTGGACTGGTTTTGCAAATCTTTTTCTTTAACCAAGGAAATGCCCTAATAGTAAAATGCCAGAGAGCATCACAGTCAAATTATACCATGCAAAGCTGAAAAAAAATTTTTCTAGCAAGGTATAGGTGGACATAAAGGAAGTGAGAGACAAATGAAGATATGCATGCTTTCTGCTTGAGACATCTATTTACTGTTTTGATGTCGTGTTTTCTGGGCAGTTTTAAAAATGAACTTTTTTATGGCTTGAATTTAAGTTAAGATGGGGAAGGCCTGAGGCAGATGAAGTCAAGCAAGTCGAATAATTGAGTAATATTCAGACAAGCATGAACAGGGAATAAAGTTGTGAACTTCAGTCATCTGCAAGAGAAAATAGCATAAATCTTCAAGGCTTTCTGCATAAATACCCACCATTATATCAAGTACAATGTGTGTGCATATCAATGTGTGTGACATGTGTGCCACATGTCAGAAGCCAGCAAATTAATCTCCACAAAAATAAAACATTTTTACAATGCCTCTCCCAACTGAAGTTTTACTCAAATGTCCTCCATCCCATAGCCTGTGTCTGTGTTCCCAGAGTATAATCACCCATATTTGTGTTACCTTTCTGGACTACAGGAACTCTTTCCTTAGATCCTTTCCTTTCATAAGGAAAAAAGAAAGGCTACTTGCAAATAAGTTTATTTTCTTGTCTAAAAGAAATATTTTCCCAACCTGATAAAGAGCATTTCCTTTAAAGTCAACTAATGTAAAACCATGAAAAAACAAAGACAAAGCACAAAGAAGTTTTGTATAATTCTAGATATTAAGCCTGTGTATCAAAGTGCATCTTTAAAAGATGAGGGCATTTAAAATGTTATTTTACAAATTTATTATTACTAAATATTTCAAACAAAAATGTTTTCTAAGTTATCGTTTAAGCCAGGCGGTGGTGACTCATGCCTTTAATCCCAGTGCTCAGGAGGCAGAGGTAGGCGGATCTCTTGTGAGTTTGAGGCCAGTCTGGTCTACAAGAGCTAGTTCCAGGACAGGCTCAGAAAAACACTGTCTCCAAAAAAAAAAAACTATATATATGATAAAACAATGATTTTTAATGAGTTTAAACAATGAGTTTAAAATGATTTTATATTTTGTCTTCACTAGTAGAAAACATTTCTTGATTTTTATTGAATTTAAAGGAATTATAAAGGACTCATTCTAAATTCAACAAAATTTATTTAAGAGTAAAGTGTATGTATTCACATAATAAAAATTATAGAATTTCAAAGTAACAGAAAAAAATTCAAATTCCTTAATGTGCCAAGTAAGTTACTACATAAAACAATTGTAATCCCCTATGAGGATCAATGTTTCCATACAAGGGCAAAGTAAGTAATACATTGTTTACTTGCTTTTCACTAATCTCTGCTCATTACATTAATTGATGCCATTGCTTCATATTTTAGTTTATAACTTTATATTATAATCGGATCACAGTTCAAAATAATTTGATCCTTGTCTATTTAACACAGTTTTTGAAAAGAGTTTGGGTTGGTTTAAATGAGAATGGCCTCCACCTGTTCATATGTTTGCTACTTGTCCTCCAGATGGCAGAACTGTTTAGGAAGGATGAGGAGGTGTGGCTTTGTTGGTAGAGGTGTGCATTGAGGAAGAGTTGAGGTTTCATAAACTTGTGCCATGCCTCCTTCTTACAGAGGAAGATATGAACTCTTAGCTGTACCTGCCAATTTACCTTCACTTCACTATTACAGATGTTAAGCCTCTGGAGCCATAACACCAATTAAATACATTCTTTTACAGGTTACCTTGGCCATAGTGATTTATTGTAGCAATAGGAAAGGAACTAATATAGAGTTTCATACATAAAATTATAGTTATATCTGGAAGCATAGTCTTTTTTCCAAAATATGTCTACATATGGAAATCCATTATTTTCTCCTAGAATGTTATAATAGAACACATAGGAAATGCTATGATTTTCACAGCAAGATTAGATACATTAAAGCTTTCTTTAAAAATTGTTATTGAAAATAGATTCTTCTTTCATAAATTGTATCCCAATCACAGTTTCCTCTCCCTCTTTCTACTCCCCTCAATTTCTTCCTTTCCTAAGACCCTAGCCTTCTCAATTTTATCTACAGAAAAGACCAGGCCACCATGGGACTAGAAGTAAAGTCTCTTCAACCTTGGTATTTGTGCTGTGTGTTTGGAATACTTTCAAGGTTTATACCTTACTTTTCCCTCAAGGTTGAAATTATTTCTACACTCAGAGAAAGAAGTTTTGTCAGTCATTCCCTTAGCATCCCAATAACAACTGCCTCTTTTGCTAATGGCCTAAATTACATTTAGGTCTAGCATAAACTTAAACAGAGTAACATTTCATATATGTTTTCTGTGTATGTTTCATTTAAGCAGCATGGTGTTTATATAATATGTCACATACACATACATAAACAAACAAAATCCAGTTGTTTCTTTCTTTGTTTATAATTCTATGATGACATTATAAATTGGTAGATAGTTTTAAAGTTACATAATACTTAAGAACCTTATTTTTTTTCTTTTAAAGTCATTAGCAGCAATGAACATTTTTGTCAAACATTTTTATCTCTCATGAGTGAATAATAAGTCTGCAAGCACTGTTCTTAGTTATATGTGTGTGTTTATACTTAAAATGAAATCCACCCACTGTGATGGCTAACATTGGTGGGAAAGTATTTAAGAAGTGGAAACCTCAATTAAATAACTACTTATTTTCTTCAGGCCAACGTTTTCCAGAACTTTCTTTATTAATGCTAGTTGTGCGTAGGCTAGGCTACTGTGGGCAGTGGCATGTTCAAGAATGAGACTAGCATAAAAGAACAAACTGAGTAAAGCATGAAAAACAATCTAGCAAGCAGCTTTTTTGCCATTGCCTTTTCTTCAGATCTTGCCTATAAGTTCCTACTTTTAGCTCTTCCTCTGACTTCACTTGATGATGGAATATAGCTTGAACAATTACAATAAATCCTTTGCTCGTCATGATGCTTTAGCTTTTGGTTTTTCCTGAGCAACAGAAATGACAAAAATGAAATACAGCACTGAGGAACTTGATCCTGTTGCTTTGAGGGAGGATTCAGTAAGCTTTCAGAGATTTGACCCTAGGAAAGACCTTTGAGTACTCAGCACTTAATGAGCTTTTATAAAGTCTTGGAAGATAGAAATGTCCAAAGACCAGCTACAGAAAAAATAGGCTTGGCTTGTGAAGATTCAAAAGGAAGTAAAAAAATTCTAACATGAAAATTTTTGTGATTATTTTATTACAAAACTGGAGTATGAGCAAGCAGGCCTGCTTCTGGTCCCGACCGTCCTGCTAACTTATACCCGAAATAATCACACAGAAACTGTATTCATTTAAACACTGCCTGGCCCATTATCTCTAGCCTCTTATTGGCTAACTCTTACATATTAGTTTAACCCATCTCCATTAATGTGTATTGCCACTTGACTATGGCTTACCAGCATGAGTCTAACCAGCATCTGTCTCCGGTGGGAGAACCATGACATCTGCCACACTGCCCTTCTTCCCAGAATTCTGTTCTATCTTCCCCACCTACCTGAGTCCCACCCTATCAAGTATGCCAAGACAGTTTCTTTAATAACCAAGGAAAGCAACACAAATATAGAAGGACCTCCTACACCATTTCCCCTTTTCTATTTAAACAAAAAAGAATGCTTTAACATAGTAAAATTGCATATAACAGGTATCAAGCAGGAATTATACAATATTTATATATTGTATATTATACAATATATAGCTACAATATTTAGATATATTTTATCATTTATCATAACTAAGGAAATTATAACTATCTGTTCTTCAACTCCATCAAAGAATCCAGAAGGATATAATATTACCTAAGTAAATGAGAAGTAAGCATCTTCCAAAGCTCTAGAAATGACAGAGGCATCTCATTTCCTGGACAGTCACCCAAAGTTTTCTTGTACTGTTGTTGGGATGTCCGTCTTCAGCCTACAGACCCATAGTATCCAGCAGACTTTGCTATGAAGCAGGAAATTTTAAAGACAGTTCAGTCACTTTCTTGTGTATTCTGCAGAATGTCTCGTAGACTCTTTTACGAATCAGGAACCCCAAAGGATCATCTCACATTTAGGCAAGTTTAGTAGTCATCTCTCTGTGGTTTCATCATGTCCAGTTTATGCATCAGTGCAGGCAAGAGCAGTTTTTTGCCCAAATGCATAAGTGTGTAGCTGGCAGAGCAGAGGAAGTAGAGCTGCCTAAGCACTTTGGAAGTCAGGAGATTATGAGTAAATTGCAGATGTTAGAGACTAACCTACATGCTTTGAAATTACAAGATGGACTTTGTTCAAGTGTGATTGTTTATTCTCTTCCAGATCTTTCTTTTTGCTGTGGAAGAGTATTTTTCTTTATATCCCCACTTATTAGAGTTTGGATATTGTAATGAGGTTTTAGAGTTTTAAAACATTGTAAATTTTAAAGAATATGTGACTTTTAATGTTATACTGTTTTTATATTATTATATCATGGAGACAAATAAGAGAGGAAACTGCATAATTTAAAAATAATGAATTTGTATGTCATGTTGACAACAGGAAACTTGTGTGCTTGACTTGGTATGAACTTGACATACTTGGGGAATGGAAGCTTCAACTAAAGAACACGTCCATTTTATTAGCTTGTGAGCATTTTATTATTTTAGGAAAGTATATTTTAATATTTTGTGCAAGTCAAATTTACTATTTATTTTCTCTTCTTTCCCAAGTTTTTTTTGAGTATATTCCTTCTATTTCTTTCAAAAGATTTTACAGTTTTCAAATTCCTGTCTAAAGCATATTTCAAATTCAATTTCATGGTATGAGATGGGAGTTAAAGTCTATTCTTTTCTACTAAGATATCCAGGTATGTATATGGGTGGAAAATGGTACTGTTTCCATTACTATTCAAATGACATTGCCCGTTTCAATGAGGATCATATCACTGAACATGCACTCACTTTGATGTCTTGATATTGTCTATCTTGTAGCAGTTTCACACTCTGCTCCAGGTAACTTTGTAATAGGTCTTAAATTATTATACCTTAACCATAAGCAATAAAGGCACACATCATATATCTAGTGGCCACAAACACATTCGAATCTTATCATAGGCATCAAGGTTTCTCATAATAGCACTTTGACAGTCATTCAGAAGTTGGTCATGAGATGAAATATATCACATCAGTCATGAATGCTTATACAGATGAGCAGATAGAGCAAGAAAATTCTTTTCAGTTTAAGTCACACAGAAGTTTGTCATGAAGGATATAAAACAATGTCATCTCATCGGGAACCATTAAAATAACTGAAATAGTAATCAAAGAAAAAATCATATATTTTATTTATATTTTTAAATTTTTCATCTTGAAAGATTCCCTTCAATATTTTAATTTTTTCCTTTAAAACACCATACTTTCACACACACACACACACACACACACACACACACACACACACACACACCATACTCATCCAAAAACTTGTTTAGTTGCAACTTCTGACACACTTATCTGATTATCCACTCCAAAGTCATTTCTCTTCCTTATTTGGAAGAATAACTGAATCACAAACTTCTAAAGGCAATACAAATAAACAATATATCCAGACTTAAAACTTATGAAAACTTCAAATATGTTCCTATTTAACTTTTTACCTTTTCCTTATTCCCAGAAGTAAATTGATACTGTTTATTTGTTTCTTTTTTTCTGAGTCTTCACTGTCTTCATAATTTTGTGAGGAGCTTGGTGATGCCTCTCTAGAGGTATCTCCTCCATTGTTACTAGATCTGGCCTTCTACTGGTTTCCTTCTGTTTTTCTCCTCATTTGCCCTGCCCCCTACTTTCACCCCTTTGTCACTTTGCAAGTTGCTGTAAAGGCCAGGTGAGTTTAAACCCATAGTGTTCATCCTGCACTGTACGACAGGGTTTAAAATAAGAGAAGGGATTTTTCTATTTAAGTGAAAAAAACTATTAAATTATGACCTTAATTTAAGTGGGAAGCAGAACATACCTTGAATAATCAACCACTATCATTTTTTTTCTGCTTTGCTATGTGGTAATACATTTACTAAAAATGTTACATTTTAACCAATAGAACCTTTGACAAAAGTCTATAACCTTATTATGCAATTAGATATTCATTTTCAGTGCTTAATATGTTCAAATAGCAAAAATGGCACATAAATTTTAGCATTCCAATCTGATATTTAACCTCCCCAAATCATTTACCCATTTAGTGAATGTTTAATGAGTGTGTAGATGGTCCATAAGTTCTGCTGATGAAAGCAAATAAAATTGTAATGAAACAAAGTTGCTTTCAAAGATTTCACTCTCTAAAGGAGAAGGAAGCAACAAAAGTTGTATAATTTACAATATAACACTTGCATTGCTACAGCAGATATGGAGGACAATAGAGGGAAAGTAAGTTTGCGCATTGTAGAAGAAGAACAGTATATTCTAGGTAGAGAAAATGAACATGATTCTTTCAGGATAATATGATTATTTGATTTTATTATCTTTTCTGAGTATACTGTAAGTCAAACTGTTATAGTGGATAACACAGAGACTGTGTCTGTGTGTGTGTGTGTGTGTGTGTGTAAATGTGCACGAAGAAATACTAAGAAGGGCTATAAAATATCTCATGGTGTCTGATATTCTATTATACTTTGGTTGATGTCTAATTTACTTGTTGTTCGTCAGGATTTACCCAAAGGAGTTTGAAGATGATAATATGGCACCAAAAGATTTATACAAGCTCACACTTAAACTCTTATTTTTTATGAGATTTTTTTAGGGTAGGCGTGGTAAAAGTAGACCTTTTTGTTTGAGAAGTAGAGAAAATAAGTTGGAAGACACTGGAGTGGAGGGCCCATAAGCTTTTTCTGTCTCAACCCAACCCTTATTTTCTTACAGTGTTTACCAACATGGGGGCACTTGGGGGCCTGCCTTGTTGTTTTCCCACCTCTCCTATGGGGACAGTAGCCAATGCCCATAAAATCAGTTTTCCATGAAGAGGAGGAATCTGCACAGTTTAAAGAATTGTTTGTCGTCATTATGGCATTGGATTCCACACCAGAGCCATTCAGTCTATTCCCTGATAGCCTTTATGTTGTAAGCCTTTTGCCTAACCTGGTTGAGGCCCATGTTGAACTAGACTCCAACCCTATATCCCCTCTTATGACCTTCCTGAGAGTCAGTCATATCAATTGTTTAAGAAACGATTTGTCAGGATTCAGGTTGTAGTTTATGATTCATTGATTGGTGGGAAGGAGACATTGGGATAGAAGTTTAATAATTTTGGTGTATGTGCAACAATCTTGTCATTTATTACTGTTGTGGTTTTTATCAACTATAATTTCACATAAAATTATATGTACTTCTAATGCTTAGAATTCTTTCTTCTAACTTATCCATTTGGTAAACTTGTTGGGACTGGTTTCTATCACCTCATTCCAGGTTTTCATTTTTATGTAACATACAGGACTTCATTCATATATATTTCTTCCTGTGTTCTGCCTTAAACTTGGTGGGAGCCATGTAGTCTATGAATCAGGAAATGAATGCATGTCCAACAGGTCTCTGCCAGCAAAACACGTGAAGATAGCTTCTTACTTGGCAAGAACCAGTGGATATGATGCAAGCACAGAGCACCGTTGGGACTGTCCAGGCTGCATGCTCTCTTCTCTCTCATAATGTTGGAATGTTGGTGATATTTTGGGTGACTTTTATTTTTACTTTGTCAGTCACACATGGCCCCAGATGTTTCTCCTTAATTTTCTCCCGAAAATTCTGCTTTTGTTTTTATTGGTTTGTTTGTTTTGTCTTTTATGTTTTTCAAGACAAAGATTCTCTGTGGCTTTGGTGCCTGTCCTGAAACTAGGCTAGCTCTTGTAGACCAGGCTGGCCTAGAACTCCCAGAGATTTGCCTGCCTCTGCCTCTCAAGTATTGGGATTAAGGCGTGCGCCACCACCACCTGGCCACAATATTCTTTGAAAGGGGATGCTTCTCAGGTTTCCTGTCTGGAAATACCAGTTGTCACCCCTGAAGAATTTTCTGATTCAGTGTGGAAAGGATCCAAGGCAATAAAAGGTAATGAACACATATAAGAATGGAGATACTAAGTACATCTCCTAATTATGGGTAAAAACATTTAGATGAAAAAAGAGTGCCTTTTCAAAGTTTTTCATTAGAGAGACTTAGGTATGCAGGACCCTTTTGTGGGACAGGGAAACAGTTGGAAAAATATAAGTTAGTGTATGCATGGCGTTTGTTGCAAATCACTCTTATTTCTGTAAATATGCTTTAGTAAGTTTTAAACAATATTATTGTTCTTAAAAATGTGTACATGTGTTTATCACCTTTTAGCTTTGTTAGAACAGGATATGCCTGGCTCGATATTTGCCAAGCTAAAAAAAATGTTCAACATTGTTTTTGCTTTAAGCACTGTTTTAATGTAAAAGTTGAGAAAAAGGTTATTTGCTTTTTCTGGAGATTAATCTTGGAAGGTGGGGAAAACATGCTTGCTTTTGAAGTATAAATAAAGATTGCTCAACCTACTCATGACTGGCCTCTTGTGTGAAACTCATCTGGTGGCCAGACACATTTCTTCATGCCAACAACCCTTCCCCATATCCGGACCTGAACCTGGCTGTGGCAGAACATAGCACTACATTTCCTTTAGCTTTCATCCTGTTTAATTTCATAAAGTATTTTCCAACATTTATAAGATTGAGCGACTTCACAAATTTGTAGTATGCCAAGGCCAACTAATTTGGTGAATTGTCAAAGAAAAATTTAAGGTGTAAGTTTTAAAATATATAGAAAGAGATATTGTTTCAGTTTAGGGAAATGACAATAGAAAATCTCTATGATCTCTACACCTGTGGGTAGTTGGTTAGTTCTACTGTACATACATAATTATTATCCTATTGAGTTTTTAGTTCAATTAAACTAAAATTGAATTATTTATCAATTATTATCAATTTGTCAATTTGATAAATATCAAATATTTATCAGTTATTGATAAATTATTATTTATCAATTATTATTGATTAACCCAAGTCAAGTGTGTCACTGTTACACCAATGTGGCTATCTTGTTGGTCCAGTGATTGTTGTGGTTCATATGAATTATAGCAGTGTGTGACTACTAATTGTTCCTCTCTCTTGGCAGCTCCTATAACACCTTCCAGTACTCAGAGAGGAGGAGTCCATATCAGTTTTAGCTTGATTCCTTTAAGGCTTGGATCTGAAGTGTGTGGAGTATTTGCTATAGAGTCTTACTGTAACAATCAGGGAAACATCCAGGATAAAGACAATGACCTATCTTGTTTTTGTTAGATTATGACTTTGCTGTTGGGATTGGGAGATATTTTTGCAACAGATAGAGACTATTGCAGAGATCCACACTTGTCCAAAGCAGGGAGTTTGGGTGCCATACAATAACTGATACACCTCAAATGTAACCTTTACTCCCAAAGCCCACAGAAAAATTATAGAAGCGAGGATGGGCAGATTGTATGATTTCTAGGACACCTGGTGTGAGATAGTGTGTTGTATATATGACAAGACGGCCTCAATCATGAACTCTCAGCAATATGGTAGTTTGAATAAGGTTACTATATTGGCAACACTACTTGATATGTCAATGAGGGCAGAGGGCATTCCATGTCGTCTTACACCGAAATGAAGATCCAAACATGATTAATGCCTTCAAAGCAAGGAAAATTACTCTTTACAAAAGACAAACTAACACATAGATTGTACAATCTCCATTGGTCAGTCATGGACAAATGTGCATATGACCAAAGCTAAATGTATTCAATAGACTATATATACGTGTGTAAATACATATATATTGCAAAAATAATTAGAGAGGAGAATTTGGGAAATGGGCATCTGGGAGGAAGCAGAGGCAGAAAGACAAGCAGAGTTCATGTAGATATTGTGCTCATATAGTTTTAAAATATAAAATAATTAAAATCAATACAGGAATTCTGGGGCTGATAGTGAAATATAATTAGTATATTGTTTAGGATTTCAGGAGCACATCTCTTTATTGTCATCACAAGTACCTTGAAAAGTCACAACAAAGAAGCATATAGTAAAGTCATTTCTAATTTTAAAGGAAATAAGTTGTCAAATAAGCAACTGCCTGAATGTACATCTTACTTAAATGGTGACATATACCCTATGTATGAACAAAATGGTCTCCAAATACAAAAAATTTTTACAAAATTCTATTCCTAAAAGAACACGTGTCATTGTTCATTCCTAGTAATAATTTCAGTGTAAACTCTATAATGTAAAACAGTAAGTTCAGTGAATTGTCAAAAGACTTCAATCTTCAGCTTCAAATGGGCCTCAAGAAAAATGCTAAATGGAAATGACTCCTAGGAATTTTCTGTGAAATTTGGATGGATTCGATATCACTTTTCAGGAACTCAGACTTTATTTAGTTTTGTAAGTATATTTGGCTTGTGGAAAACCATAAACTTCAAGAGAACAGATGCCAAACCATGCTTTGAATAAAAGACACAATGTGCTGATTTATTCTGAGGAGCAGGGAGCCAGAACTTTATAATTTCACTTTAGATTGTAGTCTGAAATGAAAAAAGCTCTTTTAAGATTTGAAATAAATAGAAGTGATGGAATTTTTTAGGAAGAAAATCACCCAAAGAAAATGAGAACAATACCTACAAATTTTGTGCTATGCATATGTATATATATGTATATATAGAACACATGTGATAAGATTGTAATAGAATATATATATACATATGCATATATACACTTTTAAAAAACATTACTGGCTTGTGAATGCATTTGTAAATCAAGGTATTCTACACAGACATATTTCACATAAAGCATAAATAACTAGAATTTATATTTAAATGGTACATTTGAACATACATAATACAATCTACTTTCTAGAAATCTGAGAATATGCAAATAAATGTAACATTTAAAACTGACTTTTTTTCTATGATCTGAAGGGAAAATTTTACACTAACTTATATAAATGATAAAAATTTTAGTAATGTAACTCAAATACAAAGAGTTTGTGAGATATAACTCCAATATTTAAAAAAGCATCAAGAAATTACTTCAATCAACAAAAGATAATTGCTTTCTTTACTTACTAGAGGCATATGTGAAGGTCTTCACAAGGTTGTTTCAAAAATAAAGTTTGAAATAGAAAAGTTTAAAAGTAAAAACAATTACATATTCATTTTATTAACCTGAAATATCATGAATAATATATTTGGGCATCTGAGCATCTACAATTGATAGAAATTCAAAGTTCCTGAAAACGTAAGTTAAGTAACCATTTTTAAATATTGCACCATTACATATATACTGAAAATTCTCAGAGAATAAAACACATAAAATTATCTTCATATCCTTTCTAGATATTTGTTTAATGAAATATTACTGACAGCAATGAACAGAAACTGAGTCCAATCTTGATTGCATTGGTTATTTCTGGATTCAGAGATCAGGTTGAGACTGGTGAAGGAAAGACACTTATGCACAAAGTGTGCAAGAATGGGAAAAAAGCAGAAAATGCACCTAGAAGTATGGAGGCCCGAAAATTGGAGCCTATTTTCGCATTGACCAAAGGTCAGAGAGTTGGAACTTGTCACTAATTCTTTCAAAGTTATTGTGCTTCTTCCTCAAACAAAGGTCCCTGCTGGATTCAGACCCTAGAGTTCTGCTCCTGGAATAGAGAAGTAGATACCTCCCTACCTCAAACAAAAGTCTAAAGATTCTATTATGTTTCAGTTCCCTTAAGGAGTTAACTTTGGGTTTCACCCAGAGAATGGTTTACCTACAGAGTGTTTTGGTCTAGGGTGTGAGTGTGACTTGTTTTGTTCTAGCAACAGAATGTGGACTGTGACCTTCAATTGGTATGTTCATTTTGTTGTATCATGTTAACGTAGTTTTTTGTCTTACTCCTACTTTTTGGGATCAGGGGTATTTTAGGAGGTTGGAAATTAAATGTGGACATATTTCAGGACTCACTGGAATTTCTTCTCAATACTATTCTATGTTTCTTTGTTTTATTATTTTCATTCTTTTCTTCATATTTTTTGCTATATTTCTAAATCCCCATCCCTCTACCCTGGCAAGAAGTATTTTTGACAGGACATGTCCCTTACACAGAAATGTTGCAGGGGATTGATCACATTTCTTTAAGGGCTGGACTACTGAAGTTCAGTATTTGGCTCTTTGGTGCCTAGTCTGTTTCACCCTCTAAAGAGAAATTGGGAATCCTTTGAGTTTGCAGGATGGTGGAAACTTTAGAATTCTTATCCAAACAAAATGGAGTCTTTTATTTAGTTAAGATACCACAAAACTCTTGTCATGGGTTTGACAGACATGCCCTAGAATAAGGATTACCTTATGCTTGTCTTCCCTAACCTTAAAATGAACATTTGGGTGATTTCAGGAAAGTGCTTATTATCCAGAAAAAAATTAAAAACCTTTTCACAGAAAAATCTTCATCTCATATACAAGGTGTATCATATAATAATAAATAACACAGAGAAAAAAACAACAAAACTTTTTCCTAAGTGCCAGGAAAAATTTTGCAAAATATTAGGAAGCAATTATAGCCAACTAAGTACTCAGACTTGACATGTTATAGGAGAAGGAATATCAGTTTTTCAAATTTCACTGGGTCTATCAACCATTCTCCAGGCAGATTTCATGCTCCAAAGTCAGATAACCCAAGTTGGACTCCATGAGCTTTTTTTCATATTTTTAAATGAGGAAAAAAATTAATTATATTGTAAGGAGGTAGGGAGTGATTAGGGAGGATTTGGGGGAAAGATTGAAGTATATTGCATGAAATTCTCAAACAATGAAAATGATCATTATTAAAAGACAAAGAACGGTCAAACTGGCCCCTAGATATGAAGACAAAAGCAGTGGTTGAGGTGATGTCCAGAGGAAGTTTTTGAATGTCTTTGCAGGGTGTATATCCTGCAGCAGCGAGAAGCAAGGACATGCAATCTGCACAGGGGTTTCCTGTGATTACACGCAATACTCAAACATACAATGAGAAGCATAAATAGTGTTTTAAATATCTGAACCTTAGAGCTTTCAGTTTTTAGAGGCTTTAAAGCTATTAAGTAAGGATGTTATATAAGGCTAAGGTTGCAATTGGTAGCTAGAACAAGGTGCTTCATAAATGAGAGAATACAGTTTTCAAAACTCTTAGTATATTATATAAATCATGTGACACGTCTTGATTTTAAAAAATATTAATGCAGATTTTCATGGAAAATATTCTCTAGAGCGACTATACTGTCTGATTATATGGAACAAATACATTAGCACCTAGCTATTTGTGGTTTGAAGCATCTGAAATGCTATTACAAAAACTCATGTGTTTACAATAGACTTCAAAATCTTAGTACAGAAGAAGTAAAATAAATGTACTTAATTTTCACAGTGTTACTGGTTGAAATATTCATGGAGTTAAGAAAAATAACAAATTTTACTTAAGGAAGAATTTATTATGTAAAATGTTTTAGGGTAAGATGTATATAAGGTTAAATGGATATTCCAGGAAACAGGCTCAGAAATTAGAAGGTCAAAAGCTCACTGCCTGTCTGAAGAATGATGACCACTTGGGTAGGGAGAGTATACGCCTAATGACGAGGAAGAACTGGGAACAAATGAAATCACATCATCATTTTGTGTGAAGCAGCATGAATTCCCGGAACAGTAAGAAACTATATTCAATGGTAAACATAAATAATTTGCAATGTTAAATTAGAAGATTATTTCCATTGTTGTGAATGATATTTTACGTTATTAGTGACGTTGTCCCATTAACACTTATAGATTACAAAGATAATGTCTTCCATTAGTGCAGACAAGGTGTCAACTGATCATGGAATTGATTTCTTTTGCAGCTTTGTGTTTAATCTACTTATTAGGAGTGCAAAAACAACTATCTCCCCATTTTTTTAAATGAAAAGATCACATTCATTAAATTTTATTTATTTCTCAAAATATAATTTAAATTTTATTCTAAAATGTTTATTTTAAAAATTGTTTGTACTTTTGGAATTTGTAAATATATGAATTTTTTTTCAAAAAGTAGTTTGAAACTCAAAAGGCATCTGTGTGCATTCAGTGACATGTATGTTTCCTTTTCAGAAACTATCCAGCTTTCTGCTTTCTGGATTGTCAATATTTTAAAAGTACTAGTTTTCTGATCATTTCTATGGGGTTATTTATTATAGATGCAAATGATTCTCATTCACTTACTATGCAACTTGTAAAATATTAGCCTAGAAAATTGCAACATTTTTAATATTTTTATTTCAGGTATTTAGAAGATTTGCCTGTATGTAAGTCTGTGTACAAACTGTATGACTGATGCTATTACGGGCATCAGATCCTCTGGAGGTGAAATTACAGGTGGTTTTGAGTAATGATGTGGGAGCAGAGACTTGAACCCAGGTCTTCCAGAATGTATAAATCTGATGTTTGCTTTACTAGTTTTAATGCAGTGTAATATATCACAACCCATACAACAAACCCAGTGCAACTTTTATTTTACAAGAACAGAAGCCTTGCATGCTTTATGACTGTCATCATACCTCTGTAGCAAAGAGGATAGGTTACTACAAACAATTTATGCTATAAAGGAACAAAACTTTTGACTCTTATATAGATTGCAAAGATTAAAAACTTGTTAGTCGTTGATATATGTAGTATTTTATTCTCTATATTTATAGTTAAGCACATAGCACTTCAAAATCTGTAAAGTAGTCCAATAAGGAAATAAGTCATGTGAATTGTTAAGGCATCTTCTTAAGTATAGTGTTATAGAATGTTTCCAATACACCAAATAATAGTGTCCACATTGTATCTACTAACACAGTCAGAGAATAATGAACAAACAGTATATTCACCCTTATCTCCTCTTCCGAAATCTTTTTACTTTATTTGGTGGTCATGTTTTAGAAAATATATTGCTAAACTTTTGTGTAAATTTATACACAATTACTCTAGTTAGGAATAGTTATCATTTTTTAATTTCTTTATTGAATCTTCGAGGGATTCACACTATGCACTCCAATTCTGTTGGCCTCCTGACCCACTATATTCCTCTTTCATCCCTGTTGCATCCCTGCCACAAAAGTAAGCAAGCAAACAAGCAAATAAGCAACAACAACCACAAAAACTAATAAAGCATAGCGGATCACACCTGATGCTATATAGGCCATTGGAGAAGGAAAGATACCAATGATGCTACCCACCAGTGGATTATGCATGCTATGATAATTAACTGAATAGCAAGGTACCATAGTGGCATGACAATTATTGGAGTAACCTGTCACTTGTTGGAGGCTGGTCCACAACAGGAAATTTATGTCTGGTACTATATACCAAGTCAAAAACCTCTGTCTAGGAAACTTATAGGTTTCCCCACCTGGGGTGGGGGTGAGGGAGAACAACTATGTTTCTCTGCTAAACTGACTGCAGCAAGAGGGAAAGCTTTTTCACTTTAGGACAGGTGGTTTCTGACATGTTGCCCAAGCTACCATAGATCACCCACTCCACACCCATGAGCACATAGTCAGCACTCATTGGATTCAGTGGGCTAATTTAAAAAAAAAAAGAGCATGAGATGGGAAGGGAAAATATGGGAAGGTCTGAAGGGAATAAGATAGGTGATCTGAGTTTGATATGATCAAAATGCACTATAATATATATGATCAAATAAAATGAAGATTTAATAAAAATAAATAAAATATTTAAGAATTTAAAAAAAATCACACCTGAAACAGCAAATCTCTGTTTCTCCATCTCTCTTGACTTTCTATCATCACCTCTTCATTCATTCTGAATCATTGGAGGCTTTGGTATGTCAGACAGTATACCCTTTTGTCCCATCAGATTGATTGGTGAATGTTCATTACAATGAGTCATTGATCTGGTTCAAGGCCTATGGTTGTTAGCCATGCAACTCAGATCAACCCACTGAGGCCACCCACCTAGGAAACAGTGGCATACTTATCTCCCCTACATACATGCTCTCAAGGTAGGTTCATCATTGCCTGTGGTGAAGAATGGGGCCATCTCTCTTTCAGGGGCCAGCTCTCATGCTGTAGTCACAGCAAGCGATAAGAACAGCTTTCCCAGGGCAGTGAAAGGCAGTACTGGCTCAATATGGTCATCTGATTTCATCTTTCATGATTCCTAAGGCCGCCTGAGGTACCACTGGCCACAGACTCTTAACATTTGACTTAACATACAAAATAAACATATGTCAGTATGACAGGCTTACTTTTATCTTCTCAAAATCTTTATGTCTGGATTGTCTGGTGTGGGAGAATTGTTTGTATTCTGTCAATCTGTTTATTTTTAATAAACTCTTGATTGGCCAGGCAGGAAGAATAGGCAGGTCAACCAGACAGGAAGTAGAGTCAGGGCGATGAGAACAGGAGAATGTTAGGAAGGAGGAATCCCACTCCTCCCATTCCTACCCAGACCACAGAGAAGCAAGATGTAACCTGTCCCACTGGAAAAGGTACTGAGATACGTGGCTAACATAGATGAGAATAATGGGTTACTATAACCTACAAGAGATAATAAGAAGACTGAGCTAATATGCCAATCAGTTTATAATCATATGGAGACCTCTGTGTGATTTTCTTTGGGGCTTGCTGGCTGTGGGGTATCGGGCAGGGTAGAAACCCAAACAAGTTGGCCCTTCATGTTACAGATGGCACCCAACATGGATGGCTGTATCCACATAAAGCCTGAGACAGCTTGGAAAGTAATTCTAGAACAAAATGACAGCATTGTGCATGGTCTCTTGGTAGCAGTAATTTCTTGGGATGCTCTGCCTGCTAGAGGCAAGCAAGTGCTCTCATCTAAGAGAAGCTTCTTGACTCAGCTTTAGCTGTAAAACCATGCAGCTCTTCTAAGAGGTCCTGCCACGATCACTAAAACAGTGTTGATGAAAAGCTGAATTCATTCTTTTCAGTTTTCAGCTGTAACAGAAAAAAAGTTGTGCCGTTTAAAATGCGACTTTCTGTGTTGTCCTGGGAGGGCAAACTCTGACTCTTTCAGGCAGGTAGTCCATGTGGTCTGCAAGCACACTGCTCAAGCTTGCTTGCTGGCAGGGACCTTGAAACGCCATAGAATTGTGACAATAAAAATGGCTCCAGCAGCACCTTTGCCATGAGGCTAGAAAGCAAAGGAGTCAGCTGGATCCAGCCATCAAAGCCACGGCTTTAATTGTAACATGAGGGCTGGCTGACTTGTTGGGGTTTCTGTCCCGCCCAGTACCACACAGCCAGCAAGCCCCCCAAAAAAATCACACAGAGGACTCCATAAGATTATAAAACTGATTGGCCCATTAGCTCAGGCTTCTTCTTAACTCCTATAGTTTATATTAACCCATTATTCTGATCTATGTTAGACATATGGCTTGGTACCTTTTTCAGCTGTTAGCTCACATGTTGCTTCTTCGGTGATCTGAGCAGGAATGGCAGAGGGAGTATCCTGCTTCCCAGAATTTTCCTGTTCTCATTACATCACCTCTACTTCCTGTCTGGTTTTCCCACCTATACTTTCTGCATGGCCAATCAGCATTTATGTAAAATATGATTGACAGATTGCAGACAATTCTCCTGTACCATTTAATCCTCTCCATAAAGACTCATGTGGTCAGAAAAAGAGAGATATACAGTAAAGAGAGATTCAAAGATGAAGAAAATGTCTAAACAGTTTACAATGTGTTAAAAGTATGTGCAGGTTAAAGGTTAAAGTCCTTAAAAATGAAAAAGAAAGAAGGAGAGTAGTTGGGTGTGGTAGTACACACCTTTAATCCCAAAGCCTGGGAGGCAGAGGTAGATTGACCTCTATGACTTCAAGGGGTAGAGGTAGATTGACCTCTGTGACTTCAAAGAGTGGTATCACACACCTTTAAATCCAATGCCTAAGAGGCAGAGACAGAAGGATCTTTGTGAGTTCAAGGTATGGTAGCATGCACCTTCAATCCAAATGCCTGAGAGACAGAGACAGACAGATCTCTATGAGTTCAAGGTGTTGTAGCACATGCCTTTAATCCCAGCACTGGGGAGGCAGGGACAGGCAGGTCTCTGTGACAAAGATACACAGAAACACTGTCTCAAAAAGCCAAAAATTAAAAATAAAAGAAATAGAGGTTAAAATAAAGCCACATAAAGATAAAAAATACACAGAGAATCTTCATACTGTATGTTATTATGCTCTCTTTGAATTATTTGAATGCCGAGGAAAGAGCAACAGCTGCTAAAAGATATTTGTTTATAAATGCTGCTGAATTAATCCAAGATAAGTATTTTGAAAATACCTTGGCTTCAAAATTAAAGTCAAAAGGTATGTTACTTTGGAGAGGAGGATTTTCTTTTGTTTCCACAGAAAATCAGAGGCTGTGGATTCATTCTGAGATAAGAAAATGCAATTTGATCAAGGAAGACCACCTGATAACTCTCTGGGAGGAACAAATGGCCCAGATGTCAGAGTTCTACATCCAGAACAGATAAGATGCTGCTTGATATGAATGGGACTCACAGGATACTCCAATCAGGACTTGATCATAATTCTAAATTTTCTTTAGGTCCTCATAAGATTATCAGTGACCCTAACCAGCAGGAAGTAGCTTGGAATACTATGGCCACATTCCCAAAAAATGGACTATGGGTATTTCCCTTTGTTTAAAAAAAAATCCATGGGAATCATTTGAAAATATGGGTGAAATTTTAGTAGTTTGAGATATATCATCATTTACTGAGTCTAGCATTTTAGCATTTTAACAATTGCTCTAATGACTCATATAAAATATAAATGGTTCTTAAGCAAAAATACAATTCAATTTAAGCAAATTTTCAATCTAAATTTGATACAAAATGTAATCAGTTTTTTAATTATATATATGATTGTGTTAAAATTGTGATGATATAAATTTTAATGAAACAAGATTTTTTTTAATATTTATCCATTTTTTGTAAATTTTAAGTGGGCAAGAACTTAATAATATGTGAAAGTAAAAATCTGATGAAACTATAATGTCATTGTATTCTATGTCATATAGATGTTAGGAAAATACTGATTCCAAGTTATTCTCAGTCCTTGATATTTCAATGAGATACTGAATGACCCTACAAAATAATTTCCATTAGTATGTATGCTACTCTCCAAAATAAAAGAATCATTTTATGGTAAGTTAATTTCCTAATGCAACCTATTTTATGATTAAAAAACCAAGCCACAGCAACTGTCCCAGCACTGAAGCTTTCTAGTCCTCTATTCAGGGGTTCTTTATAGATGCCTGTTTTTCATGTGGTTGTTATAATCACTTCTGAGCAATTTCTTGATATGAAGAAACAATATGTATTAATGTAAGTTCCTCTTTTCTCTAAATATTACTGATATTAAAGTAGCAAGTTAGTTCTTCAAATCTCTTACATATACGTTCTTTTTCTAATGTCATAAAGAAACTATGGCTGATGTCCCTGATGCTGGTAGGCTATCTACTGCTCAAAAATCTGTAAAAGTCAGGAGATATGGCAGCAGCAGCAGTAGCAAAATAATTCTTACCTCTGAGTAGACTCTATTTTATAATACACAAGTGTGTGTTCTATTGTTAATGCTGTCCATGCATTGTGAGAGACATATGTAAGGATTTAGAGAATTGACTATTCAATTAGGTTTGATTCTTTGAGATTTCTATGGGGATAACTCTCCAGGAAAGATGACTTCTTCTCTTGCTAGCCTTACTAACTTACACTAAAACCAGAAAAACTGTTATGTCTGTCATCTGTGCAAATCCCTGACTTATTGCTCTTACTAGGTCTTTAGATGGGTTCATTTTACATATCAAGGTCTTAGTCTGAGCTGTCAACAGGCTGGAAAGGTAGTCTTGTGGTTTAGAGGGTGTTGATATTAGAAAGTTTCCTATTAAATAATAGCTTTGTCAAAATGTAGTTTGATATTCTATGTTAAAGTTCAAACTACTTTTCAGAATGGATACAGAGAATATTTCTTTTAATTTTATTTAGTTGATTTTTTCTGTAAAAGATATAAAAGACAAGAAATAAGTCTAAATGTTTTAATCATTATAAACTACAAGGTGACTCTAAATATGTATGTTATACAGAAGTACTAAGATTCAGCAAAAAAGCTACCATTTTATAAAATTAATATATGCCAATAAAAAAGACAATATATGACCCAAGGTTTTCTAAAGAATATAGATAGCAAAATATATTTTTTAAATAAATTACAAATATTTAATTATTTCTTTTAGATGTTAGATATATTTTGAGTTACTGGGCTTTATTGAAAACTATCACTGAAAACTGTAGTTTGTAGAGTCTAGCAGCCAGCATAATACAACCTAGTTTCAAATCTCAGAAAGTAAATGCCTTGAATATAAAATGAGGGCTACAATGTGTAATTAGAATCACCCACATCACTCCTGGAGGGCTGTGCTTTTCTCCTGCAGTGGAGGTCACATTAGAATATTAACCAGGTGCTTCCCAATTGTTACTGAACAGATAACTTGGTCCAGCACTTCCCACGAATCTCAAAGAGCCTGTTAAATAATAGCCTCATCCATTATGCTATGCTCCACTTTGGAAAGGTTGAAGAATTAAATCTTAGGAAACCACTGTTGCTCACCCCATTTGAAACTTTGGTCCTGGCTTGGAGTGGCTGATATAAGTCAGTCTCTTGACAGAAAAATGGCATTTGTTTAATTTAAATGACACTCTCTGTAGGGTCTTTTGTCCTAAAGCACTATGAGGTTAATTGAGCATATATGAAAATTTAGTGAGGCTAAAATTTTCTCTGCTCTAAATCAGAGTTATTACTCCAGCATCCTCTACTTAGTTTCCTAACATTTCTTTCTGAGACTTAATCATGTAGATATAAGGAGAAGATTTCTAATAACAATAACACAATTTAATGATTTTTATTATTAAGCTTTTCAGTATAGTCATATTTAATAGACTTCAAATTCTAGCCATGGGAATATAGCTTTCCTATCTAACCTATTTATGCCATTATGTGGAGAGGGAAATATGAAAGTAGGTCTTATCGGCAACTTTTAATTTGCAGGTTTGCTTAAGACCTTCAAAACCATTCCACACTAAATGTAATCTTAGATTTCATGAATATACTGTGTCTTTCATTTCTGCATAGATAGCAATGCACCCTAGACTTTGTATCTTATAGCAATAGCATAGTAATTAAGGCCACATCCTTTGTACTTCCATATAGTATGTAATTACAGAAGTGATTGGAGAGTTTCCGTCGAGGATTAGCTTAATTTATCAAGCAGTGACTACTGCAGAATAGAGTAGAGGCAGCCTTCGACTAAATTGCTCTACTCCCTACTACAGTTGTATGCAAAGCACAACTGGAGTGACTTACTACAGCACAGTGAACTGGCTGTAATGAAGACCAGTTCTGACAGTGAGACTGCCACGGTAGCCCTGAGACCTGAGGGAGGGGACACAAAATCCTCTTCTCCTTCCCTACTAAATTCCAGTTTATATAGGAAATTAACACATGCCTTCCATACAAAGTGGGTGTTATTCAGATATCCCTCTTCATCAGAAGTGTTTTATCCTTGAATAAGAGTTGTTCCATAGATTCATCTTTGATGCTTAGTCACAGAAATTGGAACTCTTTGATATGATAAAAGGATTAGGAGCTGTGGCCTTCCTGGAGGAATTATGTCATTGGGGGTGGGCTTTGAGGCTTCAAAAGTCCATATCAGACCCAGTCTCACTCTCTCTGCCTCAGCTTGCAAATCAGAATGTCATTCTCAGCTACTTTTAGAGAACTACTCATGCTACCTGAATGCTGCCATGATCCTTGCCATGATGAAGATGGACTAAGGCTCTGAAAATGTAAGCAAGCCATTATTTAAAATGCTTTCTTTTGTGAAAGTTGCCTTGGTCACAGTGTCTCTTCACAGCAATAGAACTGTGACAAAGTCAGCCACCGCTATGATAATTTGCTCCACTCCTTACTAATACTATATTCAATAATGACTGTGATGACTTATTAGAAGAAGTAAACCACATACCCTGTGATGAAGCACTATTCTGAAAGCAGGACTGCTACTGTAACCCAGGGACTGCTGTATGATACTTTATGGTTTTGACTTTTTGGAGGCCCTTTACCCAGCTCCCAAACAAATCACACATGTAAGCTTATTTTTAGTTAGTGATACGGGGCCTTACCTTGGCTTATTTCTTGCCAGCTTTTCTTAAAATATCCCAAGTACCCTTTCCTCTGGGCTTTTATTTTTCTCTATTTCAGCATTTCTTTCTTTCTTTCTTTCTTTCTTTCTTTCTTTCTTTCTTTCTTCCTTCCTTCCTTCCTTTCTTCCTTTCTTTCTTTCTTTCTTTGTGGGTTGCTGTGTAGCTGGATGACAGACCTGTGATGTCCTTCTCTATTTATTCTCTTGCTCCTCCTCTTCTTTGTTTCTCCTACTTATACTCTGCCTGCCAACCACATCTCTCCTTGCTCCTGCCTTGCTATTGACCATTTATCACTTTATTAGATCATCAAGTATTTTAGAGAGGCAAAGAATCACAGCTTCACAGAGTTAAACAAATGCAGCACAAACAAAATTCACCCACATTAAAATAATATTCTCCAGTCAAGGACCTAAAGGGACACCAAATCCTATAGCACTGCCTCTCTGCAACCCAATTCTTTCCCTTTTAAAGTCCTGTTTGCATATGCAAGAGGTGCATATATTTAATACAAACTATGTATTATTTAGATAGCTCTCTTTGTCAGAAGTAAATTATATTTTATATCCCCTCATGCTGAAGACACAATGCCATGGTTGCTGGAAATAGATAAGTGAATATTGTACTGATTAAGAGGCTCTCTTCCTGTTGGAGAGTTGTCAGGATGATGAAAGGTGTCATTTTGGCCTCTAGGAGAAGTAAGTCATCAATAGCTTTGTTATAGCTGGACCATGCATACTACAAAACTGACTGACATAGAAAGTCATATTTTCTTTGAGTCATTCTAGGTTTGTTTTTCTAGTTTATGCACTTAAATGTTTTAAAAATGTATCTGTCATGAAAAACATATTCTGATTCTTCAACAATGTAAAACTATGAAACTTTTTTTCTAATCTAATTCAGTACACACTTAGCTAATTTGTTTAGCAATTGTGAATGTGAACAAACAATTCAGAATAATATCTACTAGAAAGACTTAGGAACTTTTACAAAGACATCTATGATGTATTTGCTCAGTCTCCTAAACGATATTGATCTTTACTCCAAACATATCCAGGGGTATACTGTGTAGCAACTGCTTTTTTGTCTAGTTTCAGTAACAGAATATTAGGTACTGATTCTTTCTACCTCTTATTAACATAGTTGCTAAAGAAAACACAATGTAGTGATCCACATTTTAGAAAAATCTTTGCTAATGTAGAGACAGAATAAAACTAACCACGTAAGTAGATAGAAGTCCCCCCAAATTGTAGGTTCTTCTACATAGTAGATCAGGGCACTACCCATTTCTCCTGTGCTGTAGTAGAATGGTTTTGTTGAAAGTACACAGAAAATGAACACGGAAGCTGTTGACTAAATGGCATATCATACCCTTGCCTAATCAGTATTTTGAGTCTGAAATGGAGAAATATTCTCATAGAAATTCTCTTATACATCACAGCAGTGATGACTCTTGACCTCTTAATGTTAGGTTCCAAAACTAGTGTTCCATCTTATGCAACCAACATGGTGTTCAGAATACACCTAAGATTCTCTTTTCCTGTGCATATTTATATTTTTGTAATTATGTAGTACAAATATTTTTCAGTTAGATTTTTAAAAATAGGTATGATGAAGAAAAATTCTGATTATCAGCTTGGTAGTCTATCATTTATGTACATCTATTTACCATTAGGCATTTAGTAATAATTTTGTCTAAAATTGTTGATAATGTTAAAACAATAGAAAGTCATATAAAAAGATATACATTTTTAGTTGATTTTGAAAAATTTATACATGTATGCCACCTAGTTTCCTACAAAGATAAGGAGATATTTTGAAGGTGGAGTGGAAAGACTGAAAGAGCAATAAAATGAGAAGATTACTGTGGAACTCTGTCCTTTGGACATCACATGTTCGTTGTACACATGGACACACAGCAACTGTGGCTAGGTATAAAAGGCATATAGGAATAAATATTTTGAAGATTATACATAAAATTATGAAATTTTACATTACTTTTAAAACAAATTATTACTTAAATTTTGCAAACTGCTTATTCATATGTATTATCTTTATTTCTCAATGATTTTAAAATAAAAATTGCCAAAAGTATTCTGGGAAAAAAGATGAACATATTCTGCAAAATCAATGAAGTATCAAATAATGCAGTATGTTCTTTGGACATAAATGGACAAATTTCACATAAAAGAAAATTCAAAGATATTTTAAATGCTGACGCATGCTTACAAGTGAGGAGGAAAGTGTGTGTTTTTAGAAATAGTGCTGAAAACCTGTGCTACAAAAAGAACAATGCAAAGTTCTCAGGTTAAAATGAAATCAATATGAATGTGTCACATTTTACTTCCCAATATCAAATGTAGAACATTTTTCATGATTTAAAATATAAAATCATAAATAAATTACTGAAGTTTAATTATATAAACAGAAACAATAAATAGATATGCCAAATGTGGGTGGGTGGCTTTAAAGAAAATGCCTCCCACCGCAAAAGTAGTGGAACTATAAGATGGTGTGGCCTTGTTGGAGTAGCTGTCGCTCATAGTGGCATGGAAGACAGTGGGGCTGATTGTGACTTGATGAACTTGGGGCCTGGTACAAGAGGTTTCAGAGTGGAAAATTTTTAGTATGTTGCTAAAGATTGTTCTGTGATATTATGGTGAATAATGTGAGGATTTTAAAGTTAGCCTAAATAGATTTTTGCGTTATTATATAGCTATACAACTTTGGGGGGCAGAAAGTCGAATGTGATAGTTTATAAGAAAGTGGCCCTCATAGGGAGTAATGCTATTAGAAGCTGTGGCTTTGTTGGGGTAGCTATGGCCTTGATGAATGAAGTATGTCAATGTGGGCATGGGCTTTAAGGTCTTATGTGCTCATGTTGTGAGTTTTGTGGATCAGTTCACTTACCATTGTCCATGACCAAGTTGCAGACCTCTCAACTCCTTCTCAACCACCATTTGTGCCTGAATGAAGTCTTCCTTCTCACTCTGATGATAATGAGCTAAAGCCCTGAAACCATAGCTAATCCTTGAAATGGTTTTCTTTATAAGAGTTGACATGGTCATGTTGTCTCTTCATAGCAATAGAAACACTAACTAAGTCACCTAATTTATAGCATAAGGTTTTAATATTTCTAAAAATAATGTAATTTCTCCATGTAGAGAAGATAAAAAGACCAATAAACAGTGAATATGTGGTTTATAGACATTCTTCAAAATATTAAAATATGCTAAATAAAATTTAAAATAAATTCAAATTAAAACTATAAATATTTAACATTTCATTTATATATGAGAGCATTTACTGGAGTGACATTGCAGGCTTTTAATTATAGAACATGAAATAGAGTCAGGAATATCATCAATTCAAAGCCAAGGCCATGCAGGTTCAAGGGGGAGCTTGGGCTACAATGATTCTGCCACCAGCAAACAAACAAAAAAATAAGTGACAAAACTCAAGACAGACATTCAGAAGCTTGATAATATATCATAGCTGTGAGCCGTCTCTCAAAGTAACATAATACTAAAGTACCTGGTACAAATTAAAAGTTTTTATCGCATTGAGGCAAGCAAAACAAAACTAAACTAAAATTCACTGAAATACAGTGATGAAAAAAAAAAAGAATTTAACATCCAGAAATTTAACTATTCAAAGAAAAATTACTCCTGAACAAATACAAGTAAAGAAACTTTCAATTTTAGTTGATAAAATTATATTTTAGAATTATTTTTTAACATTGGTTATTATAAGTAAATTATAGAATTTTTGATTCAATATTAAATACCACTATTTAGAAATTATGAACCAAATGTTAAAAATTTTGCCATGAAATACATTTCACTATCTTCAATAGTAGTCATTTCAAAAAGCTTTATATTTGTTGGCCTATATTCAATGGCTCTAATTTTAGGATTCATGAAGACATTATTTACATATATTGTTCCCTTATGAAATTTGCATCCTTATATCCTCCTCATTTTTTGTTCTATCCCTCCAATTATTTATGTAAACAATATTATTTTACTTCAAGTTATATATCATATATGCATTCATATATACATATATGCATGTATTAATGATAAAAAAGTATGCATATAAACATCTGCATTCAAATTTGAAGGTCCAGATTTGAAAGACGCCATGGTAAATATTTTTCTGATTCTGACTTATTTTGTTTAATAAGGGATCTCCAGTTGCGTATATTTTTCAGAAAATGACAATTTAATTTATTAAACAAATAAAACTCCATTGTGTACATATTCCACATTTTTTAATCCATTTTATCCTTACATAAACCTAGGTAAATTCTTTTACTTGGCTTCTGTGAATTGTGCTGCATTAAATATAAAAGTACAGGTTCTTCTGTAATGTCCTGACCTCAATTTCTTTGGATATATTCTCAGAACTCAAATATTTAGGTCATAATGGTATTGTTATTTTTGATTTTAAGAATAACCTACATACTTATATCCATAATAATAAGACTAGCTTCCTGTTTCACCTGTTCTGAAAAGGTTTCCTTTTCTTTAGTCCTTGCTATTGGTTGTTGTTTTCATAAATATACCCATCAGGAGTGGAGGGAGTTTAAATATTATCATGTATTTGATTTATATTTCTATGATGATTAATAATATTAAGCATCATTTCTGCTTACTGGAAATATGTATTTATCATTTGAAGACTGTTAATTAAATTTGTTCATTTGTTGTCAGACTTTTTTGTATTAATTGTTTAACGTTTTTTATGTGCACTGAATTCTAGTCATGTAACTGTTAACTAGCAAATGTGCTCTAAAATTTCTCTCTCTCTCTCTCTCTCTCTCTCTCTCTCTCTCTCTCTCTCTCTCTCTCTCTCTCACACACACACACACACACACACACACACACACATCATTTCATTTTATTGGTCTATTTGCTCTGTGGAAGTTTTAGATTTTTATACAAACCTATGTTCCATGTCTTTTTCATTCTGAACTATTACTTCATCATAACTCAAGTCATCTCTATATCTCTCTTTGAAAGTACAGCATTTTAGTATCCTAACTTGGGGAGTTTGTGGAGCCACTAGCAGTGGAGCTAGTATAACTTTCTTTTGGAGCCCGTTTTCTATAGAGGGATACCTTGCTCTGCTTTGATATAGGGTTCTGCCTCAAGTGATCTAAAAGACTATGTTGATTCCCCATGGGAGGCCTCACTCTTTTTGAGGAGTGGATGGGGGATGGGGTGGGAAGAAGGTGGGGAGTGAGTTAACGGGGGTGGGGAGGGAACTGCAATTAATATAAAAAAATAAGATTGTTTTAAAATTAGAAATGGTAAAAAAATCTTTAAAATATTTAAAATGGATGGTTGTAAATCATAAATCAAACACAAGCATTTAGTTTAATTCCTTTTCTTATGGACTTTCAGTTTTCTTAAGATCATTGGCTGGGGAGGTCATGATTTCTATTAGGTGTATTTTTTTACTTTTTTGTTGAAAATCAGGTTTCTGTGTAAGTTTATTTCAGTGTTCTTTGATGTATTCCACTAACCTATTGTAATTTTTATTAGATATCATGTTGTATTTGTTAAGATTCTTTCACAGTGAAATCTCAAAACTTGCTGTGATGGTTTGAATGAAAATGGTCCCCATAGACTCAGGGACTGGTGCTATTAGTAGGCATGGTCTTGTTGGATGAGGTGTGGCCTTGTTGAAGGAATCGTGTCGTTGGGCACAGGCTTTGAGGTTTCAAATGCTCAAGTCATGGTTTGTCTCTCTTTCTTCCTGTTGCCTGCCACAGCAAGTGTAGAACTCCCAGCTCCTTCTGTAACAACATGTCTGCTTGTGTGCTACTTTACCTCCTACAATGACAATAATGGACTAATTCTCTGAAACTGTAAGCCAGGCCTAATTACAGATTTTTCTTTAAAAGGGTTGTGGTCATGATGTCTATACACAGCAACAGGAACCATAACTAAGACAGCTCCCATAATTGTTTTTTTACTTAAGATATTTGTATTGTTGTACTTAGAACGTTCGTAAGAAATTTGGCATTGTACTGAAACTATAATGTATTTTTGGAATTCACTTTCAGAATTACAATCATTTTCAAAATATTAAGTTTACTCATCTATGAGATTGAGACTTTCCAAATTCTAATGTTTTCTTCAATTTCTTTTTACGTTTAAGAATTTCTTTGTAGAAGTCATTCCCTTTCTTGGTTGTTTTATTTTATTGTGCTATTATGAATATCATTGTTATTTTGACTTTGTTCTTGGGATGCTCATTATTGTTATTTTAAATCATTATTGAAATTTATATATTCATTTTGAATTTTTCCTCTCTGATGAAATTATTTAACAGCTCTAGGAGTATTTCCATAGAAAATTTAGTCTTTTTTATATATGATACTACCATTTAAAATATGGATACATTGACTTCTTCCTATCATTTTTTTATCCTTTTTACATATTTTTCTCATTTATTTCTCTGCAAGAATTTCAAGTTCTATGCGAAACAAAAGAAGATACACTTGCCCTAATATTGTTGTGAATTTCTTTTTGTTTACTGTAACATTACCTACAAATTGATCAAATTTCTTTCTATTTATTATAACATTACCTACAAATTAATCAAATAGGATCTCTATTATGTTGAAATATGATCATTTTATTTCTTTTTTTTTTTTTACTGGTTGATTTTAATTGAGCTCTACATTTTTCTCTACTCCCCTCTCTGCCTCTCCCCTCCCCTTCAACTCTCCCCCAAAGTCCCCATGCTCCCAATTTACTCAGGAGATCTTGTCTTTTTCTACTTCCCATGTAGATTAGATATTGTGTGTCTCAGTATACTCATTATTGTCTAAGTGCTCTGGGATTGTTATTTATGGGTTTGCTTTATTTGCTTTATGTTTAAAAACCATTTATGAATGAATACATGTGATTCTTGTCTTTCTGGGTCTGGGTTACCTCACTTAAAATGATGTGTTCTAGCTCCATCCATTTCCCTGTTTAGATCTGTACTCTATTTTTTTTTCCATTGGATTATTTGTTCTTTTGATGACCAACTTCTTGAGTTCTTTGTATATTTTGGAGATCAATCCTATGTCTGATGTGGGGTTGGTGAAAATCTTTTCCCATTCTGTAGGATGTTGTTTTGTCTTGTTGACTGTGTCTTTTGCTTTACAGAAGTTTTCAGTTTCAGGAGGCCCCATTGATTAATTGTTTCTCTTAGTGTCTCTGATTCTGGGGTTATATTTAGGAAGTAGTCTCCTGTGCCAATGTGTTCAAGTGTACTTCACACTTTTTTTCCTATAAGGTTCAGTGTGGCTGGCTTTATATTGCGATCTTTGAATGGACAACCTTCTAAAGCTTAAGTCATACATCAAACCCCCCCACACTAATAGTGGGAGACTGCAACACACCCCTCTCAACACTAGCCAGGTCAGTCAGACAAAAAATGAACAGAAAAATTAGGGAACTAACAGAAGTTATGACTCAAATGGACTTAACAGATCATTTTATTTCTAATTTTGGCAAGATTTTTTTTGTTATGAAATGAAATTGTACTTGGTCAAAGTAACTTTGGTATTTATTGAGATGGTTATGTGAGTGTTGTCTGGAGTCTATTTTTTGTAATATTATTTTTTTATTTTATTTCTAGTTTTTATAGTTGTGTATTTACCTGATTTTGAAAAAGAGAATGCTGCAGGCTAAGAAAATGAGTCTAGTAATGTTTTCTTTAATTTCTTTTTTGTAAAATATTTTATGAAGACTTATAGCTTAATTTTCTTCAAATGTCAAAAGTCATTTACCCATGAATCCATCTAGACATGTGCATTCTCAGCTGTAGCATGTATTTTATTTTAAATTTTTTCTTCAATATCATTATACACTATTCATGTTTTTGCAAATCCTATAATTGTGGTAGATTCTGTGTGTCTAGAAATTTGTCTCTTTTAGTTTTTTTCAATTTATTGAAATTTATAGCCTAAATTATGTGTTAATGAATAAATGAATTTTATCTACTTTACCGAATTTACACCCCTAGCTTTATTTTAAATTGAACTTTCTCATTTTATTTTTTCTTATTTACATTAGGGCTTGTGAATCTTGTTTAGGTTTTTTTTAAAAAAAATCCATTTTCATTGTTCCTTTGACTTATTCTTCCTTTGTGTTGACTAGTTTCTGTCCTGATTATCACCTTTCTCTCTACTGAGTGGAGACTTGGTTTGCTCTTGTTTTCTAAAACCCTCTGTATATCATTGTTATCTGTAATCTCTCTGAGATTTTCTGTAGGTAGTTGAAAGTCAAAAATTGTTCTAAATGCCTCTCATATATGAGTAACCAATGATTTGCCCAGATTTGAGAAAATACACTGCCCAGACTTCATTCAATGTTTTATTTAATAATGACTAGTATATCTTTTTCAAATCTATGCCCATAATTCATGAATCTGGCCTTTCATGGTATACATATAATTCCTTCACTTCCTGTTCCTTACTTTCTAATTTTATTTTTTTGTTTTAAACTGATATGATTCAACCACTGATATATCATCTTCATTTAATTTAATAAAATATTTTGAGTATCTTGTTAGACTTACCAAGTTTCTCATTCTAATCCCCCAACTAGAATTTTACAGATGGCCAAGTTCTGAAGCAGAACCACTACACACCACACCACACACACACACACACACACACACACACAGAGAGAGAGAGAGAGAGAGTCACACATGAAACACATATATACTTATAGTCTCATACATACACATTATTTATATCTCTGACTTTTCTAAATACTCATCTGTATTCTCTTTTGTCTTTTTTGATTCAACACTTTGTATCTTTCAATTCAGTAAGTAGTTTATTTTTGTTCAAGATATTAACTTGACTGAATAGTCTTCAAATTTTTTTGAAATTTTATCTTTGCCTTTATCAACTTATATATTATAGAAAACGTTTATATAGGAATTATTCTTTTAAAAAGTGTGTGTGTGTGTGTGTGTGTGTGTGTGTGTGTGATGTATTTGTATGTTGTTTCTTCCAAGCACTGTTCAGATCTTGACTAGGTCATTATTCTGATTTTTTTTAAAAAAATGCACAATTGTGTTGTTGTTGTTGTTAAAGAATTTGCAATGCACAAACTGAAATTCATATGGTAGCTCATTTTGCCCACCAAATTACCCACTTGGAAAATCCCATCCTTGTCTTCTTCATATCTCTTTATCCCTGCCTTAATGGGAATCATCCTGTACAAAAATAAAATAACTTGCTTTAATTAATTTGACCACAATGACTTGGGTAAGTATAGTCTTTCTCCTCCTATCTTTGGGATTAACAAAACCTTTGTAATATTCCATGATTTGCAGTTTGTGTAATCTTTGACTTGCTTATCAAGTATGTATGTGGTTCATGGAGCAGGCTGTGGGAGCACACCACTTTAATCCTATCTCTGGTGAGGTAGGAGGAACCCTGAGTTCAAGACCAACCTCATAAAGACAGTGAGTTTCAGAATAACCAGGCTACACAAAGAAACCCTGCTCTGAAGAAAATAAAGGAAAAACATTTAGATAGCTTACAATTTCAAAGGGTTATAGTCCATGATGGTGTAGCAAAGGTATAAAAGCATGACCCCTTGAGAGCTTACGTTTGACCTGTAAGTAAGAGGGAGAGAGAGACACTGAGAATAATAATATTTACATTAAAAATATTTTCACTGCTTTCCCCTCTCCCTCCTCTCTCTGATTTCCTCTACTTGACTCTTTTCTTCCAATCACATCTCATCTTTTCTTCTCTCTTAATGATCTAGTATTGGAGTTATGGTGTCTGCTTTCTGTGGGTCCTTTTATGCCTTAAGCTGTATTTCTCATCTTCTGCAGTTTGCTAGTTGCTCCTTCTAGATTTGAGCATTGCTCAAATGGACTGAGGACTCGGGGAAAGATTTTTTCTGTATACAATTCTGGTTATTCATGCAACTGCTGTTCAGGCTTCATCCATCCACTACCTTCTGCCCCTAATATTTTCAGCATCTTTCTTCATTCCTATCTCTTTTCTTTCCTTCCTTCCTTCCTTCCTTCCTTCCTTCCTTCCTTCCTTCCTTCCTTCCTTTCTTCCATCTTTGCTTCCTTTCTTTCTTCTTTGATGATCTATAACTATGCACACAGCTAGTAATTGGAAACCTCTTGCCATAACCATCTCGGTGCTCAGTTTGTAGGCATTTGCTGCCATGTCAATCTGAGAAATTCATTCTTTACAAAAATAACAAATGAAATTGTCATCTCTGTGTCAGGTCACTTGTCTAAAATTCCCATTGTCACAAAATCAAGCAACCAAAAAATGAATAAGTTAGGACTTGAATAATGATGGAGTAAGACAAAAATATATATATAATTTGTAGAATTCCAGCACCAGATAATGTTGGTCCTACCTGATGAAGTTTAATGTTCCTATATCTGAATCAAATATTCCTTTGGTGTATGGAGTAAGCAACTTACCAGCTATAAAGTATTTTGGCTTTGAAAACTTCAACCTGAATTTCATAGTATTGAATCCATATGTTCACTTAGAAATCTTATTGTCGAGCTCCCATTAGAACAGGCACACTACCTCAGTGGGTGGACCAACCTCTCATGGTCCTGACTTCCTTGCTCATCTTCTCCCTCCTTCTGATCTTCAAGTGGACCTAGGGAGCTCAGTCCAGTGCTCTGATGAGGGTCTCTGTCTCTTATCTCCATCCGTGCCAGACGAAGATTATGGTGATATTCGAGGCATTCATCAGTGTGATAGTGGGGCAAGGACAGTTCAGGCACCCTCTCCTCTGCTGGCCAAGGACCTAGCTGGGGACATCCCCGTGGACACCTGGGATCCCCTCTAGAGCCAAGTCTCTTGCCAACCCTAAAATGGCTCGCTTAATATAGATATCTTCTTCCCTTCTCCTATATCGACCCTTCCTCCAGCTCCACATTCCCACTCCCCCAAGCTCTCCCCAATCTTTCCCTTCTCCCTTCTCTCTCCCCCTCTCCCCTTCCCCCAACCCTACCCCCTTCCTCACCTCCATCCCCATACTCCCAACTTTTGCCTGGCAATCTTGTTTGCTTTCAATTTCCAAGAAGATCTATATATGTTATTCTTTGGGTTCCCCTTGTTATTTGGCTTCTCTAGGCTTGTGAACTATAGGCTCAATATCCTTTGTTTATGGCTGGAGTCCACTAATGAGTGAATACATGTCATATTCATCTTTTTGGGTCTGGGTTATCTCACTCAGGATAGTATTTTCTATTTCCATCCATTTGCATGAAAAATTCAAGATGTCATTGATTTTTACCGCCGAGTAGTACCCTAACGCATATATTTTCCACACTTTATTCTTCCATTGAGGGGAATCTAGGTTTTTTCCAGGTTCTGGTTATTACAAATAGTGCTGCTATGAACATAGTTGAACAATGCTTTTGTAGCATGATTGGGCATCTCTTGGGTATATTCTCAAGAGTGGTATTGCTGAAGCCTGAGGTAGGTTGATTCTCAATTTCCAGAAAAACTGCCACAATGATTTCCAAGTGGTTGCACAATTTTTCATTCCCACCAGCAATGGACCAGGACTGAAGGAGCATGTGATCAAACCGGAATCTCTGAATGTGGCTGAAAATAGGTGCTGACTGAGAAGCCATTGATAAAGGTACTGCTACTTGTTTCTACTTCATGTTCTGGCTTTTTGGGATCCTAGTCTATTTGGATGCAAAGCTTTCTAGGCCTGAATGTAGGGTGGGGGGGAGGGCCTTGAACTTCCCACAGGGCAGGGTTCCCTGCTCTCTCTTAAGGACAGAAGAGCAGGGAGATAGGGGAGTGGGGGAGCAGGTGGGGAATGGGAGGAGGAGAGAAAGTGTAAATTTTTGGATGGAAAAATAAGAATAAATAAATAAATAAGAGAAGAAAAGAAAGAAAGAAAAAAGAAAGAAAGAAAGAAAGAAAGAAAGAAAGAAAGAAAGAAAGAGGGATCCACTTTGCATTCAGCTTGTTTTAAAGGGCGATGAGAATCTCTTTCTCTTTCTTCCTATTAATATTGACTATCAGTAGAAGATGGAAAAGCATGTATAGTTAAGTCATAAATGATATATTCAATATTTAACTTATTTATATTTTTAGAAATTAATATTAAAATTTAATATGTCTTCTGCACTTCCAAAAAAGAAATATTATTATTAAGAATTCCAAAATTCTAAAGTAGTTTGTAAAAAGGAATAAATAACAAAGTAATAGACACACAAAAGTAGTTAAGCTATTTTTAACTTACAAGGTTAAAACCTTATACTAGGTTTTCTAAAACTTTATTATTTTTAAGCCTAATTTTATGAATCAAATAAATTTTATTGATTAAATAGTATCCATAGAGATAATACAGAACAATGCTAAACTAACAAAAATTTATTTTTAGATGACAAGTTTGCACATTGAGTAGTCACCAATAAACAGTAAATGTTTATTGCAAGTTTATTAAGAGAGAAAGATGTTGTCTGCTTAGGTGATGCAAATACTTATTTTTAAATATATTTTAAAGGCTTTATAGAAAAAGCACATGAGTATTATTATAATAGTGAAGCAAAGCATGTGGAAAATCGATAAAAGTTTAGGAAACATTTATGTGCTGAAACAGTGTGCTCTGCGTGACTGTTAATTAATCTAGCCTTTCGGTCTTTTATGTTTTAAATGCAAACAGTTAATATGTATACAACCAAGTCTGTGCTGCAGAGTCACAAGCTACCACTTAAGGCCAGGTTTGGGAGTGCCAGGTAAACCACCCAAAGAATATGCTTCTCTTTGGAAACGTAAAAATAATCCCATTAGAAAGTCTTTGTATTTCAAACAGCGTAGAGTTAATTAGAAACATTTAGTATAACTAGTCTGTCAGAATTCAACTCAATGCAAATTGGCTACTCTAGAAATCAGAGAGGAAGATCATGTGGTCTCAAAACTTGGGGTGTACTCAGGCTCCAGAAAGCAAAGTATATAAATTGTGGTAGACCAGCACATTGCTGCTATTACTGAGGTATATTTCACAAAATCTTGCTTCTTGATTATTTTTAAAATGAGAACATAAATATGTCACTATTTGATCTCCCTATATAATAGTATGCAATCAATAACATGTCGATATGCAGTCATACACATATTACATTACATATTTAAGAATATACATTAGCACAAAGATATTTCAATTCATATTTTAGGCATTTGTCTATATATGTATGAGAATATGCATTTCCTAAGATTAAAATCAAAATCAAATCATAAGCAAAAACTGATACGCTGTTTAAAATATATTTAATTGAAATCCAAAACATTAGTTACAAATATTAATAACAGCCATAGCACTATTGCACCTTAAGCCCTTTCCTTCCAAAAATAAAAGATATATTAAAATAAATGCAAAAAGCACTTATAAATATCAACTGTTTATATTTTTGATGTTACTTACAGAATCACTACAGAACAGATATTATTAGGCATATCTCATCTAAAGATTAACAGTCTAATAATTCTTTATAGAGGTGTGATGTTCTAACATGTTATTTGAATATTACATCTTAGTAATCTTCAAACTTAACATGTAACATAATGAAGTGGAAACAAAATACTTCTGATATCTGCTGTTTCTTACTGGTGATGTACTTCAAGTTTATTTAAATATCTCAATTTATATGATATTTCTATATGTATGCATAGAGATAGTATGGTATGAATATTTGATAATTTATGCCAAGACACCAATATCCTATTTAATATCCATTTTTCTTAACTAGCATTTTTGATAATTTGGAACTCAGGTTTGCTTGCGTATGATTTCCATTTGGATTAAGTTCCTTAAGTTCTTAGAGGTATTAGTACCCAACCCACAGGTAAGTAGGTAAGAGAACCAGTCACAAACTGTGGGTCTTGCCATTATAAAATTCAGATGGCCTTTTGCAATCAAGCATGAGTGAAAATAATCTCACTGGTGTCCAACCCTTCATTTCTCTTTTTTATTTAAACTATTTCTTTTTACTTATATCTACATACATTTTTTGTATTTCTGGATAAGATTTAATTAAATAAAAAATCTATCATTAATATTTTTACTAGTGTAATAAATTAAGCTTGGTGGGCTCCAAAATTATCACACTGTAATCTTAAAAGAAGGATTGCCTCTTGTGCTAATCTATATACTCATGCTTGATAAACATAAGGGAGGATAAGCAGAGCTCAGATACAGGCTTTAACCATATGTAGAATGCAGTCTAGTTGAAGTTAAGATTATGTGTGAGAAATTTTAGCAAAGGAGGCTGAGACTCAAGATGAGGAAAGAAACAAAAGAAGAAAGATAAGTCTGGGTAAAATAAACAGGTAGGAAAAGATTAGCAGTATTAAAATGGTAATTTTGATAGTCTGAAGTACAATGGGCATTTTCAAGGCTTCTGTGTTTGTTCCTCTCTTTGTCTATCAGACACTCTACTTCTCCCAGTATGAGAACATTTCATGAAACAGATGTCTCCTTCATTTAGATAAAATATTATTCTAAAATATGGTCTTCTGTTTATTAACTTAATAAGAGATGAAATTTATTTTTGATACATGGTGGTTGATATGTGATTTTGAAATATGGTATGATAATCCAGAATGTCAAAATCTTTTGAAATTTACATTTGGTGAATTGTTGTTAGGGCATAACTTTATGCTGCAGTACTAAGTAAACAGTTGCAAATATCCATCAGGGGGCCAGATATACCTTTCAATGTGACTCAGGAAGGAAGAAAACACAGGTTTCACAAAGATAATTTCACAGATCTCAGAAAAGTAAATAAATGAAACTTACCTCTCTCTCTCTATTTCTCTCTCTCTCTCCCTCTTTTTCATGTGTGTATTGAATAAGCACTCATACGATAGAGTAGTAAAAAAAGAGAAAAATAGAAGATTTACATTTGTTCTTAATAATCCTAAAATTTAAATGGCAAGATAAGTATAAAAGCAAAAACTTTCTTCTGTTTTTCTAATTACTTTATATGTGCCTTCCTATCATACTTCCCCTTCCACATATGACTGAAAAATGAGGAAAGTAAGTAGAAAACAGTAGAAAATGGAAAAAGTCCCTGGAGAAGAAATGATAGATGGATAATTTCACTTCTGATATGTTTTCTGAATTAATACACTATGGTTCTTCAGACACAACTTACCATGTGACCTTTGATCAAAAGATCCCAACTTCCAAGGAACAAATTCCTATTTCAGCTTCATGAAATGGCAATGCGTGCAGATTGAGCAGCACTCGTTTACACATCGCCATCACTGCTTAGATATGTAAGTAGATATTATTTCACCACCCATTTAATTTCTTATAGAGCTTAGCTGTTTAAACAGAAATTCAGTATTTTAAATGAAAAACAAGCACAACATGGTAGTTTATATTAATTGCAATTTGGCAACATATAGAATCACTTAGAAAACAAATCATTGGGCATCACCATAAAAGAATTTTTAATTTGGGTATTAGGAAAGAATTACACTGTGCATGGGTAACACAAATCCATGTGCTGGGATTATTCACAAAATAAAAGGGGAAAATGAGTGAATCCTCAGTATTCAGCAACCGTGAGTCAAAATGACCTTTTCCTTCTTTAACCTGAGTAGACTTCATCATGAAAAGTCCAGAAAAGTGATGGAGAAAAATTTCAATTCTTAATCAAAATACGTGGTATCCAAAGACTGTCATCACACACTGGTGGTGAGTGAAAAGTTTCAGAGAAGAAAAGTGTGCACACATCTCTTCTAGTCCAGGAAGCACAGAGAACATTAATACATTGGCTTAAAATCCAGCTTATATAGTAACATCATAAAAGAAATATGTTTTGTGTATGTCTTCTGGGGAAGGGGATAGAAAATATCTGTCCAAGAAGAACATATGTAGTAGGTTCTGGAAATTGTTGGCTCAGTCTTAGACAATAAGTTATCATGTAACATTACATAAAAGAGAAAGAGATAGAAACAGAGAGAAATCAAGAGCAAGAGAGAAAGGAAGGTGGATGGAGGGGTAGAAGGTGGCTGAGATGTAGACACAGAGAGGCACAGAAAATATTATATATACACAAATAAGGATATATACAAATATATATATATACTCATATATATTTTAACTAATTTCCAATCCAATATGACAATAAAATTCTGTCTTTACCAAATACTAGTTTTTTTTCTCTCATTCGATTAAATTGATCCATATTCTCTAAATGGAATTATGAAGAAAGGACACCTTTATTATTCATGTTATTTCCAAAACCACCATCATTTGTAATAATATTCACTGTTTTAGAATTGTTTTAAGTAGCATTATCATTCAGTGAGATTATAACATACTTAATGCTGAGTTTTTGGCTTTGTGGGACAATTCTTCGGTCATTCACTCATTACTTATTTTATTACGTAGCAGTAAAAATGAAAGAACAGTAATCTGCATCCATGATGAGAAAAGTAGAAATCACCTGCTTTTTGCATTTTAATAGTCTAGGGTATTTGAAGAATGAGGGCACAAAATTAACAGTAAATCTTTGCACTTTCTAAATAAGTATGCTAAGAAAATTTAAATCATATGAATGCTCATCATGTAAAATCATGAAACAAACATGAAAGGAATGCATTGAGATCTGAAATTCTGTTACCCCAAAATCTCATGCTTGAAAATCATGTATTTTTGTATTGACTATGGAATTCTACCACTTAAATTTATTTTTTTATTTTATTATTTTTATTTTATTATTTTATAATAATTATTTTATTATTTATTATTTATTTATTTATAAATAAAAATTTATTTATTTTATTTTGGGTAGTTCCAGTACTCATCTTTGTTTTAGGACTCCAGTCGTCCATTCAAATTTGTTCTATTCTTTGCAAAAACCTCCGCAGCAAAGTCTCATAAGAGTATTCTACAAAGAGCCTTCTATAACTGTGTTAAGTATAACTCTTGTGAGCTCCCTTAGAATTAGTAAACAATTAAATGAAATCCATCAGGCAGATCATTGATTGGGACAATCTCCCAGTAATGTATATTTCTTATCTTCAAGTGGATGTCTCTCTTTCCAAAGATATATTGGCCTTCTTATTTTTTATTGTTTTAATTATATTTATCTTTCAAGTTTAAGGTTTCTTTTGAAGTGTGTCAAAGTTTTATGTAACTACTTTCCAAGATCTGAGCTATGCAGAAATGTTTATTTGCATAACTCTTTTGTATTTCTCTATCTCTGTATGTGTGTCTGTGCATTTTATAAGTGAAATATCCATTCACAATTGATACAAGATATAATTAATGTGAATATCCATCCACAGGTGAAGGAAGAAGCAATATGTATTTATGTCCTTGATTCTCTGTTGGTGTTGTTTTGTTCCTATATTACTTCTGATAAACATCTTAATATTTTTTATTTCTGAGATTACAATGACACCATCTCTCTTTGCACTTTCCTTTCACCAAACTCTCCCATATACCTATTCTCTATTCTAGCTCTTTCAATTTTATGACCTTTATTTTAATTAATTGTTGTGACATGCATATATATCTATATATACATGCTCATTCCTAAATATAAACAGTTTAGACTATATAAAGATATTTCTATGTATGTTCTCAAGGCTGACGACTTGATATTGAATAAACAATTATCATGCATGCTTCTTCCCTGTGGAAGATTATTTCTCTCACTTTCAACATTCCTTAGTTTTCTGTAGTGGCGTGTATGCATGTGCGTGTGCGTGTGCGTGTGTGTGTGTGTGTATGTATGTATGTGTGTATTTGTGTGCAGATTTATAGTCCATTGGTGTTTCCCATATTCCTTTTGGCATACTAGTGTTGGTGTCTATATACAGGTCATGTTTAGGCAGCCATGTCGGTGAGACGTTGTGGGTATTTCTTCTGATATTATTGGAAGACACAGTCTCACAGTTAACTCCTTGATCCTTCATGATCCATAACTTCAGCATTCTTGAGTAACAACTCAAGATCTGGAATAGGAATCCAGAATCAGACAAACATTTAACATTATTATTATTTATTCATTTTGAAAGACATTTAGGTTGTTTCCACTCCATGAACAAAGTAACAGTAAATACAGCTGAGCAAGTACTTGTGGAGGAATATTGCAAGTCATTTGGGCATGTGCCAAGGAGTGATATTGCTGTTTGTATACGGTAGAGTCATTTTTGGTTTTTGAGAATTCTACATACTGAATGGACCAGTCTGTAATTCTACCAAGAGTAATTTGGTATTGCCCTTTACCCACGCATCCTTCTTCAGTACTTGTTGTTGGTTATTTTATTGATCACACCCATTGTGAAAGGGGTTGGATAAAAGTTCAAAGTTATTTGATTTTAATTAACCTTATTAATTATTATGGAAGAGGAATATTTTTGAGTTATTTTTAGGCATTGTCTTCTTCATTTGAGAAATTTATTTTGAGGTCTCAGGTCAGTTGTTTGAATGTGTTGTTTATTTTTATTCTTTGTTTTCCATGACTTTTTATATTCTGTGTTGTAATCCGCTGTTAGATGTATAGCTGGAAAAGATTTTCTCCAATTCTGTGGGCTTCCCTTTAACCCAGGTGACAGTTCCCTAGATGCACAGAAAATTGATCATTTTTTGAAGATTACCTTGTCAGTTGTTGGCCTTAATTCTTAGTCAAAATGGAGTCCTTTTCAGAAGTCTTTTCCTACATCTACCAGATATAGGGTACTGGTTATGTTTTCTTCCTACATTTTCAGTGTTTCAAATTTCAGGTTTAGATCTTTGATCCATTTGATGTTAGTATTTGGATAAGGTGATTGATACATGTCTAATGTATTCTTCTGTATGTGGACATCTAATTCCCTCCTTTTGTTCTTCATCTTACAAGTTTCAACACATTTGTCAAATGTTAAATGTCTGAATGTTTGTGTATCCATATTTGGGTACACAGTTTTGTTCCACTGTACTCCACAACAGTATTTATGCAAGTAACATGTTGCTATTGTTACTAAAGCTCTGTAATGTATCTCAAGAACTAAAAGGATAATTCCTCTAGCATTGGTGATTTGGGTATTAAGGGTCCTTCTCAGTTCCATATGAATAAAGTATTTTTCTCCTATGAAAAAGAAGAGGGATGTTTTTTATTAGGATTTCCCTGAATTTGTTCATAGCTTTTGGTAAAATAGTCAATTTACAAATTAATCTTATCAATACATAGCATGGGACGTCTTGTCTCCCCATTTGTTTGTGTTTTTCTTGATTTTTTCTTTAGAGGTTTAAATTCATTGTAGAAGTACTTCACTTCCTTGGTTAATTTATTCCTAGATTTTACATTGTTTTTGGAGTCATTGTTAATGGCAGTGTGTTCATGATCTCTTTCTCTGTATGTCTGTGGTTGGTGTATAGCACATCTATTTGTCTCTGCAGATTTGTGTTATTATTTGCCACTTTAATGAATCCCCATTGTCCATTTAATTTACTTCTCTTGCCTCAATGCTCCAGATAGTACTTTAAACACAACATTGAAAAGCATTTGGGATAGTGGACATTCCTATCTCATTACTGATCTTAGTGATTGCTTCAAGCTTTTCTCCATTTAGGATGATGCTGGTCATGAATTTCTTACATATAACATTTATAATATTGAAGTCTCTAACCTTTAATCATATATTTTCCATAACTTTTATAATTAATAAATTAATTGATATGAGACATCCTTCAGTATATGTGTTGCTTTTATTGATTAATGAATACATCTGTTTCTGAGAATGGTTTTGCAGAGTAAAACCAGGTGGGAAATCTAAGCAGTGACGTAGATGGAGAGTAGGTGGAATCAAAGAGACACCATTCAACTGCTGAAGGAGAAAGATGCCAGAACATTACCAGTAAATTACAGTCTCATGGTAATTAGAAATGGGTTAATTTAAGATATAAGAGATAGTTAGGAATATCCTGAGCCATTGGTCAAACAGTGTTATAATTAATATAGTTTTGTCTGATTATTCAGGTCAGAGTGCCTGGGGCCTGGGAAAAGAAAGTGGAGTCTCTGTCTGCAGGTCATACTGGATTTTGTCAAAGGACTTTGTGAATCTATTTAGATTATCATTGGATATTCAACTCTCAGACCTTTTATGAATTCTATTACACTTTTTGACTTGCAACTGTTTAATCATCCATTCATTCAGGGATAAAGCCAAATTGGGTGTGACCTGAAATATTTTTATCATACAGATATAAGTGGGAAAGTGTTTCTTCTTTTGGGTTTTGGGGGAGTCCATTTACACAGAACCCAAACAAAATCACACCCAGAGGCTTATTCTTAGTTATGAATGACTGGTCTTAGCTTGGCTTGCTTCTTTTCAGCTTTTCTTATCTTAAATTATTCCAAATACCTTTTGTCTCTGGGATTTTTTCTCTCTATGTATATATTTCTATATACCTTTCTTTATTTGTTTATCTGTGGCTTGATGTATAGCTGGGTAACTGGCCCTGATGTCCTCCTCTGGTGTTTCTCTTGCTCTCCATTCTCCTCCTCCCATATTTCTCCTTCTATTTATATGTTCTGCCTGCTAACCCCATCTATCCTTGCTTCTACCTTCATATTGAGCATTTATCTCTTTATTAGGACCATTGGGTGTTTTAGACAGGCAAAAAAATCACAGCTTCCAAGTTAATCAAATGCAGAATAATCAAAAATCACACCCCTTCAAATATTATTCCCCAACAGGAAAATAAAGATATGTCTGTATTTTGTGTGAAAGTATATAATTGAAACTTTTTGATTCTATGCTCATCAAAGACATTGGCCTGCAATCGATTTTTTTGAGGTGTCCTTACTTGGTTTGGTATTAGTGTGATTGCAGCTTCAGAGAACTTTGTGAATGCTTATTTTCTTTCTTTATTCTCTCTCTCTCTCTCTCTCTCTCTCTCTCTCTCTCTCTCTCTCTCTCTTTCATAGTTTAAGAAAAACTGACTGTAGATGTTTGAAAGGCTGGTAGAACTCAGCTTCAAATCACTCTGTCCCTAGACTTATTATGACTGGATGACTTTTAATTAGTATTTTCTTTATGTCTTTCAGATAGTTTATTTCTAAAATATTTCACATAGACTTCCATAAAGCATTTAACTTTTTTCTGTTATAAGAAATTTCAAAAGTTATATCTTTTGAAACAACATACACAGATTTCCCAAAGTTTTACAATGCAAATTTCATTTGGCTGAATTTAGTTCTTGAAAATCCTAAGAGGTTGTGTTAGTTTCTCTCTATTGTATGACAAATAGCTAATATCAATGCATCATTTTTTTCTAACATAGTATTTTTATTAATAATTTGGGAATTTCATGAAATGCATCCTGATCACACTTGTTTCATTCCTCCAGGTCTAATATTATACTCTTCTGCCACCCCTCCCCCAAAAAAACCCTCAAATCTCAACAAGCCCGATTTGTATTGCCAGTATTCACTCTGTGGAGCATGGTCAAATTCCCAGTGAGCAGACACTTTCAGGTGAGTCTGTCCCAGTTCTCCTGCCACAAGCTATAAAGGGTGAATAACTACATGTTAGCATCTTTATCACAGTTTGTAAAGACTGTCTTATATGACTTCCTTTCTGTACTGTGTTTTTCCTTTTCTGTTTTTGGGAGGTGAATGGTTGTGAAAGAAGCCTCATTGTTTCTCGTTGTCAGTTATGAGTCTACAGTCATCAATACTACTGCAAAAGAAGCTTCCTTGCCCATAGCTGCCAGACATCAACCTGGCCTCCAGCATCAACATGTCCTGCAGTGTCAACACAGATCATAGCCATCAACATGGGCTCTGGCAGCAACACAAACTACAGGCATCAACATGGTCTCTGTTGGCAGCACAGACCATGGAAATCTTTCAAGTAAACTTAATGCAGAAAATGAACTATCCTTTATCTCGGATGTCTTGTTCTTCAGAGTCAGTGTGGTTAGGCAGCAAGTTTGGAGGAAAAACCTGCATGAGATTCAAGTTGCTGCACATCACCCTGCTCACTGCTCTGTTAGCAACCTAGGCACTACTGCTGGTTCCACTCTTTAAGGATATTCTCATTTGTTTAACAAAGCTGTGGGTTTTTTTCTCATACAAGAGGCTATATCTAAAGTACATACATAATCTATGTACATAGAACCACAAGATAACAAAAAGTGCACATTAATTGTAGTGAAAACAAAAAGAAATTATATTAGCATGCTGGTCAAACGTCATAGACCTGATGAAAAAGATTGTGTTTTTCTTAGAATTTTGAATGATTAACTTTTCCCGAGTTCTTTCTATTTATTTTTCCTTGGTCATGTACCTTGCTAAACTCCACATTAGATATTATTTAGCTTCATTTTTATTTTCCTTTTCTTTAGGGACTCTAGTTCTATTAGATTAGAGACCACATATGTAATTTCATTCTATCTTAATTATATCATTATATTATTATTCAGGCATGCCCTATGATTCTATGACACTTTGTTATTTTTTCCCCTAAATGTAGTTGCATTTCCACATTTTTTTCAGAGGTTCAAGACACGTATATGGGGATTTACTGTATCAGAAAACCTTCCTAAGTTATCAAAAACAGCATTAATCTCTGTATTCATGAAACTGAGCAAAAGCATGAAACAACTGAAATTCCAAATAAGCACATTAAAATTAAATAGGAGATATCTGTCAAAAATATAAAGGTTGTTACATATGTGCAAACTTCATATCAAACAATATACTTTTCACAAAAATGTAGAATAGAAATGTACAAAAATTATGGAATGAAAGACAATACAATTTCAAATCAAAGGAAATTTTATGGAAATATGTTCAAACAAAATAGAATTTGTAAACAAAATAACAACTTTAAAATGATATGTATATACATGAATAAATAAATTCATAGAAGCATACAACTTGTATTTATACATTATACATAGTAAAACACTAGATAGAACTGAAGGGAAAATGGATCCATAACTCTAAAAGAAGGCTTTAGTTACTGATGGGGAGAAAAATGTATTTATGGAGATAAAATGCTCACACTGAAAACCATCATTCACAAATTAATTTTCGCATGCATAACTATGTGTATAGCGACAGCAAAATGCACATTCTTTTAAGAAACATATGGACTATTTGAAGAAATTGCCAGATGCTGGCAAGTTTCAGCAAGAAAGACTAAATTTATACAGAATATGTTCTTTAAATGCATTGTAATCAACCTAAAACTGAGCCTCCATATGTTTAGAGATAAGGGAATCTATTGCTAAATACCAAATGAGTTTTAAAAAAAAGAAGTCACAGTAGAGATTATAAAAAGTTTCAGTTGAAAAACAATGAAAATGTTACAAAGTCTACCTCTGACCTACACTCAAAGTCATCCTGGGAAGAAAATATACATTAAATTCAATGTTCAGGCAAAGAAAAACGGAAAAATTAATGGGGTACTTCATGAAAATATTCACATAGAATTATATAGCAAGAATTTATAAAAATAATCAATGTTAACAAAAAGTAAACATACATATAAATGAAAGATGAGTAAGAGAAAATCAGAGGGGAGGAAAAGGAAAAAGAGATCAAACAGAAAGTCATATTTAGTAATAAAAAGGATTCCAGAAAGTTATACGTTATATACAACATATTTCACAAATTAATTTATATATACAGCATTCTGTGCACATCACACACACTCACGGAGTCTGTTTCTCTCTCTCTCTCTCTCTCTCTCTCTCTCTCTCTCTCCCTCTCTCTCCTCTCTCTCTCCCTCTCTCTCTCCCTCTCTCTCTCTTTCTCTCTCTCTTTTTCTCGCACACACACACAGACACACACAGACACACACACTTCTGAATACACAATAACAAAAAGAAAACTCTGTGCTGTTTATCAAAATGACAAGATGTCTATATGATTTTATATTTAAAATCTTTCAAAATTTTGAAAAGAAACATTATAAATCAGAATTACAAGATGGAAGATTGCATTAATCCTTACAGAGACTAATAAAATTTTAAGGATTAAGCTGAAAGATCAACACATATTGTGCTTTTTTACCCTAATCACAAACATAGGAGAAACTCAATGTTATCTACAGAATCATTGAGCAGCTGAGGAGAGGGCATCTGAACTGGCCTTGTCCTATAGTCACACTGATGAATATCTTGCATATCACCATAGAACCCTCATCTAGCAATGGATGGAGATAGAGACAGAGATCAACATTGGAACACTGAACTGAGCTCACAAGGTCCAAATGAGGAGCAGAAGGAGGGAGAACATGAGCAAGGAAGTCAGGACTGTGAGGGGTGTACCCACCCACTATGATGATGGGGCTGATCTAATGGGAACTCACCAAGGCCTGCTGGACTGTGACTGAACGAGCATGTAATTAAACCTGACTCTCTGAATGTGACTGTCAATGAGGGCTAACTGAGAAGCCAAGGACAATGGCACTGGGTTTTGATTCTACTGCATGGACTGGCTATGTGTGAGCCTAGTCTGTTTGGATGCTCTCCTTCCTAGATGTGGATAGAGGGGGGAGGACCTTGGACTTCCCACAGGGCAAGGAACCCTGACTGCTCATTGGACTGGAGAGGGAGGGGGAGGGGAACTAGGGGGATGGGAAGGGAAATGGAAGGAGGTGAAATTTTTTAATAATAATAATAATAACAATAAAAAGGTCAATATGGTGATGTGTACTCCTAATCCCAGTGTGGGCTAGGCAGATAGAGTGTGGTCCTTGTCATTTGCTGACCAATCTCACCTATTTGGTATGTTCCAAAGAGATGAGAAATATTTTCTCAAAAAACAAAAAAACAAGAAAACCTATTATCATGGTTGGATGGTGGAGGCACATGCCTTTAATCTCAGCACTCAGGAGACAGAGGCAGAGGCAGACAAGTCTCTATAAGTTTGAAGCCAGCCTGGTATACAAGAGCTAGGTCCAGGACAGGCTTGATAGCTACAGATAAACCCTGTCACAGAAAAAAAAAATTCTACTACTGTCAATGATCAGCCCTCAAAATATATACACTAGCAATATTATACAGACTGATGAGGCTGAATAAATGTAATATAATAAATGTATACATAAATATATAACATATAAAATAAATGTGTAACACATAAAAATATATGTATACTTACTGTGTATATTTAATGTATATAGTAATAATAGGTATATTTATGCATGTTAAAGCAATTAATTAAAAAAATAGGCCAAGAATTTGAAAGAGGGCAAGGAAAGTTGTATGGAAGTATTTAGAAGAATGAAAAGGAAGAGGAAAACAATATAATAGTTTCAATCTCAAATATAAAAGGCAAGAAAACGTAAATAAGGTGAATGACTTCTGAGAAAGAATATCCAAGGTTAATCTCCAGACTCCACCCAACATATACTTCTATTAAAATATGAGATACACAACATACAAAGAGAAAGAAAGCAAGTGAGAGACAAATTTTAAAAGAGATTTCAACATAATACTAAAATAAAAATTTAATGAGAAACTATGTCCAGGGAAAATATAAAAGTTATAAAAGAATATAAGAGTTAAATTTATTTCATTTACATAATATCAGCATAATATTAGAGAAATAAGTGGGTTTACTTCCCATAGAAAGAATATAATCTAAATAAAAAAATTTTTGTTTAATAAATGTAAGACATTTTTTATTTATTACTTTTTAATTTAATTTATTTTTTAATTTCATTTTTAATTCCAACCACAGTTCTCACTCCTTACTCTCCTTTCCTCCTCATCTCCACCTAGCCTACCCTCTATTCACTCCTCCCAAAAGGTTAGTGATCCCATGAGGAGTCAAGAAAGATCTTCACCAACCCCACATTCAATAGAAGTCTGATCTTCAAAATACACAAAGAATTCAAGATACAAGACATCAAAATACAAAACAATCCAATTAAAAAATGGGTACAGAGTTAAAAAGAGAATTCTCTCCAGAAGAGCCTCAGATGGGCAAAAGACATTCAATGAATTGATCAACATCCTTAATCATCAGGGAAAGGCAAATCAAAATTATTCTGAGATGTCATCTTATACCTATCAGAATGCCTAAAAAAAATTACAGAGGATAGGATAGCTTATGATGGAGAGGATGGTAAGTCAGGGGATCACCCCTCTACTGCTGGTAGGAGTGAAAGCTTATACAGCCACTTTGTACAGTACTTATACAGTACTCTGTACGGTGGTTTCTCAGAAAACTGGGAATCAGTCCACCCTAAAATCCAGTGGTACCACTCTTGGGCATATAACCAACGGATACTCAATCATATTACAAGGGCACTTGTTCAACAATATAAAACGTTTTTTAAAAGTAACGCAAAATTTTAAAATTAAAGTTTAAAATTCTTTGTAAATTAAAAACCATAAGAAAGCCAGATAAAGTCTAAAACAATATGAAGAGACATATTTCTTTTGATAGAAACTTGAAATTTTTTGTCATAGTAATTGGAAAGAAAATAACCCCTTTTCCTCTTCTTTTATTTAAAAAAAATGAAATTTGCATTCCTAATCAGTAGATCATCAAAAAGAATAAATATCTTACCCATTTGAATAAAAAATATGGCAGTCATTATTTGTGTATGGCATCAATATTCATGTAAAAAGTAAAAGTATATGACAAACAATTGAACTGGATAGATGAAATAAGTAGACCTCCCATCCAAAACTAGTGAATTATTTCAAACATTTATAAACATGTGTATAAAATGGTAATATAGCTGATAATGATAGCAAATATGATCACATATCCTTGGCTAAAACAGCAGATGTTGATTAAGACTTTTATGCATCATAAATAAATCCAAACCAAATTAAATAGGTAGGTTAAAGTAATTGCAAAAATTCCTACTCACATTCATCTACTAGCAGATAGGTGCTCAAATTAAAGTCATTCAAATTAATATTCTGAAATGGTTTATGGAGGTAATTGACAATTAATTATGATATTTAAATTAAACACAATGATTAATCAGATTCAGCATTGTAAAAGAACAGGAGAAAAATTGATTGTACTGGAGTTCAAATAATTCTTAATAGTTCTTTTTATCAGTTCTTTGAGACTTTCAAACAGTGTGGTATCATCACATTCACACCTAAATTCACCAATATCCACCTTACGCATCTGACATTTTAACTCCGAAACCCTCGGCTGCCTTCTTCTCTTTCTCTTTTTGCCACCCAGCAAATTGTGCTGCCAATATATAATTGTATGTTCACCCGTTTGTTGGAGTGTGGAAGACTAACGAGGAGCCAGACTCTTAAAGAAAATTGGCTCTTTCATTCCCAGAAGCTAGTAATTGTGAAAAGATCTTCAGAGGAGAGTGGAACGTGCTGACCATCTCCCTTTTGTATGTTAGGATTTGGTATGTCTTGAACTTGCACTAGTAACATGCATATTGTCACAACTACTGGGAGTACTTGTCGGCACGGACACTGTAGTTTTCTTTTAGTCATCTATCACTCTGGCTCCTCAACTTGTTCCTCTACTTCTTCCATAATGATATCTGAATTTAGTGGACTATAGGAGTTCCATTTCTGGGTCTCTGTATTAATCATGCCTACTGTAATTATAATCTTCACTGATGAGGAATGAGAGAATCATTAACTATGGGTATAACAATAAGTCATTAAGACTTAGTTTAATTTATTTTCCTTTAGCAAAATATCAGCAATAGGTTATTCCCAAGGATCTATAATTGCCTAACCACAAGTTGTTAGCTCAGAAACTGGTAACAAGTATGCATGGCATCTTGTGAAGAAGGATTGAAATCTAATCAGTAAGTAGTTGATTACTCTCATGATATTTGAGCCACTATTTCAACACTGTAATGTCTTGACAGTCTAGTGGTTGGTGTTCTCAGAGTTTATAGCTTTATAAAATTGATGGTTACTTTTCTCGTTTGTCAGTATGCACAGCATACAATGTAAGGTGCTTATTTATACTTATTGCCTCAAAACTACTTTCTAAACAGGACCCTTACAGTGTAGGCATTAAGATTAACAATTAATAAAAGAGACTTTTGAAACCAAAAGATTCCATACAGCAAAAGACACCATTGTTTAAGTAAATACACAGACTACACAACTAAAAAAAAAAAATAAAACTTTACCAACTATATATCTGACAAAGGGTTACTATACACAAGAACTAGAAAAAAAATAAGTCGTAAATAAAACAAATAACCCAAGTGATCATAGGGTATAGAATTAAGTAGGGAGGTCTTAATAGATTAGCTAATGGCTTACAAAATTGTAAAAAGATTTTCAATATTCTTAGCTATTGGGGAAATGCAAATTTAAGCTACTTTGATATTTTACTTAATTTTATGGCAGTAAGAAAAGATAATATAAACAATAAAATAAATTAAACAGTAAAAAGTAAAAAAATTGCAGCAAATATTGGAATGATGTGAAGGAAAGGAAAAGTTTATTCACTGCTGTTAAATGGCTAAAATTATATGTACCATGTGATTCAGCTATTTTATTGTTGACCATCTAACCAAAGGACTTAATACTACGTTATAGAGGTGTCTGTTCACTCACATTCATTACTGCTCTGTTTTGCAACAGGTTTGAAATGGAAATATCTTAGACAGTATTTCTATAGTACACCGTCTTATACCAAGGTTCACGGATCATTATGGATATAGAGAATTTGTCATGTGCAATCAAAATGAAGAGAAAATTGCTTACATATACAACTTACTCTTTGGTGCAGATTATGAAAAACCCCATTACATTGTATATTTATATTTTAAGAACTTTGACCATCATAGACATCTGGGAGCTTCCATGCAGCAGGTTTCTAGCTTGTCCCAGAAATCGGCCCTGATTTCAATTGTCTTGTCCACTCCTCTCTCCTTCCAACCTGCTCTGACCCAATCCTTGCTGAGCCCATCCCCTTACCCAATACGGGCCCCTCCATCTGCCCACTGCCAATGTCTATTCTATTTCTCATTATTCCCTTGCATATATTCAGAAACCAAAATAAGTCAGGAACAGAAGGTGCTGGGCATTCATTTTAAAACCAGAGCTGAGAATAGTTCAAAAACTGACTTGGGACACTCTCAACTGTGAGATCTCAGGTATTCAGACTCGAAGGTCACAAGCGATAAAACACTATGGTGTCTTTTCAAGTCTCGGAAGGTAAATGATCACTTTAATTTAAAGATTTCAGTGGAGCTTATATTTTCACAAATTATCAAAATTAAACATTAAAAAATGAAGCAAAGTGACACCAGGTGCAATTAGAATCCTTTCTTGAGGGAGTCCAAAGATTAATCAATTAGGTAATTCTAACATTGTAGGTGATCTGCGCTTTTCATAGCAAAAGTCATTGCTGTTAAAGACACTGAAAGCAAATGGCAAATAATTGGGTAATGACAAGAAAGACAGATAATTATTTAACAAAGTAATTTCTGAATATAACTGACTGAAGAGTCAAGACAAGGTGACTTTTTCTTTAATAATTTTTTTTAGCTAGTTAGGCAGTCCCTTTTCTGTTCCCTGTTACCTTTTACAACGGAAAAAGTTTTTCTTATTTTAACTTTTATTTATATAATATTTTTATAAATAATGATTTCACACATTAAATATATTGAGACTCAATCAAACAAAGCTGCATGTCAATTTTCTGATTTTTCTGTAAAATATTTCTATACTGTAATCAGGCCTAAAATTAACATTCTAGGGAAATTTTGTGTTGTGACATGATGCTGATCCACTATTATATTTTCATTAATTTATTTACATATTTACTCCTTTATTTATAGAAATTGTTATTAGTTCTTTAAGAATTCCATATAACATATTTTGGTCATATTCACACCCAACTCCCACTAATGCCAGAATCCTGACCTGCTACTCACTCAGCTTTGACTCCTCCCAGCCGTACTCATGGCACTATTGACCAGCAGCTAAGTCCTTCCAGGTCACTCGTTACTATAGTCCTCAAAGTTCACGTATGGGTAAGATCAGTCACTGCATTTCTCTTCTAGAAGAACATAGAGCACCCTTTTGCACTGTGAAGGCTCTCTCTATGGTTGAAGTATTCAGGAGGACACCAGTTTAATTTCTTCATCATCTATAATTTAAAATGTGATTACTGGATGATAACCAAGAATATTGACAATAGCCTGTAATTATTGGAGGAGGGGGGTCTACAGGACCTCACTGACCAGCAATTTTAAAAGATGTAACTAGGTCCTGGCAGTGGGTTCATTACTTTTGTGGTTTACTTACATCAATGATTTTTAAAAATTAACCATGAAAGGGACTAAAGAAGTAACTAAATGGTTAGAAGTACATTCTGTTCTTCCAGAGTGCTGATGATATTATATGGTGCCATCGGTAATTAATGGTCCGCTGAACTCCTCTAACAGAGTGCTTAAGTTCAGTTCCCAGAATACATATTGGGTGACTCAAAAGGACCTATAAATACAGGTTCAGGGTATCTGACTACCTATTCTGGCTTCTCTGAACACCTGCACATATGTGGCTTAAACATACATGTGTGTGCGCACACACACACACACACACACACACACACACACACACACACGCAAAACCAGGGTAACAAATTAATTCCCAAGTTACTTCTTTTGTTGCTTTACAACAGTGAATAGATGTGTATTATAAAGAGATTATGAGTAGTCCAGGGTTAAAGAGGATCGAGGGTAAAACATTAATATTGTAAGCAGATAAAATTAAATGTGAACAAATGTTATTTTTAAACAAATATACAAGGAGGGATTGCAGATTTTTCTTTTCCATACTAATGTATTTGTACTATATTAATTGTTTCCTCACTAATCATGAAAAGAGATCCATCAAGTTGATGGTAGTGTATAAGAGAAATTGAAGATTCTGTAATTCAGGAAAATTATGATACTTCTTTTAAATTAAAAATAGAATGTATGGACCTATCAGACATTGAAATATATTTATTTGATAGGATTATTATTAAGTGACCAAACTGTTTATTCTCAAATATATCAAGCCAAGATAAAAATAGAAATTTGTTTTCACTTCATGTGGTTTTTCGATAAACTAAAAGTTGTATTAGGTTGATTGCTCTCCCTTCATCTAAGATGTTATTTTTTTCATGTACATTGTAAAGACAGAGTCTTTCCAAGCTTAGGTTTCAAATTTTCAAAGAGAAAATTTAATTTTTTTTGAAGAACATCCATTTTTCTGTTGTTGTCATAAAATTCCATGGCTAAGAATTTGTGAAAGAAAGAGTATGTTTTGGCATGAAGTTTCAGAGTGGTAAACACTCACTAAGTCCATGATGCATAGTCCAACAGGGCAGCAAAAGGAAGCTGAGAGATCATCTTCACATATCAACATGAGTCAGAGGGAGCCTGGATTGTGGGTGAGCTACACATTCTGAAAGCCTTACCTGGTGACTTACTTCCTCCAGCAAGGATGCACATCCCTGTTTACTATCCAAGTAGCACCACCAACAGGTCACTCTGTATTCAAATGCATGAGGTTGTAAAAGACATTTATTCTTCATACTGACACAAATTAGTAATTAGATGTATTTTCTGAACAAAATTGATTGACAGACATTGTGAAATTACTCTTGTAGCAATCTATAAATGGTATTACCATTTACATGGATAGTCATCAATAAATCTATAAAGAATGTTGACTTACTATTTTTCTGTGCAACCATAGTAGAAAAAATTTTGCATGAGTATATTTGATGATTATCATATATTGTACCTTTAGAGAACTTTTTAAATGTTTATCCATTCTAGCAATAAGGCAACTAGTCTATTTGAATAAGTGTTGGGGACCAGCCTCAACAAAAATACCACTTGCCAGGGTAATGGCGCATGGATCAGAAATATTAGTAAAGAGTGCAAAGATGTGAAAACAATAAAATAAAAGAAAAACAGAGAATAATATTGGGAGGAAGTTCCAGTGAATACTGAAATTGCCCACATTTTGTTGGAAAAGGAGCGGCAGGCTGCATTCCCATCCGGATCCCAGCTAGCTTACCCCAGAAATAATTACATGGAAACTGTATTCTTTTAAACACTACCTGGCCCATTAGTTTCAGCCTCTTATTGGCTGATTCTCACATCTTGCTTTAACCCATATTTAGTAATCTGTGTAGCACCACGAGGTGGTGGCTTACCAGGAAAGAGCCTAACCTGCATCTGTCTTGGAGAGGAGAGTCATGGCGACTGCCTCACTGTTTCCTTCCTCCCAGCATCCTGTTCTGTCCACCCCGCCTACCTAATTTTCTGTCCTATCAAAGGGCCAAGGCAGTTTCTTTATTAACTAATGAAAGTAACACATAGACATGTGACCCTCCTCCATCAACATTTAATTTCCAATTGCTTAAATACCACGCCCCCAAGAGGAGGACTAAGGTAAAAAAAACAATCCTTTACTAACATGATACAAGTCAATGAACAGACCAGTTGAAGTTTGCAGGCTACATCCACAGCTAAACATTCTGTTGCTAGAACAAAACAATTCTCACACCCTAGATCAAAACATTCTGTAGGCAAGCCAGTCCCTTCCTGGAATCCAATATTATCTCCTTAAGGGAACCAGAACCTTAGTTGGATCCTTAGACTTTTGATTGAAGTAGAAACATATCTGCCTCTCTATTTCTGAAAATAAAAACAAGGTCTGAATATTAGCCACAACTGTTGACAATAACCTTGAGAGAGCAGAACTCTCTTATCTAAATCTAAGTGGGATCTTTGTTTGAGGTAAAAACACAATAACCTTGAAGGAATAGAGGTAAGTTCCAAGTCTCTGTTGTTTGGTCAAGGTGGTAATAGGCTCACATTTTTGGGCCTTCACAAATATTTGGGAGGGGGCATCCTTGATTGCATTAGTGATGTGGGCAGACAGTCAAACTGTGGGCAGCAATACTCTCTAACCACGGGCATGCATTATATGGAGAAAGGAGGCTGACTCCAGGATACATTATTGTTCCCTGCTTCCTGATAGTAGTTTTGAGGTGACCAGCTGCTTCATGCTCTTGCCAACTTGACATCACTACCACAATAGATTGTATCTTTAAATTGTGAGCCAATAATAAACATTTTGTATATTTAAGATTTTTAAGAGAATTTTTTTATCACACACAGGAAAAAGAAGCTAAGTCTTTATAGGGAATTCCCTCATGGGAACAATAGTTATGATGGCTGTGACTTTGACTTCTTTAGGGTTCTATAGCTTATTATATATGACCAGAACAGAACCTAATTTGTATTTCTTACAATACTCGTAAAGCACAATTGATTTTAGCTCCTGTAACAACCAAAGTCTGAATAATTCAAGCCATTTGTCATTTGTACATTGAAAGACTACTGAATTTTTGTGAGTTCATTTGGTATTTCGCTATTTTTTAAAGTTTTTTTTAAATGTTTATCCATTCTAGGAGTTTTGTGGTAGAATTTGTGATCACTTATATATACTATCATATCATATGACAATGGAGATATTTTGACTTTTTTCTCCTATTCATATCACCTCAATCTCTCTCAATTTTATTTTTTCTACATAAAACTACAACTATTGGAGAGAATGAACAACCTTCTCTTGGTCCTGATTTTGGTGGAATTGTTTTGAATTCTGATCATTTCTGTTGATGTAGTCTATGGGATTGCTGTAAACTACCTTTATTAGATTTAGTTATGACACTTGTATTTTTTAATCTCTTCTGGATGTTTTTCATGAAGAGGTGTTGGATTTTGTCACAGGCCTTTTCTGCATCTAGTGAGATGAATGTGTGTGTGTGTGTGTGTGTGTGTGTGTGTGTGTGTGTGTGTTTTCCTCACACTTAAGAATAAGTGCTAGGCGGCAAGCTGAGCAGGCCCACATGAGGGAGGAAAGAAGGATGTTCTACCAGGTTCTACTTAGTTCCCTGTACTTGTAAATAGAGAGGAGAAACTTTGACAGCCTTGGGACTGGAAATTGGATATGGAGGAGAGAAAGGGGAATGAAGATCTGAAACCTGCCTATGTTTTTCACTGGCCTACCTGCATCTCTGGAAGAGTTGACCGGAGGGTTTCCAGATAGTGACTGCTGGAGTTGGGGAATGGGGTGAATGGATAAGTGAAGAGGATGGCTGGAGGAGATCTGTGTAAGCTGCTAGAGATGGGGCTGGGAGGGATAAAAAAAAACAGGCCCCAGTGGGGCAGGGGGTGCTACAAAGATGGGGATGAAACTGAGGAATAGGATTTGGAGAAGACAAAGGAGAGGTGAAAATCTGCAGTTAAGATACCTGTATCCCTGTCTAAAGTGACCTTCCCATTCCCAATTTATGCCTGCTGGAGTTGGAAGTGGGATAATTAATGAACAGAAGAAAGACAAAAGGGGAGTTCTGTATGTTCTACAGGAGATGCGGCAGGGAGAGAAAGGGGCCACAGTAAGAAGTTGAGAATGGGGGATGTACTTGGAGGAAGAGAGAAAGATCTCTAGGTTGCTTACCTGATTCTCTGGATGGAGCTGCTTGCCAAAAAATTTTGTTTTATGGTCTTTATTGCTTTCTTTTTCCTTTACTTAATAAAAACTTATTATAGAACTAATACTTCCAATGAAACAATTTCCATGCAAAATATTCCATATGGATTTACCCTTACAATGTGCATATCCTTATCAAATGCTTCCATAAGGTACTACTGCACTGAATACAAGATATCATTAAATAAGCTACCATTACATGGTTCTATTTAAACTAACACTGATAATGAACATCACTCTCAAAGTTCTTTTTAGTATAATTGGCAATTTTGCATATACTTAGGAAATAAAGTCTCTAAATGGAAAAAAGGTTGAAAATGAGTTTACAAAGTAATCTAGATGAAAATAAATAAACTGTATTCTTGATTGATGAAATCCAAAGGTAATATAGCTGTGTTATATTTTAGTTTTCAAACAATAACAATAAGACTCCAAACACAGTCCAGTGACTAAGGTGGTTACCATGCAACCAAGAGAAAAGAAGCTCAGTTCTCCACATCTCACATAAATGCTGGACTGAATTTGTGGTTCATCTCTAATTCTTCTAACTCCAGCTACAGAAGGAGAAAGACAAAGAAAAGCCATCCCAGCAAGCTAGGTAGCAAAGCTATCAGTGAGCCCTGAGTTGCATTGAGAGACTCTGCCTCAGTGTATATGGGAGAAGAGCAATGGAGGGAGATTCCCAATATATCCATTTGCACATGGAAACAAGCATGTGCATATACATGAATAATAATAAAAGAAAATTAAATAATTACAGGAACATCCTTATAGTCTTTTGTAGCAAACTTGTTGAATTCTAGTGCAATGGATGTACAATATTTACTTTTGTTGCTGACTGTAGCAGTTTGTTCCATCTCATTAATTTAAGGAATAAGAAACATCAGGGACTATCAGGAGCACCATTAATCCAAAGACCATTTCTGCTCATGCCTAAGTGAAGCTATTAAATATATTTTAGGATCTGACTAAAATAGTTATTAAAAAGCCTAACCACTATATCTCAATTTATTTTCCAAGATAATCATAACATCCTTGTCTTGGGTCATGAGTTGATGCATGTTCTCTTAAATTCATTTGCTATATTATCTTCAGACCAATGTGAGGAGAAAATCCTAATCACAAAAATACTTTATATATTCAAAGTAAGTAAAAAAAATCTTCTCATGTATTATATACTTGCATGCTTAAAGTGACACCATTAGATAACATAGCAGGCTTTCATTTGTTTTATGTGCTCTGGGCATTTTTAGAATGTTCTTGGTTTGGGGATTTCCAGCTCATCTGCAGGTGCCATTTTATTTTCCTAAAGTTTTCCTATAAAAGTCACTGAGGGTCGTTTCCCACCTAGTGCTGCGCTGGTAATGCTCTTCAGAAGTTCCTCTTTCTCTACATGGGAGGGCATTAAGGCATTTTGACCCTGATAGATATAAACTACTTTTGTTTGAAGATGTCGTGAGGTGCTGCTGAAGTGATTCTCAGTTTATACCTGAGATGATCATCATTCCCTAAATAAATAGATAACTGTTGTGAGGAGGACCTTAGTTGGGTAATTTGTTGCTTTTAAACATAACTTTTTAAATATAAAGAAGAATGTTAATGAAGCAGAGATAATATTTACCTTATTAATGGTAGCATGTAATATATTTGCAAGGTATAAGAATGTTAGTTTCTTACTAAATATTATAATCATTAGTATATTTCAGAAATTATAAAACTTAGCATAATATAATGCCGTCTTGGATAGAAGGCATTGAGAAGAAGAAGAATCAAATGATTCAAAGCAAATTTAAATTAACCAAAGAGTATTTTTGGTGTTGCTGTATCACCGTTGTAGCATAACATTACATCATGTTCAATCATTAAACATTAACACTGGATGAACTACCTTTTTCAGTTTACAATAGACTTTGTTTTACCCAATCATATCATTTTGCATTTTTACAGAGAAAGTAATATTAAATAATTTTTTTTCTTTTCTATTAATTTATAAAAGTTTCCACTTCTGCCCCTTCTCCCACTCCCCCCACTCCCTCTCCTCCTCCCTCTCCAGCCTTAAGAGTAGTCAGGGTTTCCTGCACTGTGGGAAGTTCAAGTTCCTCCCCCCTCCCTCGAGGTCTAGGAAGGTGAGCTTAACTGAGTGAGGTAACCCAGACATAAAAAGAGGAATATGGTATGTACTCACTCATAAGTGGATTCTAGCCATAATTAAAGGTCTTTGAGCCTATTATTTGTGATCCTAGAGAAGCTAAATAAGAAGGTGAACCTGAAGAAAATTATGTAGTTATCCTCCTGGAGATTGGAAATAGACAAGAGTGCCAGGTAACCTCGGATGCGGGGGGGGGGGGGGCACAGAAGAGGAGAGGGTTAGAGAGAAGGGAGTAGGGGAGGATTGGGGAAAGCTTGGGCTATTGGGATGAGGGGAGGAGAGGAGGGGGGAGGGAAGAAGGATGGATATGGGAGCAGGGAAGTATATATCTAAGGGAGCCATTTTAGGGTTTACAAGACACTTGATTATAGAGGGTTTCCCAGGTCCAAGGAGAGACCCCCAGATTGTTCCCTGGACAGCAGAAGAGAGGGTGCCTGAACTGGCCTTGGCCCATAACCATACTGATGAATATTTTGCATATCACCTTAGAACCTTCAGCTGGACTGGGACTGAACAAGCATGTGATCAAACCGGATTCTCTGAATGTGGCCGGATTCTCTGAATGTGGCTGGCACGGGGACTGTCTGAAAAGCCATTGATAATGGCACTGGGACTTGTTTCCTCTGCATGTACTGGATTTTTGGGATCCTAGTCTGTTTGGATGCTCACCTTCTTAAATAAAATTTTAATGTCAATAAATATATTCAGATACCTACTTCCAAAATACTGCATTAAATACATGAAAGGTTATTTATGACTTTGTCATGCCCCAGTCAAACATTTCAATTGAGAGCAAAACTAAAATGCTTTATTTTTCCAGAAGGCTAGGACTAACAATCTCAGTTATCTGAGAGGTCTAGTGTCCTACTAAGGTTATTAGAAATAAACCTCCTAGCTGGGCGATGGTGGCACACACCTTTAATCTTAGCACTCAGGAGGCAGAGGCAGGTGGATCTCTGTGAGTTTGAAGCCAGTCTGGTTTACAAGAGCTAGTTCCAGGACAGGAACCAAAGCAACAAAGAAAAACCCTCTCTGAAAAAGAACAACAACAACAATAACAACAAAACCCAAAACTCCAAGTTGAATGTTTAATTTTCAAAAAGAAGTTCAGAATACAACAATGGTTACTCGGTAAAAAGAAAGTATTGAGACAGGGGAAGTAATTTGATCAAATGATAAATTCAGTTAAAGAAAAATGTGGTATACTTCTGGGACTTCACAGAGCAATACTATGCTTTCAATTTAACAATGCTAGAAGATAAAATTGAGAAAAAATTTTACTGTAAGTTAGCAAGTATTCATATATAAATGAGAGCTACAAAATATTTAGACATTTACATGTGAGTTATATATGAGTTTACATATGAGTTCAAATTACTTTAAGCATTCTTACCAACAATATATTTTATGAATCTAATGGCTATACCTTTAAAGTTAGAATCTTATGATAAAATTCCTGCGTTTCTAGCTTGTGTCTCTATTTTCTACTAAAAATATGAATGAACTCAGCAACTGGTATTCCTCATTGCAGAAAGTATTAAGAAAGTTTGGAGTTTTTGCACTGAAAATCTTTAGAAACTGGTCAAGGATAAAGTGCTTTGAGACAAACAGTCATCATCAATTGGGAGGATGCTCAAATATTTGGCAGGAGATTCCACTAGTTTAGTATTTATAATCTAATCTTCAGGAGTTTATGAGGCAGAAGAGTGAAATATGTGTGTCTCTGCTTAAGGCTAAAACAAAGCAGGAGTACTTCCTCTACCTTGTAGGACTTAAAGAGCAATAAACTGATGTGTTAAATATCACATTTAAAAGAGACAGTATTCAACTATGTCAATCTCTAAGAAAGAATCTTGCTTTAATATACAGACTCAAACTTTTTGGTATTTTCTCATCAACATATTTATTTGATAATGGCAAGAATAAAGTTATCATCAATACCATCATTAAACCAGGTGTTTCTCTGTATTTGTGTCTCTGTGTGCATGAGTATGCAAAGGTATGTGTGTGTCTGTGTGCGTATGCACATGAGCACAGACATATTCACTTGTATATAGGTCACAGTGAAGCTTTATTTAGGAGAGATTTCTCTTTTGCTACCTTCTGGGGCCTAGGGACTAAATTCAAGCCATCAGGCCTCTTGCAGGCACTTCTACCAGCCCTATAATCTCACTGGACTATGGAGAGAAAGTCTTTAGTTTAATTTCCTTTGTTTCTGTCATGGATCATAAAGAGTGAAAATTATCACCAGTTTAATGCATGTAAATAAACAATGTGGCAAGTTTCTTTCTTTTAAAGCATCAAAGGAACCAAATGTTTTATTATGAAATTGTAATTACCAAAGAACAGATACCAATCTTGTCTATCGATCAAGGGGTAAAACTCAAATAGTTTAAGAAACTCAAGAGTTTACATTTGTTTTCTAGTCCTGTTTTTCCCACAGTCCTGTTTTTTTAGTCCTGCTTTTCTTTAGCCTACCTTTGTCTGAAGCAGTGACAGCTTAACTCTAGGATGAGGCTAAAATGAAGGATTTTGATCATAGTACATGTGAAAAAGGATTTTAAACCTATGACTATAAATTAATCCTACACTAGAAACCAACTGTACAGCAAAAGGTCAGATATTTATTAATACATGTCCATCTGATTACTATTAAGTCTATATAATATATAAAATGTTCTAGTGATGTGTTAATGCTTTTTGCAAGTATATGTATTCTCCTATTTTTATAATATAGTTGATAATATGCATTGATTGTAGTGTTTTCTAAAAAAAACTGGTTATACACATATAGTATATATACATACATGTATAAATATAAATAGATGGCATATACATATTACACATAAATATATGTGTGTGAAATGTATTGACTTTGAAGGAATGTTGAAGTTTATCATTTCCTAGTTAATTCACTACACTACTATTGCATGTAGCCCTGTAGTCAGACACATGTAAGCCATGAGTGTGGTAAACATACACAGCATTTGTGTGTTATATGTTATATGTTACATATGTGTAATATTTCACATGTGCTTTGTATATTTCATCAGTTAATCTTACTGATGTCGTGACAGTGACCATTGTTGCATGCTGCTAACAAAAAACCAGGCTTTCGACAGCTCAGTAAGAGCTGAAAAGAAGGCACGGATTCAGGGATTGAAGAAGGACTCTAAGAAATGCCACACTAGCTCAGAATTGATTATAATAAAGGGTTATTTGTATAGGAATAGACTCAGATCACAATTTTCTGCACAAACTGGAAAACTAGAACCAAATCCAGCAGCCAGAAGAGAGAGCAAGCGTGAGCTTTACATTAGCATTTATAGTGTAAGAGTCCACTCCCAGGAGGGCTGGTAAACTAAAGGCTGCTCTCTGAAGGATTTCCTATAGCACCTCTCCCTTTTGTTTAAATAAAAGAGTTCTAAGCCTAATACAAAATCATATACAATAAGAACAAATATCAAATATAAAATTTAGAATTACAACCAGCATAAGCAATATCAAACAAGAAACATGATAATTCTTTCAGTAATTATCTTATCCTAAGGACTCTAAGTCTTATAGTATACACAACTTGGCCAAATAATGAGAGGAAAGTAACTATGACTATCTAGTCTTCAACCCCATTGAAAACCTGGGAGGGGAAATAATATTACTTGATTAAGTGTAATCAAGCAACTTCCAAAATTGTTTGTGTCTGCAATTGTTGTGTCTGCAACAAATGACAGACACAGCTGTCTACTTTGTCAATCACCCAAAGTCTCATTTGCAACATTGGAGCAACAAACTTTGGGTAAGGCCTAGAGTAACCAGCAGACAATTTCAGAGGCATGAAATTTGTAAAAACTGTCTTACCCTGTCTTGGACAGATTCAACAGACTTTTTTCTTGTATCCTGCTTTTCCTATATGTACATCATGCATTTTGTGAGTGGTCAATACATGGGAATTTCCTTGTCCAAAGGCCAGTTTTGCCAAGAAGAAAACAAGCTACAAGTGGAGTATTTTTGGTGCTCAACAGCTAACCAAGTTGGAACAATCTTGAACAGCCGGTATCCAAAACCAGTCTTAGAGTACTGTTATCAGCATCATGTTGTCGTATCAACCAGGTGGAGTTGATGTGGGGCCCCATCTTCTTCCTGGAAACTTCAAAGATTGTTACAGTAAAATTCACTCTTCATTATGGAAAACTTAAACATTTTTTTATAAAGACATCTATTCAATGAAAGGTACTATAGAGACAAAAATAGGTATGGAGAAAAGTAAAATTTTCCTAAATTCATTCCTCTTTCTGTCCCACAGCAGATGACTCCTGAAAAAACTCTGAATTTTTTCTTTAAACATATGTAGATTTTGAGAATGACAGAACAATTGTCTGACTCCAAAGCCAGCTTTGAATTTTAAGTGAATCATAACTATTATTCTAGTAGGCAGTATATATATACATATATATTTACATATTTTCAGAAAATTTTACCCTTCTGCTTATTTATTTTTTGCTTTTTAGGCATTCAAAATCCTGAGTCTCTTGAATTTTTGATGACATGTATTTTCAAAACACAGACAAAAACAGAACCCTGCCCCAATCCTTATGAGATTTCTTTACTACCTGTATAGTTTTCACCTCTGTGGCTGAGCTGTCATTTCTCTTTCTCAAGAGGTTTCTCTTTTTCAAACCAAATCTTTATTAATTTTGATGGTATCCATACCTTTTCTTCTCCTGTGGAAACAAGAGTGAAACCCCTTCCCAAACATAGCACATCTACTGGTTTCCATTGTGAGGTCAGCACATTCGCGAAATACAATGGCTTATTTATTTCAAAAGTTTTTCTGCTTTCCAGTGACTCTCAGCTGTTGTTGTTCCTTTCTCATAAGTGTTAAGAAAACTCAGGTTTAATAAAGCATTTTGCATTATATTTCTGGGGTTATTTTACATCCCTTTCTGTTTATTTAACAAATCTTATATAGTTCAATTTGATCTTTCTATAACTGCTTGACCTGTAAGATTATTTGGCATACTTTCAATATGCTTTATATTATAAGCAAAAGATTGTTTAATTTTCTTAGAAACATATTCTGAACATATTCTTAGAAATATATTCTGTTTTTATTTGTGAAGGTATAGCCATGATGGCCATAAATTTTAATAAAGATATGATTACTCAATCAGCCTTTCTGAACTCAAAGCAGTTGCCCATTGAAAACCTGAATAAGTGTCATTGGTATGGTTCACATATTTTAGTTTTTCAAAATCTGCAAAGTGGAACACATCCATCTGCCACATTTCAGTGCCTTTTGGTTTACTCACTGTAGGTAGTGGTGTTTGGTTACAGAGAGAGCAAGTAGAACATCACTTTATAATCTCTGTAGCTTATTAATAGAAAACATTTTCTTTAAACCTTTGCTGTTGACATGATGTTTCTTGTGAAATTCTAAGACCATCAGCATACTTCCAATCAATAATCAATCAATTTCTGCATTATCTTATGCTAGAGGACCTGGCAGACTCATATGGGATCAGATGTTTGTTACATATATGAGAGAATACCTATCCCTGATTATAACTTGAACATGAATAAATAATGAACAATTCTGTATCATCTGGTTTAAGTTCAGCAATTTCAATATGAAAGACAACGCTTTCTGCATATTGAGAGTCAGTAACTATATTGAGAGTTTCTTTAAAATCCCTTAGTACCATAAGAGTAGCATATAATTTGGCATTTTGAACAAAATTATTATGGCTTGGTTCTACCTTACTTAAATCTTCTAATCTGTAACCCGCCTTTCCTGATTTATTTGCACCAGTATAAAATGTATGGTCTCCAGTTCTTGCTGTGTCACATACAAAGCAGGGAAGAATCCAAGTAGGTCTCTTTATAAAGTTAATATATCACTTTTGGGATAATTGTTTGACTCTCTCCTTAAAAAATTAGCACAATCCGTTTGGCATGGTTCATTTGCTTCCCATAATATTTTAATTTCTTCAGTAGTAAAAGGCACTATAATCTCTGTGGGGTCATTCTCGCGAGTTGACAAAGTCTTAATTTTCCTTTTATGATTAATTCTGAGAAATTTTTACATAAGTTTTTAATTTTTTTTACTTGGCTTATGGTAAGAAGATCCATACTAAAATATAGCAACACTTAACAATAATTTTTTTTTGTGGGAGAAATTCTGGAAGGCAATATGACTAGAATACAATTAAGATTCGGATTCACTCTATATACATTTCCAACTGTACTTTTTCTTCAATGACTATCAATTGCATTTTAACTTAAGCTGTTAATTTACTGGGGTTATTTAAGTCTCTGTCACAATCTAAAATTTTGTTTAAATAAATTATTAGATCAGGTGTTATCCCAACAGCTGTTCGTAGACTGGAAATGCTTCCTAAAAATCTTTGAAAGTCATTAAGAGTCCGCATTCAATGTCTCATAGCTTGTGTCTTTTGTGTTCTAGTTTTCTGAAAACCTATTTTATAGCCTAGGCAAATGACAAAATCTCTCTGTATTTTTTTTAGGAGCAATTTGCAATTCCCATTTTGGCAAAACTTTCTTTACTTCTTCAAACATTCTTTCTAAAGTATTTACATTTGAATCTGATAGCAAAATGTCATCCATGCAATGGTAAATTATAGATTTAGGAAACTGTTTACATATATTTCCAGTGACTGACTTACAAAGTATTGACATGGGATGGGGCTATTGAGATTTCCCTTTTGGAGGGAGGTCCACTGGTATCTCCTAGTAGGCTGAGAATTATTATGAGTAGGCACTGTGAAGGCAAATTTTTCTCTTTTTTTTTTCTTGTAAAACTGTAGTGAAGACAATAGCTACAAATAGCATAAATTATCTGGAAGCAAATCTATGAAAAAAGTGGCAGACTTGTATGACAAGAACTTTAAATCTGTGAGAAAGAAATTAAAGAAGATACCAGAAAGTGGAAAGATATCCCATGCTCTTGGGTAGGTAGAATTAACATAGTAAAACTTGCAATCTTACAAAAAGCAATCTACAGATTCAATGCAATACCCATCAACATCCCCCAAGAATCTTCACAGACCTTAAGAGAATGACACTCAACTTCATATGGAAAAGTTAAAAAAAAAAAAACTAAGATAGCCAAAACAATGCTGTACAATAAAGGAACTTTGGGAGGTATCGCAAACTCTTACTTAAGACTCTACTACGGAGCTACAGTACTCAAAACAGCCTGGCATTGGCATAAAGACAGGCACAAAGACAAATGGAGCTCAATCAAGGACCTGGATATTAATCTACACACTGAACACCTAATTTTTGACAAAGTAAAAAATATCAAATGAAAAAAAGAAAGCATAGTTAACAAATGATGCTGGCATAACTGGATATCAACATGTAGAAGAATATCACCATGCACAAAACTCAAATCCAAAGGGATCAAAGACTTCAACATAAAGCAAACCACTCTGAAACTCTTGGAAGAAAAACTGGGAAGTACATTTCAATGCATTGGCACAGGAGACTATTTCCTAAATATAACCCCATTAACCAGACACTGAGAAAAACAAGTAATAAATTGGAACTCCTAAAACTCAAAAGCTTCTGTAAAGCAAAGGACATGGTCAATAAGACAAAATGAGAGCCTAAAGAATGGAAGAAGATCTTCATCAACCCCACATCAGACAGAGGTCTGATCTCCAAAATATACAAAGAACTCAAGAAAGTGGTCATCAAAAGAACAAATAATGCAATAAAAGTGGAGTACAGACCTAAACAGAGAACTCTCAACAGAGGAATCTAAAATGGCTGAAATACACTTAAGGAAATGCTCAACATCCTTAGTCATCAGAGAAATGCAAATCAAAAAAACTCTGAGATTCCATCTTACACCTATAAGAATGGCCAAGATCAAAAACACTTGTGACAAATTATGCAGGAGAGATTGTGGGGTAAATGGAACACTCATGCATTGATGATGGGAGTGCAAGCTGGGATAGCTCCTTTGGATATCAGTGTGGTGATTTTTCAGAAAATTAGAAAACAATTTTCCTGAATAGCCAGAAATACCTCTTTTGGATGCTCAAACATGCCATAAGGACATGTGCTCAGCTCTGTTCATTGTTGTATTGTTTGTCATAGCCAATACCTGGAAACAACCTAACTGCCCCTCAACTGAAGAATGGATTAAAAAATTTGTTATATTTACACAATGGAGTACTTTACAGTGTCAGGGTCTGGTGCTAGCCCAGACCATAAATTATTTCTATGAACCAGACCCAAACATAAACTATCTCTCTCTGGACTAGCATGGAAGTACAGGAATAAAGACACAACTCACATGGCTTTGTTGGAGGGAGTTTCTTAGTGTTCCCTCATGATGTCCTGAGTTCACATCTTGAAGAATTCCTTCTTTATTCTCCAAAGTTCTTTATATATCAAAATATAAACTGAGGGGTAGAATCATTAGCATTCTGTTTACTAGGTAACCAGGTGAATGGCTTTTAGTCATGTCCACATCTACCTATCTGCTGTGTATGCTATCTGGCATGTAGGCTTGCATTATAATCTCTATCAGGCATCCTCCAAACTACAAAGAAGGGAGCAAAACAACATCATGACCTTTTCTTAGGTTGTATCATTCTGTTTGGAAGGTTGCATAACCACTTCAGGTGAGGAACTATGGCTTGATAGCCTGGCTGCCATACCATATTGAAATATGGGCCTACATCACAGCAAAATAATAATAATAATAATAATAATAATAATAATAATAGTAATAATGACATCTTGAAATTGGCAGGCAAATGGATGGATCTAGAAAACATCATATTGAGTGAGGTAACCAAGACCCAGAAAGACAATTATCATATATTCACACTCATAAGTGGTTTTTAAACATAAAGTAAAGAAAACCAGCCTACAAATCACAATCCCAAGGAACCTAGACAATGATGAGTGCCCTAAGAAATACATAGATGGATATAGTTCATGTGAAGTAGAAAAAAACAATATTTCCTGAGTAAATTAGGAGCATGGAGACCATAGGAGAGGATTGAAGGGGAGGAGAGAGACAAGGAGGGGGAAGAAAGAAAAGTTTATATCTCAATAAAATAAAATAAAAAAACAAAAAATAGGTATAGTGAAGAAAGAATCTTTTAAATCAATAACTATAAGAGGCCATTCTTTTGGTAATAGAGGAGGCAGAGGAATTCTAGATTGTAGAGGGGCTATAGGTTGTATTACCTTGTTGACACCTCTTAGTTCTGGCACCCTTTTCCATTTTCCAGATTTCTTTTTTACAAATGGAGGAGAATTCCAAGGACTTGTTCATTCTTAAATACAGTGAACATCTAGTTGCTCCTGTACCAGCTGTTCTAAAGCCTGTAGTTTCTCTTCTGTTAAAGGGCATTTTTAACCCATATTTGTTTTTCAGTTAACCATTTTAAAGGTAGGGCCATTGGTACCTCTAAAATTTTGCTAGCTGCTTGTGTTCTTGTACAGTTTGTATGGCTGGTGACCTTTATATATGGTACCTTATAATATGGGAATTTTCATTAATTCTCTGTATTTATTTCATCATTCAGAACAGTATGCTTTTTTTAAATAGCAGGCAGTGGATTTTTTTTCCTGCTGAGACATGTTCTCCAAGTTGTCTTGGAATGACTAAAATACTTTTAACTTGGAGTCCAGCAAAAGGACCCCCAAATGGTATCAAGTTGCCTTATTTGCCTTCTTTTGATCTGCATTTATTGGTCCAATGTCAGTGTTAGCCACACCTTCAACATAATTCAGAAGAATGATACTTTTATTTTTGTCATTTCCAGAGGAGGCATTAATTTTAGGATTTCCTTGCCTACAATCCCTTCTCAAATGTCCTATTCTACCACAATTAAACCAATTGGCATTTTGATATCTCCTCATATCTTTGAAAATTGTTTCTCCTATTCAAAGACTCAGTATTTTTGAATTAATAGTATTAATAATAATTATTATTAATAATAATAATTCAGTATTATTATGCTGAATAACTGTCAGCATAAGTGCCCTCGGCAAAAATTTGATCTTGGGAAGAATCAAGTCCTTTGCTTTTTCCTGTTGTTCTAAAAATTTTGCCTCTTTTCTCTATTAGTATTTTCACAGCAGTTGTGGCCCATCTTCCAGGGCTTCTGAAACTAATGGAAGCCAATCATGTGAAGTTCCCTTATTACTTGAAGTCCATGTCTTTACCAGCTCCCCAGTGAATGCTGAATGCAAGCCATAAGATACTACTGCTTACATAATTTCCTTTAGAACATTCATTCCTACGGGTAATAAATCTACCTTCTTTGGATCCTTTCGGATCCAAACTTGATGCTTTTTCAGAGTTGATGCTTTTTCAGAGTTGATTACAGAGTTGAAAGTTAGAACTCTGGGTGAGTCATCTCTGACGGGTAATGCTGATAATAAGTCCTGCCCTTGCACTTTCTTTCCATGCTCAACAGGTCCAATAATTTCCACAATAGTTTCAAATCTTTTTACTACCATCTTTTGTAAAGCCTGAATCTTGTGGACTGTATATATTTCTTGTGATTTTAATAAGGCACATGGCCTCTGAACCTCATTCTGCACATATGAGTCCATGTATGAACTTTTTCCTTTAAAAACAACTTCTCATCCTTGGACATTATTTGGATTATGTGCAGATTGTCTTCCTGGTTGAGATATTCTATCTGATTACCCATCATAATTTCTAACAGATTTTGATTGTCAAATTCAACAGTATGAATTCTTTGAGATAATTTCTCAATAACCTTTGACATGGAATTTATTTTTGTTGGTCAAATTAATGTTATCTTTTTCAATAATATTAATTTTTTTCAGGTAACTTGATTTTCGATGGTTTTAATCATTTCAGCTAGCTGTTCACTATTAGTCTGTAAAGACTGTATCATTTCTAAAAGTGCCTCAATTGGCTCTGTTATCAAACCATTTTCTTAAAGATATAATATAATAAAAACACTTAGTCCCAATATCCAATAAATGGATGTGTCAGGATAACCATAAAAGCCTTGCAGAATATAGGCCCTTTATTTTTTCCTTTATAGCTTGTATACCCCAGCAAAATCATTTAAGAAATATAAAAATTACAGTCAGTTACATACTGATTTAAAAGTGAATTATTACAATAACTATAAGTGAAAAACATGTTTCTCAGTTCCCTTACATGGTTAAATATTTTATATATTACAGGTGAAAACATATCATTCCCATGGACTCACATGCATTCATGTCTAAGCAACTTGTTATAAATTAACAAAGTGTAAGCAAGCAAGGAATTTTTCTCAGCTAATTCTTTTAATGACAGGCTGCATTTGTATTTTTAAGGAAAGGATAAATCTTTTTTATTTACCTAAAAGTGTAATCCTATAAAAATCTTTAAAAAAATCATATAAAAAAAATCAGTACTTTTCACTGAAAATTCTTAGATTACGTATATACCTCTAGGATTTTTCTTTTTAGTTAAATCCTTTTGGAAACTGAGGAAAAATGTGTATGAGGAATTAAACATTGTCTTTAATCATCAACCCATCCTTACAAGAAAGGAGAAAGTTATGCCAACCAAAAATATTCAATTGCCATTGTTTATGTTCTGTGATCTCAATGAATCCCTTACTCAGCTATCAAAAGTGTGCCTTTATAAACTTTTAGTTGTTTCCCAAGATTTTCTACATATCAAAGTCATTAACAAAAACATCTTAATCTTACGTAACTAACAATCTACATGTCTCAATTCTTTCTAAGGTAAGTGGTTGAATCATTAATCTGCTTCAGGAGCAGCACTTGGAAAAAGTCAATCATTAACATAAGTACCAGGGACACTGTCCAGTGAGGGGCTATAAACCTCCATGGAATTTTCATACAACTCAGAACTTATCAGGGACGCAGTGAACATAAGGGCAATAAGCAGAGCTATGCTCATAACAGCATGAGGTCCTCAGGACACATTGTCCTCAGAGCTTTGCCTCTCCAAGCCTCACTTTGTGCGATTTGGCTGACTGCCAAGTCATTCTCTGTGAGTTACAAACCTGCTTGCTCTTCCTCTCACATGGCTCTTGACAGTTGGGTTAGTTACATGTGGAAATTATTTAATGTTACAAATTCAAGATTTTTTCTTGACTGTTCTAGATTTATAAAGACAATATATTTATAGAAAAAATTAATAATTCAATTAATTTTAAGATAATATTATGTCTATAAAAAGCACACTCTGGATAGTATAAAACTTTGAGAAAAATTTCTTATTATTTAAGCCTGATAGTTAGGTAGCAAAGAAGTTGTTGACACCATGAATAATTAGAATCCCTCTCACAAAGCTTCACCATCTAATTTCCTTTTCTTTAAAAAAAAATATTTATTATGTATACTATGTTTTGCCTGCATGTATGCATGCACACCAGAAGGGGGCACTACACCTCATTATAGATGGCTATGAGTCAGCGTGTGGTTTCTCAAAATTGAGCTCAGGACTTCTGAATGAGCAGCCAGCAGCCAGTGCTCTTAATGTTTGAGCCATTTCTCCAGTGTCTCTAACTTTCTTCTTAAACAGTAAGAAAGGGAGAATACTTGCTGATAACTTCCTCAGAGCTTTACTTTTTTTCAGTGATACCAATGAATTTATGAATTTGAGTTGAACACTAATTAAACACTAATTAGCCATATTTAAACATATAAACATATTCAAACCACAATTCTGGTTTGAATTTCAGAATTATCTCTGAAAATAGTGAATTTTCAAAAAAAGAGCAATTCAATCTGAAATTAAAAATGTATGGAGTTTTGTATAAAGAACATTTTGCATTTTGTTATTATTTTAAAATGTTTAATACTTTTATACTAGAACATCTTACATACACAAAACCTTATACACACTCACACTCAATTGCTCTCTCACACACATACACACACACATTTTACTCCAGAGAAAATTTTAAAAATAGTAGGAGGTTGTATGGTGAGGCAAAGAGATATTTGATAGACCTTAGAAGATGTAACTAAAATTTTGTTAGAATTATTCTTTGATACAATAATGAAAAAAAAATAGCCTTGCAGGTATTACAGCTATCTGATTTTAGGTGCGTATGATGCAAAGCACACACACATTGCTCAGATTAGTTTTTGTTTAATATGTGACATGAGATTAAATGCTGAATGTTGGACTCCAGGTAGTAGTGCAAGGCAGACCATCTAGGTTATGACCTATAAAAGAGATTCATGAATTACTATTTTACAGGCAAACAAACAAATTTAATTAACTAGCCAAATACCATGCAAAGAGTAAACTAAAGAACCTATATATCAAACCTGAATTGGTTCTTTTAAATTTATATGTAAAATCAGAAAATGATTATAAAATTCAGGTGAATCAGTTTTGATAATGATACAGTGATATGAAATCAGTTGAGAACTGATATTTCCAATATAAATTTAAGTAGTGAATATAATTTTGTTTAATATAAAAGTGATAAGAGCAGGTTGACAGAATATTATTGATCAAAGATTAAGGCATAATATGGATAATTTATTTTTTAGTAAAGTCACTCCCCACCTTACTGATTTTTTTGAAGTATATGTTTATTTCTTTGATTCTTTCTACCCATCTCTATATGCATATAAACCAACATACATTTATACATTCATCCAGCATCTAAATATGTATTGATAGTGATGAATAAATTAAAATTATGATAATATATTTAACAAAATTAAGATTTATCTGCTTATATTTAGTTTACTAATTATCATTCAACATTTCTGAATCTTCTCTCCTTTATCCCAAGGATGTTTTAATTCAAAATTATAAGAAATTAGCTGTTACTTTAATATATGAGAAAATTAACAGTTCCATTTGAGGAATGTTGTCTAAAAACCTCAAGAATTACTGTAGGAATTTCTACTGCCAGTAGCATTTACCTGCCCACTTGGGTGTGGCCTCTTATACTACATATGCCAATGTTAAGCATTTATCCAACCTCGTTTCTGGTTGCAGGATTTGGTTGCTGTTCCTTGTTCCAGCAGAGGATTGTGATCTTTGAGTTTACTCCAAAATAAATAACCCTCTATTATAATTAATTCTGAGCAAATGTGAGATTTCTTTTAAGCATCCTTCTTCATCTGGTGCCCAATGTGGGACTTAAACCCATGACCCTGAGTTTCATACTCCACTGACTGAGCTAGAAATTTCATCTTAACCATAAAATTGGAAACAATGTGAATATCAGTTGATGAGGGATTCCCCTCTGTATGCTGTGAATATCATTGGTTAATAAAGGAATTGCTTTGGACTTATAGTCGATCTATAGGGGGAAAGAGCTAGGTGGGGAAAACTAAATGGAACGCTGGGAAAAAGAAGGTGGTGTCAGAGAGAAGCCATGTAGCCCTGCCGGAGATGGATGCTGGAACTTTATCCAGTAAGCCGCAGCCACGTGGCAATATGCAAATTAATAAAGATTGGTTAGTTTAGGATATGAGTTAGTCAGAAATACCCTTCAACTATTGACCAAAGAGTATTGCAAATAATATGGGTTCTGTGTGATTATTTTGAGGCTGAGCAGTTGAGAAACAAACAAGTGGCCTTATTGCAATGATCAGTTTCTTGAATGATAAATAAGGGTCTCTTCATTTTATATAAAATAATTTATTTATTTTACATCCTAACTCCAATTGCCTCTCCCTCCTTCCCTCCAAGTCCCTACCCACCACCTTCCTGTTCCTTTCCACATCACTTTTCCTCCATTTATATTTATAAAAGGACAGAACTCCCATGTATTTAGACAAAACATTGCTTATCAATTGGCAGTAAGATTAAGCATCTTATATTGAGGCTGGGAAAGGAAACTCAGTATGATGAACAAGATTCAGAAAGCCAGTAAATACTCTAGCCACCACTGTTAAGATTCCTACAAGAAGATTATGCTGCACAACAATCACATGCAGAGGGCCTAGATCAGTCCCATGCAGACTTCCTGGTTGTCAGTTCAGTCTCTATGAGTCACTCTGAGGTTACATTAGTTGATTTTGTGGTATTTCTTTTGATGTCCTTGACCCTTCTGGCTACTACAATCCTTCCTCCCTCACTTCATCAGGATTACCCAAGCTTTCCCTAATTGTTGACTGATTGTAAGTCTGCAGATGTTTCGATCAGTTGCTGAAATAAGTTTCTCTGATCTGTCCTGCCTGTGGAATATACTGGTGTATAGAGACATTGTGGGAGTGGCCAACCAATGACTGGTATAGCCCGAGACCCATGCTATGACAGTGAGCCAACCCCTGATACTGCATGGATTGCTACCAATACCCAGAGCCTGAATGGCCTGGAACATAAGACAGAGCCAAACACAACTGAAGGAAAGAAATGTCAATGTAATGATGTCTAATGATATTCTGCTATACTCAGAGATTTGTGCCTAGCCCAAAACTCATTAAATAAGCACTTCTAAATTATGTCTTTTTTAACCTTTGCTTTTTGATGCCTAAGCAGATCACAGCCAATACTTTGAAAATGTGCAATATTATAAGAAATTTCATATATACCTGTCAGTAATTAAACTAGTAGATAATTTACAAATAAGAGAAGAACAAATCAGACATGACTTCTGAAAGGAAATACTCTTCTCACACAGTCCCTGGTCTAAACTGTGCTGTCCATGAGGAGGACCTGGAAAACTTACCGACAATCACAGTTTCTGCTATGCATGTTGTTGCTGAATTCTAACTTTAAACCATGGTGATCCGATAAGATACACGAGGCTATTCCGATTTTTTTTGTATCTGTTGAAGTTTGCTTTGTTACTGAGAATGTGGTCAGTTTTAGAGAGGGTTCCATGAGGTGTTGAGGCAAAGGTATATTCCTTTGTGCTTGGGTAAAGTGTTCTATAGACTTCTGTTAAGTTCATTTGAGTCAGGGCATCTGTTAAGTTTCTATCTGGTTGACTTGTCCACTGGAGAGTGTGGGGTGTTGAAGTATTCTATTATTACTATGTGGGGTTTGATGTGAGATTTAAGTTTTAGTAATATTTCTTTTACATAAACAGGTGCTCTTGTATTTGTACCATAAATGGTCAGGATTGAGACTCTATCTTGATGGATTTTTTTCTATGATGAAAATGAAATGTCCTTCTCCATCTCTTATGACTGATTTTAGTTTGAAGTCTATTTTTTGTCAGATATTAGGAAAGCTACACCCACTTATTTGGGGTTTCCATTTGATTTGAAAAATCTTTTCCCACTCTTTTACTCTGAGGTGATTTTTGTCTTGGACATTGAGGTGTGTTTCTTGTACACAGCAGAAGGATGCCTCCTACTTTCTTATCCATTCTCTTAGACTGTGTTTTTTTATAGGTGCTTTGAGTCCATTGATATTAAGAGATATTAATTACCAGGGATTGTTAATTCTTGTTAGTTTTTTGGTGGTAGTATTTGTGTATTTCCCTTCTTTGGGGTTAGTTGGTGTAAGGTTATCTGTTACCTGTGCATTTTGTGCGCAGTTAACATTCTTGGGTTGGAGTTCTCCTTCCAGTACTTACTTTAAGACTGGGTTTATGAATAAGTATTGTTTAAATTGGTTTTGTTGTGGGATGCTTGTTTTTTGTATCAATGGTATTGAAGGCTTTGCTGGTTATTGAAGTCTGGGTTTCCATCCATGGTGTTTGAGTTTCTGCAGCACATCTTTCCTGGACTTTCTGACTCACATGCTTTCCATTAAGAAGTCAGGCGTAATTCTGATTGGTCTGCCTTTACATGTTAATTGATATTTTTCTTTGCTGTTCTTAATATTCTTTCTTTATTCTGTGTTCTGCATGCTTTGTATTTTGATTATGATATGATGAGGGGACTTTTTTGTTCCAATGTATTTAGTGTTCTGTAAGCTTCTTATACCTTCATAGGCATATCCTTCTTTAGGTTTGTAAAGTTTTCTTCTACAATTTATTTGAATGTATTTTCTGTGCATTTGAGCTGGAGTTCTGCTTATATTCCTATTATTCTTAGGTTAGGTCTTTTCATGGTGTCCCAGATTTTGTGAATGTTTTGTGTTAATAATTTGCTGGATTTAATGTTTCCTTTGACCGATGAATCTATTTCCTCTACAGTATCTTCAGCATTTGAGATTCTTTTTTTTTTCCATCTCTTGTATTCTGTTGGGTATGATTGCATTGCTAACTTCTGTTCATTTACCCAGATTTTCCATTTTCAGAATTTCCTTGGGTTCTGTTTTCCTTATTTCCTCTATTTCAGTTTTCAAGTCTTGAACTGTTATCTTCACATGTTTGGGGTTTTTTTTTGCCTTTTCTAGGTTTTATTGAGTTTTTTTTTAAAGAGATTTTTTGATTTCTTCCTATTTTTTGTATTTTCCTCTATTCCTTTAAGGGAATTTTTTATTTCCTTTTTAATAGTCTATATCATCTTCATAAAGTTATATATAAAATTGTTTTCCTTTGCTTCTTCTATGATCAGGTCTTCCTGTTGTATGATCCCTGGGTTCTGGTGTTGCCATGTTACTTTTTAGGTTGGTGAATAAATTTTTGCATTGGTGCCAACCCATCTCTTCCTCCAATTGGTGCTGACAGTGCCTTTGCCTCTAGGTCCAAGTTTTGCAGTTGTTGTCTGTGTCTTATGGAGCTGCTCTTAGTCTACTCTGTGCAGTTTCTGTCTGTGTCTCAAAGAGCCTCTGAGCTCTCTTTTGTCCTACTCTCTTGGTCTACTGGATGCAGTTGCACCCTATGGTTTGGAGTTACTCTGAGGTAACAGGGAATGAATGGGTGCTTTAAGGGTGGAGTGGGCCTTGTAGCATACAAGGTCAGATAGATGAGAGGGTGTTGGTGCAGCCTACCTGCAGGAAGCTTGCATGTTTGCTGGCTAGTGAAGCTGGGGAAGGTGAAGGAGGGGCCCAGGATTCCCCCCATACTAAGGGTCTAGAGAGTAGTTGACTGATCACATACCTCTTTGTCTGCTGTGTGAAGTCACAGTCTGTGGTTCAGAGTTCCTCTGAGGCAGCAGGAGACAGGTGAGTTTGCGGGTGTAGTGGGTCTCGAAGCTCCAATCGTCACATTTTCAAGTATTACAATGTGTGTCTCTGCTGCCATAGCCCTGAATGAGTGAGCAGAATTTGATAGTTTTGTGTGAACAGTACAATTGCAATAAAAAATAATGAATCATATCAAAAAGAGAGTTATTGAAGGCCCTTCTTTTATAAAACCTTAAATTGGATGGAGGAATTTAAGAGAATAAGAGTTCAATATTTCTCTAAATTCCTGAAACTGTTTTGGAGGAATTGTTGAAAAAGTAGAACACAGGCCATGAGACATAAAACGTGTGAATTTCTTTGAAAGGTAGGGAGATATTTTTTGTGAATTCTGACTATTAAGATTAGCTAAACAAGTTTTCTCTAGAGCCAGTGGTCACTAAAGATTTATGTTATTTCATTATTTCTGTAAGAAAATTGCTTAAAATATCTCAATGACACCTGAATAATTTCAATAATAAAGATAAATCAGAAAGAACTTCTTTATCAGGGTTTATAATACACAATCGAAGGCTGACTTTCTATGCACAAGGAAAGCTAATATGAAATTTGAGTTTCTACAAGAAATAGCAATGGCTGAGGATGTTACACTGCCTAATAAACAAAGGTGCATTTTACTTCAAGATGTCTTTTTGGTTCACATGCAAAGCTTCCCAAGGATTCAAAATATAGTTGTCATCCTTGAGGCTGAATTGTAAAGTAGAGTTACTATGTATTTCTTCTTATATGACCTGAATAAACACAGATGGTTATATGACTAAATTTAGTATTTTCTACAAGTATATATATATAATAGCCATAAAATCATGTGTTAAATCATGGTGAACTCAAATTATAGTTTTCAAGTGTTATGTCTTCCGAACTAAAAATTGAAAGGCAAGATATACTTGTAGAGTCATTGAGCTTTGCATTTCATTAGTGCTATAGGGAATCTGTGTATGGCATCTCAGATTGGGTCTTTAGATGAATTCATTGTCAGTAGTCTTATACAGTTGACATCTGATATCTCTATTTCCCTATTTAAAAAGTTATGCCAACTTGTTTTATTCATGTTTGTCATTTATATTTTTATTTTTAAAAGTTTGTATGCAAACACATCTGTGTAAGTGTTTGCACATGGATATGGAATTTAAATAATATCAAAAAAGAAAAGTTAAAAATCTGTCAGGGTTTCCTTTCATGATAACAAAATAAAATTTGAAAAATCAGTTTGGACAAAGTGTGCATTGCACACAAGAAAAATAAACTAGAGTTACCAACAGAATTGCAAAGCTAAAAAAACAGAAAGAACATGTCACATATGAAGATTTTATCAATTTTGAAATCATTTTCATAAAGTCTTGCCAGTTAATTTCTTCTTATGGTTCACTTTTGAGAACTTTTTGTTTGTTTATCCTAACTATAAAATATTCAGAAACATTATATATAAGCTCTTTGTATAATTTTAAGAAAGTAGAGAGACCTAGGTTAATGGTTGGCATTGATTGTTAAAATAACATTATTTAGATCCTCCTTGAAATAGGCCCGTGGTAACATCTATGGGAATTGTTCTTAAATGATTCATTTAAAATCAGAAGACCCCTCTTAAATGTAAGTGGCTTCTGAGATACAAGGAAATCCTCTTTGTCTTTATATCTCATTGATAAGCTCATCTACCCTACTCACAATTTTATCTACTCTGATACTGCCATATTTCATTGATATCAAAACCCAGTCTGTTCAGGCTTTCAGCACTGCCTAAATAGCAGTCTTTCCAAGAATCATGTAGAACTTCAGGGCCATATTGGGACCACAGAAGTGCCCATCTTTGTAAACTTCTGAGTCTCTTCAATGTGAAGACAATCATTATCAGTCTAAACAGGATCATACCATGCAAGGAAATCTAACAACTCGTTTTATAATGTATATTAATTCTGTTGATTCTGTTCTTCCAGAGAATCCAAGTAACAGGTGTGATGTGAATGGCTTTTTGTTTGTAAATTGTAATCTTGAACAAAATAAATCTCTTTATAAGATCACTTGAAATTCTGTAGGTGCTGCAGTGCTTATTCCTTGAGAAATAAACATGCAATAATTTTAAAGGTATTTTTGTACTACTATTTTGATTAAAATACCAATATGCTAAAATTAAATGGAAGGAAGAAAAAAAATTTATTTTTGAGTCCTACTTTCTAAAGTCCATTTGAAACAAGCATTTCCTATTTGCCAAGTAAGATCACGTAAGATACAAGTTGAAATTTTAAAGAACTACACTAATTATTTCTCTGTTTTAAAAGTTTGAATGCATTAAAATATTTATATTTAATAAAAATTAAAATTATTGAATTTATTTATTGTGAATGACACAATTAAATTTCCAATAGTGTCATTATCATTAGTTATGTATATCTACCATTGCAATAGATAGCTGAATAATCTCTCTCTACAGAGAGAAGCCATTGTAACTTCCCCTCTTCTTAAATATTCTTAATATTCATCAAAGCTTCAATTCTCTTTGAGATTTCCTAGTCATAATTATTAAGAGTGTGGCAGAATTTACTTATTTTAGCATGATTTCCATCTATAAATTGAGAAATAATCAGCTGTGAATATTTTGTGTTTTTTCTCGTTATCTCATTGATTGCTTAATGATACATATCCATCATGTTTTAAAGGAATTTTATTTGGTATGTCTAAAGGTTTGTTCATTAAATTCCCTGATAACCTATGTTGAACTTTATTTTGAAAGACAGAATAGTTTTTTTTAGAAGGTTAACGGAAAAGTGTATATCTTATCATTTTGAGTTGACGATAAAGAGGAAAGAAAAGAACTTGAGAACACTAAATATGATAGGCTTTGAAGTAGGAGATATAGATTCTCAGCTACAATTCAAAATGTGAAGTATTTGGTTTGAGTGGAGCTTCTATAGACTTTAATTCAGAAAGTTGAGTATTTTACACAATACTAAAGTGAAAAGAGAAAAATTAACAATTCCAGAGGGAGTCAGAAACAGAGTGTTAGCCCATAACTGGATAAGAGACACTTGAAGAAAAGTGACATTGAATGCTGAAATTACTTTCTTATAGAAGTCAATAAATTCCATGGTCTTAGGATGAAAATAACACTACATTGTTTATGGGGGTAAAATAAATGTCTTTATCCCTTAAAACATACTAAATGTGCTGAATTGTTGTTCAGAGTAGCTTTAGATTTCCTCAGATATCTGTGGTAGTTCTTCAAGTTTCTCTAAATGCTCTATAGGAAATGCATGCCTGTAAACTAAGACACATTCTCTTCATTAAATTAAATGATCCTACTTTCTTACCTAGAAGGGAAAACTGAAGAATAATTTCTACAAAATGGCCATGTCTATACAAATATTATATTAATAAATTTGCTAATGTTATTACTAATGTTGAGTTAAAAAGACAACTTCTTTATTACTAGAGTAGATCTAACAAAATTTTAATAGTATTTATAGGTGGCTAGAATAAAAATTATCAGAAAAATATAGAGTCAGAAGACCTTCATAAGTCAATAATGGTGATGAACATCATGCAGCTGCCCTTGAAAAAAAGAAAGGAGACACTGGATAAGTCATGATTTGAAGAGAGAAATGGAGGAGCCAAAGGCTGATGAAAGCTAGGCAAGTAAAAAACTGCCACTCCCAGAACTGAAGATTCTTGTTATAGAATTAAGATAATAAATTGTGTTTCCAAACAACTAAGATTATAGTTAATATTTTTCTTGTAAGTGCATCAAAATAATTAATAAAGAGATATTCGAATTATTTAGAGCAAGAGAGTTAATGCTTATATATAGTGCACATTTTTTTCCCTTACAAATTCTTGGTAGGCTTGAAATAAATAGAATTTACTAAGTGTATTTTGCTGTGAGGAAGCACTTCAGAGAGGAGGAAAAACCTTTATTTGGAGGACTTCTCAGGTTACATGGTCCATCATTGAGTAAAACCCAAGATAGCAGTGTAAGAAGAAAGTCACATTCATAGTCAAGAGCAAAGAAGGGATCAGTGAAAGCAACCTACATGGAGTATCACGTGCCAGGGTTAGACACAGAGATTCTGGGAATCTAAGCTTGAAGCCATAAAGATGAGAATTCCATTGTAATAGATACCTCAGAGTATGGAAGATATCAAAAGATATCTTGCAAACAAAACATCAGATATAGAGACGAACTGGCCTAATTTAAGTCAGAAACTGTTTGATGCAGGTGTCTGAGCCAAGAAGTTTACTTCATAAGCCCTAGATAATGCCCAAAGATCTGTACTATTTGATTTTTCCTTGCTGCGTTATGGTTCTGTTTTGAGGTGATTGTTCCTGGTGATTCCCCAATTTTTAATTTAATTTATCATATTTTTAAAAAAGGAAACAAACTACCTTCTTTCATTTTACATACCAATCTCAGTTGCCATTCCATCCCCTCCTCCCATTCCTTCCAGGTACCTGAACTCTCACCACTGATCCACTCCGCAGAGAGGCTAAGGCACACCGCTTTGGGAAAGCCTAAGTCCCTCCATACTATATATAGGCTGAGTAAGGTATCCATCCAAAGAGAAGAGGTTTCCAAAAATGCAGTACAAGAAGTAGGGATAAATTCTGGTGCCATTGCCAGTGGCCCCGCAGACTGTCCCAGCTATATAAATGACACCCACATTTAAAGGAACTAGTTTGGACCTGTGCTGGTTACTTTCCCTGTCTGACTGGAGTTGGTGAGCTCCCATTAACTCAGTTAAACTATTTCAGTAGGTGTCCCCATCATGGTCTTGATCTTTGTTGTTTATATTCTCACTCCTCCTACTACTCTTTAATTGGATTTGGGTGCTCAGCTCAGTGTTCTTCTGCATGCCTGATGCCTCTGCATCAGTTGCTGGACGAAGGTTCTATAGTGATATTTAAGATAGTCATCAATCTAATTATAGGGCAATACCAGTTTTGCCACCTCTTCTCTATTGCTTAGGTCTTTAGCTGGAGTCATCCTTGTAGATTCCTGAGAATTTCTCTAGTGCCATGTTTCTTGCTAGCCCCATAATGGCACCCTCAATCAAAATATCTCTTTTTTTTTTTTGCTCTCGGCTCCATTCTTCCTCTATTTTGACTATCCCATTCCCTCAAGTTCTCCTCCCCACTCTGCTCTTCTCCTCCTCTTCCTCTCCCACCCTCCCTTTCCCCTCACCCCCACGTTCCCTATTTTGGACTAAACAACCTAGACGTCCCTCCACCAAAGAATGGTTAAAGAAAATATGGCAGATGTACACATTGGAGTACTGTTCAGAAAAAAAAAATGACATCTTGAAATATGCATGTAAATGGATGGAACTAGAAAAAAAAACATCCTAAGTGACTTAACCCAGTCCCAGAAAGATGAACGTGGTGCATAATCACTCATAAGTGGATACGAGCTACAAAGCAAAGGATAATCCTAGAGAAGCTAAGTAACAAGGTGAACCCTAAGAAAAACATACATAGTTCCACCTTGACAAAGGAAATAGACAAGATTGACTGATTCCCCAATTCTTAACCCTTGGCATAAGACTGTTTACTCCCTAACATAATATGCTGGAAACAGTAATCTTGTGAGTTTTATAGGTATTCAAGATTAAGAAAGCAGCTAACACTTGGAGCTACATAAACCAAGAGTGAAAATGATGTAGTCTAAAGTATTATTTCATGTTCTTTCTTGGACAAAAGAGTAGATTCTCTCTTCATTGAACAACATAAATAATATAATATGGGAACATCATAGAAAGTTTTTGACTTAATGAATATTTTAACAGATATTTTTTGCAAAAAGGATGGTATTTTCTAATGAATAGCAATCAAAACAATAAACAAATGATATCAACTATATCAACATTGCTTTAAAAATCTATTGAGTCATTTGTTTTCAAATTTGTTTTCAATGCTACTGAATTCTGATGCTGATATTATATCTAATAACCACATCTTAGTCATACATATACAATGTTGGTAATTGGGGTCAAGAAAAAGTCACAACAATGAAATAAGGAATATAGTTTAACATTAAAACATTTCACACAGATTAGTTTGTGAAAGCTGAATCCATGTAGACTCCAAGGTACAGGAAGAAGTATTGACTTTCTTTTTCTTTAGGGCAATTTAAATTTAAACAAGTTGAGTACACAATGGTAACCTGATTGAGTGTACAATTATAACAAGTCTCAATGTATATTATTAATTTAGTTATAAGTTTTGGACAAAGTGATAGTTTTTCTGACAACAGGCATTTCCAGGAAATGTCACTTGCACACAATTTTGCTGAAAATTCATCAATTTAACCTCATCCAGATTCTCATGACATAGGCAGAATAACTCTGATTTCTAGGCAAATGTAACCAAAACTCTTTCCTAACCCTATTTACTTCTAAAACACTAGCTCTCTTTCTACTTTCTCAACCTCTCTTAACATTCTGATCTTCCAGGCTCCCATGAGAATAGTTCACTACTCTCTGTCCATAGTATCTGTTTCTCCTCCACAAAATTCCAAACCCACCCCTATTTAAGCAATAAAATTGTTCAAGTAGCATTAGCACTATCACAAAGATTTGCAACAGCAGCAGATTTGTTGATTTCAACAAATTTTGTTCTAGGTTTCATTTATATAATATTTATTTATTTATTTATTTATTTATTTATTTATTTATTTATAGTGTAACCTTGGCTATCTTGGAACTCACTCTATAGACCGACTGATCTCAAACTCACAGAGGTTTGCCTGCCTCTGCCTCCCAAGTGCTGGAATTAAAGGTGTGTGCCACCACTGCCCGGCAAGAAATATCATTCATTTTAAGGGCTATCCGTATGATATATGTGCACCACATGCTAAAGATTAGTGTGTAATTACTAAGTTTAACAATAGACTTTTTAACATTCCAAATATATTTTAATTTATATACGAGCATTTGCCTAAGTGTATCATGTTAATGTATCATGTTAATCAAGGCATGCCGGGTACCCACAGAATGGGTGACATGTCTCAGCAAGTTTAAGTGAGAATATAATGAGGCATTTTCTGATACACATCTATCATGCTATAGAACAAAGGTGAAGTTGCAGGAACTGCAAGAGACACTATATTTAAGGTGGTGTAGTAAGGAATGCTTTGTTAATTTTTCTTCTATAAACTCTTTTCATATAACTTAATAATGTGAAAGGAATTATGCCATGATCACTGACAATTGAATCAATAGAACAGAAAGCAACAAAATTATAACTTCAAAATGTAATTCTGTTGCAGTTTTAATTATAAATTGACTCTTACCACTGATAATAGAAAATTTCAATAACCTACATTTATCAATAGACAGGTTATCTAAAAAAAACCTAAGAAGAAAAATGTTGGCACTAAATGATATTATTAACCAAATGGACATAAGAAATATTCATAAAGAATTTTACCAAACAAAAAATATTATTACTTCTCAGTAGGTAAGCCTGCTATATACATGTGACAAATGGACTAAAAATAATCAGGGGAATAAAGGTTTCATAGTAGCCTCAAATAATAAAAAATATCCTGGAATAACTAACCAAACAAGTGAAAGATTTGTATGATTAAAAAAAAAACTTTAAGACACTGAAGATTAAACCTGAAGAAGCTATTTTAAGATGGAAGTATTTTTAATGCTCATGGATCAGGAGTTTTACAAATACACACACACACACACACACACACACACAAACACACACATAATTACCATACTAATTGTGTAATAAAATGGCCATCCTACCAAAAATAACATACAGATTCAATGCAACCTCCATCAAAATTCCAACACAATTCTAAACAGATATTTCAAGAAGAGTTTTCAGCTTTACATGGAAAAACAACAACAAAAGGAATTTCTAAAGCAAACCTAAATAATAAAAGTATTATTAGAGTCTTCACAATCTCCAAATTCAAATGGTCCTAAAGAGTTTTGGCAAGATAGACAGCATGATATTTGTGAAAAAATAGATATATTGATCTATAGAATCCATTTAAAGTTTCAAACAGAAAACTATATACATATATGGTCACCTGATTTGAATAAAGAAGCCAAAAATAAACACTATAATAAAGACAGAATCCTCAACAAATGATGCTAATTAAATATATGGCTGCATTTTGAAGAATGCATATAGATCCATCCTTATCCTCCTGCAGGAGTTCAAGTACAAATGGATCAAAAACACAACATAAGAAGAGATACAGGGCTAAGCTCTCCCTCTTGCCATCCCGGCTTCCATCCAGAGGGCCATCAGAGGGGTGAGTTTGCTTCTGGCCCGCGGCAGGGGCCCGGCGAGGAGGAGTTTGGACTCTCCCCGACCCAATAGACTCCCAGGACACCCTGCAGTGCTGGCTCCACCCTGCTAAGCTCTCCCACCTGCCATCCCGGCTTCCATCCAGCAGAGGGCCATCCGAGGGCTTCCATCCAGGGAACCTGACCCAGTACCATAAGATCCAATAGAGCATTTGAAGGAAGAGATGGGCAGACACCAAGGCAAGACCTCGTCCAACAATATGAAAAACAACATGAAAACACCAGATCCCAACGACTCTTCAATAGAAGGACTGCAACACCTTAATCCAGAAGAAGTAGAAAAAAGTGCCATTATGAAAGCAATAGAGTCCCTTAAACAGGATATGAATAACTCCCTTAAAGAATTGGATGAGAAGTATAACAAAAAGTTTGAAGAAATGAGTATAGAAATGGATGAGAACTATAACAAAAAGTTTGAAGAAATGAGTATAGAAATGGATGAGAACTATAACAAAAAGTTTGAAGAAATAAGTAAATCCGTGAATGATACCCTGAGAAACCAAGAAAAAACAATCAAACAGGTAAAGGAAACAGTTCAAGATTTGAAAACTGAAATGTAGGCAATGAAGAAAACACAAACCAAGAACCGGCTGGATATGGAAAACCTAGATAAACGAACGGAGACTACAGAATCAAGTATAACCAATAGAATACAAGAGATAGAAGAACGAATTTCAGAATCTGAAGATATCATACAGAAAATAAACGCCCTGGGCAAAGAAAATGGAAAATCCAACAAATTCTCTTCACAAAACATTGAAGAAATCTGGGACACAATAAAAAAAACCAAATCTAAGAATAATAGGGATTGAAGAAGGAGAAGAAAGGCAGATCAAAGGCCCAGAAAATATATTCAACAAAATTATAGAAGAAAACTTTCCCAATCTAAAGAACAATATTCCTATGAAGGTTCAAGAAGCATACAGAACACCGAATAGACTGGATCAAAAAAAAAATCCCCTCGCCGTATAATAATAAAAACACAAAACATACAGATTAAAGAAAGAATATTAAGAGCTGCAAAGGAAAAAGGTCAAGTAACTTATAAAGGTAAACCTCTCAGGCTTACACCAGACTTCTCTAAGGAAACCATGAAAGCCAGAAGATCCTGGATAGAGGTACTGCAGTAACTAAGAGAACATGGATGCAAACCCAGACTACTATACCCAGCCAAGCTATCGTTCACTATCAATGGAGAAAACAAAATATTCCAGGATAAAAATAAATTTAAACAATTCGTAGCCACAAATCCAGCCTTACAGAAAGTAATAGAAGGAAAATCGCAACCCAAGGATTCCAACATTGCCATCACTGCCTACAATAACCCAGACATCTAGCAACCCTTCACAACCACAACTCAAAGAAGAATAACACACAAAGTCTACTACACACACACAAAAAAAATAATAAATGGAATCAGCAACCACTGGTCATTAATATCACTTAATATTAATGGACTCAACTCACCTGTAAAAAGGCACAGACTAAGAGATTGGATACAAAAACAGGATCCAACATTCTGCTGTCTATAAGAAACACACCTAAATCACAAAGATAGACATCTACTCAGAGTAAAGGGTTGGGAAAAGGTTTTCCAAGCAAACGGACTTAAGAAACAAGTGGGTGTGACCATTCTAATATCTAACAAAATTGACTTCAAACTAAAATCAATCAGAAGAGATGGAGATGGACATTTCATACTCATAACAGGCACAATTCATCAGGAGGAAGTCTCAATCCTGAATATCTATGCCCCTAATATAAAAGCACACACTTATGTAAAAGAAAAACTTTTAGAACTCAAGACAGTCATCAAACCACACACACTAATAGTAGGAGACTTCATCACACCTCTCTCACCAATGGACAGGTCAATCAAACAGAAACTCAACAGAGAAATAAGAGAATTACTAGAGGTAATGAATCGAATGAACTTAACAGATATCTATAGAACATTCCACCCAAATAGGAAAGAATATACCTTCTTCTCTGCAGCTCATGGAACCTTCTCGAAAATTGACCACATACTCGGTAACAAAGCAAACTTCCACAGATACAAAAAAAATATTAATAACCACCTGTTATTAATTTCGGATCACCACGGAATAAAGTTAGAATTCGTAAAAATTCGAACACCAGAAAGCCTACAAACACATGGAAGTTGAACAGTCAACTACTGAATCATCCCTGGGTCAAGGAAGAAAGAAGGAAAGAAATTAAAGTCTTCCTTGAATTTAATGAAAATAAAGACACAACATACTCAAACCTATGGGACACAATGAAAGCAGTGCTAAGAGGAAAGTTCATAGCACTAAGTGCCCAATTAAAGAAAACGGAGAAAGCACATATTGGAGACATAACAGCACACCTGAAAGCTCTGGAAAAAAAAGAAGCTGATTCAGCCAGGAGGAGTAGAAGACTGGAAATAATCAAAATGAAGGCTGAAATCAACAAAATAGAAACACAGAAAACAATCCAAAGAATCAATGAATCAAAAAGCTGGTTCTTGGAGAAAATCAACAAGATTGACAAACCCCTAGCCAAACTATTCAAATAGCAGAGAGAGAACACTCAAATTAATAAGATCAGAAATGAAAAGGGGGACATAACAACAGACACAGAGGAAATTCAGAGAATCATTACATCTTACTACAAAAGTTTGTATATCACAAGGTTGGAAAATGTACAAGAAATGGATTGGTTTTTAGATAAATACCATTTACCAAAGTTAAATCAAGACCAGGTGAACAATCTAAATAGACCTATTAGTCGTGAATAATTAGAAGCTGTTATCGAAACCTCCCGACCAAAAAAAGCCCAGGGCCAGATGGTTTCAATGCAGAATTCTACCAGAACTTCCAAGAAGAGCTGATACCTATACTCCTTAAGGTATTTCACAATATTGAAACAGGAGAGTCATTGCCAAACTCTTTTTATGAAGCTACAGTTACCCTGATACCAAAACCTCATAAAGACACAACCAAGAAAGAGAATTACAGGCCAATCTCACTCATGAACATTGACGCAAAAATTCTCAACAAAATCCTGGCAAACCGAATCCAAGATCACATTAGAAAAATTATCTATTATGATCAAGTAGGTTTCATTCCAGAGAAGCAGGGCTGGTTCAACATACACAAATCTATCAATGTAATCCATCATATAAATAAACTGAAAGAAAAAAACCATATGATCATCTCATTAGATGCTGAAAAAGCATTTGACAAAATCCAACATCCCTTTATGATAAAGGTGTTGAAGAGATTGGGGATACAAGGATCATACCTAAATATAATAAAAGCTATTTACAGCAAGCCGACAGCTAACATCAAACTGAACGGAAAGAAACTCAAAGCCATTCTGTTGAGATCAGAAACAAGACAAGGCTGCCCACTCTCCCCATACCTCTTCAATATAGTGCTAGAAGTTCTAGCAATAGCAATACGACAACATAAGGGGATCAAGGGGATTCGAATTGGAAAGGAAGAAGTTAAACTCTCGTTATTTGCAGACGATATGACAGTATACATGAGCGACCCCAAATACTCTACCAAAGAGCTCCTAAAGCTGATAAACACCTTTAGTAATGTGGCAGGATACAAGATCAACTCCAAAAAATCAGTTGCCCTCCTATACACAAAGGATAAAGAAGCAGGGAGGGAAATTAGAGAAACTTCAACTTTCACGATAGCCACAAATAGCATAAAATATCTTGGGATAACTCTGACCAAGGAAGTGAAAGACCTTTTTGACAAGAACTTTAAGTCTTTGAAGAAAGAAATTGAGGAGGATACCAGAAAATGGAAAGACCTCCACTGCTCTTGGATTGGGAGGATCAACATAGTAAAAATGGCAATTCTACCAAAAGCAATCTATAGATTCAATGCAATCCCCATATAAATCTCATCAAACTTCTTCACAGACCTTGAGAGAATAATAATTAATTTTATATGAAAAAACAAGAAACCCAGGATAGCCAAAACAATCTTATATAATAAAAGAACTTCTGGAGGTATAACCATCCCTGACCTCAAACTCTATTACACAGCTACAGTATTGAAAACAGCTTGGTACTGGCATAAGAACAGAGAAGTCGACCTATGGAATCAAATAGAAGACCCAGATATTAACCCACAAACCTATGAACACCTGATTTTCGACAAGGGGGCTAAAGGTATGCAATGGAAGAAGGAAAGCATCTTTAACAAATGGTGCTGGCATAACTGGATGTCAACCTGTAGAAGAATGAAAGTAGATCCATATCTATCACCATGCACAAAAATCAAGTCCACCAAGCTTTCCCCGTTCCTCCCCTACTCCCTTCTCTCTAGCCCTCTCCCCCTCCATCGACCCTCCCACCCCCCCATGCACCCGAGGTTACCTGGGACTCTTGTCTATTTCCTACCTCCTGGTGGATAGCTAAATAATCTTCATCAGGTTCATCTTCTTATTTAGCTTCTCTAGGATCACGAATAATAGGCTCAAAGATCTTTAATTATGGTTAGAATCCACTTATGAGTGAATACATACCGTGTTCCTCTTTTTGGGTCTGGCTTACCTCACTCAGTAAAGCGTTTTCTATTTCCATCCATTTGCATGCAAAATTCAAGATGTCATTGTTTTTTACCGCCGAGTAAAACTCTAATGTATATATGTTCCATACCTTTTTTAACCATTCTTCTATTGCGAGGGATGCTATCACCCACTGATACAAGGGAACAGATCTGATGAGAGTTTACCAGGGCCAGTCGGACTGGGACTGAACGAGGACGTGATCTAGCCAGATTCTCGGAATTTGGCCGGATTCTCTGACTGTGGCTGGCCCGGGGTCTTTCTGAAAAGCCATTGACTATGACACTGGGACCTGTTTCCTCTGCATATGCTGGGTTTTGGGGATCCAGTCTGTTTGGACGCTCGCCTTCCTGGACCTGGAGGGAGGGGGAGGGAGCTGGAGCTTCCCACAGGGCAGGAAACCCTGACTGCCCTGGGGGATGGAGGGGAAGGAGGGGGGGAGTGGGGTGAGTGAGAGGGTGTTGGGAGGGGGGGCGGAAATGGAAACTTTTATAATTTAATAAAATTTACTAAAAAAAAATAAATAGTAGTAAGATTAGATAATGCTTGAGAAGCCAAGATAATCTGGAATAAAACATTATGTCTAACATCAAAGGACCCATAACTTCCAAGCTAGATAGATGTCTGTTAATGAACAAGTAAATAAATGGGGATACAACAAATAAAAAAAAATCAAGTCCAAATGGATTAAAGACATCAACATTAGTCTGTCCACTTTGAACCTGGTAGAAGAGAAAGTGGGAAGTAGTCTACAAGATATAGACAACTTCCTAGGTAGAACCCCAGTAGCACAGACAATAAGAGAATCAATGAATAAATGGGACCTCCTGAAACTGAGAAGCTTCTGTAAAGCAAAGGACACCGTCAGTAAGACGAAAAGGTTACCTTCTGACTGGGAGAAGATCTTCACCAAACCCTCATCAGATAAAGGCCTGATCTCCAATATATACAAAGAACTCAAGAAACTAGACACTAAAACTCTAATTAACCCAATTAAAAAATGGGGTGCTGATCTGAACAGAGAATTCACAACAGAAGAACTTTGAATGGCCAAAAGACCCTTAAGGACATGCTCAACATCCTTAGCGATCAGGGAAATGCAAATCAAAACAACTATGAGATACCATTTTACACCGGTCAGATTAGCTAAAGTCAAAAACACCAATGATAGCCTATGCTGGAGAGGATGTGGAGAGAGGGGAACTCTCATCCATTGTTGGTGGGAATGCAAACTTGTGCAGCCACTGTGGAAATCTGCGTGGTGGTTTCTCAGGAAACTGGGAGTCAACCTCCCTCAAGACCCAGCAATTCCACTCTTGGGAATATTCCCAAGAGATGCCCTATCATACCACAAAAGCATTTGTTCAACTATGTTCATAGCAGCACTATTTGTAATAACCAGAACCTGGAAACAACCTAGGTGCCCCTCAATAGAAGAATGGTTAAAGAAGGTGTGGAACATATATACACTAGAGTTTTACTCAGCGGTAAAAAAAAATAATGACATCTTGAATTTTGCATGCAAATGGATGGACATAGAAAACGCTTTACTGAGTGAGGTAAGCCAGACCCAAAAAGAGGAATATGGTATGTATTCACTCATAAGTGGATTCTAACCATAATTAAAGGTCTTTGAGCCTATTATTCGTGATCCTAGAGAAGCTAAATAAGAAGGTGAACCTGAAGAAAATCATGTAGTTATCCTCCTGGAGATTGGAAATAGACAAGAGGACCAGAACCTTCATCTGGCGATGAATGGAGCTAGAGACAGAGACCCACATTGGAACACTGGACTTAACTCCCTAGGTCCAAAGGAGAAGCAGAAGGAAACAGAACGTGAGCAAAGAAGGCAAGACTAGAGGGAACCTTCATCTGACGATGGATGGCGATACAGAAGGAGACCCACATTGGAGCACCGGACTGAGCCCCCCAAGATCCAAATGAGTAGCAGAAAGATTACGAACATGAAAAAGGAAATCAGGACCGGGAGGGGTGCGATCACCCACTGATACAAGGGGACTGATCTAAGGAGAGTTCATCAAGGTCAGTTGGACTGGGACTGAACGAGCACGTGATCCAACCAGATTCTCTGAATGTGGCTGGCCTGGAGTCTTTCTGAAAAGCCATTGACAATGACACTGGGACTTGTTTCCTCTTTATATACTGGAATTTTGCGATCCAGTCTGTTTGGATACTCACCTTCCTTGACCTGGAGGGGGGGGGATCTTGAACTTCCCACAGGGCAGGAAACCCTGACTGCTCTTAGGGATGGAGAGGGAGGAGGAGAGGGAGTGGGGGGAGTGGGAAGGTGTTGGGAGGAGGGGCGAAAATGGAAACTTTTATAATTTAATATACTTTGAAAAAAAAAAGAAGAGATACAGTGGCTCATTATCTCAGATATCTGTAAATCAAATAAAATCATTGAACTCGTTGACATGGGTGTAAGTTTCAGAACAGAACACCAATAGTACAGACAGAAAGAAGAGCAATTAATAAACGGAACCTCAAATAACTGAGAAGCTTCTATATGGCAAAGGATGCCATTAATCTGACAAAGCAGGAAGCTAGTATGGAAAAAGACTTTTACTAACTAAACTTCCAAGAGATGGGTGGTATGTGAATTATAAAACAAACAAACAAAATATGGACATCAAGAAAAGAAATAGCCTAATTAAAATGGAGTTCACATCTCAACATAGAGTTCTCTAAAGGGGAACACAAATGATTGAGAAATGCGTAAAACTTTTTTCAACATCCTTACTCATCAGGAAAACTCAAATAAAAACCAACTTGAGATTTTTCATATCACACTAGAAAGTTTGACCAAGATAAATAAAACAAATGCTAGCCATGCTGGTAAGGATATGGCATTATACTGATGTTGGAACTCCAAACTTATATAGGCACTCTAGAAATCAGCATGGACATTCCTAAGGGAGCTGGAAATACATCTTCCTCAAGGTCTCTGTGTATCACTCTTGGATATATACTAAAAGACTGCTTCATCCTACTTCAGAGACAATTGCTTAACAGTGTTCATTTCTCAATTATTCATAATAGCCAGAAATAAGAAACACCTTGGTTGTCCTTTAACAGTGGAATGAATAAATAAAATGTGAGGCACTTACACAAAGAAGCATTACTTAGCTTTAAAAAAAATAAAATTATGTCATTCACTGGTAAATGGATATAACTGGAAAAAATCTTACAGAATAAAATATCCATGACCTTAAAATATAAATATTGTATGTATTCAATTATATTTCAGCATTAACTCTTAAGTCAATGATAATCCTTCACAAAACATTTAACCATAGGGCTTAGGTATAGAAGAAGCTTATATGGGGGGATCGATAGCTCTTCTTGGGAAACAGCAATAGAATAATTTTTTTAAGTAGATGAAGGGGACTATAACAAGAGTATCATGTGACTAAGGGGAATGAAAAGGAAGGTGATTGAGTGAACACTGGGAGACACAGCTACAATTTAGTGTCATCTGAGGAGTTATAAGAAAATAATACAGACAATACAGTAGAAGTTTCCTAAAATGCATTCATATATAAAGATGATCTAAATGAAACTGCTAAATAATAAAGAAGATAAATTTCCAACTGGATACCTCCTGTACCAAAATGAAGCACCCAGAACTGGGAATGGGTTATATCGAATTGAGGTGTTGACCAAAAGGATCCCATTGAAATTCCCAAATCACCTAGGATATTGCTAAGACTAAAAGTTCCTCTCTACAGAGTGATAGTAAGGCCACATTTCAGAAAAGGACACCTGTGCAACTCATTGAACATGGAGAATCAAGTTTGTAATCAGCATGTACTGCAGGAGAAAAATATATAATTTCGTTGAAGAGGAATGTTTAAAATGTTATTTCAGTTTCTCTCAGCCCTCTTTTTTTTATCACTTAAACAGAACAGTCTTTCATTTGTTTATGAAATTGAGTGCTCTAAACAAAAAAGTCCACATATGTTGACAGTTATCAGCATTGAGCGACAATTCATAAAATTCTGATGATCTTGTGAATTATTATACCCTTCTACACACTATGTGACTTCTCTCTTTAAAGAGCTGTAAAGAGCCCAATATAAGTCATAGGCTATTATCCACACTATGTTCTCAAAATCCAGGAGGCAAGAAGATGTGGAGATCACGAAAATCTGGAGGCCAGACTGGATTAAATAGCCATTTCTAGGAACTCCAAATTCCATAAGATTTTGTGCCATTTTTTTTTCTTTTTCAAAGCCCTAAATCTACCCCAGAAATTGATAATTTGCTTTAGGATTTGTGGGTAAGTATATGCAGTATTTAAATAATTTAAATTTTTCTTGTTTTTTTGTAATCTATTAGCTTAATTTTCTCTGTAATTTTATATATAATATTTAATTTGGTTTTAATTCTTTTGGTGATGTTGGAATTCATTTGAGCAATGATTTGACTCATTGCAGTAGTTGATATAATGGGTTGTTGAAGCAAAAGTAAAAAAAAATATATCAAGATGTGCTTGGCCAAATTTTATAGGAACCAACTTCATTTATTCTTAATGATTATTTCATTTTCTCTCATATGTTCTTTTTCATAACAAGTTAGGAATTACTGCCCAAATATTCTGCAATTTCTAAAAGCTCTTGTAAGACATCAGCAACTAGCTCCACATTGCATTACTGCTCTGAATATACCTTGCTTCAAGTGAAACCTCGGTGCCCTGTAAGAATACCAACTGGCTTGGTACTAGATAATCTTTGCAATGAAGGAAGTTCTTCAAATATAACATTGTTGCATGAAATATTAGATAATGAATTTATTCTTTTTTGTATGACAAGTTCTGGCAGAAGCACTATCAACAGGGAAGAAAGTGTGTTTATAGGGTAAGCATCTTATCTAGTAAAAAGAGAATCCAGCCCCTTCTTGAGGAAAGTAGTCCTATGTAACTATCTGTACTGAATAATAAAAGATTATCTAGGGTATGCTGTCATATGGTCTCAGGGTTGACTCATACTGATGCAAAATTGAATACTTTACTTTGATTATAGAAACGTATAAGGAGAACTAAATTAGTGCTTCATCTCCATCTTTGTCACTATATGCCCAAAGTGACTGGGGAAAACGCTGAAAAACATAAGCAGTCTTACTCTTTAAATGTACTAGTTTATTAGAAAAAAATGTATAAAATAGTAGCAAATTCTTCCAAAAAAACTACTTTCTACCTCATAAAACTATATAAACATTTTAAGGAGGTGCAGATATTTCTTTTTAAAATGAGCTGCAAGGAGTGTAAGGTTAGGGCAGTGGCATCTGCATTTTTACAGAGAAATAGCAGTGTGGTTGGGATCTTTAGATTGAAAAACTACAAGTTTGTCATTTGTGCAACTTACTTTGGTTCATTTTCTTAGTTGATGTACTAAACTGATTGGACTGGGAATAACAATCAAAAAATGTTCAGCAAGATGCTTTGGGCAAGATACTTGGACCAGGTGATAAAGCACAATTAATAAAAACTCAGAGACAGAAATTGTGGTTCAACCTGGAGACAAAAGGCAAAGCAGTCAGCCACTGGCTTTATCTTGTCCGCGTCTGAAATGGTGAATCTGTCTCCAGGAACTCAGATTGAGACTGTGTATGAGAGCTGTTTCAATCCAACAACTGGGATTAAAGGTGCATGTCATTGTGGTTACTGGGATTTAAGAAATATGTTACCATTTCCTGGTCTGTAAACCTGACCAGTGGTGCTGTTTAAGTCTCAGATCTTCAGGCAAGCTTTATTTATTAAAATACAATTGAAATGCCACTACAATATGACCCTGTAAAGTCAGCAATGCTTGGAATGTCAATGACAACAAGGATGGAAGAGTCATCTGAATGTCAATTTAGGACATTTTTAAAGTTCTGACATCCTCTGAACAGTGACTATCCTTCCTGAGAAACAGCTTCTGCATTGCCACTGAGTTTTTTTAGATTAGGAATATTTAATGAAAGGTCAAATACCTACCATTCTAAACTTCCTAGCAGCAGCAGGATGTTCCATGACCACCATTCTGTAATTTTAAGCACATTCTTTAACTCTAAAGTCAAGTGGAAGAATTAAGTATGAGATTGGACTCATTCAGACTAGACAGGTAAAAACAAGTTTTAAAATTATGTCGATTTTCTTTCAAAAACCATTAGTTTATTAGTGCTGAGTAATTAAATATGTTTCCAGGATCAGAAGTGATTAATCCTTTGTTGAATGGGTCTTTAGTTCAGTTAGAGAGCTGTGGTTGTTTTCCACATGTGCACACTTCTACTGCACATGCGTGGGTCTGGTACAATGCTAGTCATTGATATGGCTTGTAGATCTCATAACTAGGTAGGGCTTTTGTTTTTCTCCTTTGGATGCATGATTTGTCCTAAAGAGGGGGCACTCAATTCCGTTCAAACTCAGAATGTATCTGGGCCCTCTTTCTTAAGCAAATTGCTTCTTCATCAAGGGTAACTTTCTTTCCCTCGTTGGGGAGCAACCATGAGCTTTTTGTTTTAGGAGTCTTTTGGACAGCCCTAGACAACAACTGAAAAGAGGACTTTCCATGTTGGGCATTGGACTTTCTGTCTGGTGGTCTTTGGCTGTTAGAGGAAGAACCTTTAGGGCAAAATAAGAAAAAAATTTATTTAGTTGTAAAAGTATACTTACACAGAGTTGTTATAAAACAGATTGTTTAGACTAGTAGTTAATAATATAATTCTTTGTGAATTTTCAGGCACCTCTATTGCTATTTTATCCCATCCCCTTATTCTGTATTATCCCCTCTCTTCTTTCCTAAAGGCACACTCTTTTCTATTTTCCCTATCAGATTACTCTTGTCCTTCTGTTCCCCATTACCCTCCTCAAACCTTTTGCTGGACTTTACATGCCTCCCATGCACAAAAGAGCCTTTGTCTCCCTTTTCCCCAATCAGATCACTAGTACTCTCTTCTCTTCCCCTCCCCATTGCTCCCCTATTTCTCTAAGGTTCATGCCCCCCATTAACATTGTTACCACTATGTGCTCACAAATGAAGCTTTAGATCAAGAATCCTCCAGTAAGTGAGAACATGCAACATTTGTATTTCTTCCTCTGAAGTACCTAACTCAATATTATTTTTCTAGTTCCATTTATTTACATGCAAAGTTCATAATTTCACTTTTCTTTAGAGCCATCAATAATGAATATACATCACACTTTTATGATCCATTCATCACTTGTAGGACATCTTGATTGTTTCTGTTTCTTCAGTATTAAGAAGAGAACATCAATGACCATGGCTGATAAAGTATCCTCAGAGTACATACCAATGAGTACTATAGCTGGGCCATATGGTACATTTTAGCTGTTTGATATTTCTCCACACAGATTTTTTTTGTTTCTGCCTAGCTTTTAAAAATATTTTATTTATAAGGTATTTTAATGATTAATACACAAGAGTCAATGAAAAATGGATGTTCCAGAAAAGAAGTATTCTAGCCTAAGTATGTGTGTGGACTTCTCAAATAAAATTACATAATCTCTGGGCTTATAAGGAACATATTCTGTCTGTCTGTCTCTCTCTCTCTCTCTTTCTCTTTCTCTCTCTCTCTCCATCTCCCCCCCTCTCTCTGTTCCTACAAGAAGTTATATGGTACTTCTCAAGTTATCTTTGATAGGTTTACAGTCTTATAAGCTAAAACCATCAATCAAAAGTGTTGCGTACAAGGCTAAGTTATATCTTTTATTGTAAATGATTTTACTGCAAGAATTTTTAGAAAATCACATTTTAGAGAAAGAAGTGAGTACACTTTGTTATGCAACCTTTCATTATAAGTAGCGCATTTTAGCATTTGAACATTTGTAGGCAGAAGTTTCTGTCCCGCCAGGGCCCACAGCCATTCAGTTCAACAGAAACTCACAGAGGTTCATATTAATTATAAACTATTTGACTTATTAGCTCAGACTTATTATTAACTAGCTTAAATTAACACATTACAAACTTAAATTAACCCATACTTTTTATCTATGTTTTGCCATGTGGCTTGGTACCATTCTCATCTTGGAAGCATTCTCATTTTGCTTCCTGTGTCTGGCTGGTGACAGCTTCTCAGTCTTTCTCTCTTCCCAGAATTCTCCTAGCATAGTTGCCCCACCTATACTTTCTGCCTGACTCCTGGCCAATCAGTGTTTTACTAACCGAATACAAGGTAAATATTATAACTGTGTGCAAGAGCATTCTCCCACAGCAACCATTCATCTTACAATTGTCTATACGTAAAAGAAATATCTATGTTGGCATTCTTTAGAGTAAATCACCTGTTCTGGAATTCTTGGCCTATTTCTGGCAAAAAGACTTCTACAAGACATCAAGATAAGGGACACTTTTCCCTTCTCTACTTTCCTAACTTTCCAATCTTATTATCGGCCTTAGTATAACTTACTTTGATACTTGTCTTCAAAGAACAAGCCAAGCAGCTAAGACCCTTTAACTGAAGGTAGAATAACCCAATTGAGGCCATTCATCCTGCACTTTCCTGTTTAATTCCTCCCCAATAGAGAGTGTACCAGGAGTGCTACCCCAATAAAGGCAAAAGGAAACAATTCTGTAGGTAATTGACTTTCGCAATGACCCCACTAATTTCTGCACCTCTTGCAGTTTTGTAAGAAATGTAGCATATTAAAGGCTCTGGGAAATTCATAGGAGACAAAGCAAACTCTAACTAACCCAACAAAAATCACATTCATTTCACTATTGTGGTAGCACCTTATTCGGTTTCTATTATTTGCAGCTTGTTCTGAAAACTCAGTTGGCTAGTCTAGCCTAGCACTCCTGAATTTAAAAGTATCTTTTTAAAGTGAAGCTGAAGAGAAAGAGAGAGAGAGAGAGAGAGAGATAGCTTTTTCACTCACAAACACAAAGAGAGACCAGATGGGAAGATTTTTCAAAAACATGATGATATCACATTTAGATGTATAAAAGAAGCTCTAATATCTCCTGTTTTGAATAATTATATCTGTTTTTTGCTTACACTTAAGACTGGTGAGTGAAAATGCCCTAATAAAGTTAGTCATGTATAATGTAATTGAGATAAAATAAAAGATTCAAATGACAAATATGAAGAAAATATTATTTATATTCGTATTTGTAAATTTTCCGTTATAGAACACAACTCTCAAAAAGCATTCTTCGGTATATTTTCTTCTATTTTTGTTTTGTTGAAATTAGATCCTAAAAACCTTTGACCCACGTCTGTTTTGACTTCAAGATATGCTGGGGTAATGGTGGGTCAGAGTTTGTGGGATTGAGCAATCAATGTTTAGGCTAACTAGAGGCCCACCCCATGATAATTAGCCCATGCCTGATACTACCTGGATGACCAGAAATAGAAGGAGGATGACCCAGGGACCTAGAATAGAACCGAAGGATATAGGCCAAAGTAAACTATAATAAAACAAAATGTCATTGAAATAATTCCTAATGATAATTTGGTATAATTATAGATTAGTTATCACCTCACCCAGTTATCACAAGAGAGGTTTCCCCTATAGCAGCCGATGGGAGCAAATGCAGAGACCCAAAGTCAAACATTAGACGGAGTTCAAGGAATCTTGATGAAGAGGGGGAGGAACTATTGTAGGAGCCAGAGGGGTTAAGGAAAATGCAACCTACAGATTCAACTAAGCAGGACTCATAGGTACTCACAGAGATCTAAGTTGCCATCATGGAGCCTACATGCATCTGCACTAGGTCATCTGCATATATGTTATGTTTGCTTAGCTTGGTGTTTTTGTGGGACTTCTAACAGTGGGATGGGGAAATCTCTGACTCTTTTGACTGCTATTATGATATTTTTCCTCCTACTGCATGCCTTGTCCGGCCTTAATGTAATAGTTTGTGCCTGACCTTATTGCGTTTTGTTATTCCATATTGGCTTGATATCCCTGGGATACATTCTCCTTTCTGAAGAAAAAAAATGGTAGTGAATCTGGGAAAGAGGGGGTGTGGATGTGGTAAGATGAACAGAGGGGAGATTGCAGTCAGGTTTGTTGTATGCGAGAAGATAAAATAAAAAGAAGAAAATCAAGAAAGAAAGAATATGATTTAATTTGACTTTTGTCACAGTGCATTATAACCCCCTACACATGTACACAAAAAAAAGAGATAAGAATTTGGATGTTATCTGGTTTTGGTTCTCCTCCCTCAAGTTCTATGAGATCCTCCCCAAATCCTTTTACAATACACTTTTGTTCTCCCACTGGTAAACAAACAGGAATCTGAAGAATAGCAATAAAATAAAGTAATACAAAATAAAAAATTAAGAATAGGATGAAACAAACAATAGAAAAACAGCAATAGTAAAAAGGAAAAGCACAGAAATAATGCAAACACTGAGAGACACATATTCATATATTCAAGGAAGATAGTCTTTTTCCTCTTAAACCTTGTCTCTTGAGTCCTGAGTGGAGAAATCTCACTAGGACTGAATGGACCAAGGTCTCTCATTCTCCACAAGTTATTGAGCTGTGGGTCTCTATTTTTCTTGTCTACTGAATGAGGAAATTTCTCTGATGATGTTGGATCAAGTCACTCATCTATGAGCATAGTAGAGTGCTGTTATGAATAATTTTATTGCAATGTTACTTCCACAGAATAGTAGCAATTTGCTTTCTTCTAGATTGCTGACTTCTCCTGTTTCACAATCTTAACAACCCAGGTATGGCTAGGGTTCCATCTCATGGAGGAGTTACTAAGTTAAATCTGTCATTGGTTCATTAGTCCTACAATATTTTTTCAAGTAATGTACTAGTACATCTTAAAGATAGGTCCTCATTGTATATTGAACAGTTTGTAGTTGGGTTAATGTCTACCTTTCATCTTTGGTAATGATCAGAAGTTCAGAGTACCTATTAGTACCATGAACACTAGATAGTATGTGTTAAGGTTCTGCGTAGGCACTGTTTCAACTTCCCCATATTCAGTGATCTGTAAAGTTGCTGTCTTTAGCAATAGAGTCTATCCTCAGTTTGTGGATAGTAATCATGAGCATATTTTTGATAATAGCAATCATAAGTTATTTTTAATTTCACTTATCACCCCTGTTATTTGGCAATTTCATTTATATGTATTAGAAACCTTCTACTCTATTAGGTTTCCATGCAACACCTCAAAAGACCCTTAGTTTTAGCTGTTATATCTCATATTCACTCATTCCCTCTTCTACCCTTCCTCTCTCCATTTGATCATCTTGTTCCATCTCCAACCCATGATCACAGTATCTATCTATTCTATTTCCCCTTCCTAGGTGGAGCTATATCTCCCCCATAGTCCTTTATTAGGTACCTATTGTCTGTCCTATGCAATTTAACACAAAGCACTTTTTATTGAAAGTTTAACAGTTAACATTCATATACGAACATATGAATACTATATTTTTCTTTCTGAATTTACTTTACCTCATTCAGGTTGATTTTCTTCTATTTGTTTTCTTGAAGTCCCAATAGTTTTTTGTGTTCTTTGTACATTTTAGATGATAGATCTCTGTCAGATATGTAGTTGGTAAAAATCGCTTTTAATTTTGTGGCCTGCTGCTTTATCTGAATGATGGTGTCCTTTGACATTTAGAAGCTTTTCAGATCCATGAGTTCCCATTATTAATTTTTACTCTAGTGCCTGTGTTCTCAGTCTTTTGTTCAGAAGTTCTATAGTTGTGTCAATGAGATCAAGGCTATTCCATACTTCCTCTTCTATTAAATTCAGTGTATCTTGACTCATGTTGTGGTTTTTAATCCATTTGGAGTTGAGTTTTTTATATGGTAATAAGAATAGATTTTTTGGACTTTACTGCACACAAGAATTCAGTTTGACCAGAACCACTTCTTGAAGATGTTGTATTTATTCCAGTGTGTATTTTTGGCTTCTTAATCAAAAAAATCAATTGTCCATATGCGTGTGTGTGGACTTATGACTGCGTCTTCAGTTCCATCACACAGATTACCATGTGTCTCTGTTTGTGTCAATATCATGCTGGTTTTATTCCTAGAGCTCAGTAGTGAAATTTGAGGTCAGGGATGGTAACACTTCTGCCTGTTCCTTAATTATTCAGGATTGTTTTAGCTATCCTGGCCTTTTCGCATTTCCATGTGAAGCTGTACTTTCAACTTTTGGAAAATTTATTTTGAAATTTGATGTGTATCGTACTAAACCTACTGTTTGGTTTAAGTAGAAATGTCATTTTTACTATTTTAATCCTACTAATTAATTAGATTAGGAGATTCATGCATCTTCTGATAGTTTCTTCAGTTTCATTTTTCAATGTCTTAAAGTTTTGATTCCCCAAGATATTTTTAATATTATTGAAAAATATATTATTTCTCTGAATTATCTCTCAGGTCATCTGTAGTTTTATAAAGGTTGACCACTGATTATTGTATATTAACTTTCTATTGTGGTACTCTGGTGAAAGTTTTATCAGTTGTAAGAGCTGGTGGAAAATTTATGGTCAATTAGGTATACAATAATATTTCATTTGCAAGTAAAGATACTTTGTTTTCATCCTTTCCAATTTGGATCCCCTTGGTCTCCTTCATTTTTCTTATTGTTCCATATAAGTTCTCAAATATTTCATTGAATAAGTATTGAGAGATTGAAAAAAATCTTGTCTTTACCTAATTTTAATGGAAATGTTTTGAGTTTCTCTTCATTTAGATTGATTTTGGCTGTGGTCTTGGTGCAAATTGCCTTTAGCATGTTGAGAAATGTCTCTTGTAAACATTTATCTTGAGGACATTTATCATAAAGGGGATTTTGATTTTGCCAAAGGCATTTCTATGTCTTATGAAATGATTGTGTGGTTTTCATCATTCAGTCTATTTTACAGTGGACTACATTAATAAATTTATGTATTTTGGAATGTCCCTGCAACCCTGTGAAAAAACCTATTTGATCATGGAGTATAATCTTTTTGATGTGTTCTTGAGTTCGGTTCGCAAGAATTTTATGGAGAACATTTGTTTGTGTTCATAAGCAATATTGGTCTGTAGAACTGTCTTTGTTGGATTTTTATGTGGTTTATATACTTACATTTATATTTCAGAGTAACTATGACCTGTGACCTCATAAGCAGTTGGTCACTGCTTCTTCAGTTTTTATTTTGGTGGAATAACTTATAGAGTATTGAATTAATTGTTATTTTAAAGTCTTGTAGAATTCTACACAGATAGCATTGGGTCATCACCTCACACGCTACCATTATTATGTTGAGGTATGCTTCTTATAACATTAGTCTCTACAGAACAGTGCTTAGTTGATCTTGATTTATCTTTAGTAGGGGATGTAGATTAAGTTGATTATGCTGAGTAAATTGTGAACATTGGGACATTTGGGGAGGGTTAAAGGGGGAGGGAAAGGCAGGGAGGGGAGCAAAAAAATGTAGAGCTCAAGTAAAATCAATAAAAAAACAAAACTACAAACAAATTAAAAAGAAAAATATCCATTTCTTTTAGATTTTTCTAATTCAATTTAAAACAGTTTTATAAAACTATGTCCTTGTGAGTCTCTAAATTTTTCTCAGTGTCTGTCCCTTTTTTCACCTATAATTTTATTATTTGGATCTTCCCTCTTCATTTTTTATAATTTGATTAAGGGTTTGTCAGACTTATGGATTTTCTGAAAGAAACATATCTTTATGTCATTGATTTTTGTTTTTTATTTAAATTTTTATTTTTTATTTAGCTATTTCTTTTGACTATGCATTTATTTTAGCTCAGAGTTTAATTATTCTTTGCCATATACACCTTTTCAATATGATTTCTTTTTTTAACCTCTAGAACTTTCAGATGTGCTGCTCAGTTATTAATATGGGATCCCTCCATTTTTTATGTAGGCACTTAGAAATATGAAATTGCTTCTTAGAACCATTTTCATCATTTTATAAGTTTGGGTATATTTGTTGTTTACTTTCATTCAATTATAAAAGATTTCATTTCATTCTTAATTTTTATCTTGACTATTTTTTCATTTATTACTGAGTTATTCAGTTCCTATGACTCTTAAATCTTTCTCTTGATGCTGTTATTGATGATATCATGGTTCAATCTGAGTGGTCACATAGTATGTGGCATTTAGTGTGTTATTTCTATTACCTTATATCTGTTGAGACTTGCTTTCTGTCTGAGAAGTAGTCAATTTTGGAGAAAGTTGCATGAAGAGAAGATAATTTTTTTTTTTTAGTGTGTGCTTGGGAGAAATGCTGTATAAATATCTTCTAGGTCCATTTGATTTATGATGTCATTTATCTTCACTATTTCTCTGTTAACTTTTTAATTATAACCCTTCTATTTGTGAGAGCAGAGTGGCGAAGGCAACAGTTATCAGTTTGTGAGTGTCATTCTGTGATTTTTACTTTATTAGATTTTTTATGAACTTTCATGGCTTTGTTTTTGATACATAGATGTCTAGAATTGCAACATCCTCTTTTATTTGATGGACATATCCCTTTTTCCTATGTATCATCAGTATGTGAGATCATTTTTTTTTATCTCATGTATTCCGTTGCTGAGGCTTCCTTTTGAGGTTTCAATTTGGGTTCTTCAATTTTTCATTTCCAGTTTTATTCTTGTTGTTTTAGCAATTCTATTTCCACTTTCACATCTTTAACTTTTTTTCCTCATTTCATTTCTCCATGTGTTTGTGTTTTCATAGATTTCACTAGTGGATTTATTTAAATACTATTTAAGTAATTTGATTATATTCATAGAAGCTATTTAGAAGTTATTGTCATTTTCTTCAGCTTTATTACACTTTTCAGAGCACACATCAATAGTTTCAGAGGGCTCCAGTGGTAACATATTGTCCTGGCTATTATTGATTTGTTTTTAAGGTGACGTCTAGGGATATGGTTTTAAGGATTATATAAGTACCAAAAATTTTTCTTTGTTTTGGAGTGGTCATTCATTTTTTTTTAAATTTCTGTTGCCTTCTCTGGTTCTTGGGAAGTGTCATGCCATGAGTTGCCTAGTAAAGAGTCTTTCTGAGTCCTTATCAGATATAACCACTGAGAGTTCTGGGCATTATGTGTATCTAGGTATTTAGGTTTGAGGCTGAAATCTAGTGATGGATGCAGGAGGGGAAAATCATGTGTGCTATCATGATCTACATTGTACCCTGGTAATGAGAGCACCAAAAAAAGAGAGTCTCCAGCAAGTGGTCTGATGTAAGAGTTAGCCAATAAGAAGCTAGAGCTAATAAGCCAAGCAGTGATTTAATTAATACAGTTTCTGTGTGATTATTTTAGGGCTAAGCAGCCAGGAACCAACAAGTGACCCTCACCCTCTTCAACAAATTGAAGCCAACGTGACCAACTAATATCCATGTAAAACCTGAGAAAGTTTAAAAAGCAATCCTAGACACAAAAGAACAGAGTTAAGCATGGTTTGGCAGGGGCAATTTTCTTGGCTGGGTTCTGTTTGCTAGAAAAAAGACATGGCTCCTTTAAGAGAGGTTTTTCTGATTCAGCAGTAGTAGGAAAAATGCTGTGGCTTTAAAATGTTGACTTTCTGGGTCATGCTGCCAGTGTGAACTCTGAATCTTTTAGAAGACCAAGCATTTAAATGGAGTTTGTGGGCAGTGTGCTGCAAGATACTTGTTGACAGAATGGGTCAACTCTTTATCAGAGTTTGTTGAGATAGTGAGATTGGCTCCCACACAACAGTATCAGGTAGTAAAGAAACTTCCATCATGTTGAACTGTGTGGAGCAACCAGGTAGGTTTGTAAAGATGCAGTTTAAGTTTTTAAAAAGCACTTAGCATTTTAAGAAGTGGTCCTAGACAATAAAGAATTAGAAATATATAGTAGGACAGATTCAGACATAAAGAACTTTAAATGTGTCACAGTGTTGAATAAATGTACATAGACTTGTCTATAAATGTTTGTTTACATTTGAAAGGGAATTGCTATAGAGATTTGCATTGCAATGGATCTTGGTTTATTGATACAAATTTAAGATCAATTTTGTTATACTGTGTATATGTATATTTTTGTTCTTGATTAAGATATTGCATTTATTTAGCTTATTTGAAAATTGCAATTTATGACTAGGAAATATAAGTTAATAGATAATCATCTATAATAGTCAAGCTTGCAGTCATGTTAGTTAAATTTTTCTAGCTGTACAGAGATGTATTTCAGATGGATAGGCATTCTTCAAACCTTTCAAACACTAACAGAATACAGCATTTAAAATGTTTTTAAAAACTTAGAACTATTCATGACAGTGAGACACATCTGTTCCTGGCAGGACCAAATTACTTCAAAAGGAATATGGGCATTGAAAAAGCTCCTTATGGAGTTGGTTAGTCATTTGGTTAAAAACCTGTTTTTTTCCTGGACTGCTTGATGAACTGGACAAGCAGGTCCCGCAGAGATATGACTGCTGAAGCAGCCCAAAGTAGGTAAGATAATCCTTAGGGGTTTCTGCTTCATGAAATATCTGCCAGACATTCTGAAGACACAAAAAAATGTGACTGACAAACTGAAATGTCTTTGAAATTTTCTGCTTCATGGAAAATTCTGCTGGGTGCCCTGGGGCTGTAGACTGAAGATGGATGCCCCAATGGTACAGAAGAACTTTGGGTGATTGAGCAGGCAGTGAGATACCGCTGTAAATTTTAGAGTTTGGAAGTTGCTTACAATGCACTTCCTGATTACTTAGCTGATATATCTTTCTTGAATCTTTGTTCAAGAATAGCAAGTTTATTATAGTTTTCCTTATTTATTATAAAAGATGAAGTAAATATAAATATTATAACTGTAATTCTTACTTGATAACTATTTTTTGTATGTACTATGTTAAAGTTAAAAACCTTCTTTTTTTATTTAAGCAGAAAAGGGGAGATGATGTGGGATCTCCCTCTGTATGCTGTGATTATCATTAATGAATAAAGAAACTGCTTTGAACGTATAACAGGGCAGAGTTTAGGTAGACATGAAAAACTAGACTGAATGTTAGGAGGAGGGGCAGAGTCAGAAAGTAGCCATGTAGCCTCACTGGAGACAAGGCACCAGAATATTAGCAGATAAGACACAAACACATGGCCATATACAGATTGATAGAAATGGGTTAAATTAATACGTGAGAGTTAGCAAAAATGAGCTAATGAGCCAAGCACTGATTTAATTAACATAGTTTCTATGTCATTATTTTGGGACTAAGCAGCTGGAAATCAACAAGCATCTCTTTCCCCATCCAACAGTCTGGTGCAAAACTATGGTTAAGACTAGGGGATTTGAATTAAGATTCCCAGTCACTATGACTGCTGGTATCTACTGCAGTTGGTTTGTTAGAGGATGTCTGTAGGAGACGATCTGTGAGATTAGTTGGGAAAGGAGGTAGAGAGAAAGGGAATCAGCAGCTGGTGATATGTTATGGTACTGAGAAGAAAACTAAGAGTTGGAATTAGAGGATACATGGGAGAGTGAAAAGCTCGTATTGAATTCCTTGCCAGTGTAGTTATTGTAATAGTCCTCTTTCACCCTGTGTTGCCTATACTTGGTTTGATCTTTGCATTCTAACTTTGGTAAGATAAGATCTCAAAGTCTTTTCAATTTTCATATCCACAATAAACTGGATGAAAATCAAATTTTGAGATTCTTTTAATCATCTATTTTATATTTTTTACAGCTTTTTATTGAGGTTCGAGATTCATTTGTCTAATGCTGCATTTCTGTTTAGACTATTTGCTTTTGAGGGAGATTTTGCTGGGTATATATTTTGGATTATATTTGTCTTTCAGATATATAAGTGGTATCTGATTTTTCTATCATGATTTCATCATTGTTTCTTTAGCTGTACCAAAGTTTTTGTTTTATGAAATTTCAGTTGTCACTTGTTGATCTTAATTTTTGTAAAAATAAAATCTTTTTTAAGAAATCATTGTTATAATTTTATTATGTAGTGTCCTGACCAGTTTTGTCTAGAAGTTAAAGTATGTCGAGATTAATGTTTAGGTCTTTAATACATTTAGAATCAATTTATATGCAATATGATTGATACATATTTAATTTTATTGTTCTAAATTGTGGACTTCCCATTTTCTCAGGACCATTTTTCTTCAGAAAATAAACCTTAATTTATTCAACCAAAATAACCCTGTCAACACTCTATAAGTCTTTGTCTTTATACTAAGAGATTTGTATAGTCTTTACACACCATCTACAAATCTTATACTTACAACAATCAAAGAATACCATAGAAAACTATAACCAGTCAAAATTCACAGTTGTGAAGCCTTTCCCAGCGGATACATCTACAAAGCATTCCACATCAAAGGCTTATGAAAAATTTTAGAAGAATGTATTGGAAATTTATAAAGCCAATAAATCAGGTGGTATATTATATGTTTGTGCATCCCAGTAATATCAGAAACTACCCCCATATTCTCCCCAACATGATGAACAAACATTAGTTGAACAATGATGACATCAACGGACCTTGGAAAATTGGGAGGAAAAGTGCTGATCTTCTCTAGGAAAAATTATACTGCATGTCATCCTGTGGAAAAGGGCCAGCCCAGAAAACATACGATTAGCAATGGTGTATGAACTGAACAAGTTTTATTCTAAAATTATGTGTATAGACATATTTTCACCCAAGAATAGTGAAAAAAGGAGTCTATAAATTTCAAGAAGATTAAGGAAGTATATGAGAGGTCTTGGAGGTAGAAAAGGGAAGCAAGAAATATAATTATAATCTCAAGATAAAAATGAAAAGGAAATGACTTCAAGGTCATAAGCTTTGTGTCTATTACTTTTCACTCTCTGTTCTAGCAGTTTCCTGTAGTTTATGAATTCTTCACTATGTTTTTCTAAAGCAATTTGAGAAAAAGAAAGCCCCCACCCTGCTAATAGATGGTTTTGTATGATTTGCATGACCCAGGCAATGGTGGGTACTTTTAGTACCATTGCTCCAGTCTGGTCATTTCTGCAAAGAGTGCAATAGGGAAATTGTCCATAAAAAAAGAACAATGCATATGGTTATACACTGGCGGTTGGGTTGGCCAGAGCTTTCAGTTTCTGTTGACTCATAACTTCTTGTCAGTGATTTGGCAGGGACATAGCATGTACCAAGAACCTAAATGGAAAATCCATCACTTCCAGAGGAGCATATGGAAGAGATGTGGGGATGGAAACCTCAGAGAAGATGGTAATTACATGTATATGTATTTGTATACACACACACACACACACACACACACACACACACACACACATATATATATATATATATATATATATGGGGGGTGGGGTGTGTGTATGCATATATGTGTTCATACACACATACATTTGCAGTAATGGGACTTAAACCTAGCATCTCATGATTATTAGGCAAGTATTAAATTACTTAGCTGAAACCCTAACAATAGACATTATATAGTTAATACCATATAAATAATAAAAAACCACAGCAAGATATGTAATAATTAAAATGTTTAAGACAGAATATGGATATATTTTCCTTTTGAGGATATTTCCTTCCAGCTTATCAGTAAATAGTACTTTATTTTCTTAATACAACTGTTTGTAGATTTATAATCTGTCACAGGAAAACTCTTGGGTCAGTCATCGTATCTCCCCACAAATAATAGAACAAGCTTATGTGAGAGAGTTCACAAACTTTGTTTTCCTTAACAATTTAAGTATATCATCACAGTAAAAGTTCAATATCACTGCCTTGTTCACAAAATATCTTCTTTTTATCAACTCGAAACCAACATGACCTCTTCTGTGCTGAGAAACAAGGTTTTTGAACCAATAAAGAAAAGTGGGTCATTTGGAGTTATTCTACAGCGATTACTTCTATATTTCACTGTAGCAATTTTACAGTAATGACCAAATTAAAAATATTCTATGTATGTAGGTTCACAGCTATATGCCATAGTGTTCTACATCACAATGGAATGTGCAAGAATCTGGATTTAACTTTCAATTACACATACATGCACAAACATACAAAATATTAACAATTAAGATTTCACGGATTTTATTTTTTTAGGAAAACATATTCATTATTTTTATAATGCAGGAAAATATAAAATTAACTCATTATGCAAATTACATGTCAGAATGAGCTCCAAATAAATTATGAATCTTACTCTATGATATTTAATATGTTAAAATTGTTTATAACACCAGTTTTATTAGCAGATAACAGGCATGATTTATTATGAGTGTCTTCTAGTATCTGTCTTTTGTCCTGTACTTTTCAACTTTTATTTTTTTAAGGTACTGTAACATCACAAATCATGTTACAAGTTGGTGTATTACCCCATAATCCTATATCAGGAGCCATTTGATTTTGTTTATTACATTCCAGCGGTTGTCTCATGATGCATGATATATGTTTTATTGTTAAAATTTGGATATCACAATTTTAGTATCTTACAAGTCAAACCTTCAGAACTATATAATCATCGTTCTGATTTGCAGGCATTGAAATAAATCACCAGGAAATGGTGGCAGACACGTAATTCTATGAAAAGATGAAAGTGAATGGAAAAGGAGAGTTTTCTCCCAAATTGAGTAGAACTGAGCTATCCACTTGGACATACTTTCTGGGTTATTCCTTCTTTAGAGTACATTATTAATTTACATATATTTACTACTCCTGCATTATCTGCCCATGCTATAATTTCAGGAAATAAAGTCATGACTTTATTATTTTCAGAACACTACATATTTCAGCTAGGATATTAAAATAAATGACTATGCATAGATTGAATGACATATCATATTGTGAAAATAATATCATGACAAAGTCTACATTCAAGCTGCTGTGTACTGAATAAATTATATTAAGACTGCCTAATATAATTTTGCTTATAGCTAAGTTTGAGATAATTTGATATTTGGAAAACATGTTTGATATTCTTATAAAAATGATGCGTCAAAATTAAAATAGGTATAACAGTATTAGAGCAGTCTTATTTTCATATAGTTTATTATTTATTTTTAAATTCTTTATAGATATAAATATATTAAAGATTTAGTAATTTTCTTTTATTTGATTTATTTATTAAAAGGCAATACTCATATAAACACTATACATAGTATAAGTTTTCTTAGTTTATATGTCTAGAATATATCCGAAATAAGTCCATGTATTGATGGAATCAATATTGAAGAATTAAAAGGGGGAGGAAATAGTAAGGTACAGAAGTAGTCAGTGGGTAGATTAAACAAAATAAAAATTATAAAGAATTATTTGCAAAACTGACTAATTAGAAAGAAAATTTTGGAATATAATTAAAAAATAAGCTTTAAATACAATTATTTTGCAAAAATTGACAATATTATTCCCAGGAGACATTAGCAGCTAATTGAAATCACAGTGCAAGGAAACACAAAGTTTTCCAAATTAGTACAGGTTTCCTTCATTTGCCTACCATAAACTACATGATGAAGACATCAGACACATTTGCTACAGGATATTGAGATCCCAGGCTTAAAATAAACAGGAAGCTTTCACCCTTCTGTCTAAATTTCATGGTTCCAGAAGATTTTATGAAAACTATTTAGCAGGGGGGAATTCAAATAGTGGGCCTTGCAAATGACCATGGTGAATAGGAAAGATGAGGCCATAGGTTTCATGATGCTGTCATGAAGTAATTAATTGCTTTCAGATCAACTTAGAGGCCTGCTATACGGTGCGAAATTTCATATTTGATATTCTATACAGTGTGGAATTTCATATCTGCTATTTTAATTTTATTTATCTATTCTGCTCTCATAAACTAGATCTTGACTACATATTTTTCTCCCTCCACTCATCCCAATTTCCCCACCATCTCCCTTCTCTCCCAGATTCACCCTTCCTCCTTTTTACATCAGAAAATATGAGGCATTCCAATTATATAACAAGAAACAATAAGACTAGGCACAAATCTACATACTAGGCTAAATGAGACAACCCAATAGAAGGAAAAGGGTCCCAAGAGCAGGAAAAAATATCAGAAACCCCCATTTTTACTTTTAGTGTTCACACAAAAATATCCATCCAACAATCAGAACATATGTAGAAGACTTAGTCCAAACCCATGCAAGGTTCATGACTGTCACTTCAGTCTGTGTGAAAACCCGTGAGTCCTGATTAGTTGATTTTGTGGGCTGTGTTCTTCAGTGCCTTTGACCATTCTGGTTCATAAAATTTATTGTGCCTTCCTCTATGGAGTTCCCAAGTGCTATGGTGTGGACCTTGTGGAGATCTCCAATTTGGGTCTGTCTCCTGATAAGTTCATCTATGGACCTCTGCATCTGTTTCCATCTACTGTTAAAAGAAGTCTCTAATGACAATTGGGCTAGGCACCAATCTATAAGTACAATGGAATATCATTAGTAATCATTTCATTGATATTTATTTATATCCTAGTACCCAGGCTACTATTCAGTCTCTGATTTCTGGTCCTCGAGGCAGTATTGGGTTTGGACTCCCTCTTGTGAATTGGGCCCAAATTAGATCAGTCATTTACTGGCCACTCCCATAAGTTCTTTGCCTCTATTGCCCCAGCACATCTTGGAGACAGGATAGATAGTAAGTCAAAGGTATCTTTGACTGTCTTGATGTCCCAGTCCCACCCCTGGAAGTCTTACATCATTACAGAGGATGACTGACTTAGGCTCTGAAGTCTGCATTATAATATGTCCTTCCTAGGAGTTTCTGCTACCCTAGGTTTCCACATCAACCCCCAAATACCCTCCAATTCCAGTTGTCTCTCCTTATACTTTCTTTCTCCATACTCCCAACCTGATTCCCCCCATTCCCATCCTCATCTGCCCCCAGTCTACCCACAAAATATATTTTATTTCTCTTTTTCAGGAAAATCCATGCACTCTCTCTTTGAATGTTCATTATTAATCAGTCTTTCTGGGTCTCTGCCTTAACAAATGGTTATTATTTACTTATCAGATCATTTCCAGTTATAGGTAAATATATACCAGGCTTGTCTTTCTGGGTCTGGGTTGCTTCACTCAGTATGAATTTTTTTCAAATTCTATCCATTTGCCCGTGAATTCCTTGATGTCATTATCTTTACTGGTGGGGTAAAACACCATTGTATAAATGTTCCACATTATTTTATCCAGTCTTTGGTTGAGAGACATATAGGTTGCTTCAATTTTCTGACTATTACAAATAAATGTGCTATGAATATAGTTGAACAAAGGGTTTTGTGGTAGCATGGTGCATTCTTTGCATATATGCCCAAACTCTCTTCAGATAGATAAATTTACAGTTTTTTAAATAATCTCCATATTGATTTCTACAGTTATTATACAAGTTTGTATTCCCCTCAACATTGGAGGAGTGTTTCCCTTGCTCCATATCCTTGCTACAATAAATTGTAACTAGTGTTATTAATCTTAGCTATTCTGATACGTCTATGATAGAATTGAAAACTAGTTTTGATCTGCATTTCCCTAATGGCTAAAGATGTCAAATATTTTTAAAAGTATTTCTCAGTCATTTGAGATTCTGCTCATGAGAATTCTGGGTAGATATGTGGTCCCTTTTAAATTGCGTTATTTAGTATCTGGATATCTAGTTTTGTGAGTTCTTTACATATTTTGGATATTAACCCACTATTGAATGTGAAGTTGGTGAATTTTTTTTTCCATTCTGTAGGATGTCCTTTTGTTCTGTTGATGGCATCCTTTACTGAAGAGAAAATTTTGCATTTCATGAGGTCCCATGTATTAATTATTGATCTTGGTGGCCATGCTATTGGTGTTCTGTTCAGGAAGTCTCTTGTGTGAGTTCAGGCTGTTCCCTACATTCTTCTCAATCACATTCTCTGTGTCTGGTTTAGTGTTGAGATCCTTGATACACTTGGATGTGAATGTTTACCTAGTGATAAATACTGATATATTTGTATTCTTCTATATACAGATATCTATTTTAACCAGTATCTATTCTTGGCTTAGTTTTCAAAAATCAGGTGTCCATAGATTTGTGGATTTATGCCTGGGTTTTTTTTTAGTTTTCTTATAGATGATTAAATACACATTTATTGATACTGATATAGTAATAAATTCTCTTATGCTGGTGGGGATGGAGATGGAATACAGTCACTTGACTACCATGAATTATGCAGTTCAGCTTTTCACGTTTGGGAAAATTGCTGGTGTTAACACATCTGGAGTGCAAGGGATAAGCATATTCCTGTTATATCTATGTTCCCAATCAGGTATCCTTCTTGATAGTTAAGTATAAGTTCTTAAGTGATTCTTTTTTTATGACTGGGTTTTTATTTGATTCCATTGGTTAACATGTCTCTCTCACAGTTCAATGCCTATACTATGAAGCTTTAATTACCACAGCTTTGGTGGTACAGGATAAAATTAAGGATGATGATGTCTCTTATTGTATAGGATCATTTTAACTGTCCTGGGTTTTTGTTTTTCCTTATGATATTGAGTCTTGTTTTTTCAATATTGGTGAGGAACTGTGTTGGGGTTTTGATGGAAATTGAATCACTAGATTGCTTCTTTATAATGGCCACTTATACTAGGTTAATCCTACCAAATCATGAACATGAAAGATCTATCGTCTGCAATATTCTTAAATTTTTTCCTTCAATATCTTTAACTATTTACCATACAAGTCTTTCACATGCTTGGTTAATAGCTGCCGCAAGAAACTTTATATTATTTATGGCTATTATGAATAGTGCTGTTTCTCTTATTTATTTCTCAGCCAGCTTGTCATTTGTATATAAGATGGCTATTCACACACACACACACACACACACACACACACACACACACACAGTTAGCCTTATATCTCAAGTTAATATTGATCTCTTTCAGGTATCTTATTCCTCTAACTATTATTTCAATTACTATATTAAGTATATGTGGAAAGAATGGGTGGTATTATCTTGTTCATGATTTTAGACTTTAGTAGATTGCTTAGAGTTTCTCTCCAGTTAATATGATATTGGCTATAGACTTTCTGCAAATTGCCTTTATTATGCTGTGTTCCTTATAACCCTATCCTGTCCAACATGCTTTTCATGAAGTGGTGTTAGATTATTTCAAAGACCTTTTAGTATTTGATGAGTTGATCATGTAGTTTTTTTCCTCAATTTTTTATTAATGTGGTTAATTTAATTGATTAATTTTGTTATCCTGAAATTTTTCATGCATTCTTGGAATAAAGCCAAATTGGTCATGGTCAATGATCTTTTCTTTGTGTTCTCATACTCAATTTGTTAGCATTTTATTATTTTTTACATCTATATTTACAAAGACAATTGATCTGCAATTTTCTTTGTTTGTAGAATCTTTGTGTGATTTGGGTATCAGAGTGACTTGACCTCATGAAATTAATTTGACAAGGTTCCCTTTGTTTCTATGGTCTTGAATAATTTGAAGAGTATTGGTATTAGCTCTTCTTTGGAGGTATATGATAGTATTATGCACTAAAACCATTTGTGCCTTAGCTCTTCTTGGTTGAGAGACTTTTAATTTCAGCTTCTATTTCCTTGATTGTTATATATCTTTTAAAATTACCTTATCTTGATTTTAATTTAGTGTTAATTTTCTAGAAAATGATTCATTTTTATAAAATTTTTCAGTACTCATTTTTAATGTATGACTTGATGATTCTTTGGATTTCCTCAGCATTTATTGTTATTTCCCTTTTTTTAATGATACTGTTAGTTTGGCTATTCTATCTGTGTCTTTTATTGAGTTTTCACAAAGGTTTGACTATCTTGTTGATTTTCTCTAAGAACCAAATCGTTGATTTTGATTATTTGTATTTTTTTTCCTTCTTTCCTTCTTTCCTTCCTTCCTTCCTTCCTTCTTTCCCTGTTGACCAAGTTTTCTGTCCCACCCAGTCCTGGCGGCTCTTCAGTCCCAAAGAAATAAACAGAGGCCTAAATAAATCATAAATTGATTGGCCTACTTGCTCATGAATATTATTAACTCTTATAATGTATATTTGCCCATAATTCTTGTCTATGTTAGCCACTTGGCTTGGTACTATTTCAGTCAGGTAGTCACACTTTGCTTGCTCTGTGTCTGACTTCCTCTCTGTCTGGGTAAGGACAGTAGACTGACTATCTCTTCCCAGAATTCTTCTGTTTTCAATGCCCTGCCTCTACCTCCTGCCTGGATTTCCCACCTATACTTCCTGTCTGGCTACTGGCCAATCAGCATTTTATTAAAAATAAAACAAGTGACAGAGTACAGACCATTGTCCCACAGCACACCTCCTTTTACATACAAGAACTCTGAATTGAGTCTCCTTTGTTTAGCTTTTCTACTGACCAGTATCCATAACAACTTGTAACCAACATTCTAAGCATTGGAAAATCTCCACAGTCCATTTTTTGGAAATGTGGGCATAGATTTCCAGGCTACTTCTTGTTGATTAAGGGCACTGATAATCTTATGGGGACTTAAAGAAAATTTATAATTATGATCAAGTCCTGACAGGAGTATCCAGCACGGCTTGAACATCTCAGGCAGCAATCTTGAATCTATTTTGGTTTTAGAACTCAGACATCTGGGCCATTCACTCCTATCAGAGTTTTCTCAGGATATCTTCCTTGATCAAAACTGATTTGTTTTTGATCCAGAATGAAGTTACAGCCTCTCATTTCCTTTGGAAACAAAAGCAAAACCTCTTCTCCAAAATAACGTATCTTTTTACTTAAATTTTGAAGTTAACTCAAAATGCTTGTCTTGAATTAATCTAGCAGTATTTATAACAAAATGTCTTTTAGCAGCTATTGCTCCTTCCTCAGTATCAAAAATTTAAAGAGAACTTAATAACATACAGTATCCAAACTCTCTGTGTATTTTCATCTTTATGTGGCTTTATTTTAACCTCTATTTCTTTTATTTTTAAGTTTAATTCTTGGCTTTTTGAGATAGGGTTACTCTGTATATCTCTGGCTGTCCTAGAACTCACTCTGTAGACCAGGCTGTCCTTGAACTCAGAGATAAATGCCAGCCTCTGCCTTCCAATTGCTGGAATTAAAGGTGTATGCGACCACTCTTTGAACTCACAGAGATTTGCCTTCCTCTTTCTCCCAAGTGTTGGTATTAAAGATGTATGCCACCACACCGAACTACTCTCTATCATTCTTTTTTTTATTTTAAGGACTTTATCCTTTTTCTTTTATCTCTCAAACCTACATATATTATTAAACAGTGTAAACTGTTTAGAGGATTTTTCTTTTGAAACTATCTTTACTGTATCTCCTTTTTTACTGACCACATGACTCTTTTAATTTGCTAAGGGGTATTGCTAGGATTAAAGTTGTGGCTTTGACAGCTGGATCCACCCCTTCCTTTTGCTTTCTGAGATTCTAGCCTCATGGCAAAGCTACTGGCCAGAGCCATGTTTACTGTTACAACTCGATGGGCTTTCAAGGTTTTGAAACCACCAAAAAGCATGCTATCAGCTACTAATAAGCACCATTTAATTGTTTGGTAGTGGGATCTCTTAAAAGAGCTGCAAGGGTTTTTGTAGTTAAAGCTGAGTCTGAAAGCCTGTCTTAAACAAGATGTGCTTCTCCCTAGCTAAGAGAGTTCACCAAAGAAAGTTATGCTAACAATAAGTCATGCTTAACTCTTTTTTTTTCTGTCTAAAATTACTTCCCAAGCTTTCTTGAGCTATATATGGATGCAGTTGTTCACACATTGGGCACCATTTGTTGATGGCAGAAGTTACAAAATAATCCCACACTATTTCAAAATTATGAACTTTAAAGGATTATTTATTTAAGGAAAACATAAGATCATTATCTTAGATCACAATCCTATGCATTGAATGGGGAACAGGAACAAAGTCTAGCATCCAGGAGCAATGGCCAGAAGCAAGAGAGTGAGCACAAGCTTTTTAGATGCATTCATAGTATAAGAGTCTACATCCAATTGGGTTGGTATCTTAAAGGCTATTGTCTGAAGGAGCAAAAGGAGCTTCCACAGAAAGCAGGCCAAAAAAATTCTACTTGGAGCTACAACAGCTTGTAAACACGTTTAGTAATATGATGTGATACAAGATTAATTTAAAATAATCAATAGCCCTCCTGTGTATAAATAAAGAACACAGGCTGAGAAAGGAATTAGGGAAACAAAAACCTTCACAGTAGCCACAAACAATATAAAATTTCACGAGAATAACTCTAACCAAGCAAGAAAAAGACTTACATGACAAAAACTTCAAGAATTTCAAGAAAGAAACTGAAAAAGGTATTAGAAGATGGAAAGATACTGTGTATTGTTAGGATTAACACAGTACAAACTGACACCATACCAAAATTAATCGATAGATTCATTGCAATCTCTATAAAAGATTCAACACAATTTTTTACTTAGTTTGAAAGAAATATTCAACTTTGTAAATGGAAGTTTCTTATTATTAGCTAGCTCTTACAACTTAAATAAACCCAAGTTTCCTGTCTATGTTTTGCTACATGGCTTGGTATCTTTTCTCAGTAAGTCACACTCATCTTGCTTTCTCTGCATCTGCCTAATGACTCTGTCTCTGCATTTCTTCCTCCCAAAATATTATTAGTCTGGTTGCTCCACCTACACTTCCTGCCTAACTACTGTCCAATCAGTGTTTTATTAAAGTAATATTGGTGTTTTTTATTTTAGCTATTCTGACAGCTGTAAGATGGTATCTCAAAGTTGTTTTGATTTGCATTTCCCTGATCGCTAAGGAGGTTGAGCATGACCTTAAGTGTCTTTTGGCCATTTGAACTCCTTGTGTTGAGAATTTTCTGTTTAGTTCAGTACCCCATTTTTAAATTGGGTTAATTAGAGTTTTAGTGTCTAGTTTCTTGAGTTCTTTGTATATTTTGGAGACCAGACCTTTGTCTGATGAGGGGTTGGTGAAGATCTTCTCCCAATCCGTAGGTTGCCTTTTTGTCTTAATAATAGTGTCCTTTGCTTTACAGAAGCTTCTCAGTTTCATGAGGTCCCATTTATTCATTGTTTCTCTTAATGTCTGTGCTACTGGGGTTCTACCTAGGAAGTGGTCTCCTGTACCCATGACTTGTGGACTACTTCCCACTTTCTCTTCTATCAGATTCAATGTGTAAGATTAATATTGTGGTTTTTAATCCATTTGGACTTCAGTTTTGTGCATGGCAATTGATATGGACCTATTTTCATTCTTCTACAGGTTGACATCCAGTTATGCCAGCACCATTTGTTAAAGATGCTTTCTTTCTTCCATTGTATAATTTTAGTTCCTTTGTCAAAAATCAGGTGTTCATAGGTTTGTGAATTAATGTCTGGGTCTTTGATTCAATTCCATTGGTCAACATCTCTGTTTTTGTGCCAATATCAAGCAGTTTTCATTACTATAGCTCTGTAATAGAGTTTGAAGTTAGGGATGGTAATGCCTCCGGCAGTATTTTTATTGTATAGGATTGTTTTGGCTCTCCTGGATTTTTTGTTTTGCCTAATAAACTTGATTATTGTTCTATTAAGGTCTGTGAAGAATTTCCCTGGGATTTTGATGGGAATTGCATTGAATCTATAGATTGCATTTGATAGAACTGCCATTTTTACTATGTTGATCCTTCCAAGCCAAGATCATGGGAGATTTTTCCATTTTCTGGTATTCTCTTCAATTTCTTTCTTCAAAACCAATATGAATGACAAATCTTTACACTGTACAAAAATATTACTGAGAAAGAAATCAGGGACACAACACCCTTCACAGTAGCTACAAATAACATAAAATATCATGGAGATAACTCTAACCAAGCAAGAAAAAAACTTCAGAAATTTCAAGAAATAAATTGAAGAAGATATCAGAAGATGAAAAAAATTCATGGATTGAAGTGTTAACATAGAATAAATTGTCATCATAGCAAAGTCAATAGGTTGACTTTGCTAAATAAAGTAGGTTTATTGAAATCCCATAAAAAATCTAACACAATTCTCTACTAACTTTGAAAGAACAATATTCAGTATCATTTGTAAATATAAAAAATTGTACTTTTATGAAACAATACTATACTACAAAAGACCATCCAGATGTTTCACCATTCTGATTTCAAGCTCTACTGCAGAACTGTTGTAAAAAACAAACAAAAAACAGAAACAAAAAAATATAAATAATAACAAAAAACTCACACTGCATGCTAGGTATAAAAACAGATATATTGATAAATGGAATAGAAAGCAAAAACCATACATATGCATAGACATCTATGGACACCTGATTTTTAGTAAAGAAGTCAGAAATGTACATTGCTAAAAGCAAAGTACCTTTAATAAAAAGTGTTGGTCTAACTGTATGTTGGTATAAAGTATAAGATAAATAGATTCATATTTATAACCCCGCACAAATTCAAGTAAAAGTGAATCAAAGATCTCAACATTAAACTAGATACCCCAAATCCAATAGAAGAAAAATTAGGAAATGCCTTGAATTCATTGTCCACAGGTGACACCTTCTTGTACAGAACACCAAACGTATAGGCACTAGGAACAATAATTGATAAATCGAACCTTATGAAACTGATAAACTTCTGTAATGTAAAAGACACCATTAGTAGGACAAAAGGGCAGTCCACAAAATAGAAAAAGATTTTCACCAACTCCATACCTGACAGAAGGTTTCTATCCAAAGTGTATAAAGAACTTAAGGAACTAGACACCAACAAATTAAATAATCAGATTTTAAAAGGGGATAAAAATCTAAACAGAATTCTCAACAGAGGAAACCAAAATGACTGACAATCACTTAAAGAAATGTTCAACATTCTTAATCTTCTCAGTAATGCATATCCAAACTATTTTGAGACTCCATCATTTAACTAAGTGATTCTAATTAGTCTTATCAATAAAAACCCAGAGTCATATATTAGGGCAAATGTTAAAGATCAGAGAAACAGAAAAGCAGTCATCAGAGACTTCTCTGAATTCTCCTACCTAAAGGGGATGAGATCCTGTCTCCAACCCCTCCCTATCACTTCTTCTCTTCATCCACCCTTATCACTTCCTGACTTGTCTGTACAGACCTCCAAACCTCTATGGTTAACTAGTGACTAGCTCTATGCTTCCTGCTCCAGGCAAACTTTATTTGTCAGGACACAAGCAAAATATCACACAACACATCTTTAATCTTTCAGAATGTCTAAGATGAAAACTGCAAGTGACAGCTCATGCTGTAGAGGATGTTGATCCCACTGCTGGTGGGAGTGCAAGTTTGTATAGCCACTTTTAAATCAATATAGTAGTTTCTTAGAAAATGGGGAATCAATCTACTTCAAGACTTAGCTATGTCACCTGAAATACGTATAAAAGATGCTCCATCTTATCAGGACACTTGGTTAATTATGTTCATAGCAGTTTTACTCATAATAACCAGAGACTGGATACAAATTAGATGACGCTGAACTAAAGAATGGTTAAAGAAAATGTGGTACAATTACACAGCAGAACATTGCTCAGTTATTAAAAGTAATGACTTCATGAAACTTGCAGACAAATGGAGGTAACTTGAAAGAATCATCCTTAGCGAGGTAACTCAGATCCAGAAAGACAAACTTGATATGTATTCATGTATAAGTGGTTATTACCTGTAAACTAAAAGTTAATCTTGGTAAGACCCGCTGACCAAGAGAAGCTAAATAGTAATGGGAGATTAAGAGGGATTTAAGGATCTGCCATAAGAAGGGAGATTTCCTAAAATCAGATTTAGAGGATGGACTTGTAATGGGTGCTGTTGGAAACAAAAGGGATTAAGTGGGTTGGGGAGAGAAGAAACAATTGGAATTGGGAGGGCATTTTGGGACTGAGGTGGAAACCTAGTGCAAGGGAAACTCTTTGGAAACCAAGAGAAAAACCTTTCAAAGACTCCTAGTAATGGGGAACACAGAGCCTAAAATGGTCATCTTTTGTAACCAGAGGAGGCTTTCAAATGGAGAAACTGAGACAAAAACTCAGTTAGAAAACTTTCTAGCTGCGCCGTATCCTGTATGCAGAGTTGTCTGCGACTGGAGCCTAGCAGAGTCCTCATCACAGAGACCAGAGAGACTTCATCCAGCAACGGATGAGAGCAGACGCAGCATCTCACAGATAAATATTAGGAAGAGTTCTGGGAGTCCTGTGGAGGAGGGAGGAAAGGATCAGAGGAACAAGCGGGGTCAGTGATACCAGAAGAACACAGTCCACAGCATCAATCAACTAAGACTCTTTGAGATTCGAAGAGATCAGGAAACCAGTAGGGGTCTGGCCTAGATCTGTGTTCTGACTGAGTAGCTGTATGTTCTTATGGGACTCTTAACAGTGGGAGTGGTGACACCAATGAAGATCAATCTACAAATAATTTTTGATACCAATGTGTGTTTCAAAATATTATACTTAAATGTTTTCTGACCATATTAAGATAATATTTATGGAAAAAACAGATAGGGATTTTCTAAATATATTTGGCTCATTGTATGCATCCATAGATACATCTAAATCATAAGATAATATAAGAACTCAATTCATGGGTGCGATTATATCCATGTACAAGCTATTGAGACTTGAAATGACTGAAAAGATGATTTACCTATGTCACAATAACTTCCTTTTATGCACAGTGAGAGTCCTATTAAGTCTTTTCCCTAAAAGGAGCTGTATTTCAGCACAACAGCTTCCTGCTGCTTTTGCTGTGCTTGATTTCCTTTAACATTATATCTGAAACTACAGCATTACTGTTGCAAAACAGAAGCTTATGATAAGTGATGACGCTTTGAGAGAAAACTGAAAATGAGAACTGAAAGTCATAATACTTTTTTATCCTTGTTTTCCGTTTAGAGAATAAAAGCAATATTTTCCCCTTTCCTTTGCATATGTGATTTCTATAAAAAATATCTCTGGTATGAGCTTAGATATTTATATGTTTGGCCAAGAACTCGTTATTCTAGATAACATATTTTCATCTTTATTTCATTGCCGAGGTTTCTGTCAGCTGTAAAAATTTAGGGTTAACTTCTATGTTGTATGCAGAGTTTTTCAGAAAAACAGAATAAAGTAATATATGCAATTTACTTGACAAATATTTAGCAATTTTTTTCAAAGTTTTCTTCTGTGGAAGGAGAATTTTCATGAGGACAGAAAATAGCAGGGAGAATTTAAATACAGATCATATCAGAAAACAAAATTGATATATACATTAATCATCTTATCACTCCAATACCCAAGAAAGTCTCAGCTAAACCTGAAAGGAATACTGACAGGGTGCTCTGGAGTACAATAATTAAATTATGTTTACCATGTTTAGTACTAAAATCCTATATTGAAAACTTTCAAGGGCCCATCTTAAACGTTTTCACTAAGGGTTCAAAAAGATGCTACAATGAGCATAAGGACTAAAGTTTGGATAAAAAAGTTCATCTCAAAGTTGGGAGAGACATAATGATGCTAATTATGTTGCAAAGAGAGGGAATGAGAGATTGATTGAGGAAGTTAACTATGTTCATATGCAGGTATGAAATTTTCAAAGAATAAATACAATTATTTTTTAACTAACTGCAACTCCCGGATCATTGACTATCTCTATTTTAATGTATAACAAACAGTACAGACTATTCACATCATTGTTTGTTGTCTTTTCTATGTGGTTACAATGCATTACTTTTATTTCTTCTTCAAATTTATGTAAGATCCTTTAATGCATGATCCTTAGAATCCAATTCCGTACACATGCTAGGCACGAACTCTAATAATCTTTTCAACTAACCCTTTTTACTTATTTAAAATTTTGGGCCAGTTTCATTAAGTTGCCCAGGCTGGTCTTCAATTAACGAAAGGTGTGAAATGATTTTGCCTCCAAAATGGTTAGAATTATAATCCTGAGCCACCAAAGGAGACTATTTCACTCTTTAATTTTAGAGAAAAGTAAGGACAAATTTAGAGAGGTAGAAATTCCTGAACAATTTGACAATCACTCAGCAGTATTTCAATCCAGAATGAAAGCTGAATTCCTGTTATAAAAACACCAAATAAGTTATCAAACTCTAAGACTTCATCAGCACACATACTCAACGACTGAAGCTATTTTGCCAAACTACTGCATCTCAATCACTGGGATCTCCATTATTTGGTTTCTACAATTATTACTTGTCTACATAAATGCATTAAAATTTTGTTTATTTTCAGTAATATTTCCTTCCAGGAAGGAGGTATCAACAGGTCCAATAATAGCATGCTTCCCATGGGAATAACATACTGCTTTATGATTGACATTTTCATATGCCACTGAAGAATCTTATGCCTGGATTTTAAAACTGGTAAGATCTTGGTACTTGGAAAGGCAATAGATTGTACTGGGTAACCAAGTACTATTGTTTTGCTGAATTGTCTTATTTTCCAACTGTCCTATAAATCCTAGTATTCATACCTATAGATTAACACTGCAACCCTTCTTTTTCTGAGAAACTTCTAATGATAGCAGGCAAAGATTAATTCTGAGAGCCTTTACTAGTCAAAGGGCAAAGAATAAATAAAGGTGGAAATCTCCTTCTAATAACAGCAACAATATCATCCACCAAAGGCTCAAGTAATATATAACAACAAGATGATATAGAAATGTACAATATGGGGTTATCTCTTGGACATTACAAATTTGTATATATGAGTTTAATGTACCTTACTTTATAACACAAAAAGTAAGACTGTATCTCCCAATACTGCATTTTCTTCTTTCTATTTCTTTAAAAAAATAAACAGTACCCTATTTATAATATTATATTACATGTAACTAAAGTCAACCACACTATCAATTAAACATTTTATATTTTTATTAAAAGACCAAACATTAAATTTCATTCAGACATTTAATTTAACCTAGGCCTAATATACTTTTGCCTTGGTATCTTTAAGCAATAGAAATTATTCTGAACTGTCTGTAAGACTCATATTTAAATATAAATGTGGTTGCTATATAGAAAATATAAAGCTATTATCTCCACCCTTGAAAATGTATTTGCATCAAAATTTTATGAATAAAATGCACTAAGTAATATCAGAAACCTCCATAAATTTTGATTATCATTTTATATTAAAATTAAAAGGCAGTTTAAGTGTAAAAATAAAGTTTCATACAATTCTACTCTAGTTCAGCACATGATGCATTTCTATAACCCACCACTCAGGAGGTTGAGGCCAGATGGGTTCAAGGGCAGACTGGGCTACATAGTTATACCCTTTCACATGGATAATCAGATGAGAACTTTAAACTTTTGAATAGCTTCATAATCAAATTCAAAATTATCATGAAGTGGTTATTAGCATAATATGCATTTCATGCTTACAAAAACAGTGAGATCAATCCTCTTCGTGTCACTCACAAATTCTACCATACTATTTTGACCCATGCTGTGATGTTGCCAGCACTCAAACTCTTGAGCTAGTGTCAGTTTGACAGGAGTAATGAAAATATCATTAAAATATAAAATATTATATTCAAAGACTCTTTATAATCTGTGTCTAATTATCTCAGTCCTGTTTTAATGATCAGTACAAGCATAATGTCATTCTTTTTCTTAAGTCTTTATTTTGTAGTTTGAGAATTTTATACCCCCAGATCATGTGTTTAGATTAAATCAACCCCTCCATTTTCATCCTCCAGTTCATCCATGATCTCTCTAAAGAGTTTTCCCTCCCAACTTAATGTGCTGCTGTGCTCTTAAGCTTTTAAGTCTCTTTAGAATATTTTGTATATGCTTGACTATAGGGAACCCTACTGCAACACAAATAATTTCTCAGGGACCTTATTCTGAAGCAAAATGACTTTCCCTATTTCAGAATCCATCAATTGACAGTAGTTTCTCGGATAGGCGTAGAACATGATAAACTCCTCTACTATTGTTCAGAAATCTTGACTGATACTGCTTTTTTCAATCTTGATTTTATTCAAGGTTTTGCATGTATTCATGGTTGTTGTGAGTTCATGTGTGCAGCCACAATGCTTTTCCCAGAAGTGATTTACTATAAACAAATATTCACTGTGGCTCAGACAGTTTTCCTTCACCCTCTTCAGGAATAATCATGGAGATTGTATTGTGATAGAGATAAATGCTTTAAAGCCTCTAATTGTTTTCAAATTGACCATCTGTGGATTTCGGTATTAATAGAAATGTATTACAAAAAGAAATGTCCATGAAGTGAGTTGAAAAAATACAAGTATGTACTAATATAAAAACAAAAGCTCAGAAAGGTATTCAAAACTGTCGATTTAACAGAATATGATAGTGTGACTTACCCAGCGAATTAGTTTCCTCCCAGGTAATCTACTCTGACAATGCATCAAGTTCTAAAGGATCAAAAGGATCCAAACAATGTAATGGAAATCTATAGGAATGAATGACTTACAAGAAATTAAGCAAAGTGTAGTAGCTTATGGTTTGCATTATGCATTAAAGGGAGATGATAGAGGCATAGTCTTCTAGAATCAAAGAAACACCACATGACTGGCTTCAGTTATTTACAACAGTCCTAGATGACGGGCCCCAGTTGATGCTCAGCTGTTATTTCAGGAAAGAGGCAAAACTTTTGGAACAACAGTGAAGAACAAAAGGCCTTGAGACTTACCAAGTTAAAATTCTTGGTGAGGGCACTTATGCTGATCCAAAAGTTCAAGTTCTTTATGATGAAAAAATCTTGTACCCCTGCCACAAAGCAGCCTTAAATGCTTGGGTCAGGATCAAAGAACTAGGAAAACAAATGAAATCATATGCCAGGGTTAAAAAGGCCAGAGAGAACCCTTTGGTGACTTTTTTTTACAAAGATTAACTAAGGCTGTACAAATAGTAGTACCAGACCCAGATGCTAGATGAGTACTTGTTGAATCTCTGGCTTTTGAAAATGTCAACTTAGAATGCAAAAAGATACTTGGGGCTTTAAAGGTTAGATCAGTACCTATGGATGAATGGACTCTGCATACAATGGATATTGAGACATTTGACTATAATACTGAATCTTGGGTAGGAGAAGCAATTTCCAAAGGAATGAGAAAACATCAAAATGCCAAATGTTTTCATTGTGATAGAATAGAACATCTGAGAAGGGTTTGCAGAAAAGAAATTCCTAGGAATAATATCTCCTCTGGGAATGGCAAAAATAGAAAGACTCAGTCTTCAGGTATATGTAGAAAGTTTGGAAAAGGCCAAAATTTGACCAATGAATGCAGATCAACAAAAGACAGAAAAGGCAATCTGATAGCATTGGGAAACTCCTTGAGCAACCTCTCACAGACCCCCAAGCCAAAAGTGGCCCAGTCATTCAAGTCACTGTGGAGGACATGTCTCACCAGGAAAATAAAGATTCCAGAGCCTTCTGTAAAAGATAATACTATTCTAAATGATTGCATAAAGGTGGAGGATAAGTCAAAATTCCAATAGGAAATAGGAAACGTGTATTCTGGCAGACTTCTATAAATGATTAAAGACCAAAGATAAGAGTGCATATAGATGGCATTGTAGTTGTTGGCATAATAGACAAAGGTGTTGATGTGAATATCATTATTCCAGAATCTTGGCATCCAAATTGGTCTCTTCAAGAGGCAGATATTCAACTACTAGAAATTGAAACCATATCTCAAGTTAAACAAAGCATTAGATGGGTTGACTACATTGGGCTAGAAGGTCAAAGAAGAAAGCTGAGGCCATGTGTGGCTAATATTGTAGTAAAGTTATGGGGTCATTACCTGAATAAAATACCCAGATTATCATTCTTGCAGTCCCAGGAACTCATAATTCTGGGAAGGATATTATAAGGTACTCTGCACAAAGGTCACCAGCCATTCAGGCTGTACAAGAACATAAGGCAACTAGCATACCTTTAGTGCTACCAACAGCCCTATCTTTAAAATGCTTAAATGAGAAGCCAGTATGGGTTAAGCAGTAGCCTCCAGCTGAAAAAACTTGCAGGCTTTAGAATAACTGGTGCAAGAGCCACTAGATGATCACCATATTGAAGAATCAACCAGCACTTAGCATTCTTCTGTTTTTGTTGTAAAAAAATAATCCAGTAAATGGAGAATGGTGATAGATCTAAGAGCTGTCAATGAGGTAAATCAACTTATCAGCCTTCTACAATCTGAAATTCCTCTACCTTCTCTATTACCAAAAATTTAGCCTCTTATAGTTGTTGATTTAAAAGATTGTTTCTCTACTATACCTAAACAAGAAAAGGATAAAGAAAAAGTTGCCTTCACAGTGCCTACTCATAATAATTCTCAGCCTACTAGAAGATATCAATGAACTATCCTCCCACAGGGAATGCTCAATAGCCTCACTGTGCCAATAGTTTGTAAGTCGGACATTGGAAATAGTATGGAAATAATTTCCTAAACATGTAATTTACCATTACATGGATGACATTTTGCTATCTGATTCAAAGATAGATACTTTAGAAAGAAAATTTGAAGAAGCAAAGAAAGTTTGGCCAAAATGGGGATTACAAAATGCTCCTGAAAAAAAGGAAGAGGAGATTTTGTCAATTATCCGGGTTACAAAATAGCTTTGCAGAAAATTAGAACACAATAGGCAAAAATTAGGAGAGACCAGTTATGGACTCTTAATGACTTTCAAAGTTTCTTAGGATATATTTCCAGTCTATGACTGGCTGTTGGTATAACATCTGATCTAATAATTAATTTAAACAAAACCTTAGATGGTGACAAAGACTTAAATAGTTCTAGAGAATTAACAGCTTAAGCAGAGAAGGAATTGACAGTTGTTGAGGAAGCACATGTGGATAGGTTGAATCCAAATCTTAATTGTAGTCTAGTCATATTGTCTTCTAGAATTTCCCCTACAGGAATTTTAATGCATAGGGATGATATTATCTTAAAATGAATCTTTTTACAACATAAAACCCAAATAAAAATTAAAAATTATATGGAAAAAGTCTCTGAATTAATTATAAAAGGGAAATTGAGACTTCGTCAACTAGTAGGTAGAGACCCAGCAAAGATTATAGTGTCTTTTGCTACTGATAAATTAAAAAAAAAAGTTATGGAAAGACAATGAAACATGGCAAAGAGCTTGTGCTAATTTTGGGGGGAGAAATTAATAGAAATTATCACAAAAGCAGTAGACTTAACCTTATAAAAAGAACTTCTGGATTCTCCCCTGAATTGTAGTTGATGCTCCAATAACTGGAGCCTGTACATTATATACTGATGCAAATAAATCAGGAAAGGTAGATTACAAATCAAAAGAATTAAGTAAGGTGGAACAAAGTCCTCACAATTTTTTCTAGAATATGGAATTATAAGCTATTCTCATGGTGTTAATGAATTTTAAAGAAACTCTTAATATAGTTACTGATTTACCATATGCAGAAAGAGTTGTCTTGAATATTGAAACTGCTGAATTTATACCAGATTATACAGAACTGACTTTATTATTTATCCAGGTGCAAGACATCATCAAGAATAGGCTTTTCCCTATATACATAACACATATCCAATCTCATATGGGTCTGCCAGATCCTCTAGCACAAAGTAATGTAGAAATTAATCAGTTATTGATTGGAAGTGTGTTGAAGGCTTCAGAATTCCATAAGAAACATCATGTCAATAGCATAGGTTTAACAAAAGAGTTTTCTATTACATGGCATCAAACTAAGGAGATTATAAAGATATACCCTCCTTGTACTTTCTATAACCAAACACCACTAACCCAAAGACTACTCAAAGGAATGAAATATGACAGATGGATTTGTTCCACTTTTCATAATTTGGAAAATTAAAATATGTACATTGCACCATTGACACTCATTCAGGTTTTCAATGAGTAACTGCTTTAAGCTCAGGAAAGGCTGATTTGGTAATCACACATTTATTAGAAGTTATGGGCATCATAAGTATACCTGCACAAATAAAGGCAGATAATGGTCCAGCATATGTCTCTAAGAAAATAAACAGATTTTGTTTACTATAATAGTAAGTATATTACAGGTATACCACACAATCCTATAGGTCAGGCATTTATAAAAAGATTAAATCATTCTATAAAGGATATATTAAACAAACAGAAAGAAGTTGAAAATACCCCCAGAGATAGATAACCTAATGTTTTTTAACCTTGAATTTTCTTAATGCTAATGAGAAAGGGACAACTGTCAAAGAGAGACATCAAATAGTAGACAAGTCTTCTGAATTAAATCATCCAGTTTATTTCAAGGATGTGCTGACCTCACAATAGAAGCCAGGAGATGTGCTATGTTGGGGAAAGGGTTTTACTCTTGTTTCCACAGGAAAAGAAAAACTATAGATTCCATCAAAATGAATAAAAATTCTGTTTGAAAAGGAGAAACCTTTTGAAAAAGAGAAATGACAGCTTATACACAATGGTGACAGCCATATAGATGGTAAAGAAACCTGATAAGTGATGGAGTAGGGCTCTGTTCTTGTTTTTGCAAGAAAATACTAATCTTCAAAAATTCAGGAGACCCTGGATATTTGAATGCTGACAGATGGAAAACTAACTATCCACCCAGGATCACTGAGAAAAAGGAACATGTTTTATGAAGTCAGGTAATTAATACACATATATTTAAACACACACACACATATATATAAGGGTATACATATATATTTATGTATATATGAATATATAGAGCTGGTTTTGAAGTTAAACAGTGGTTCTGTCTTTCTCTACATTCAAGCATATCGTTAAATAAAAATTCAGAGTTTCTGTCTCATGACAAGAGCCATCTGGTATGGGACAGAAAAAAAGAATTTAGAAAAAAATTTACTTTTCTTCATATCTATTTTTGTCTCCATTATACCTTTTATTGTATCTATCTATAAAAAATAATGTTTAAGTTTTCCACAATGAAAAATGATTTTTTTGCAGTAATCTTTGAAGTTTCCAGGAAGAAGATGGGGTCCCACACAAACAACTCCATCTGGTTGATATGACATCATGATGCTGATAGTGTTACTATAAGACCTGTTTTTTTGATATCAGCTGCTCAAGATGGTTCCATCTTGTTTAGCTGAAATGGTGCACTTTTCTACAATGTTCTGACCACAACTCCAAATAGAAACCTCAGAAAATCCCTACCAAATACTCAGAGACTATTTGCAATTATACCAGACAGTAAACTTGGAACTTACTTTCATAGGATCATATAGAAAGAACATTGCCACATGACAGCTAGAGACAATTCTAGAAGACGATGTCCCCTCTACCAACAAAGTTTGTCCTCAGGGTTAGGGACATCATTTAGGGATTGATTATAATTGGTATAGGGTTTGGGGTTGGGGGAGAAATTTTGAAGGCTCAGGGATCTCATTGAAAATAAAAGGGAATAGTGAGTAATAGAGTGAATACTAGTATATTATTTATTGGCAATTACATTGGTACAGATTCTTGTATATTGATACAAAGTTAAATATATTGAATATTGTGTGCATGCATACTTCTACCTCTGCTTAAAACATTTTTATATATTGATATATTTATCATGTTTCAATATATACATATATACCTTTGATCAAGATACTTCTACATTGTTTACATTTTGAGGTCATTGTCATCATTTGTTCCTTGTTTATTGTATAATATTCTAATATGAAGTCTTAGACTTTAAGTTATATAGGCATTAAGAATTATAGCTCAATAGTCATCTGTGTCATACTTATAGTTAGACTAATCAGGTTCTTTAGATACATAGAAATTGTATTCTGCATAGATAGGTAATCTTGAATCACTTCAAAAAGCTGTAAAATATGGCATTTAAATAACTTATGGTACTGTTGAAGTGAGACATGATTGCTCCTGAAAGAAATCTATTTCTGAGAGAATGTTGAGTACCAAAGACACTACATTTGGAGCTTGTTTTATTCTTGGCAAAACTGACTTTTGGACAAGGAACTTCCCATGCCTCAACCATTGACAAGTTATATGTTATCCAGAAATTGATAAGCAGGACTATAAAATCTTGTCAAGAGAGGGTAAGATGGTTTTGAAAAATTTCCTGCCTCTGAAAATGGTCTGTGATTTACTCTAGGCCTTAGCCAAAGTTTGTTGTTTCAATATTGCAAATGAGACTTTGGGTGAATGTTGTCTCTTTCATTTGTTGCACATTTTAGAAGTGTCTGGATTTCACTTCCTCCTTACTCAGTAATATTATTTCCCTAATTGGATATTTGATGGGGTTGAAGACTATATAGTTAGAGTTACTTCCCTCTCAGGACTTGGCCATGTTATTTATTATACAAGACTTAAACTATTTAGGGTAGGATAATTATTGAATATATTTGTTCTTATTTTATATAATTTAGTATAGGGCTTAGAACTTTTTTATTTAAAAAAGGGGGATGTGTTATAGGAAATCCTACATGCAGTAGTTACCTGCCCACTGCAACATGGCTTCTTATACTATTTATGCCTATGTAAATAGTGCATCCATTCTCCTTTCCAGCTGTGGGATTTGGTTTCTGTTTCCTGTTCCAGCAGATGATTCTGATTTGTGAGTCTACTTCTAAATATATAGCCATCTATTATTCTCAATTCTGAGCTAGTGTGGGATTTCTTTAAGCATCCTTCCTCATAATACCATGTCTGCGTGCATGCTACCATGCTCCCTACTATGATGGCAATGGACTAAAGCTCTGAATTGTAAGTTGTCACTTCAGTTAAATGTTTTCCTTTATAAGAGATGCCATGGCCTATATTCTTCCCTGATCCCATAGTCATCCTTCGAGTCATTTTAGGGTTTACAGGAGCCTTGATTATATATGGGATCCCAGGTCCAAGGAGAGATCCCCCAGATTGTTCTCTGGACAGAGGAGAGGGTGCCTGAATCGGCCGTGGCCCATAACCATACTGATGTATATTTTGCTTATCACCATAGATCCTTCATCTGGCGAAGGACGGCGATACAGACGGAGACCCACATTGGAGCACCGGACTGAGCCCCCCAAGGTCCAAATGAGGTGCAGAAGGAGGAAGAACGTGAAAAACGAAATCAGGACTGCGAGGGATGCTATCACCCACTGATACAAGGGAACGGATCTAATGAGAGTTTACCAAGGCCAGTTGGACTGGGACTGAACGAGGACGTGATCTAACCAGATTCTCGGAATTTGGCCGGATTCTCTGAATGTGGCTGACCCGAAGTCTTTCTGAAAAGCCATTGACTATGATACTGGGACCTGTTTCCTCTGCATATACTGGATTTTGGGGATCCAGTCTGTTTGGATACTCACCTTCCTGGACCTGGAGGGAGGGGGGAGGAACTTGAACTTCCCATAGGGCAGGAAACCCTTACTGCCCTAAGGGACGAAGAGGGAGGAGGAGAGGGAGTGGGGGGAGTGGGAGGGTGTTGGGAAGAGGGGCGGAAATGGAAACTTTTATAATTTAATAAAATTTACTTTCAAAAAAAAAAAGAGATGCCATGGCCATAGTGTCTCTTCATAGCAAGTTAAACCCTAATGAAGGCACAAGTATTGTGTTATGTGGACTATTCAAATACTAGATATGCATAATAATGTTATACAAATTACTTCACAAGCATTGTATGTATGTGTATGTGTGTGTGTATGTATGTGTGCATTTATGTTGAGAATACTGACATATTAGATTGGTATGCTCTTTGTAATAATGTCTTTCAATTTGGAGTACTTGTAATTTATAAAATTTTGGGTGGAATATTGTTTAACATTATTTGCTATTATATTAGCAAAAACTTTGCAAGTAGGAATAATTACTAATCTAAATTTTCAGGTTAGGATATTTAAACTTAGAAATTTTCAGTAAAACTTCTAAACCATCATAGATTTATGCAATAGAATTTGTTCAAACTGAGATACTTGCAGTTTTTTTCTAACAAATAGAGTTTGCTTTAATACATTTTTGCTTTTTCCACTTATACAGAATATTCTACACAGGTTTTGCATGGAGCATGTAGGTAGTTGTTTAATTTTCTGTTTTATAGCAGAATTTTAGCATTGAAATATTCCTTTAGTGTGTTTGGTGACAAAATCAGGTTATTCCTAAAGAATTAATATGATGCAGAGTTTGTTTTGCTTATAAGATGGTGGCAAGGCTGATGCAGTCAAACAGTCATTACCTGGTCTGAGTCTATAAATGAGGCATGGCTAATTAGATTATGAATATTTAAATTCTATTCAATTTGTTTGGTATTGAATTAACATTTTGTTAGCTACTACAGCTATATGTACATTGATTCCAAGTAAATTGATCTAATTGGTTATTTATAATTATATATGTTTTTTTTACCGCTGAGAAAAACTCTAAAGTGTATATGTGCCACACCTTTAACCATTCTTCTATTGAGGGGCACCTAGGTTGTTTCCAGGTTCTGGCTATTACAAATAGTGCTGCTATGAACACAGTTGAACAAATGCTTTTGTATTATGTTTGGGCATCCCTTGGGTATATTCCCAAGAGTGGAATTGCTGGGTCCTGAGGGAGGTTGACTCCCAGTTTCCTGAAAAACCACCACACTGATTTCCACAGTGGCTGCACAAGTTTGCATTCCCTCCAACAATGGATGAGTTTTCCCCTCACTCCACATCCTCTCCAGCATAGGCTATCATTGGTGTTTTTGATTTTAGCTATTCTGACAGGGGTAAGATGGTATCTCAAAGTTGTTTCTTCATTTTGCACGGTAATGGATAGAAATAGAAAACAGTTTACTGAGTGAGATAACCCAGATCCAAAAAGATGAATCTGGTATGTACTCACTCATACGTGGATTCTAGCCATAAATAAGGACATTGAGCCTATAATTCAATTCCTGACCCTAGAGAAGCTAAATAAGAAGGTGAACCCAAAGAAAATCATATAGTTATCCTCCTAGATATTGGAAGTAGACAAGATTGCCAGGCAAACGTTGGGAACACCAGGTTGGGGTTGGGGTGGGGAGAGAGAAGGAAGAAGGGGAGGATTGGGGAAAGCTTGGTGGTGTGGGAGAATTGTCTGTATTCTGTCAATCATGTATTTTAATAAAATGCTGATTGGCCAGGCAGGAAGTATAGGTGGGAAAACCAGACAGGAAGTAGAGGTGGGGCAAAGAGAACGGGAGTATTCTAGGAAGCAGGAAGCTCCCTCTCCAATAAATTCTTCAATCTTTTCAAATCTTTTTACTACTGCTTTTTATAAAGTCTGAATCTCCTGCCCAGTGTTCTGTTCTCATGCTCTCACTGAGGATTCCAACGTAAAACTTGTCCAGTAAAGATAGTGTCTCATGCCTGGACATTATTTGGATTGTGTGCATATTATCTTCCTGGATAGATATCTTATCCATTAATCTACCATGACTTTTCAACAGAGTCTGATTGTTAAATTCAACAGCAAAAATTCTTTCAGATAATTTTCTCAAATTGATGCTATCCCTCATAGTATTTATCTTCTCAAATAGCTGTCCATTATTAGTTTGTAAAGAATGTATTATTTCTAAAAATGACTTATTCTTGGCCCTGTTTCTGAACCATTTTTTTCATGAGATAATATTGGAGCCAAAACTAATTCCTAGAATCAAATAAAGGGATGTAGAAGGAATAATGCATAAGTTTTGTATAATTCCTTCCATAGTATAAGCAAAATAATTATTAAACTCCTGCATAGTTATGTTATAAGTACTTTTTATGGTTTTTCAGATCTTTCTCATTGAAAAACAATTATAATTGAAGTAGATGTAATAATCATTATTGGCCAGCAAGTGTCACAGTTGCAGCCACATGGCCAAGAAACACTAGCAGCAGTGAACAGCATGTGTTACTTACTTTGGTACTGAAAAATATACTTTCTTTAACAAATTAAGATCAGTTTTTAAAATAATCAAATGATCCCAAGAGTTAGGGCCAAGGATAAAGAAAAAACCCAAAATCCAAAGTTTTCTGTCAGTGTGAATTATGGATTATGTGCAACAAAGCAATAGCAGGCAGCAATGTGTGGGCCAGTGTATAATGTGCCAAGTGGCAGTGTGTAGGTTTCAAGTTGGGGAGGACTGAGCAGCAACCTGCTGCATCTTTGTGTCGGCTAGAGCCATAGGCAGGAGATTCACTGCCCAATATGCCATGCTGCTGACAAATTGATCCAAAAATGTGTGGACTGGTCCCCACATTAGGGTGGCAGATGATGATGAAAGTTACATTATAATCCCACACTAGTTCAGAATTGCATATATTAAAGGGTTATTTATTTGGGGGTAGACACACAGATCAAAGTCCTCTGCATGAACTGGTAACAGAAACTGAGAGCTGGAAGCAAAAGAGCAAGCACAACATTTAAAGCCGCATTTCTAGTATAAGGAACCACACCCACGTGTGCTGGTATGTTAGAGGATATTGGACAAATAAGTTCCCACAGCAGCTAAGTATTGAATTAATTTTCAAAGTTAATTTAACACTTTATAATTCATTTTCAATAAAAATCTTAAAAGGAATTATTAAGGATGTTGTCTTGACAATACAGTTAGGAAATATTTTATTTTATTTAAATGGGAGTTATATTGAAAGAATCACAAATTCAAATGAAAGTTAACTCCACTGATATTATGGTTTATTATAGAAACATTAAATTTCCTGTGGGAGAGCTAAAGATAAACTGATTCATTCATAAGTCTATATTTGAGAGAGGGCCAGAGTGAGATGCCTACAAATTAAACAGTTGGCAAAATTTATTATTTGAACAAGAAATGTCAATTTAAAAATTTATTTTGATAGATTTAACAGCTGCACTCAAAAAGTGTAATTACAATTTAGACAACCGCCTTTGATACTTAGCCTCCTTTGCCTGTTACCCCTTGGTGCCTGCAAGAAAGGAACAAATATAATTTTATAAACTAGTGAAGCAATATCCACACTTATTGATTGACTCCATGGCCATTGCTATCTATGACTGACTAAAATGTTAAAAGTGGTCCACATTTCATGAAAATGTTCTTCTAAATCTTGAGGATAAGACTAAATTTTTAAGGCACTCAGCTCATGTTAACTTAGAACATTGAAAATTAACCTTTCAGAAAGAAAAACTGTAGGTAGATGTACTTCAGATCAATCTTTCTATATTACACTGATTAATTTTAGCACTTTATATTGGATTATAAGTTTTGGAAAGCATAGGCTTATATTTACTTTTAAAATTTTATACCAAATTATGTTTCCAACACTTAGAATATGACCTATTGAAAATACATAGAGTAAAGAGATATGTAGAACAGAATCACACCTCTGGCTTTAGTATTGCAAAATCACCTAAACCATTTCTGAAAAGAACATTGAACACCAGAGCTGTTAAGTTGTGCTAATAATGTGTGAAAGCCAACGTAGATGTTAAAAACATGTGACCTTTTAAATGTTAATGATTCACTGTCTCAAAAAATGTCCAAAAATGTAGAAATTTAAATAGGAGGTTGGAGAGATGACTTAGCATTTAAACATGTATAGATTTCTACAGGGGATCTGAGTTCAGTTCTCAGAACACAATTCTGCTAGATCACAACTTAAACCTAAACTTATAAGATACACACACACACACACACACACACACCTACAAAATCAAAATCTTGAAACAAGTAATTTAGCAGAACAATTATAATAGTATTTGGATAGCAAATTATAGTCAGTATTCTTTATGTTCTTATTTAACAGATTAGCTAATTCTAATTTTTAATATCTGAATATATGCCAAAATATAATAATATTTTCATTGTACTGAGGTTTCATAAAAACTGATAATTTCAACAAACTTTTGCTCTCTTTTGTCGTGTTACCAAATTCATTCACTCAAGGTTGACTTAATGGACTTACTCCAAAAATGAATATGTTTCGATGGAACTGCACTATTTACTCTCTGTTACGGCAGTAAAACATTAGAAACAGCTGATAGGAGAAAGTTAATTTCAGCTTAAGGCTTCAGAGGCAGTATCCATAAAGGCAGAAGCCACGGCAGCTAGAGGCCAGAGCAGGAAAATGAAAAATCACATCTTCATTCACACATAAAAAACAGAGTGAGCCAAAAGTGGGTCAAGGTTTTAGACTGGCAAAGTCTACCCTCAGTGATGTACTTCTCCCAGAAGCTCTTTTTTTTAAGAGTTCCATAAACTCCCAGATAGCATCATCATTTGGGGATCAAGTTCTTATAAAAAGGTGTAAGTGGAGTTTGAACTGAAAGTTCTATATAAGGACTAAAAAGAAATAGTTAGCATTTGTTGCAGGGGTATTTATAGCATCCAAAGGAAAACCCTACACCAATAATTACTAAGTTCTCCTATGTAAAAATATTAGATCCTCTACACTCTCATAATAATCATTCAGAACCAGTAGGGACATGAGCGAAGTTGTATGTGAATGCTGTTTTGTAGAAGACTAAAGGACAGAACAGCGTGTCACTATTTTATAATAATCAAATTTCACTGATGCAATTAATCCTTAACAATCATAAAATTGAGAACAGAAAGTGGGGATTTGGGAGGTAATATAAAAATGGAAAAGAATATTCTGTTACAACAGGAATCCCCAGTATGTTTTCAGGATCAAGATTTAAGATGTATATGAACTATCTGGTGCCCTCGGATGGACTTTGGAAACTCTTAGAGGTGTTGGATTTGGACTTTTCATTAGACATAAAATTTTCTTACATTTTCAATAATAACAAATAAAGCAACAGGTCCTACTACTCTCTCCTATAGATAAGTCAGAGGGTGTCTTGGTTTCCTAACTATCAACAACACAACACCCTCATCAGTTGTGATCTTAAACTCTTTTATAGTATGGAAAATAATAATTCATGTAATTCTATCAGAATTAGATAAAAAGGATTTTATAATTCAATCAAGATAAGTAGACTAACTTACTAGGTCACTATTACTTCATATTGCCGCCTCATTGGAAGCTTATTGAGTAAGTTTACAGGGTAAGCTCCTAATACTAGAGAATGCCCTTTGAGAGTTTAGTGATACAGAGAAAAATATTTTGTGATATTTATTGCAAGCTTCACAAACCTGCAACTTATATCTGAGAGCTTTCAAGCATTATTTCTCCACTTACTATTCCAATTTCTTATAAAGCATTACCAATCAAGGATTTGATCAAAACCACAGATGATGAAAATGAGAGTATAGATTAATTAATAATCTTGCAAGGAAATCTTGATATTAAATTTATACCAAATATATTTTGGTTAACATTTTTCCAATCTTTGAATTTTAATCTTTGAAGAGTTGTGGGAATATATCTATGCTTTTAGAGAGCTTACTTAGTAGCATGCTCAAGGTTTGATTCCAATGCCACCGAAATCCAAAGGTAACTTGATTTAAAAATATTTAAGTTGTGTCATTTATAAATTGTTTATAAATTAGTATTTCATTGTTGAAACATCACGGTCATTTTACATATAAGGAACTGCCGACATCTCTGCTGTGCACTATCTTCAGCAACACTTGGCAATGACATAGAGTCAACTTCAGCAGTGAATTAGAGAATGAAATATGATGCTTTTGGGTATGGTCTCTCTGGATCAGCTTGGCATCAATACAGTCTTCCATGACATATTTCAAGGAATGGAACTCATTCCAGTTTATTTTACCACAGATATTTACTAATATTGGAATTGACTTACTTAAAATTATGAATCTTATTTAATTCTACCAGTGACCAGTCCTAGAAATAAATCTCTAGCTATTTATTATTTGATTTGGAATTCAGCCATTAACCATTTTTTAATCTTCTGAAGAAAATTTATTTCTTAGTTTCTACATATTAAATTTATTTTTTTATTATTTTGTTAGTGGCAGTCTATAATGTTCATGCAAAAGAATTTTAATGAAATATTCCAAATTCATTCAGTTACACTATCCACAATGTCATGCCTTAAAAGCTAATCATTACTCTTGTTCCTGTCTTCCAAATCTCATTATCAATACGTATCCCCAGCTCTTTATCAAACAACATATGGGGGATTTCTCTTTCATTTTAACTCCCATTCACAGGGGACATTGCTGATCATCTTGGCATACACAGCTTTTCAACTCTTATGCATCCTGTAACTTCAGCCATTCACATGTCCACTTATACCTGTCAGCTCCCAATATCTAGAACACATTAAATCCAGAACTCCAGTGGATACAATTATCAGGAACTCAGAGATAATCGCTCCCAGCCAACCTGTGGACGCCACACTCTCCTACCAATCAGAGAGCAGCAGAAACAAAGGAAAGAAATCCCACTGGAAAAAATAACAACAACAACAATAAAATAAATATAAACAAAAAACAGGACTAGATATCAACACCTAGAATAACAAACTTCAGTAACCCAAATGCCTACATGCCAGCTTAAAAATGAAGTAAATAGCAGGCAGACAATATATCTCCATTAGAGCATAGCAACCTTACCGCATTAGGCCTTGAGCAATTCAACATAGATGAAGTAAAGAACAATAACTTCAAAATAACTATTATAGTACTTAATAACAAGATACTTAAATAGGATACAGATAAATTCACTAATTATAAAGTAGAATTAATATTTTTAGAATTATGAATAAAAATAATAAAAACAAAAATATGGTAGAATAAAATGAAGAAGTAAGTTTAAGAGAAGAAAGTGGAAATAAAATCACTATTGAAAACCCAAACTGAGGGAAAACTGAGGAAATGAAAAATTCAGACACTCAAACAGGAATCCCAGGCACAAGTGCCATCAATATAATACAAGGAATAGAAGAAAGAATCTCAGGCATTGAAGACAAAATAGAAGAGACTGATAGCTTGATCACAGAAAATGTTAAATCTAAAATAGATTAGGCATAAAAAAAAATTCAGGAAACCATCTATAAAAAGGCTAAAATTACAAGTAATGGAGATAAAACAGAAAAACAAACCCTAGTCAAAGGCACAGAATATAATTTTAACAAAATTGTATAAGAAAATTTCTTTAAACTAAAGAAGGCGGTGTCCATCAAGATAAACAAATTGACATCAAGTAAACTTGATCATGAAATAAATTTGCCACTTTATGTAAAAATCCAAACACTAAATGTGCAGAACAAAAACTACTAAATGCAGCAAAGCCAAAAGCCAAGTAACATATAAAGGCATATTTGTTAAAATAACACTTGATTTTCTAGTGTGGACTCTAAAAGTCAGACAATCTGGACAGATGTCTTATAGACTCAAAAAGACCACAGATCCCTGTCCAGACTACTGTAGCCAGAGAAATTGTAACACAATACATGGAGAAAGTAATTCCATGGAAAAATATTTAATGTCTATCTACAAATCTAGATGTAGGACAATCTACAAATAGTAGGTGCTAGAAAAACTTCAACCTGAAGAAGTTAAGCATAACAAAGAAAATACAAGGAATAAATAATGTAAGATAAATAAAAAAGGAAAAACTCACATGCATGCATGCATGCACACACACACACACACACACACACATTATGACCACCATTTCCACAACAACAGAAAAACAAGAATCAATAAAAATTACTCATAGATTAAATAAACATCAACATTATTTCTGGATAAAAAGGCACAGGTTGTCAAATTGATTTAAAAAAATAAAAAATAGTACCTTCCATCTGCTGAATCCAACACACACACACACACACACACACACACACACACACACACATTAACATTTAGAGGAGACATCAACTTTGGGTAAAAGATGCAAAAAGGATACTCCAAGCAAATGCCCAATAAGCAAGACAGTGAAAACATGTCAATGTCTGACAAAATATACTTCTAATCAAAAGTTATCACAGGTGATATGAAATCACTTCATATTCATCAAAAGAAAAATACACCCAGAAAATATTTCAATTCTAAACATCTATGCACCAAACACACAGCACCCAAGTTCATAAAAGAGACAACTAGAGTTTAAATCACATACTGAATTGACCATCACACAATGATAGTGGATGACATTAATAACACAGGTCATCAAGTTAAAATTTAATCTTGAAAAATGTTGAAGCTAAAAGATATTGTAAGGCATGTGAACCTAACATACATTTATGAATTTCTCTCAAAAAAAAAGTACACACCATCTTCTCAGAAGCTCATGGAATATTCTCCAGATTTGACATATACTTAGAAAGCAAGCTTCTAGATACACGAGAAAATTAAAATGACACTTCCATTCTTTCTTATCACTCTAAATTAAAGTTGTTTATCAACAACAACAGAAGCATCAAAAAGTTTAGTACATAAAGAAAATTAATAACTAATTACAGAATCAAAAATTAGTTAAGACAAAAATTCAGAAAGAATTTAAAAACTTTTTAGAGTATAGTGGAAATGGAAACACTATACAGAAAATTATGGGACACAGGAAGTTGTTCTAAGAGGTAATTTTATAGTACTAAATGACATGTAAAAAGGGGGACAAATCTCTTAGTAACTTATCTCTACAACTGAAAGCTCTAGAACACAAAGAATAAATCACACCCAAAAGTTGTAATTTTAGTTTTTGAGTGCAAGAAATAATCAAACTCAGGGCTGAAATCAATTAAAGAGTAACAGCAAAAACAAAAATTATTTTGAAAAAAATATCAGTGAAGCAAATGGTTAATTCTTTTAAAAAATCAATTAAGTTTCACAAATTCTTTCCTAATTTTACTAAATAGTGCAGGGAGAATTAATTTTAATTCAAATTAAAAAATTACTGACAAAAAGAGGTTATAGTAATATGTGTAGAGGATATCCAGATAATCAAAATGAACAATTTTAAGAATCTACATGTCACTAAATTGGAAGATCAAGAAGAAACATAATTTTCTAGAAACATAGCATTTACGAATGGTTAATCAAAACTAGGCAAGCAATTTAAATAGGCATAACTGCTAATGAAATAGAATCAGTAATAAAAAAAATCTACCAATCAAAAATATCCCAGGGCCAGATGATTTTATCACAGAATTATATCAGGCTTTCAAAGAAGAGTTATCTGCAATACTTCTCAAATTAATCCATGAAATAAAAAGGGAAAGTACACTGACCAATGGTTTCACAAGGCCATGAATGCCCTGGGACCTAAACCATGTAATGATAGCATAACAAAAGATGATTAAAGATCAGTTTCCCTCATGAGTATAGATGTAAAAGTTCTCACTCAAATGGTTGCAAAACTCCCATTGTTTACTTGTGGTTTCCTATATCTCTTTAAGGGATTTATTTATTTCACATTTAAGAAGTTATTTTATCCTTATAAGGCTGTTTGAAGGTCTTTTCCTTGGGGTTCGGTTATGTTGGAATATTGTAAGCCAGTGTAGGATTGCTGGACTGAAGTGGAGATATATTATCCTTGCTGTTATTGTGTTTTTATGCTGTTATTTAGGCATCTGGAATTGGGATGATTATTTGTCTAGGTGCTGATATCTGGTTTTGTTTTTGTTGAGTATTTGTGTTCCTTGCTTTCTGTTTCCTCCCTGTATTTTAGCAGATCATGGTGGCTGTGCATTGCCTGGCAGGAAATTTTCTGTAGACAGTCCTAGTAAGCTCCTATATTCCCTGGAAATGTGTACTGGTATTGAAGACCTGTTCCCTAGTAGGAGTACCTTAATGAAATCCAGGAAAACAAAAACACTCTAAGGACACGAATAAAATTATTCAAGACTTGAAAATGAAAATAGAATAAAAAATAAAACAAAAATGAGGGAATTATGGAAATAAAAGGAATTTGAACAAAATATGCAGAGGCAAATTCCACCAACAGAATACAAAAGACAGAAGAGAGAACCTCAGGCATTGAAGATAATGATAATGAAATGGATACATCAGTCAAAGAAAAGGATAAATCTAAAAAACTGTTCACACAGAAAATCAAAAAAATCTGAAAATTATGAAAACTCCAAATCTAAGAATTTTAGGGATAGTGGAAGGAAAAATAAACCCAGGCCAGAGGCCTGGAAAATATTTTTAACAAAATTATAGAAGAAAAATTTTCTAACCTAAAGAAGGTACAAGAAGCATACATAACACAAATTCATAGATTTGAAAAAAAACCTTCATCACATAAAAATCAGATGCCTAAATATACAAAACAAAAAAGAAAGTTAAAGGCTACTAAGAAAAAGACTGAGTAACATATAAAGGAAGATCTACTAGAATTACAACAAACTTTTATTAGTATTATTATTGTTATTATTTTATTTAATTGAAAATGTATATGCCAATTCCAGCTCCCATTCCCTTCCTCCACCTTCATTTTTTTCCTCAGAGAGGGAAGCCAACAAAATCTAGCACCTCGCTTTGGGGCAGGTCCAAGGTATGTCTAGGTATGTCCCCACTATGTCTAGGTTGAAGGAGGTATCCCTCCAAAGAGTATGGGCACCAAAAGGCCAGTTCATGCAGTAGGGATATATCCTGTTTCCACAGCCACTGGCCTCACAGAAAGTCACCCACATTCAAGTTTTAGTTTGGTCCTATGCTATCCTCGGCCTCTACCCCTGTCAATCTGGAGTCGTCATTATCTCAGGTAAGCTGTTTCAGTGGGTATCCCATTATGGTCTTGACCCCTTTGATTATATTATTGCTCCTCCTTCCTTTCAGCTGGGCTTGGGGAGCTCAGTTCAGTGCTTCTCTCAGGATCTCTGCATCTGCTTCCATCAGTTGTGGATGAAGATTCTAAGAAGACAATTAAAGTAGTCATCAATCTGATTGCAGGGGAAAAACAGTTCAGGCACCTTCTTCACTATTGCTTAGCATCACTCTTGTGGATTCCTGGGAATTTCCCTAGTGCCAGGATTTTTTGCTAGCCCCATAATTGCTTCCTCACCAAGGTATCTCTTTCCTTGTTCTCCCTCTCTGTTTTTTCCCTTCTTGACCATCCTGTTTTCTCATGTTCTCCTTCCTCCTATTCTTCTCCCCTCTTCCTCCTTTCCTTCTGCACTCCCTTCTGTTCCTATCCCCAAGCTCCCTATTTTTTTAGGAGATCTTGTCTATTTCCCCTTCCCGGGGGGACCCACGCGTGTTTCTCTTAGGGTTCTTCTTGTTACCAGATTCTCTGGGGTTGTGGACTACAAGCTGCTTAACTATTGCTTTACATCTAATATCGTATCCACTTATGAGTGTGTACACACCCACCATTTTTGGTTTTCTGGGTCTGGATTACCTCACTTAGAATGTTTTTTTTCTAGTTCCACCCATTTGCATGCAAATAATCAGACAGTAGGCAAGCCTCCTGCAGATAGGCTGCTCTTCCCCACCCTAATTGATCAAACCCTGTAATCTACAACAAACTTCTTAATGGAGAAATAGAAACCAGAAAGACCTGGAGAGCTGTGCTGTAGAGTTTAAGAGAAAACCCATGCCAACCTAGAAAACTATAGCAAGTAGACATTGCAATAACCATAGATTCAGAACATAAGACGTTTCAGGATAAAAAAATCAAACATTATTTATGTGCAAATCCACCCCTATAGAAGGAAAATTCCAACATAGTAAGGTTAAATACAACAGGGATTGTTTCAGTTAGGGCTTCTCTTATTGTGAAAAGATACCATGACCATGACAACTCTTATTAAAAATATGAACTGAGGGGCTCACTTACAGTTTTAGAGAACAGTCCATTATAACCGTGACAAAGAGTATGGGGTCATGCAAGAGACATTGTGCTGAAGAAATAGCTGCAAGTCATTTTGAAAGCATCAGGAAGGTAAACGACACACAGTTGGTATCATGAGCATAGGAAACCTCCAAACCTACCCTGACAGTGATACACTTTCCCCAACAAGTACTTACCCACTCCATAATAAATGTCACTCTCTATGAAATTATGGGGATCGATTACATTTAAACTATGACAGAAAGTAAATCATCTCCACCAGAATGATCAAAATAATGAAAACATGCATGCACACCCATTTATTAATGCACAAATGCCACCACCACCATAACAATAACAACAACAATAACAAGACCAACAACAGCAAAAGACAACCTAAAATCCAAAATCATTGGTTATTTGATCTCAGTATCAATAGTCTCACTTTCCTAATAAACAGGCACAGTCTAACAAAGTGGATATGAAAACAGGATCCATCTTTTTGATGTACCCAAGAAACATACCTCTATATCAAAGATAGATGTTAACTAAGATAGAGGGTTTGAAAAAGATATTTTAAGCAAATGGATCCATTTGTTGTAGCCATTTTAGTATCTAAGAAAATAGACTTCAAACCCAAACTAATCAAAGAGATAGGGAAGGATATCACATACATATCAATGGAAAAATCCAGCAAGAATTGAATTTTTCAATTTCAATTCTTAATGCATATGCTACTAAATAAAGAGTGTTTGTGTTAGTAAAAGAAACACCACAACAACTTAAATCACATAGTAACATATTGGCCATGACACTGATAGTGGGAGATTTCAAACCTCACTCTCTCCATGTGACAGATTATCCAGACAAAAACTAAACAGAAATGTGCTGCAAGTATCAAATGTTATAAACTAAATTAACCTAACATATTTACAAAAAATTTTACCCAAGAACAAAAGAGTATACCTTCTTCTCTTCTCCTCATGGAACTTTCTCTAATACGGGAGAAAAAGTCAGACACAAAGCAAGTCTCAACAGATACAAGCAAATTGGAATTACCTACAGAATCCTATCTAACCACCATGATTTGATACTTGATATCAACAACAACAGAAACAAAATAAGCTTGTAATCTCACAGAAATTAAACAAATCTCTACTCGATGAAAATAGGTCAAGAAAGAAATTAAAGAGTCTTGAGAACTGAATGAAAATGAATACACAGAATCTTCAAACTTATGGGACAAATTAAAGCAGTTTATAGAAAGCAAGTTTATAGTACTAAGAACCTGCATTGGGGGGGTAAGAAAAAAATAAAAAACTGGAATGATATCATACTAGAAACTTAACAGCAAAACTGAAAGTTTTAGAATAAAAGGGAGAAATCACACACCAAAGGAATAGAAAGTAAACATAATCAAACTAATGGCTGAAATCAGTAAAATAGAAACAAAGAAAGCAAAATGAAGAATCAATAAAACAAAGAGTCTTATTCGAAAATTAATAAGATTGACAAAGTATTATACAATTACATAAAGGAAAGAAAGTAATCATATCTAAATGAACAAAACCAGGGACTTGAAAGGAGACAAGACAGAGAAATCCATCAAGGAAATCCAGAGAATCATTAGGACACGCCTTAAAATCTGTACCTAACAAAATTGGAACACCTAAAAGAAATGGACAATTTTCTCTATAAGTATCACTTACAAAAGTTTAACAAAGATCAGATAAACAATTGAAGTAAAACTATGATCCCTAGTGAAATGGAAGCATTCAGTAAAATCCCCAGACCATAAAACCTTAGGGGCAGATGATTTTAGCACAGAATTCTACCAAATAGTCAAGGAAGAGTTAATGTCAATACTCTTTAAATTGTTCTACAAAGTAGAGTCAGAAAATCACAGTTAACTCTGATACCAAAACCGCATAAAGATCCAACAAAGAAAGTGAATTCCAGATCAATTTCTCTTATGAATATAGATGCAAAATTACTCATACTCAATAAGTCCTTTCAAGCTGAATTGAAGAACATATTACAAGGATCACCCACCATTCACCATGATCAGGAAGTCTTCATCCCAGAAGCAGGATGGTTCAATACATGAAAACATAAAAACGTAATTATTAATAAGTAAAATGAAAGAAGAGAAACACATGATCATCTTATAATATGGAGAAAATGCTTCTGGAAAAATATAACACCCTCTCTTGCCAAGAGCACTGACAAAATTAGGGGTAGAGGAGGCACTCTCAACATCTTAAAGGCTGTTTAAAACACTCCCATAGTCAACATTAACTTAAATACAGAGAAACTTAAAGCAATTAAATTAAAATCAGGAACCCCCCTCCCAGATTTTCCATTTTTTCCATTCCTATTAGGTAGAGTACTTAAAGACTAAGCCAGAGCAATAAGGTAACTGAAGAAGATCAAGGAGATCTACATTGGAAAGGAAAAAGTCAATATAGCTTTGTTTTCCTATAATATGATAGTGTATATAAGTGACCCTAAAAATTTCATCTAGGAAACTCCTAATGCTGCTAAAAAAATTCAGCAAAGTTGTGGGATACAAAATTAACTCACACACACACACACACACACACACACACACACACAGACACACACACAAACACAATTTCAGTAGCCTTCCTGTACACAAATGGCTAATGGACTGAGAAAGAAATCAGAAAACAATAACTTTTGCAATACTCTCAAATAATATTAAAAAATTGGGGGTAATTATAACCAAGCAAATTAAAGGTTTGTATGTTAAAAAACTTTAAGTCTTGACGTTTTGAAGTTTTGTAAGTTTCAAGTCTTGAAACTGAAGGAAGCATCAGAAAACAGAAAGATCTCTCATACTCCCAGTCCTGTGAGATTAATATGATAAAAAATGGTGTTTCTAAAAAATAGTTATCTAAATATGCAATGTAATCCCCACAAAAATCCCAACATAATTCTTCGAAACTCTTGAAAGAAGGATTCTTAGCTTCATATGAAAAAAACAAAAACCAAAGCAAAACAAAACATACAAAAAAACTCTAAAAGTAAAACCCAGGAGAACTAAAACAATTCTGGAAAACAAAATAACTCCTAGAGGTCTCACCGTTATCAATTTCAAGTTGTACTACAGATTTACAGAAATAAACAGAGCCTGGTTTTTGGCATAAAACCTAAATATTGTTCTATGTTTCCCATATAAAATCCAGTTCACATACCTATAGACATCTATCTGGTATTTGATGTAGAAGCCAGAAATACATACTGGAAATAAATATTCAACAAATGGTGCTGCTCAAAGTGGATATCTACATCTAGAAGAATGCATTACTTATCACCTGTACAAAACACAATTCCAAATAGATCAAAAATTTCAACACAAAACTCTGTATGCTGAACCTATAGGAAAGAAAGTGGGGAATAGCCTTGAATTCATTGAATCAAGAGAAGACTTTCTGAGCAGAACTGTCTTAGAGCAGGAACTAACATCAACAATTAATAAATGGGCTTTCTCATAAAGCTGAAAATCTTCTGCAAGGCAAAGAACAATGCTTTTGAGAAAGGCTGCTTGTTCATTTCCCAGCTGCCCAGACTCCCCAAATGATCACACAAAAATCTGTATTAATTGCAATACTGCTTGGCCAATAGTTTATTCATATACAGGCTAGCTTTTATATCTTAAATTAACTCTTTTCTATTATTTGTGTATTGCCACATGGCTGTGACTTACCAGGTAAAGTTCCATCAAATGTCTGTTTTTAGTGAGGCTACATGACTTCTCATTGACTCTGCATTCTATTGTCCAGAAGTCAGTGTAGTTTTCTCCACCTAGCTCTATTCTGTCCTATCACCAACCAAAACAGCATCTCTATTCATTAACCAATAAAAGCAACACATAGACAGAGGACTTCCCACAATGTCTTTTGTACAAAGCTACAACTTCCAGAATAGGAAAAGATTTTCACTAACTTCATATCAAATAAAAACCTGATACCTAAAATATGTAAGAATGCAATAAACTATATATCAAAAAAGCAAAAGCAAAAAAGCCAATATAAAATTGGACCATAGATCTGAACAAAGAATTTGTACGCGACTCAAATGTTTGAGAAACATTTAAATAAGTGTTGAATATCCTCACCCAACAGGGAAATGCATATCAAAATAGTGCCAGTTCAGGCTTGCAAGAGGAACACGTTTACATTGCTGGTGAAATTACAAGCTTGTATAGCAACTATCAGTATGATGGTTTTTGATAAAGATGTAAATTGTTCTATCTCAAGATCCAGCTATAGCGTTTTTTGGCATATGTCTAAAGGACATTTCTTTCTACCGGAAGGACACTACCTTATTCATTGTTGCTCTACTCATAACAGCCAGAAACTGAAAACAACATAGATGTTTCCCAACAGAAGAATGGATAAAGAAAATGTGATACATTTACATAATAGAGTATTTCTCATCTGCTAAAAGTGAAATTATAAAATTTGAAGGCAAATGGAATTGAAAAAAAACATACTAAGTTAGCACAGACCCAGATTGATAAATATAGCAATTATTTGTTTATATGTACACATTAACTGCCTCATAAATTATAGTTATGCTATATTTCATAGACTAAGAAAGGTTAGGAAAAGATGGAGTACATGTGGATTTCCTGAAGAAGGAAATAGAATATATGCAATGGTATACTGAAACACGGTGATGGATAGGAACACCTGATGGAGAGGAGGGTGAGGAGAGATAAGGTTGAGGAAGAGGATGGGAGTGAAACAGGAGCATTTGAGGATCATTTTAGTTGTGGAATGAAAGCCTAGCACAATGGTAACTTCCCAGCATAAGTGAGGGTAATTATAATGAAGCCTCCAAAGACACAGAGAGATAGAGTCTCAATTATTCATCTTTTGTCATCAAATAAAGCTCCCAGTTATATTCAATTGAATCATTGTCCAAGTGGTCTATGGGAGTCTCTAAATATTCCATCTTATTGTCATGACAATATGTTGTTCTCCACAAAGTGACAGCAAGCCTCCATTCCTGAATACCCACACAACTCATCGAACATGTAAAGGAGAGCTGGTGCCCATATAGGACATTCACCCCATGTTCTAGTGTCTTTAGTATGGCTACCAAAAAGAATGCTGGCTACCAAAGATAAATATAAATACCAACCCAACCATGAAACCTACAATTTCATTGACATTATGTTTTGAATGCCCAATATGCTAGGCAATTGTAGTATAAGAGCACTGGACTGAGCTGCCAAGGTCCTTATGAGGAGCAGAAGGAGAGAGAACATGAGCAAGGAAGTCAGGAACACGAGGGGTGCGCCCACCCATTGTGATGGTGGGACTGATCTAATGGGAGCTCACCAAGACCGGATGGACTGGGACTGATGGAGCATGTGATCAAACTGACCCTCTGAACGTGACTGACAAGGAGGGCTGACTGAGTAGCCAAGGACAATGGCACTGGGTTTTGATTCTACTGCATGTACTGGCTTTGGGAGAACCTATTCTGTTTGGATGTTCACCTTCCTAGAATTGGATGTGGGGGAACCTTGGACTTCCCACAGGGTAGGGAACCCTGACTGCTCTTTGGACTGGAGAGGGCAGGGGAGGGGGAATGGAGGGAGGGATAGGGAAATGGGAGAAGAGGAGGAGGTGAAAATTTTTAATAACAATAATAAAAAATCCTGAAAAAAACAGACTTATGGAAGTAACAACAAACGTTTGATTTGACTGAAGACTTACTCTAGGAGATATAACTGATATACACTGCTTGGTGACCGAGAACCAAAGATTAGAGATTTCTGAGACCTAGGGTAAAACCAAATGCTATTGCAAAAAAAATTGTAATAATAAAATAACTTGTTTTTTTAATTTTTTGTTAGTTAACCAAATAATTTTACAATATTACTGCAACCTCACCTTACCCCTTTCCTCCCACTCTCTTCCCTTTCCCCTTTATACAGCCCTCAATCCTTCACTCTCTGTATTTCGCTCAAACAGAGGCAGATTTCCCATGGGCATCTGAAAAGCATGGCATTAAAAGCTGTCATAAAACCAAGTACTTCCCACTGTATTCAGGCTGGGCAAGGCAATCCACTGTGAGAAATAGGTTCCTAAGAGCCAGTCAATGCAGCAGGGACAGCCACTGTCCCTATTGCCAGGAGTCCCTCAAAAGGACCAAGCTACACAACTGTCACATATATGCAGAGGGCCTATGTCAGTCTCATACAGGCTCAGAGGTTGTTGACTCTGTGAGTTCCCCTGAGGCAGTGAAACCCTTTTTATGGATTTTCCTTAGTTGTTCATGACCCTCTGGCTCCGATAATCCCTCTTCCCTCTTTTCAACAGGATTTTTTGAGCTTGAGCTTGTAACAGTGTTTGGCCTTGGATCTCTGAACATGCCTCTATCAGTCACTGAATGAAGGCTCACAGTTGACAAACTTATCTAAGGGGTGGCCCATTCTGGCTATGCATCCCCTGCTTTCAAGAGTCTTAGTTGGGGTGATCCTTGGAAGTTTCCCTTGCATCAGGCTTCCACCCTACTCTTTAAAGTCCCACTTTTCAGTCATTATTCTCAGTACTGTCTCCAATGCCCATCCCCAATCCCATCCCTCGTTTTTCAATGCCCATCAGCCCAGAATCCAACCAGCAGTCCTGATCTTGCCACCTGCCCAGAAGTGGGGAGGGGGCTGAGCTGGTCGCAGCAACTTTCCTCTGGACCCTGAGTAAAACACAAACACCTGAGCCCACAAATACCATTCAAATGCTCCACAGCCAGAGTTTGCTTTGGCAGCAGGGCCCAAGAAGCTGCCTTTATAAAAAATGAGTGGCTTTTTTTTTCTATCAGTGAATCAGGAAAACTTCCCTTAAGGGAGCTGCAGCATGACATCAGCCTCCCCCCATAAAAAAAAAAAAAAAGAGGCTAACTGTTTTTCTGTGTTTAGAGGTTTTTTTTAAGCTTTTAAAGGTTTTAAGTGGATTTAGATAATCACGTTGGCACCAATTTGTTAGAGGAGGTTGCTTGTTGGTTCTCTGCTGCCCAGCTCGCTTAGACTCAAAATAATAACACAAAAACATTAAATCATATACATTAAATCACTGTTTGGCCCATTAGCTCTCCCACACCAACTTATGAGTATGTCATGTTTTGTCTTTCTGGATTCTAATTCCATCCATTTGGAGGCAGATTTCAAGATGCTATTGTTTTTTACTGGTGAGTAATGCTCCATTATGAAATTTGTCATAATTTCTTTATCCATTTTTCGGTTGAGGGGCATCTAGATGGTTTCCAGGTTCTGGATACTACAAATAAAATTACAAATACAATTGCTTTGAATACAGCTGAGCTAGTGCCTTGTGGTATGACTGTGTATTCCTTGGGTATATGCTCCCAAGTGGTATAGCTGGGTCTGAGGACTGATTCCCAATTTTCTGAGAAACTGCCATATTGATTTCCAAGAAGGTTGTATATGTTTGCACTCATATCAGCAATGGAAGAGTTTTGCTCTTTTTCCACGTTCTCTCTAGCATAAGCTGTCATTAGTGTTTTTTATCTTAGTTTTTCTAACAGGTGTAAGATGTCATTTGATTCACATTTCCTGACCCTCTTAAATGCAAATGATAAAAGGGGTGAGAAACAAATAAGGGAAACAGCACTCTTCACAACAGTCACAAACAATATAAAATTTCTTGGGATAATTCTAATCAAACAAGTGAAAGAAAGGCTTGTGTAACAAGAACTTCAAATCTTTGAAGAAATAAATTGGAGAAGATATCAAAAGATGAAAAGATATCCCATGCTCATGGATAAGTAGGATTAACATAGCAAAAATTGTCATCTTACCAAAAAATTTTTACAGATTTATTGCAAATTGCATTGAAATCTCAACATAATATTTTACAGACTTTGAAAGAATGATATTCAACTTTATATGGAAAACAAGCAAACAAGCAAACAAACAAACAAAACCCAGCATAGCTAAAAGAGTCTTGTACAATAAAAGAGCTGCCGGAGGTATCACCACCCCTGATGTCAAGGTCTACTACAGAGCTACAGTTCTAGTCCTCACCCAAAGAGCAGCTTGCCAAGTCACTGGTATTTGGGGTACTATATCACATGCAAATGATGAATGTGCTGTCTCCAGAATAGGCCTATTAACCATTGCGTTTCTTTCTTGGTGGTAGGAAATGCCCATTGTAGTAACTTATTCCTCACTTTAGAAGGGATATCCCTGTGTGGCCCACCCCAGTGGATTCCTAAAAATTTCACTAAGGTAAAATGTCCTTGAATTTTCACTGAATTTATTTCCCATCCTCTAATGTATATACATATTACCAAAGAGTTAAACATGTTTGGTACCTCCTGCTCACCTTGTCCAATTAGCATAATGTCATCAGTATAGTGCACCAATATGATATTTTTTGGAAGAGACAGACTATAAAGATTCCTTCTTAATGGGAGCCTTAAAAGTTTTACCCTTTAAGACTTTTATTTAGGGTTCAAGTAAAGGTGCCATGAAGAGCTAAAGGGGTGGGGAGTTAAAAATCTGAGAGTAAAGATCTGAGGGTTAAGAAATCTACTCACAACAGGAATCTTCTGTTTATGATTCTTTATTCTTCTCTATATCCTTATTCTTCCTTGTTCTTCTGTTCTACATTGTTCTTAGTTCTACATTGCTCCTACATTGCTCTTTCTTGTCTTACCCATTGCAAATGTTCCCAGTCATATATACCCTTAAAACACGCAATTCCCCAGCCCTAGAAGGTTCCAGGGCCTGAATTCTTTTGACCCATAGGAAATCAGATAAGGATTTACACACACACACACACACACACACACACACACAGAGAGAGAGAGAGAGAGAGAGAGAGAGAGAGAGAGAGAGAGAGAGAGAGATCCTTGGGAGTGGCTATATGCCTAGAAACTCCTTAATAAAGAAAATTAGTTAAGAAAGGAATTAAATCTTCAGGGAATTCTAGAGAGTAAGGTTTGTGTGATGCACTACATTATTAGGTGATAGACAAAAGAGCTAAAATGTTTATTTTTAGTAAAATTATGAATAGGGCACAGGTTGCTTAAATCAGTGCACCACTTCTCTTCTCCCAGTATGCATAGAGGCTACCAGGTAACCAGACCTATGTAACAGTCAGGGAGAAGCTGGCGGCTCTTGATCAGACAGCACATACACCAGATGCTGTAGTTTCTTTGGGCCTACGTCTGGATTCTTGCTCTAGCAAGTAGAAACAAAGAAGGCACCCAGGTCTCTAAATTTTCAATTCCAGGCTATGCTATTATCAGCCCTTCTGGTAGTGGAGTAAAACCAAAACAGCAGCTTGGACAGGTATAATTCTATGTCTTTGGAGATCTATGAATATCTTAGATGGAATGTTCTATGCCTGGACCCTAAGTGTTGATCAAATGTCTGGTGATAAAGATAATTGCAGAAAGGCAGATCTCTGTGCTTACCTAGGAAAGAGAAACAAGGCCTGGCAAAGGAAAACAGTTTTCATAAAACGGTTTTGAACTGTGAAAATTATTTCCCAACATATATAACAGAAAGAGAAGTCAGCTACAGTAAAAAAAATCTACAACAAAAGACAGCCACTTTATTCACAAAGCTGTAAAGTTTAGCCTTTACCAGATCCCTTGGTTCTGATAAGTCACTCGTGAAATGATGGTTGAGAATTAGTGTGTAATGTTGTGACTTATAGCACCTTCTAACTAAACATGGGGCATAAGAGTTAACATGCCCATGAGGTAAACTCTAAAGGTATACTCCTAGTCCTGCTAACTGAAAGCAAATTGCTTCTGGTGGTCCTTATAAATAGGTAACAAGAGAAAGGCATTTGCTAAATCAATAGCTGCATACCTTGTATCAGGAGATATGTTAATTTGCTCAAGTATGACCACTACATTTGGTATGGCATCTGCAAATCTAGTCACTATTTGATTGAGGTTTTGGACGTCAGCTCTCATTCTTTATTATCTAGAGAGGTGAGATGAAGAGAGATGTGATAATCACCACCCCTGCATCTTTTAAGTCCTTGAAGGTAGCACTAACTTTTGTAGTTCCTCCAGAGATGTGATACTGTCTGTGCTTCACTGTTTTCTCAGGAAGAGGCTGTTAAGAATAAGAGTAGCTTCACCGGCGCAAGAAATACAATTAGGTCAAATCAAACCAAATCAAAGTGCCCATCGTTTTAATAAGGATGATGCTTTCAGGTGTCGGAGCACATATCAGGGAGACAGGACAGGAGGGAGCCTATGTAGACCCCCCAAAAAGAACCTGTGTTCCTCCTCTAGGAGGCCCCTTAAATACCCTGTGGGACTGGTCCAGACCCCCCCCCCCGGGAGGGGTCAGGACCTTGATTGCTGGGATTTGGAGTCCAGAGCAAAGCAACTCTCGGGCCATGGGCTAGGGCTACTCCTCCAACTTAACATTCCTATATTGAATATAGGGTTGACAGAAAATTGAAGTGATAATTATGACAGACATTTAGGCTATCTTTGGAAAAAGGGCCTAGACTCAAGTCTGGCTACTTCCTGCAGGCACAGGGAGAATGGAGAGGCGAGAGCTGGCTGTTGATGGATCCACTTTAGCAGGTGGTGTGACTGGAAAGGCATCCTGTCGGCTGTCATTCTGGAGACACTGGACATTTTTTTGGGTTTTTTTGTTTTGTTTTGTTTTTGGTTTTGTTTTAGAAAGGGGTAAGAAGGCAGGTGTCTAGGAGAAAATAAAATATTGTTATTACTGGACCTTTGTAGTAGGACTACCCCTGGGATGACACACAATAGTTGACGAAACTATATTTGAGTTGGCAGATATCTGTGATCCAGGAGAGCTGGTACCCATGGTGTCCCAGGAGCTGGTTGGTGTTGTCCTGGGAGCACTTTGTAGGTTGGTCTCAGGTAGGCAACAGGAGTAACCAGAAAAATATGCTCAGAACTGGAAAATTAAAGCCTTGGGTTTTACCAGACCTGATTTTGGTGTAGCAATGGAACTTTTAAGGAACCTGTAAGAGAACTGTTAGAAGGTTATTAGAGGAAATTGAGAACTTTAAACCTCTGAAAATTGAAACCTGTTAATCCTGCACTATGAGGCCTGTTAAAGAACAGTCACCTTGAGATGTCAAATGCTTTAGACAGATCTGGGAGGAATAGATGAGCAAAAAAAATAGACAGCTTTTGACCAGCAGGTAATCCCAAGTCCTCTCTGGGTCCTTGGAGAACATCAGGCTTAGAAGCAGTTTTTGCCATTAGCTGTTATGTGCGAGACCCAAAGATTTTCTTCCTGTGAGGGGAAGAGCAACTTACCTGTCTTGACAGATAAGCTGATCGATTCCCTGAGAAGAAAAGACCTGTTTTGCTTTTATGTGGGTGCTTTGCAACCCAGAGAAAGTCTGGAAACATAGGTCTTTGTCTTCTAAGAGGACACACATAGGATGCTGCAGAGGCTGGCTTGTCTCTATAATAGAAGCTCTGTATTTTTTTTTTTTTAAATGCCATGGTCTCAGATCTGTAAAGGCACTTCAGAACAAATATCATTGTCTGGTATTTTAAACTGGATATAGGAGCTAAATTTTTAAAGCTGTTACAGTCTGGAAGCATATACATACATACATACATAACATTTAAATTTACAACACAAAAACAGTTACTCATGTTGTGGCCACATTATTTTAACAGAAAAAGAACAGAGTTGGTGACCTGTGTGAGCTTACTAGGCAAGAGAGAGCGGAAGGGGGTGGGGTGGGGGAGCAGATTTATTGTCAATCGGAAAAGGCAGGGCAGCACAAAGACTAGTGAAAAGGCTGGAGAAAGGCAGGCCAGGCAAGTGTTGGGCCCAGAAGCTGATGGTTAAATGCACTCCAGGAAATGGCACTGAGTCTATTACTGAAAAGTGCAGCTCCGCGAAGCGCAGATTGGGGCCAAGTGCCCCTCTGCAAACTGGCCGCACTGCATTTCGGCTTTAGGAACCTTCGGCCCCGCATCTTTGTTGGGACTTCGTTGCTTTTAAGGGTATGGTGCAGCATGCAGCTTTGGGCACGATGAGTGTACAGTGGCGAAGCGCCCCGGAGGCCCCGGAGAGACTGAAGGACGGGTGGACAAAGAGCAGGAGCACCAATGAACACATAGAAATAGATGGAAGTGGAGTCGGAACAAAGTCCATGGTAGCCAAAGAAAAGAGAGAAAACAGAGAACAAAGAGGGGCGAGAGCTCCATACTTAAAACAAACAAACAAACAAACAAACAAATCATGGGCTTGGCATATAATTGGGTTTAAGTTAGATTGTTACAATTTAAAAAGTTTTAAGTGCCCATTTAACTTTGAAATTGGCTAGGAAAGCTAAGAAACACACTTTAAAAGCATGCCTCTGACACGGCCCTTTGCAGTGCCCTCTATACTCCATCTTAAACCTCTCCTCTATTAATCACTAAGATCTAAATTTTTTTTTCTCCCAAACATAATTTTTGTCTCTCCAGCATCTTGCAAGGTCCAAGTTGCCAGCTGATCCAGTTCCTCAGAGTCAGGAAAATACAGCCGTAATCAGCCACCCCATACCTGGTCAAACATCCCAAACACCTCGATGCCCACAAAATCAGAGTGAAACAGTCATGAGAGACCTTGCTGAGCCCCATTCCCAACTATTAAGATCCTCAAACCCCCAATTTTTTTTATAATAAACAAAAGGGTGGAATGTAATTATTCAGTCACCCAGAAGGCTGCACTTCTTGGTCTTAAAGGCAGGCACACGTGGGCGGACCCTTGGGAACAAAGGGCCCTTGGAACCCACGTGCGCACATACATGATTACCTCCCCCTGCGACTCAACTAACCCCCTGTGTGGGCATCCGTGGGTCACCCACCATCTGTGTCTTCAGTGTTTGACGCACTCACACAAAACCCTGTGCGCATGTACTAGGAAGCCTTTAAAAGCTGGACGCGCCATCTTTACTCCCTGCCCCCACCCCCACCACACACCATTCCTTCAGGCCGGTGAGCACATTCCTCTTCTTTAATAAACTAAGTGGGTTTGTTTGAGTCTTATGTCCTTTTCTTACTTGCATCGGGCATTTCAGGGGCAACTCTAAAGGCTTTGATTTAGTCTTTCCAATCATATTAGCCTTCACTCCACAGGTCAACAACCCAGTGAGAGATTCTGGCAACTTCTAAGTATATCTATCCCAATTTTACATTTTGGAACTGGGAAAATAACCACAGGATGAGTTCAGGGACCTACTGTACCAACTGTGAGCAGAAATCAGTTAAAACTGTTAATCACCTGACATCCATAAGCCCTTCTTTAACCAGAAGTTCACAATGTTTCTTGGGATCTCCAAGAACCAGCATCAATTCAGAACCAGTATCCAGCAGACCCTGGAAAGTCTGATTGTTTTATTTTCCCCAGTGTACAGTTAGAACTATGAAAGGTCATAGGCCCTTCTGGAGAAGAATGGGAGAAAGGCTAACTGTAAGACCTTTAGGTGTCTTATCAGGATCCTTCCTCAGGGGAACCTGGCTGCCACATCGTTCAAAATGTGCTGGATCAGCACTAAAACAGGCATCTCCAACTCCTTTGCAGTGGGCCCTCTTTTGACAAATCTTTCAGTTAGCCATTAAAACAACTAGTCACAACTTTTTCAACTGTGCAAGCTTCCATGGTAAACCTAGAATTTCTACTTAGAGGATCTATATCAATAAACTCAGTTTGATTTATGTTCCCTCTACCATTATCCTACACACTTAAATCCATTCCTCCATATATTACCCAGACTTCTGCTAGAATCAATCAGCAAAACCATTAAGTTCCTTAGTAGTATAGGACACTTCCTCACGGACTACACTCTACCTCCCCTCGAGGAGCCTACTTAGCTCTGAGTCTGGTTATGGTCTAATGGCAATTATTGGTGGGTCCTGAGGGACAGGAGTATTGTCTTACATGGCATTTTTTTTTTCAGAAAAAGTCACTGCAGCTTGGCAGACATTGAAGGATTAATTTCCTCAGTGGAAAGTGAAAAGGGCAATATTTCAAGCGGTGTGGCTAAGGGTACTACTTCCTCAGGAGAGTTAAATCCTAAAAATTTGAGGGTTCAAAGTTCTCAGCTTCAATGGCATCCTCTAACACATCTGCATCCCAGATTATAGAATGCCCTTCTTATGTAATTAAAGCCCTTACATTAATTGCTGACACCCTCTGAGGCTGAGACTTGAATTTTTTAATGTAATTTGGTCAAACTTATAATCAGGACTTTCGTTTGATTTTCTGCAACTCAATATCTGTGGCTACTGGAGAGAGGATTCTCTTCCAGGGCACACTTCAAAAGCTTTATACTGTTTATTCACACCTGGAGCTGAACACCTCTATCACTAAGTTCATTGCTATCCTTCACTGTATTCTGAAGTATTTTACCTTTATCATGGAGCTCATTCCTATACTTTATCAGTTTATCCAGAGATCATCCAGAAACATCATTTTTTCCAAAACTATCAAAAGTTTCATTTATGTGGCAGTAAATCCATTGCTACTCACTATTGATGAATCATCATAACCTAAGGCATCTATCTCTTTAAGTTTGAAGTATTGTTTACACTATTGACTTTCTGTATTTTCTGAGCTCTCAGGAGAGAGAGAGTGTGTGCCTGGAGAGGCCTCAGTAGCTGAAGGTGCTGGTGAGTTGAATGGTATGGAAAATTGAAAAGCCTGTTGCAGATAATTAAAAGATCCATCCTTATACTTCTGTTTCTCTAGAAGCACTCTTGTACCAATATCTACATTAGTCAGGATCCTCTAGCATCAAAAAAGATGTGTGTGTGTGTGTGTGTGTGTGTGTGCGTGTGTGTCTCCACACATATATATTATTGTATATTTATTGGAACAACATAAGCTGCAATCCAGTAATGACTCACTGTGAATGGAAAGCCCAAGAGTCCAGTAGTTGTTCAGTCTCATGAGGCTGGGTTTCTCAGCTGGTCTCCTGTATATGCTGGAATCCCAAAGGAGTAGGCTCTAAAGCTCATGAAGGAATGGATGTGCTGATAAAGTAAAGGCAAGCATGCAAGGGATGAACATACCCCTTCTTTCTTCCATATCCTTCTATAGACTCCAGCCAAAGATGTGGTCAGATTATAGGTGTGCTTTCTAACCTGATGAAATGGATCAAAGTTAGGTGTGTTGTCTTCTTGCTTAAAGGTCTCTGTCTCAAGTGTATCCTCCATTGCTGGATTATACTTCATTACAGATATATTGAAGTTGACAAGCAAGAATAGAACTCACAGCAAGTTTAAGGTGATATAAATAACTGGGAAGACAGAGTCCCAATCAGACTTTCTCATTGTCAAATAAAGCTTCAATTACCAGGAAGAAGTAACATTTAATTGTGTTATTGAACAAATTGGCCCAATGAAACCCTCAACTAACGAAGACTATTGGTAGTTCTCTACAATTTGACAATAAGGTAAGGTACTATTTCTGAAGACAGCACATACATTACACATTGAATCACAAAAGTCAAGCAGATGCCTACCAGGATCTTTTATTCCTACTGACTAGTGTTCATTTTATCAGAAGATATTCTGCATAATATCAAAGGAGAAAGGTAAATACCAATGAAGTTACAAACCCTTTGATGTATAATAGTGACAGGTAACAAGCCTTTCTCTATCCCCCACCAGTCAGCTCCCAAATAATGCCACAGACAATTATTAGTTATGAAAACTCAGCTTACAGCTTAGGCTTGCTCCTAATTAACTCTTAAAACTTAAATTAACCCATATGTATATTAATTTATGTTCTACCACATTACTTTTATCTCTTTCCCAGTTTGTGCTTCTCTATCTCTCTTCTTCTGAAACTCCTCTCTGTGTCTTGAAGTCCAACTTATGCCTCCTGCCTAGCTATTGGTTATTTAGTTCTTTATTAAACCAATCAGAAGCTACCTTGGCAAAGACACATCTTCAAAGTATATAAAAGGACTAAGTGTCCTGCGTGTGACATATGCTAGTCCAATAAAGGCACAAAACTTGTGGATGAAATTGATCACTAGCTGGTGAGATGTACGGTACCTACCACGTTATGGAGCTCATCTTTGACACTGCTAGGGTAGCCAAGAAACTGTGTCTAGATTGGCCAGGGGCTTGGGGAAAATCAAACATTAGTTTTTCTTCTACTAAAGAAATGTAGCAATAAAATGTTTCCTAATGACATTCTGTTACTGTTGCAGATCAGAGTCTTGTCCAGCCTCAGCCATCATCAGAAAAGCTTTCCTTGGCAATAGAACAAGGTAACAAATACAGAGATCACAAAAAGACAGTGTACTGTATAAGCTGGAGTTGATGATTGATGCCAAGGAAACAAGGTCTTCTGATGTGGGATTTCTCACTGTATACTGTGAATACCATTGGTTTATAAAGAAAGGGGTCAGAATAGAGGTAGGTGGGGAAAACTAAATTGAATTTGGGGAGAAAGGAGAAGGTGTCAGAGAGATACCACAGTCACGTAGTGATACACAGATTAATAGAAATGGGTTAAATTGAGATATAAGATCTAGCCAATAAAAAACTGGAGCTAAGAGGCCAAGTAGTGATTCAATTAATACAGCTTCTGTGTTATTTCAGGTCTGAGCGACTGGGAACAATTGAATGGTCTCCTATAACAGTCTTCTAAACACAGAAAGATTAAGAAACATTTGATTGAGAGACTGGGGCAGTATGCATAGGACATGCTGTGGTTTTACCAATGGGAGGTACCATCACTGTGAGAAGTCAACACAAGGCCCCATTACTAACCCAGAAACAATGACTAATTGATCACTACTTACAAGGAAAATCTTAATTTTGTATAATGAAGTCCTGCTTGGTATACAAACTCCTACAGCAGTCCCCATGACCAGCAGTATATGGCCAAAATAAAATGAACTCAATAACATATTGCAGCAGCAGTGACGACATCATCATCATCATCATCATCATCATTTACCTTTTAGGACTTTTATTTATGTAGACTACTTTCTGGCTTTGCTTTATTATATTTATAGATTTCTGTATGTATGAAGTTCTACACGTCTGTGTTTGTGTTTCTTGTGGGGTTTTTTTTTGTATCATTGTCTTCTATTAAAGATCAATGAACTAAATTTCCAAATAGAAAGATACAGACTACCAGAGTGAATACTAACACATGACTCAGCTTTATTCTGCATACAAGAAACACATCTCAACATCAGAGTAAATGCTTGAAAATATTTTCCAATCAAATGGACCTAAGAAGCAATTTGGTATAGCCATTCTAATACCTAACAAAATAGCCTTGTAACTAAAATTAATCAACAGAGATGAAGAAGGACATTTTATAATCATTCAAAAAAAATCTACCAAGATGATTTTTCAATTCTTAACATCTATGCCCTAAATAAAAGTGGATCCACATTTGTAAAAGTAATATTGCTAAGTCTTTAATCGCACAACAAAGCTTACACATTAATAGTGAAGAACTTCAATTCTCCACCCTTCCCAATGGGAAGGTCACCAGACAAAACTAACAGAAAAATAATGGCAGTAACAGACAGGTTGTCAAAAAATCTCAATATCTATTTAATATAGTACTTGAAGTGCTAGCTAAAGAAATATGAAAACTTAAGGAGATAAAGAGGATAAATTTGGGAGGAAGAAGTCAAAATATTTCTGTTTGCAGATGATGTTAGTTACATAAGTGACCCTCATATTCTTCCAGGAAATTCCTACTGTTGATAAATAGCCCCAGTGAAGTAGCAGAATGCAGTATTAACTAAAATCAACCAGCAATCCTGCTTTACACAAACAGGAAAGGGACTGTGAAGGAAATCAGGGAAGTAGCATGCTTCACAATGGTGACAAATAATATAAAACCTCTTGGGTTAACTCTAAGCAAGCAAGTGAAAGTCCTGTATGATAAGAAAAAAACAAACAAGCAAAACAAATAATAATAATAAAAAAACTCAAGTCTTTGGAGAAGTAAACTAAGAAGATATCAAAAAATGGAATGGTCTCCCATGATCATGGATTAGTAGTATTAACATAGAATAAATTGCAATTTTACCAAAAGTAATCTACAGAGTCAATGCAATCCCCATCAAAATTCCAAAACAATTCTTTACAGATGTTGAAAGAACAATACTCAACTTCATATGGAAAAAGAAAAACCCCAGGATACCTAACACATTCCTATACAGTAAAAGACCTTTCAGAGGTATCACCATCCCTGATTTCAAGCTGTATTACAGAGTTGTAGTAATAAACACTTCATGATATTGGCATAAAACCATATATGTTGATCAATGGAATCAAATCTAGGACCTAGAAGTAAAGTTTGCCTGCACAAGAGCATGAGAGATCATTCCACTTTCTGGTGTCTTCATCAATTTCTTTCTTCAAAAACTTAAAATTTATTGTCATGCAGGACTTCCACTTCTTTGTTTAGAGTTACTCTGAGATATTTCATGCTATTTGTGGCTATTGTGAAGGTTAATGTTTTTCTGTTTTGTTTCTCAGTCCATTTATCTTCTGTGTAAAGGAGGGTTACTGATTTTTTTGAGTTAATCTTGTATCTTTCTATATTATGAAAAGTGTTTATGAGTTTTTGAAGTTTCTTGGTAGAATTTTTGGCATCTCATATGTACATTATCATGTCATCAGCAATAGTGAGAGTTAAAGTCTTCTCTTCTGATTTGTATTCTCTTCATCTCCTTTTGGTGTCTTACTGCTCTAGCTAGAACCTCAAGAACTATATTGAATAGATATGGAGAGAACGGACAAACGTGTCTTGTTCCTGATTTTAGTGGGATCACTTTGAGTTTCTCTCCATTTAGTCTGATGTTGGCTGTTGCTTGCTGTATATCGCCTTTATTATATTTAGGTATGTTCCTTGTATCCCTCCTTTCTCCAAGACCTTTATCAAGACATTTATCCCTTTATGAAGGGAATTCAGTATCTAATGAGATAATCATGTGGTTTTTATTTCCATTTGTCTATATGGTGAACTACATTGACAGATTTTCATGTCAAGTCATTCTGCATCTCTGAGATGAAGCTGACTTGATCACGGTGAATAATTTTTCTGTTATGCTTTGAATTCAGTTTGTAAGTATTTTATTGAGTATTTTTGAATCAATGTTCATGAGTGAGATTGGTCTGTAATTCTCTTTCTTAGTAATATATTTATGTGGTTTGTAGTAATTGTAGTCTCATAAAAAGAGTTTGGCAGTTTTCCTTCTGTTTCTACTGTGTGGAACAATTTGAGGAGTATTTGTATTAGCTATTCTTTGAAAATCTTGTAGAATTCTGAGCTGAAACCATTTAGTCCTGGGTTTTTTTGGTTATGAGACTTTGACGACTATTTCTATTTCTTTAGCAGTTATAGTTTTATATAATTTTCTTATCTGGTCTTTGATAAGTGATATTTATCCAGAAAGTTGTCCATTTCCTTTAAGTTTTTCAATGTTGTGGAGTACAGATCTTTGAAATATGACCTAATGATTTTCTGGATTTCCTCCTAGTCTGCTGCTATATCTCCCCTTCATTTCTGATTTTGTTAATTTGGTTATTCTCTCTCTGCCTTTTAATTAGTTTGAATACATGTTTGTCTATTTTGTTGATTTTCTCAAAGAACCAACTCTCCATCTTATTGATTCTTTGTATTGTTTACTTTGTTTCTCTTTTGTTGATTTCAGCTCTCAATTTGATTATTTCCTGGCATGTAGTTCTCCTGGGAGAGTCTGTTTCTTTTTGCTCTAGCATTTTCAAATGTTCTGTTAACTCACTGGTGTGAGATTTTTTCCAGCTTCTTCATGAAGGCATTTAGTACTATGATTTTTCCAACTAATACTGCTTACATTGTGCCCCATAAACTTGGATATGTTGTGTGGTCATTTTATTTGAATTTTTGAAAGTTATTTATTTCTCTATTTTTACGCTTGTTTCTAGTGAACTTTTTTTTTAAAACTTAAATTAACCATTTCTGTTAATCTATATGCTGCATTGGGACTCTATTACCTCATCTATGTACTGCCTGTCCATCGTGCTTTCCTGCTTCTCACCATGTCTGTCTGGTTAGCCCTCAGCTGGATGGGTCCTGCCTGGCTAGTTGGCTCCCCCTTTCTCTCTGCCAGCTAGTGCCACCTATCCTTCTTATGCTTAGCTACTGACCATCCAGATTTGTATTAAACTAATCAGGTGCCTTATGCAGACAAGGTGAAACAGCGATACCTATGTTCAAAGTTAAACAATTATTTTTCAACACAAACACATACAGCACATCTTAACATAATAAAACAAATACTCTTTTCCACAACAGGACTAAAACACTGTCTGATATTTTACATACATATTATGTATAGTAAAGCCTCAATGGCTTATATTAAATTGTCTCATAAGTAAATAATCAATTTGCACAGAGACTGTACTAACACATCTGAATCTTTGATAACAGAGAGTTCTGTTCTGTGTTGGAATTGTGAAAAGCAATTTTATGATTTAGAATAATTTTGTGGCTGCATACACTGTTGTTGGTAAACTTAACATGTAGGAGGAGGGTGCTTATTTGTTTTCAGCTGCCAAACCCAAAATAATCACTCAGAAACTATATTATTTGTAATACTCTTTAGCCAATACCTTAAGCATATTTTAGCTTACTTTTCCAACTTAAATTAACCCATTTTTTTATTTTATGTTTTACCACGTTTTGTTGGTAAACAAAATTTTGGCAGGCTCAAGTGGAGACATCTGACCCCAGCAGCGGCTACATGGTCTCTCTCGAATCAACCTTCTTTTTCCCAGCATTCTGTTTAGTTTTTGTCCCTAGCTCTACTCTACCCTATCGCAGAGCAAGCCAGCTTTTTTATTCATTAACCAATAATAGCAACACATATTAATTTTCACATCAATTACATAAATTTACAGAGTCAATTATAACGTTTTAAGGGTACAACAAGAGTGAAATACAGGTACAAATGTAATGATTATAAAGAAATAAATCTTTCATGTAATTAATAATTTAGGAAAATGGTTGAACATGCAAGATACATGTCAATGCATAACATTTCCAGCTGAGGTCTAAAGAGTGAGTTCCAGGACAGCCAGAGATACACAAAGAAACCCTGTTCAAAAAAAAATTCCAATTGATTTTATTATCCTTAATACTTGCTGTCTCTCACAGTCTGTCTTTTATCTGTTTAGAATCTCTTGCAGTCTTGTGAGTTAGTTTGCTCTCTTAATTTTTCTGCATGATTAGGTTATTTTGAAGCATTAATTCTGAGACATGCTTCCTTAAAAATTGCTCTGGCTAGTAACAGAAATCATGGCTGACTCAATTATACTTGTCTTCCATACATAATAAATATATTTATTTTCTTACACAGTTTCTGTTCTCATGTAAAATGTTATAGTTTGAGGTTAAACAATGTTTTTGTCATCCACAAATTAACTTATATATTGGAAACCAGATACTGCTTTATGCCATTTCAAATTAAAAATTTATAATTGATGTCTCATGATGATAACTCTAAAAACAATTGAAGATACTCTTATGACAGTCTAATTTTCTTAAGGGAAATGTGAAACAATAAAAGAATTCTAAATTATTACTGTTAGAGAGAAACATTTTAGATTGATGTGTTCATGCTAGTTGGGAAGAATGGTTTGGTAAGATTAGTGAATGGGATTATAGAGCAGAGAAGGGAACTAAAGCTAATCATAAGGATGTTTGAGGAATTCAAATAGAAAAATACTGTTTTATGAGATGCATAAAATATGCATTTATGTGTATGCATCTATGCAAATATATTTAAATGAAGGGTTTGTGTAACAATGAGGGGGCTGGCTTCTTGGGGTTTCTGTCCTGCCCAGTACCCCACAGCTGGCAAGTCTCAGAGAAAATCACACAAAGATCTCCATAAGTTATAAAGCTGATTGGCCCATTAGCTCGAGCTACTTATTAGCTCTTGTAACGTATATTAACCCATTGTTTTTAATCTACATTAGCCACATGGCTCAGTACCTTTCTCAGCCAGGCAGGTTACATCTTGTTTCTGGGTGGTCTGGGCAGGAATGGGAGGAATGGGCTTCCTCCTTCCTAGAATTTTCCTGTTCTCATTGCCTTGCCTCTACTTACTGTCTGGTTGACCCGCCTATACTTCCTTCCTGGCCAATCAGCATTTATTTAAATTATGATTGACAAAATACAGACAATTCTCCAGCATCACTTCTTCCTCTACTTTTTTTAAACAAAGAAAAATATCCATAGTCTATTTGTTGGGAATGTGGTTAGTATTCTAGGCTACTTCCTGCTGATAATTAGCAGGGGGTGCTGATAATCTTATGAGTACATAGAGACAATTTAGAGTTATAATCAAGTCCTGACTGGAGTATCCTGTGAGGCTTGATCATCTCAGGCAGCAGTCTTTAATCTGTTCTGGATGTAGAACTCAGACATCCAGGCCATATGCTCCTACTGGAGATTTCTCAGGAGGTCTTCCTTGACCAAACCTGATTTGTCTGAACTCAGAATGAATCCACAGCCTCTCATTTCCTGTGGAAAAAGCAAAATCTCTTCTCCAAAGTTACATACATTTTGACTTCAATTTTGAAGTCAAGGTATTTTCAAAATACCTATCTTGGATTAATTCAGCAGCGTTTGTAAGCAAATATCTTTTTAGCAGATGTTGCTCCTTTTTCAGCATTCAAACAATTCAAAGAGAGCATAATAACATACAGCGTCAAGATTCTCTGTGTATTTTCCATCTTTATGTGGCTTTATTTTAACCTCTATTTCTTTTATTTTTACTTTTACTTTTTGAGACAGGTTCTCTGTATATCTTTGCCCTGGAATAACTCTGTAGTCCAGGCTGTTCTTGAATTCACAGAGATCCTTCTGTCTCTGCCTCCCCAGTGCTGGGGTTAATGGACTATGAATATTTTCCTTTGTTTAAAAAAAAGAGGGGGAATGGTGCAGGAGATTGTCTGTATTCTGTCAATCATGTTTTAAATAAACGCTAATTGGACAGGCAGGAAATATAGGTGGGTCAACCAGACAGAAAGTAGAGGTGGGGCAATGAGAACAGGAGAATTCTGGGAAGGAAGAAGCCCATTCCTCCCATTCCTGCCCAGATCATGGAAGAAGCATGGTGTAATCTGCCCAGCTGAGAAAGGTACCGAGCCATGTAGCTAATGTAGATAAGAGCAATGGGTTAATATAAGCTACAAAAGCTAATAAGTAGCTTGAGCTAATGGGTCAATCAGTTTTATAACTTATGGAGATCTCTGTGTGATTTTCTTTGGGGCTTGCCAGCTGTGGGGAACTGGGCAGGACATAAACCCCAACACACCAGCCCCTCATGTTACAGGTTTGAGTTGTAAAAATGGTTTATTGATTAAGAGCACTTGCTGCTATTATGGAAGAACCAGATTTGTTTCCCAAAACTCATATCATTGCTTGAAACCATCTATAACTCCATTTAAAAAGAGATCTAATCCATTCTTCTGAGCTTTTTGAGCACCAGGTACATATGAGATAGATATTTGTAAATGCAATAAAATACTCATACACATAAACTAAAAAAATAAATTATATAAATTTAAAGAATCTGAATGAATTTAAATTTCACAAATCCCAGAGGCTATAGGTAATCAAACATCAAGCTAATGGTACTTATTTATGTAGGTAGTTGGCAAAGTAGGACATGTATAATTGTATCAATAATATAAGTTTATGTAGTAGTTTGAATACTAGTGTCCACATAATTTCATATGGAGTGACACTATTAAGAAATGTGGTTTTGTTGGAGTAGATAAGAACTTGTTGGAGGAAGTATGTCACTGTGGAGGTGTGCTTTGAGGTTTCTTATGCTCAGGATAGCATCCAGTATCTCAGTAGACTTTCTGTTGTCTGCAGAATGTAAGACTCTATTATTCCTCTAGCACCACTTCTATGCTCTTTGCCATGATGACAATGGGCTGAATCTCTGAAACTGTAAGCTGTTGCTTCAATTAAAAATTTTCCCTTGTAAGAGTTGCCATGGTCATGGTGTCTAATTTCAGCAAAATAAACCCTAACTAAAAAGCAGTTTATGTTAATTAGAAGGGTCAAATTATACTGCAAAAATTATATTCAAACTTGAATTCATTAGAAAATATTTTAAATGCTCATTCATTATTCATTTTGAATATATATACATATATATATACATATTAATATTGTAATTGGAGCTTCACATTTCATAAAATTACACAATCTTTGGAGACCTTTGTCTGAAACATCTGAACTAACCAGGTGAATTCTACCTACATAGAATCTTAGAACTGCAGACAGTCCTTCGTGAACATAGTAACCTATATTGAATGAAAATTTTAATGCTATAACATAAGGAAGTTACAGAATCAATGTATATGTGAAGGATAAAAATAACTTCATGAAAGTTTATCTTAGACTTTTATGACTCCTTTTACTATAAGCCTGATGAGTTGAACCCTGATAAATTTATTTTGTCTCTTCTGGCAGCAAAAAATCTGAATTCTATTACCTCACTGAAATTAAGGTGTCAGGAGAGCCTCTTTTCTGGGAGATATCATCATTATTTGGTCTGTGACTACATCTCCACTCAAAACCTACTATCACTTTACACCTTTTCAATTATTCAAAATCTTGTTGCAGCTTTTTTAAAACAGGGATACACATGATCACATTTAGGACCTACAGGATTAAACAGTGTAATTGTTTCACCTTTAAACATATCTCTCCACATTTGTGTTTTCAGGGGAGGAAATACTACAAGCATCTGGATTTAGGTGGCTGACACCTTTTGAGAAAAATTATTCTACCTCATTCCTTTAAAATTCTCAAAGTTTCTAGTTCACTATGCATATACACTGAATATTAAATACTTGTCAATGGCCAAACTTTTTAGTCAATTGGAAGTCATGATGTAGTTTGTTAGGATCTAGATCTATACTGAGAAATAATGTATGGAATAATAACCATACTTTGTTTATTTGTATTTCTGAAATAAGCAGCATCTCCCTAACTTACCCTACCAGCCAAAACACATTCCCTTCTGTTAACAGAACAAATCATTTCTCCTTCATTTTCCTATTTTTCACCATTTCTGCTGTTAGCACCCATACGTTAACCCTGATCTGAAATTTACCAGTAGCTTTATATTGATCTCAACTTACTATTTATCTCTTTCAAAGTTTCCCTCTACCTTTTACCCTAAAGTTACAGTTTTCCCCTCCCAAGAGACAAATCCACGATTTAATCAAGAATAAATCCCTTCTTTTATTTTACATGAACCTCAGATTATCAGTTTGATCAAAATACTGCATTGCCATAGAATTGTCGCAAATTAATAAGAACCCTTCTTTTCTTAGTGTTCTGCTATTCAGTGGACAGTTCTGTGCTAGAGAAACTTCCCTTATGTCAAATCCCATAAACTATTTGACCACTCTTGTTACACTTAACTATACGACCACCCTTGTTACACTTAATTAGTTCTATGTCAGAAAAAAAAGGTCAAAGGATCATGAGTGTTGCTTAAGCCATTTAAGGTGAACAAAGTAAAGTTACTTAACTCCCCAATTAAAAAATCACTATGAGGTATGCAATCTAAATAATTTAAATTTAGATTTAGACAAACAGATACTATACATATCTCTGATATATGGAATTAATATATGGAGTAGAAAAAAAGTAGAAAAAGGACGTTTTGGAGAAGTTGAAACATTATAGATAAAGTTGAGTATCTAAGAGGTAAATAAAATCAAAGTATGTAACACATATGAAAACTGCATTATTTTGTACAATGAGAACATGCTAAAACAGTTCACGTTATAAACTTGTGAAGTGAGTAGAGGAAAGAATCAAATAGTTGCAGAAAGAAAAGAAAATCTAGTAAAGAGATATAGGTGTATAAAAGGATCCTCAAAGTAGGCTGAGGGGATCTGTCCATGCTCCTGACTGCTGAACATTCATGCCAAAGTCTGCTCCTATTTCAGTTTCTCCAAATTTTGCTGACCCTGATACGTTGTCTTCCTTGTCACGTTTTAATCTTTCATTTATCTTGAAACTTGAATGTGTTTGTTTGTTATAACTAAAGAACAGTGAATGTGCCAAAAAACTAAAATTAGTAAAAATAGAAAATCTTTGGTAAATTAAGTGAAACTGTTGCAAACAATATCTTTTAAGATAAATTGAGACCAGTTTTCCACTATAGATTTTGAAAGCCATGTTAAAATTATATATATGTATATATGTATATGTGTAATGAAAATGAAATTGTGGATTTTAAAGAACAAGGGTGAGCAAATGTAAGAGTTTGGAGGGAAAAAAAGGGGAGGTAGGGATAACAAAATTATAGAATAATCTCAATATAGTACTAAATAATAAAAATAAGAAAAATCATCCAGAGAATAAGTTACTCGCAAAGTAATTGTAGGAGTTACTTAAAAGTGTTAAGACTGTTTTTTCATAGTTGTATACTATTTCAGGGAACATTAGAAATATTCAGTAAATATTAACTGCTTTGTAGCATGTTAATGATACAACTAATTACATTTTTCTTTAATTTATTTCTATTACAGGACTGGTTACTAATAAGGTTATAGTTACTCATGTTACCTTTAGCTCTTTTCTACATAAATGCTCACAGATTGACTTTATGCTATAATAAGTCACTGTGGCTGTGTCTCTGACTGATCCCTAGCTTCATCTTTGTGAAAGAAGTCCTAGATGCTTTGTGGCTTTGTGATCTCATGGAAACAATTCTTCATTTCTTTCTTTTGCCTCTGCATTATGACAAAAAAGTCATATTGGAGAGATATCTTGGAATATAAATCAAGCCTTCCTTAATATTCTGAAGACTAATTTTCTTCTATCTACTAATACATCAAGCAATCTGATTGTTTTGATTATCTAATGTCTCTTTTCCATATATTTGCACTAAGAGGAAACAGCAACTAACAAAGTTACTCATGCAATTATAATAATTGTTTTAATGCTATAAACTTGCATCAGTGAATCCAGGAGAAATTATTAATGACAGGAGCCAAATATTGTGTAAGTTAAATTAGATGTTTAGCTGAACTGATTTGATTTGTGCTAAATTATGTATTAAATAGACTCAAACAGCACTCGGGAACAAAACTCATAGAGATCACTGGAGCCTGGTAAACAAGACACTGCTTATATGAATGTATACTACCTGGTTTTGTGTGTCAATTTGCACAAGCTAATGTTATCAGAAAGGAAGGTGTCTCAGTAGGGGACATGCGTCCATTAGATCTATTTGAAAGGCATTGTCTTAATTAATAATCGATAGTTGAGAGTCCAGACCATTGTTTGTGGTACCATTCCTGGTCTGGTGGTTCTGGGTTCTATAAGAAAGTAGGCTGTGCAAGCCAAGGGAATCAAGACAGTAAGCAGTACCTTTCTGTGTCCTCTGCATCAGTTCCTGCCTCCAGAAGCCTGCCATGTTTAAGGTACTGTCCTGACTTCCTTCACTTATGAAGAGCAATGTGGAAATGTAAACCAAATAAGCCCTTTCCTTCCCAACTTATGTATTGGTCAACATGTCTTGTCACAGCAATAGAAACCCTAACTAAGAGAGAAGGAAATAGAAGGTCCTTCTACCTATAAAACATATAAAAATAGTCAATGAAAAAAAAATTCATGACAACATAGAGTTTCCTCCTAAAAAGCTATTTCTGATTCATCATGAATGTATCAGAAGCTGATCGTGGAGGGTTTGGGATCATAATTTTGGCAGGATGCTATACATGTGGAATTCTTGGGTACTCACTTGCAGTTAAAAAATCCAGTTAGTTCTCTATTCCTATTATCTAAGGTCAAAGTGAAACTTCTACTGTTCCAACAAGCTGGCTTTTGCTTCTTAATGTAAAGAGGAGTATATAACAATGTGGACATCACACTAATTTAACTTCACAACATGCAAAGTCAAATTTCTTTCTTTATTATTTATTGAGGTTGCATATTGTAGAATCAAGATTCTTTAAATACTTAATTACTGGATGTGAATGATGAGCTTCAAGGAATTATCAGCATCAGTGATATTTTTAAAACTCCACTTTGTAATTTAATGCAAATTAAAATATAATAGTCATTGTAGAAATGTAGTTTGAACTTCAGAGAATCCTGGCTTTTCTTTAAACGACATATGCCCTAATGTATTTTTTAAATTGTGCACAAATATGAGTACACACAGTATGGATTTTGTTTGGTTACTGTGGTAGGAACGTACTGTAGAGTATACCACTCTTCTCTTTGCCACAGAATAATTGTACATCCACATTAAAATAAAAGGCTCTAAATAATCCAATTACACACTGAAAAGAATCCTTTTCTGTGGGTTGAATTCTTATATTCAAACTGGTTTTGTTTTTTTTTTTTGCTGTTGTCTCTCCAATTTAGGGCTAATAGAAAGATTCAGATTTACAGCAGGCTACTTTTTAAAAATAAAAATGTTCAGTTAAACACAGACTTCAGAGGAACAAAAAAACTTTGTTTTCAAATCTGTTTATGCTAATATCTTATCAGGAGTCCTCACACTAAAAGATATTTCTCTGCTGTTTTGAAATTCAATGTAAATGAGTCTCATATATCTTATATGTATTCTAGATAGGCATTGTTTGAATATTTTTTTCTTTTATATTTTGGCAGCCAATTTTTCTTGCTCAATATCATTATTCAGGATCCTATTGTATTATGGCTAGACAATCAAAGTTAAACAGACCAAAGACTATCAATGTTAAACACAAAATAATATTTTGAAACTGCTTTTTCATGAAAATGAAAGTATATAATTATTAACAATAACAAAATCATTATTGAAGTTCATTGTATATATAAATCAATTTTCAGGGTAAGAAAATATATGAAATAACTATTACTCCCATGCTAGATTATTACTCCCATAATAGAAAATTAACAAAATGAGGCTATAGAAGTTAGACAACATGACAAAATTGATGTAGCTGACATGTTCTATGCCAGAATTGTGGTTTAGCCTTCACAATACTGACTTCTTAATCCACATATAAAAAATCATTACTTTACATTTATGTTTCTATTCTTAAATTTTAAAAAATTTATCCTATATGTAACCAAGGAAATGATATAATACTATAATTTTCAAGTCCCCCAAAACAAAAACATCTGTCATTACAATTTTAGCAAGGCAACCCTAATATTATTATGTTCAAATTGAATATATAAGAAAATAGATTTACAGTAAAACTTGCCAAAATTTAGTATTTAGTACAAATTGTGACATTTAAAACCCAAAATGATTGGTTTGTTTCAACTTTTAACTAGTTTCATCTTTTCCCAACTTTTCTTCTCTCTTACAGCATACAAATATATTATGTATACACAAACGTGTGTTCATATTATCAACAAAAGCACATGTGTTGCCATTGACTGGAAATACTTTTATTTAGCATAAAACCACAATCTGAAGATGTATTTTGAATACTACAGTAGATGCAATATTTCTAGAAAGTGCTCTTAGCTCCTTACATCATTTGGAAAGACATTTTGATTGTGATTCTTTCATTCTTTAAAAGTTGTCATACTTCAAACTCAGGTGCCAGCCTTGAAAAAAGAGAACATCTTACTGGGTCTTCCCGGATATGTGAACTAAGATTATTTTGCTTTCAAACTCTTAGGGAGTTGGTCAATAAATTAAGCAATATTTAGACAGAAAGAAATACATGTTTTTAAAACAATTATCCTAAACCTAAATTTGATATAAAAATGAAGATATATATATATATACATATATATATGTATATATATATATATATATATATATATATATCTCCAATGTTAAGTATTTCAAAGTCTCATGCTACTACACTCTGTAATATTCCTCTTCATTGTAAGGAGAATGAATTTAAATCTCTATGCCATTTCAACAAGAATTCTCAACACAATGCTTAATAGCAAAAGGTAACCCAAATCAAACCTGTATGAAGTTATGTTTAACAAAGGAATTTAGGATTAAGTAATTAGTACAATAAAGTATGTAATTTAGAGAATATTTTAGTTCACTAAATGAATGAAAATATCTGTAATGTCAAAAACTTAAAATCGTTTTATAACATCAAATTTTATACACGTATAAAGTATGTCCTGATTTTTATAACCAATCCAAAGTTTCTATTCTTTCCCCATTCAGGTTACTACTCCTCCTGCCTAATTGTATCTTTCTTGTATGCATGTCTTTCTTTTTTTCTTTTTCTTTTTTTTTCCACATTTTTCTTTTTCCTCTGAGTCACTGAGTTTAAACAGAGCATTCTCTACAATCATCGGTTTGAGACTTCATTGGAGCCTGTTGGGTTCCATGGTGGGTTCCCAGTTGAAGACAATAGCTGTCATTCTTTTAGTAGCTAATATTTTAGCATCAGCAAGAAGTACTCCATGAGCTTCTTCCTGATCCATGACTATTAGGTCCTGTCTTATGTAGGACTATTGTAGACAACTATGACAGTAGAATGGCCACGAGTGCATTGTTTATAAATAGAGAGAAGGCACTATTTCATAGCTCCCTTTTCTGCTGCTGTCAACTTTTTTTCTGCTACTTCCTATGCAATGACACCTGAACCTTAGAGTAGGTAGCATATATGTAGCATATGGCTGAACGGATAAACATTTAATCGCTATTCTCAACAGCTTGAGAAGCCATATTTATCTGCATTCACTGATGCTAATTGTAAATAAAGACTTCTATAGCTAAGGCTGAGAGTCTGTGGGTGTGAGCCACAGGTCCTAACCATCTTAGCCATTTTTCCAAGAATTTATTTATTTATATTTATTTGTGTGTTTGCGTATATGATTTTGTGTGCAAGTGCCCTCAGAGGCCAGAAGGGGGCTTTGGATTTACAGGGGTGAGAGATCCTGGTCGTTGTAGTTTGTCCAATGTAGGTGGTAGTAAGAGAATTCTAGTACTCTATGAAAGCAGCAGTTGCTCCAAATTCTGAACCTTCTAGGGAGCACTCATGGAACTTTCATGTGGCTGCACTAAGTTTTCTGCATATATGTTATGGTTTTTCAGTTTGGTGCAAGTACAGTGTGTCTCTGATTTTGGGTTCTGATTTTACTCCTATTGGATTACCTCATCCAGCCTTGATATGAAGGTTTGTGACTAGTCTTTTTGTTATGCCATGTTCAGTTTTGATCCCTGGAAGGCCTGCTCTTTTATAAAAAGAAACAGAGGAGTAGATTTGAAGGAGGGCACCAGGACAAGTGGAGAAAGGGAAAGCTACAGCTGGAGAGTGTTGTATGAGAGAAGAATGTATATATCCAGTTTTTGCAGTATAAGGAATGAATAATTTCTTGTGAAGAAAAGTTCAATTCCAGAGTGTAACTGGTTACCTCCATACTAGTTGTGCCACCAGTGTTTTAGTGGGTACACCTTGCCTTGAAAGCTGGTATTATCATTCATAAAACCATATCTAGGTATGATCTTTGAAATATTTTTCTCCTTTGTACCCTGTACTAAGAGAATTATGGAAGCTAGCTAACAGGGAGAAAACTCCTACCTCACTTACACCTATTTTTGTTATACTTGACAATAAAATGGGTGGTGTCTTCAGAAATATGATCTTATAAAGTATTTCTAGCACACAGCCAAAAAAATGGCAAGAACGTGCAATGTTTTCATGCCATTGGGGATTTTCTGATCAAAACTTTATAAGGTGTTTCACACCTGTCCCTGAGGTTAGAGCTGAATAGCTTTCTCTAAATGTTAATGCTGACAAAGAAAGGTCAATGCTATGGCAATGCTCTTACATGGAACCATTGAGAAGCTACTGCCATTAGAAGGTAAAGATAACAATATTAACTCTCACTGTATGATTCTTTGTATCAAGACATCTTATGAATCTAGGATATAAATATAAGTACTATTGTTTAATCATCATATTTCATAGCTGTTCTTATTTTCATTTATTAATGTTGAATAACCAGAGATTTCATCATGATTAAAGAGATATCCTACATGAGTCTGATAGTCTGCGACCTTTAAGATGTGGCTGCAGAACCTGGACTCTTAAGATATATTTGTGAAAGGACCTCAGTAGGTAAAGGTTTAAATTGTGTATAGGTATGAAAGATATTGGTTTTCAGAAAAATGACTGTTTAAAGTTTTTTTTTAAAAAAACTTCATTTTTAAAGTTTTACAAGTGATAATTTACTTCCAAAAATAGTTTTAACCCTTTGAAAAAAGATAAAATCCATATAGTCTTACCCTGATTTTAGTACTCCAACTATACATATTAGATATGGCTATTTAAAAAATAAAAAAAAAATAAATTTTCAATTTTTAAAAAAAATTTAAAAATCACTATGGTGATGTTTTATTTATGATACAACAAATTAAGCTTGCCTGAGGATAGGAGTGCAGAGCAAGTCACTATTTAGCCGTAGAGGATAGGCAGTGGTGGTACACAGTTCCAGGACTCTGAAGGCAGAGGCAGAAAGGAATTTCTGTGAGTTCAAGGCCACCTTAGCTACACTAGATTGATCCAGTCTAGAAGAGAAACAGAGATAGGCAGTGATGGGTGACATTTTAATCTCAGCATTTGGGAGCTACACTCCTATATTAATTTTAATACCTGTATTGGGAAGGTGGAGACAGGAAAGGATATGGCTGGGCCAAGAGAGAAATATAAGTCAGGAGGAGATAGGAGCTAAAGGCTTTCAGACTGAGAAGTTGTAGAGACAGGATAAAAGAATCAGTCTGAGGATTTCATACAGGTAAAAACTCTGCTTCTCTGATCTTTCAGCTTTCACCCAATAATATCTTACTCTGGGTTCTTATTATTAAAACCATTTAGAAATCATGCTTCAGGTCACATTTTGGAAAGTTTAATAGATGACATGATTTATAAGTGAATAGCGTCATTTCTACTTAAGCTCTTGCTTCAGTTGTTTTGTGGCTTATTCTCAGTCTGTATTCGCAATCAGTAGAAGAATGACTGTATCAGTCTACTATACATTTACGTGTAATTGTCAATAACAACCTCATGCTCCACGTTTTTGCTTCCATTGACTGCAATACAGGACTCTTTAGTTTGGCCGTGGTCACTTTATAATTTACAATAAACCATAAAAACAACATACAGAATACCAGCCATCTTGTGAGCTGGCTGGTATTTAACATCAAATGGTGCACATAACCAAAAGAACAAGCAGCACAGATGGAATCGCACAATCTGAAACTAAGTATCAAGTAGTACCCTTCCAAATACTGTCTTCTATCAAAAAGAGAATGTTTTCTGTCAAATATTGTTAGTTCTATTTGTACTTTGTCTCACATGAAAGTTGATGGTGAGATAAATGCAGCCTTCATTTTCCTTTTATAAGATCAGAACATGCATTTATAGATTATTATACTTTTCCATACATCTAAAATAATATTTTCATATTCAATGGAGTTATGAAAGTCTCCATTTTTAAAAGTTGATAGTCAAGGAAACAATCTCTTAAAGACAATTTGACTTTTTAATAATTCTAAAAAAATTCAGTACAAGCAGTAATACTATATCTCGATATAATTGGTATAGTCTTTGTATCAGAATACATTGATTATATGCAAATATTTTTTCTTTCTTTATGTGTATATATACTTATAAATATATGCTGTATAATTCTTATTAGCTATTTATTTTCATTGCATTGACATGACATTTAAAAATTGGTGATATGTACAAGTTTTCAAAATGATGAATATTTAGTAGTTTCTAAAGTTAATTTAGGAATCTATAAAACTATGATAACACAAACTCTACATTTCAAACAATATCGCATGATTGCCATTGAAAAGCAGTGCTGAGAATTGTTAGTGAAAAAGATGCATGGTCTCTCTTTTAGTGTAGAGTTCTCCATTTTTTATTTAGATATGAATCTAATATCCAGGAATTTATATGTATACTATTAGTTGAATTTTATACATGATAATTAATTTTGGAAAATTTGACTCAATATTTTGCCAAATTAATAATTGAATGATTACTTGTAGCTATTTCCACTTTTAACTGAAAAGGATCACTTCAAGTAAAAGTTTGAGAGACCTATAAATGAGAAATTCCACCTCACTCAATCAATTTGTCTTGTTAAGTGCTGATTTATGAGGCAGATGTTCCTTGGATGAATAAAGGGAGGAGTAGAACTCCATTAATACAATCCATAAAACGCAGTGTGGAGTCTGTTAGGGCTCAAAACTGTGTTACTAGTCTGAGAAATGAGGCAGATGTTTCACTAAACAGGAGACAATAAAGAGAACACAAAAATATGCAATAGCACAGCTGCATCTGTGACACTTCTCCTAACCCAGCACTGGTGAGAAAATTAAATCATCACTTCTTTTCTATTTACTTTAATTATGGTCTCTGTAACTGTGTCAGTGAATTTAAATTAATAAATCATAAGAGTGTTATTTAGTTGCTATTCTGAGAAATGTGATTAAGTTAGACTTTTATAAATTAATTAATAAATAAAACATACAAATCAGATAAAAAAAATAGTGACAAAATAATTTTCTTGCTACTAAAATTTATATAATAAATCAACTGAGATATATCTGGAAAACAATAAAATTTTCCTAAAAGAAATATTAGAGAAAATTAAGTATTTAAATTATGTTTTGAGACATAACTAATGATATAAACTTGCTCCAAGAAATCAGAATTATCATAACTTTTATATAAAGTGACAAATAAATCAATGTTTCCCTATGTTTCCTTACATATAGTTTAATATCAAACAAAGGGTTGCAAATAAATAATTTGCCTATTTTTAAAATATTCTACAATGATTATATAGTGTTAGCAGTTACATTAAATATCCCTGATAAATTATGTTTTAAACAAAGGCCATTTGCTGTTAAAACATCTACCTCTATCTAAACAAAAAAATTTACACACATAAACACAAAATGAGTAAGTAATTGCACATTAAGATAGGGCAAGGCTTGCATTACTACAGTGCCTCTTTGTTATCACAGTTTCTCCTTTAAAGTTGTGGTTATGTATGTCTGTGTGTGCGTGCGTGCGTGTGTGTGTGTGTGTGTGTGTGTGTGTGTGTGTGCTCTTGTGATTCTCATGTGAAGGTCAGAATATGACTGTCAAGAATCTGTTCTCTTCTTCCATGATGTTGGTTCTGGAGGTGGAACTCAGGTTATGAGGATCAGTAGCCTATCTCTGAACCCTATCAGAGACATTTAGATACTAGAATCTGAATACAAATGAAAGGTTTGGTATCATTCAAACAACATACACTGATTTCTGTATTTCTTCATTTTTTTGATTTTTTTTATTTTAATGATCTGTGTAAAATTTTTGTGGTTAAATATTTTTGGCTACAACTGCAAGCATGTAATCTTTGTAGAGATTATTGGAGTTTAGATTATTCAAATCATTTAACTAATCTAAATTACCAGAAAGACAAGTAAACCACTTGAGATTAAGAATGCAATAGAAAATATCCTATTTTGCATTAATTAGAGAATATCAAAACAGTATAATCTTAGTCAGATATATTTCATTTTTATTCATTACATCATTACCTGCTTTACTTATTATAAGATAGGATCTGTCTGTGTGACCCAGGTTGACTTAAATGTAACAATGTCCTTGCTTCAATTCACCAGCTTCAGGGCAACAGACATGCATTATTATGCCTAGCTTAAAATTGACTTTTATTAAGAACTTCTACAAATTATTTTAAAAATTCACCTATAGATTTTTTCCATAAATGTTTATTTTATTGTAACTTGGGAGATTATCACTCTTTTCTGTATGATTATACATTCTCTACACAGATCATTACAGAATGCCGCCATGAATTATGGATCTAGGTAGTGGATAAAATTATATTCATCTTCTTTTCTATCCCATTATATAGTTATATATCACTTCAGATCAGAGTAGGGATGATAATAATTTATTTTTTATCTGTTTTGTTCTCAGAAACATTTAATTTCAATGAGTTCATACATAAGTAAATAAAAGACTAAAGAAAAGATAGAAATTGTGACTTAGAGTATAATGGCAATATGTTTTTATTGGGGGAACCAAGAAAATATATTACTTATATTAATATATAGTAATAATAATATATAACCGTAGGATTTATTACACCCATTTTGACCATGTAAATCAGGAGAAACTGTAACAATTTCAGAGATGTTTTCAAGCCAGTCATGTTTTAAGGGGGCTGCTTTTTCATCTCAGATGACCAGAACTAAAATAAACACACAGATACTATATTAATTAAATTACTTCTTGGCCCATTAGCTCTAGCTTCTTATTGGCTAACTCTTACATATTAATTAAACCTCTTTCTATTAACCTGTGTATCATCACGTGGTGATGGCTTACTGGCTAAAGTTCCAGAATCTGCCTCTGGTGGGGCTACATGGTTTCTCTCTGACTTTGCCCTTCTTTCTCCCAGCATCCAGTTTAGTTTTCCCCATCTACCTCTAGTCCCTGCGCAGGCTCAAGACAGTATCTTTATTAATCAATGGTATTCACAACATACTGAGGGAATCCCATATTACCTCCTTTTTTTTCTGTTTAAATAAATAAGGAAGGTTTTAAGTTTAACATATTAAAATTACATTTAACAAACAGGTATTAAACAGGAATTGCAGTTACAACATTTATATCTACTTTACATTTATCATAACTAATAAAAACTATATTATTACTATCTACTCATCAACTCCATCAAAGACTTTAGAAAGATAAAATATTACCTGAATAAACAGGAAGTACATTGTAAGCAACTTCCAAAACTCTAGAATTGACAGAGACATCTTGCTGCTTGGACAGTCACCCAGAGTTCTTCTATACTGTTGAAACAACAATCTTCGGCCTACAGGAGCATAGTGTCCAACAGACTTATTTATGACGCATGAAATTTCAAATACAGTTTCGCCTATATTGACAGTTTGTCATTCACTTTTTTCTGTGTCCTTCAGAATGTCTAGCAGACTTTTTTTTTTGATTCAGGAACCCTGAAGGACAGTCTCACCTTTAGGCAAGTTCAGCAGTTATTATTTTGTGGGTCCTGCATGCCCAATTAAGCAGTCCAGACAAGAGTAATTTCTTGTCCAAATGTCTAACAAACTCCATGAGGAGCCTCTTAGATGCCTCTTAGATTTTGAAGTAATTGGTGCTGCCAGGAACAGATATGTCTCATCATGAAAAGTCCTAAGTTCTTAAAGCATTTTTAATGCCATATTATGTAGTCTTTGAAGGGTTTGAAGATTGCAGAATGTTATATATATACACACACACATATATATATATATATATGTAGATATATAAAACCTAACTAACATGACTACAAACATGACTATTATAGATGATTATATATTAACCTATATTTCCCATTTTACATTTTTAAATGAGTGGCACAAACACAAGAGCAGAAATATAAATATAACAAAATTGACTTTAAATTTATATCCATAAAACAAGATTCATACCTACCAATGCAAAGTATTCATCTCTATAGCATATCCCACTTTAAATGTCAACAAACATTCAGAGACAATATTTGGGAATATGGGCATAGTTCTCGCCAAACTGCTTCCTGATGTTTATTGGGTGAAGTAATTTTTAAGGGGTGTTCAAGGCCACCTTTCATGGGATTTTGGACCATCAAACCATATTAGTCTAGAAGCAATCCACAGATTCTCATCCTCTGTGGAAACAAAAGAAGAACATCTTTTCCAAAGCAACAGATCCTTGGATCCATATTTAGAAGTCAAGATACCATTAAAGTAGTCACAAAATTCAAAGAAAACACAGTAGTATACATAATTCAGATGTGTATTGTTTTTACTCTATTACTTTGTAATATTTATTTTATTATCTTTATTCCTTTAATCAGAGAGTGTCTCTATATATTTAAAAACTTTGTTTTACTTTTTTTTAAACCATTTACATCTTTTCCAACTCTCTATACTCTCTTTTTCTCTCTCAAGCCTGCATACATTTATCAAACACTGTGACCCATTTAGAGGCTTTTTGCATCTGGATTTGTCTTTATTGTGTATTTATAATTATTTTCTGACCAGGACTGCTTCTTAAATTGCAAGCGCCTCTTATAGACTTAAGCAGACACATTGCTAGGGGAAATACAGAACTTCCTGCTTGCCTGGCCAAGTCTAGCAAGGCAGAGCTGTTTGCTGCCTCTGAGAGCTAAGCCCACAACCCTATTTTTAGGCACAGAGCCAGTCTATATTGCCATTAACAAAGTTGTAACACTCTGTTAATAAACCCCATTTAAATGCTCTGTAGCTAGTCCTCGAGAAATAGTCAGAGTTGATGCAGAAAGATGGCTTTTAAAACAGTGCAGCATTTTTTTTTCTGCTATGGTTGAATCAGGAAAACCTCTCTTAAAGAAGTTGCAGCATGCTTTCAGAAGCAAAGCCAGGTTGGGATAAAGAGTGTGGCTAAATTTTGATTTCTGTGTCTTGAATTCCTTTCCAAGCTTTCTTAGGTTTTACATGGATTTAGTCAACCATGTTGGTATGCTAATTTGTTGTATCAAAAGGGATAATAGACAGTGTGTGCTTACTCATACTACTAATAATAGTGAGTAATAGAGTGAATACTTGTGAACTATTATTTATAAGCAGTTTGCATTGGTTTAGCTTCTTGTATATTGATAAAAAATTAAATTATATTAAATATGTTCCTATTTTCAGCTATTTTGTCATATTGTATGCATTCATGCTTAAGAAATTTTGTATATTGATACAATTTTAAGATTGCAACCTACATTTCTTTCTCTGATCAAGATACTTACGCATTGTTTACATTTTGAGGTCACTGTCCTCATTTGTTGCACAGTTGTTTAAAGATTGTATAATATTCTCATATGAAGTCTTAGTCTTTAAGTTATATAGGTATTAAGAATTATAGGTCAATAGTCATTCATGTTTGTCATGCTTAGACTAATCAGGTTCTTTAGATACATAGAAATTGTATTCTGCATAGATAGATAATCTTCAACCGCTTGAATGAGCTGTAGAATTTGGTATTTAAATAACTTTAGGGTTCTGTTGACATGAGACATGATTGTTCCTGGCAGCAACGATCTATTCCTGAGAAAATGTTGAGCACCAAAGACACTCCACTTAGAGTTTGTTGTCTTCTTTGCAAAACTGGCCTTTGGGCAACAAACTGCCCATGCATCGACCCACTGACAAAATGCATGATATCCCAACAGAACAAGCAGGATGCAAGAAAAAGGACTGAAAAGACTGTCAAATCTTGCCAAGACAGGGTAAGACAGTTTTTAAAAATTTCCTGGCTCTGAAAGTGGTCTGTCAGTTGCTCCAGGCCTTAGCTAAGTTGGTTTTTCCAACATTGCAAATGAGACTTTAGGTGATGGCCCAAATAGCCAGTTGTCCCTGTCATTTGTTGCATATTTTGGAAGTTGCTTGTTTGCACTTCCTACTTATTCAAATAATATTGCCCTTCTTCGGTTTTCGATCGGGTTTAAGACTAGATAGTTGTAGTTACTTTCCTATCATAAGTTGGCCAAGTTATTTATAATACAAGACTTAAACTCAAGATAGGATAAATATTGAGACATTTATCACATGTTTCTTGTTTGATAATGCTTATGGTCTTTGTAATTCTTATACCTAAGATTTGTTCTTATTGTACATAATTTTATATTAGCCTTAAAACTCTTTTATTTAAACATGAGGGAGGGGTGCTATAGGAATTCCTACAGCCAGTGGCCTTTAAGTTACCTGTCCAATCAGGCCTGGCCTCTTATACTATATATGCTGTTGTAAAGCATGGGTCTGGCCTTTCTTATAGTGTCACGAATCAGGTTTCTGTTCCCCATTCATGCAGAGGATTGTGATCTGTGAGTCTACCCTGAAATAAATATTACTTTATTATACTCAACTCTGAGCTAGTGCAGGATTTCTTTTTAATGACCTTCTTCATAGCTAATCTTAATGGATCCTCAGAGATTATCTAAAATGCTTCCAAATCAAGAACTATACAGTTCAGTGGTCTGACTTTAACTCTTCCAGGAGGGGGTGCATTAAAGGTATAAGTATTGGTTTGCTTATTAAACTCTGATTATTCAAACTGGAAAGCTGATTTTGTACTTGGCTTCAGGACAGAACACACTACAAGTGCATGATGAATCTTATAAGTGCTGTTATAATTATTTCTTTCACATCCATATTTGGGGCATCTTTGTGAAGCACTGAACATAGTTTACACAGTTTACATTCCATTTTCTTTTTTATCTTAAAACATTGTTTTTGGAGAGTCATCATTTTATTAATAAGCTGAAGGAAGTAAAGTAGTATTTAGCTGAATACTGTATAGTTCTTAAACAGTTAAGGGAGAACCTCTATCTAATTCTCTAATGACAGTTTTGTTTTCATTGTTTCCATTTTCATGAATATCTCAAAATCTAAACCTTATTGAGAGGACTTTTTATTTCTTTAACATTATTGTCTTCCTAGCAATTCTGAGAATCACAGATTGTTCAAATCTAATATATAAGGTATTATTTGCTACATTTTTCTTAGATAATAAAATAATGAACAGTAAAGTTAAGTGTTTAAGAATTAAAGCCCTAAAATAGAATAACTCTATTTTCACTTTTAGGAATATTACAAAATAGAATCTCTGTGTTTGGTTTTTGTAATCCACTAGGGAACTGTACTTTCTCACCTTCACATGTTATTCATAAGTTTTTCTTCACCTCAGCCTTAGAGAAATATCTTTCAAACTGATAAATTTAAGAATCTTGCTATGAACTGGTACGAAATGAATGACCTGTCAGTTTTGATATCTCTGTTCCACTTCGAAGATATGTGCTGGCTTTCTATGCTATAAAGGGAGAAACCAGAACACAGATATGCAATCTAACTACACAAACAAAAGAAAGATGAGTTTGTCTCTCAGAAGAGGAGTAAAATGTTTTTGAGAATTTTCTTAAATCATTTAAACCTTTTATTATTTTTAACACTAGAGAAATGCTTAGTTAGAAAAACAAAACAGTCAGAAAAACAAAATTGGTTTTGAATGATTTTGTGATTCAAAACTTTTCAGATGAGGCATTTGAATAATATTCAAGATTTAATTTACTTTTGTTTTGTCTACATTTTATATGTGTTTTCTGAAATAATATATATAATACAATGAATTTAGCTATCATATTTTGAAGATATTAAACTATTAGGATTTTTATTAATGAAACTTATCCCTAAAATAATAAAATATTAATAGTTTATGTTCTTGATACATTAGACAATTATGAGTTATTCATGGGAGGATAAAAATTTAATGTATAATCAATTTTTTGAGATACATTATAAGATTTACTTATCAATCTCATTATCACTCAAATAAAAATATAATAAGGAAATTCAGAGAAAAATTATTACTCAATTAAAATAAAGAATAATTGCATAATTTGTTGAGAACTGCTTATATTTATTACTTCATCTAGATTCAGATTTATAGGATAAATATGGATTGAGTTGATAAATTAACTTACTTTATTGAAATGATAAATACTATAAGTGAAAATTGTTTTCAAATTATTTAAATTTACATATTTTAAACTTGATCATCATGAGCCAATCTGATGACTTGGAGGCCAGTAGAAGGTGCCTGAAACTGATATTACAGACAGTTTAAATCTATAGCTGGGAGCCAGAGACCTCTGTAGCAACAGCAACTTCTCTTATTCTCAGAACCATATCTGCTAGTCTGTGAACTATCTTTCCAACTTTGTTTTTGTTGATGCTGTTTACTTTTATTCTGTTTTATATTGAAACAAGCTATTACTTTGAATCTCAGTCTAGTGTGGAACTCACTAAATTCACAATGCCAGGCTCCAGCACATGGAGGTGCTTCTGTTTCAGTCTCCAGTGCGGACATTACAGATGTAAACACAAAGTTTAGTACAGTGGTTTTTCTTCTTTCTGTCCCATGTCTCTCTCTTATAGTGGGTGATGAATTAAATTCTAAAACACAAACATACAGAATATCACCTACTCTGTTTTTATAAGACCTAAACTCCTCACCATAAAGCATAAAACACGGAATTCACTATGCCAAGAGAAATGACTTTCATTAGTGTCAATGAAAATATAAACAGAGAAAAAAAATTGCCATAGGACTTTTTTTTGGTGGGGGGTGAATATGATAAATCAGCTTGAGTCCTTTAGCTCTATGTGTATTCATGTTAGCACAACCAAGTATGGGAAAAGTAACTTATTATCCTGCCTTCTTCAGGACTTTAGATGAATACTTTTGATTTTGTTTGAAGTGGATGTTTTCAGTGTTTCCTTGGTATCTTTAGATAAGTTTTCATTTCTCTTTTAATAGAGCCCAAATCTCAAAAAAATGCATTATCTTGGACTGTCAGTATATTTGCTCTAAGAGAAATAAAATGAAATAAAAATTTATCATTGAACTACTATTTCATATGTCTTTCAGCGTATGTTGTACAATTAAATACTTCTTTGTTTAGATGTAATTCTTGTATAAAACAAAATAATAAAGCATTACATGACGATCTCTAAGATGAACCCTTCAGGAAAAGAATTTAGACACAGAGTCATCAATACCTTTGCTATTTACACACTAATATTAAGTAATGTTGTAGCATTAGTCATTGACCATTCATAAAATAACTCTGCATTATATTCTTCAGGATTATTGCCCAAATTTTGACATCAACCATATGATTTTTGGTACATAGAGAAAGATCATAATATGTTGTACGGAGGCTGCTTGTCCATTTCCCAGCTGCCAAGTCTACTGAAATAATCACACAGAAAGCATTTAATTTAAATCATTGCTTGGCCCATTAGCTCTAGCTTCTTTTTTTTTTTTTTTTTTTTTTTTTTTTTTTTTTTTTTTTGGTTTTTCGAGAAAGGGTTTCTCTCTAGCTTTGGTGCCTGTCCTGGAGCTAGCTCTTGTAGACCAGGCTGGCCTCTAGCTTCTTATTGGCTAACTCTTACATATCAATTTAACCCATCTCCATTAATTTGTGGATCGCCCCATGGCAGTGTCTTCCTAGCAAAGTTTCAGCATGACTGTCTCCAGCAGTGCCTCTGTGGCTTCTCCCTTGATTTTCCCTTCTTTCTTTCAGCATTTAGTTTAGTTTTTCCCACTTAGCTCTCTTCTACCCTATCAGGCCAAAACAGTTTCCTTATTAACCAATGGAATTCACAGCATACAGAGGAAAATCCAACATCAATCACACACCCACACACACCCACAAACACATCCACACCCCCACCCACATATACCAAGTACTTCTTAATAAGAACATTTAAGGTGTTCAAATTCATGCATCTAAGTGGAAAATCCCATACATAAATATTTTCTTGAGTTCTAAATTGCATAACATTCTGATTAGCAGGCAAAAGAGCTGCATCTTACATCCTATTCAGAAAGAAACATGAGTTAATCTTTGTCTATCATATCTATGTTAGATATAAAAAGTTGTTAATTATTCAAATACATGGCTGGCTTAATTATCAGATCATCTCTCACATTATTGTTTTGCTTTATAAAGTTTGTTTATAAATAACATTTATTTTTCCTAATAATGTACTGAAAGAAAAAGAATAGTGATACTGGTAATTCACAGGATCCAAAGAGAAGCTATAATGTATTTCTCTTAATGAAAAATATAAAAATTCTTTATTTTGAAATAACAGAAACTATAGAATTCTAAGGTTGCTTAATACTTCCTCTAGACATTTTTTTCAACAAAAATCACACCAAGAAAAGGAATTTACATATATGTTCTTCATATTGGACATTAAAGTGTAAACCATAGGATATAGCACATTTGAAGAAAGTCGTAAAATCATAGGATCTACTAGGTTTAAGAAAAGTGAAGGAAATAAAGAACTGGGTGTTGCAAATGGTGATCTGGTGCTGCTGTAGAGAATATTTCCCTGTAAGAAAAGAATCCCCGAAAGAACTGCCATAAAGTCATTTGCTACAAGTAAAGTCACTCAAGAACAATATTTAACCATAAAATAAAATATACCCTGCGAAGTAGCTGGATATGCTATGAAGAATCTTCTGACACATTTTCTATGTAGTTGACGAATTTGACAAAGGAGACTGGGTATTTTCCATTTAAATGTCTTCAATTGCAATGAAGCTGGGACCACATTGGAGAACTGGACTGAGCCCCCAAGGTCTAAATGAGGAGCAGAAGGAGGGAGAACATGAACAAGAAAGGCAGGACCGTGAGGAGTGCGTTCACCCACTGATACAAGGGGACTGATCTAATGAGAGTTCACCAAGACCAGGTGGACTGGGACTGAACGAGCATGTGATCTAACCAGATTCTCTGAATGTCTGAATGTGGCTGGCACGGGATCTTTCTGAAAAGCCATTGATAATGACTCTGGGACTTGTTTCCTCTGCATATACTAGATTTTTGGGATCCAGTCTGTTTGGATGCTCACCTTCCTGGACCTGGAGGGAGGGGGGAGGAATTTGAACTTTCCACAGGACAGGAAATCCTGACTGCTCTTAGGGATGGAGAGGGAGGAGGAGAGAGAGTGGGGGGATTGGGAGGGTGTTGGGAGGAGGGGCAGAAATGGAAACTTTTATAAATTAATAAATTTTTATAAATAAAAAAATAAAAAAAGAAGTTAGCATCTTTAAGCATGCATCCACATACACATGCACACACACAAACGCACACACTGAGAGAGAGAGACAGAGACAGAGACTCACACAGAATCACAAAGAAATAAAGGAGAGAGAGAGAAAGAAAGAAAGAAAGAAAGAAAGAAGGTCAGATGAATCTTGTTACTAGACAGAAACACTCAAAGACATTTAATTAATTCAGTCTTAGCAGGCAAAACCCCTTATGCTTTGAAATGAAATCCTAAATTGTTCTGCCTGAGATCTGTAAATATAATGGCAGGATTTGGTGGCACAGTATTCTTTATTAAGTAGTTGTACTGAATAGTTTTCTGCAGACATGAAACAAAGATAGTAACAAACAAACAAAAGAAACAAACATAGAAACAATTTAGAGAAGGGAAAATATAATGTCTGTTTACTAGACAATATCACTACCTATCATGAATCCATTCACTATGAAGAAAACAAAAACAAAGCGAAGAAAAAAAAAACAAGAATAACATAAAAATAATTAAAGTGATTTTTTGGGTTTATTTGTTTGATTTTTTTTCATCTTTCTTTCTCTCTTTCTTTCTTTCTCCTTTTTTTCTCTTTTGTGTGTGTTCTATGATAGTCTTTGAAACTAAATCTTGTTCTTTACTCCTGTTAAGCAAACAGTTAACCTGTGTGTTATATTCCTAGGCATGGCTTCTGTACTTAAGATTCCTAAGAAGAGCATGACTGGGATTAGTCAACCACATACAACTGATGGATATTTGATCACATTCAGTGTAGACACAAATCTAGATAAAATGTAGTGATTGGAAACCATTCAGTAGTTCTGATGTTGCAATAACATTCGTCAATGATGAAGTAGACAAACAAAAACAAGCATATACATGCACAGATAAAGCATGTTTAAAGCTGTCATTGTTATTACAGGTTATGATATCATTTAAAAAGTTAGAAAAGGTCACTCATTTGGTAAGATACGGAATCTAAAAGAATCTGCAGACACATATAATGAAGTAGTAAAAGAACATAAAGTGAATACCACTAAAAAGTATTATTGAGCTAAGGGTTGGAAATGTTTGTTCTATCAGTCTTTAAGGTAAAGAAAGACAAGAAGAAACTGAAATAAGAGGAGCATTGTAGAAATCAAAGAACCTGATGTACAAAACTATGTAATATATTACTACATGGGAAAAAATTCACAATTTATGTAGAAACATAAAAGGCACAAAATAACTAAAGAAATGCTAAAAGAAAAATAAAGCAAAGAGCAAAGCAAGTGTCATCAGATTGCCTGATGTCAAAACTTTCTATGAGGTCATAGGATTACTTTACTACAATAGTGGGATGTTAAGATTGGAAAAAACATACAGATTTATAGAACAAAGTATGCAAACATAAAATAAATCCATGTAAATAAATATAACTGATGTTAAACTAAACTAACCAAAGCATGATACAAAAGCAATATAGTTTAATCCAAACACTTCTGGCAAAACTGTACATGTGTAAGTGAATTCTAATTGTTCTTAATAATAAAAACTCAGAGTCAGATATTAAGGTGTAAAAGTTAAAACTTCAGAGAAGCAGATCAGTCAGTCACTAGAGATTTCTAACATATACAAATGCTCAGACAGATAGTTGCTGTCCTCTCTCTGTGGTTCCTTAGAATGAATGCTCAGAATAAATTCTCAGATTGCATCTATCTCTACAAATCCTCAGACTATATCTGAGCTCATGTCTCCTCCTGTCATATCACCTCGTCTCTATCTCCCTAGTGCTGGAATTAGAGCCATGTGATGCCAAGTGCTGGGATCATCACTGTGTGAGCTCTGTTTCTTTTTTAGGCAGATTCAATCTTGGGTAGCCAAGGGTGACCTTGAACTCACTGAGATCCATATGCCTGTGTCACCAGAGTGCTGAGATTAGAGATATATGCTTCCATTATGTGGACTGTATGGCTAACTAGTGGTGTAACTTTGCTCTCTAATCTTCAGGCAAGTATTATTTGTTAGCTTGTAAACAAAATATCACTAAAATATTCCATACATAAAAGGCAACTAAAACTAAATCAAGTGGTATATCTCAGATATGAAAATTGTGGGGTTTATTTAATATGCAGGAACAACATTTCAATACATTAGTGTAAGCAATATTTTAAATAGCTATCATAATATCTGACAAAATAGATTCCAAATAAAATTATTCAGAAAAGCCAGGGAGTGTTGGCACATGCCGTTAATCCCAGCACTTGGGAGGTTGAGACAGGTGGATCTCTATGAGTTCAAGTCCAGCCTATTCTACAAGAACTACTTTCAGGACAGGTTCCAAAGCTACAGAGAAACCCTGTCTTGGAAAAAATCAGAAAAAAGGAAACTACTACATATTCATTAAAGGAAAATCTAAGACAAGGACATTGCAAGTCTTAATATTTGTGTCTCAAAACAAGGGAACCAGAATTCATAAAAGAAACATATCTACAACTTAAACTACATATTTTCTTTTACACATGGATTGTTAGAGACTTCAATACCCACACTTTTACCAATACACAAGTCATTCAGAGAAAACCTGACAGAGAAATGATGGAGCTAGTAAAAGTTATAAATCAAATGACCTAAAGGATATTTCCAAATAATTTCACCTAAATACAAAGGACTATACCATCTATTCAGCACCTCATGGAACTTTCTCCAAAATTGGCTGCCTACTCAAAGTCAAAGCAAACCTCAACACACACACACACACACGAAAATTGAAATGATACTCTGGATTTTTCAGGCCATCACAGATTAAAACTGGATATCAGCAATAGATATCCGAAAATTACAAACTTATCGAAACTGAACAACTCTTTCCAGAATGAAAAATAGAAAAAAAAAGCTTCCTGGGTTATTTATAAATAAGAAAGTGAAAAATTTATATGGTAAAAACTTCAAGTCTTTGAATAAAGTAATAAAAGGAGATCTACTAAGATAGATAGATTTCTCATAATCATGGAACTAAAAGAATAAAAATTTGTATCCTACCAAAGTCAATAACTATCAAAATTCCAAGACTGTTATTCAGATACCCTGAAACTGCAATTTCCAGTTTCATGTGGAAGCACAAAATACCCAGGACAGCAAAAACAATCCTTAAAAATAAAAGAATTGCTGGATCTATTATCATCCCCAACTTCAAGTTGTACTCCAGAATGTTTTAACAAAAACAGAATGGTATTGGCATACAATCTGTCAAGCTGATCAAGAAAATTGAATTGAAGACCCAGATGCTATGGACAGATGATTTGTGATGAAGGGACCAGAAATACACATTGGAAACATGAAAACACATTTAATAAATTATGCTGGTCAAACTGAATGATTACATGGAAAAAATAGATTCATTCTAATCACATTGCACAAACTCCACTTCAAATGAACCAGAGACCTGAACCTTAAACCAGATACTGTGAAATTTATAAAAGAGAATATTGATAGCTTGTGAGGCCTGCTCCACAAGACTATCTTCCAAAACTTTTGCCATAAGCCACAGAGAAGTGAAGGGAACTTAGGATAGCTCTAAACTTGAGGGAAAAGTCTCACACATGTTTTTCCAGTCATGTCTTTTTATTGTTGTGTCTCTACTCTAATTCTCCTGTCCTAATTCTAATTATCCCAGCTCCTTCTCCTCTCAGCTAAAAATTCTTCTTCTTCAGGAGGCTTGAAGCAACCAAAAAGTTGCAAGGGTAATCTCTCATTATTTAAAAGTACATTTGTAGGGTAAGTGGCAAGAATTCATGCCATTTACTATGGCAACACATGGGTTCAAGGTTTCAGGAATAAGACTGTGATCAGAGCTTAATGGCACAGTGTCCATAGGTCTTTTATCAGCTAGACTTGGCAAGCAATGGATTGGCATGCCTTTTTTAGGGTGCTTGGTGTAACAGCCTTGCTTAGAAACCTATGACTTTCACCTTGTGCATAGCTATAAACTAATGATCTATTTACAAAAGTCTTTTCTAGTTTGAAGTTGCTCTTAGGTAAAAATGAGCTAATTGTGTGCAGTTAGTCCTAGACTAGTAGAAATTGTCATTTTCTTGTGTTAGTCTGATAAAGAGGAACAAGACAGTTTTTTTTAGTGTTTGCAGTCCTTGTGAGACAATAGATCTAATTATAAAGCATATTTTAGTAATTTTTCTATATATCAAAATCATGCAGGTAATTGAGTAGTCATCTTTCTAACAATTAACAAATATGTGTGTCTATAAGATTTAGATACAATCATGAGATTACATGTATACATTTCATGAAATTGCATGGTAATGGGGAGATATTATAGTTGTTATCCCACAAGTAAAATTACAGATGAAAGTAACAGTTTTCAAAATCAGTGATCCACAAGCCTTGCTGACAGGGTACCCTATCAGGAAATACTTCCTCTGATGGGTTGACATCTGATCATCAATTGCTATAAAATGCAATTGCTTTACAGCTCAAGAAAGCTTGTGAAAAATCTCTCCTTACAAAAGAAATTGGGAAATAACCTTGAACTCATTCACACAAGAAAAGTCTTTCTGAAAAGATTAACACAAGCACAGACACTAGGCTAAAAAAAATAAATGTGACCTAACCTCACGATACTGAAAACCTTCTCCAAAACAAAGGGTTTTGCCATTGTGATAAAACAGTAGCATACAAAATGGGAAACAAAGTTCATCAATGTTTTATCCAATATATGGTTATTATTCAAATGTATAAATAATTTAAGAAACTAGATATCAAGAAAGCAACTATCTTAGTTAGGGTTTTTAATGGTGTGACAAAATACCATGAACAGAAACAAAATTGTGGAGGAAAATTTTACTTGGATTATACTTCATCATTGCTGTTAATCACTGAAGAAAGTCAGGAGAAGAACTCAAAACATGGCAGTGTAGTTGGCATTTTCATTGGGCTACCAACTAATTCCCAAATAAATACACAGAGACTTATTATTAATAATTATGAGTGCTCAGCCTTAAGTTACACTTGTCCTACTAGCTCTTTTAAATTAATTTAGCCTGTTTCTATTCATCTATGTTTTGTTTTGGGACTTTTTACCTTTTATTCTGTATGTCCTACTTTCTTGCTTCTTCTGTTCTAGCTGCCTGGACCTTGATGTCTCCCTAGGATCTCTTTTATTTTCTTCTCCCAAAACTAAATTCCTCCTCCTATTTATTCTGCCAGCTAGTAAGTTTCACCAGCACCTTCACTATTGGCCATTCAGCTTTTTATTAGACTAGTCAGGTGCCTTAGGCAGGCAAAGAGAAATATCAACATGTCTTTACATAGTTAAACAAATGCAATACATCTTTGCATAGTAAACTAAATATTCTGCAACAGGGCAGAATCCTGGAGGCAGGAGCTGATGTTGAAATTAATCAAGTGTGCTGTTTGTTGACTTGCTATCATGGCTTGTCAGTCCATCTTGGGGAAGAACAGCTCAAGGATGGCCCCCCCTGCCATGGGCTGAGCTCCCTCCACTGATGAAAAAAATGAGAAAATACCTTATAGCTGGAGTTGTAAGCTTCTTCCTCTATGACTCTAGCTTGTGGGTCAAACTGACACACAAAAACAGCCAGCACAATAATCCAATTAAAAATAAGGTACAAATCTTAACAGAAATTTAAATTAAAGAACCACAGATAGCTGAGAAACTTTAAAGCAATGTTTAAAATCTTTACTTATCAGGGAAAACTACTTTGACATTTCTTTTTAAACTTGCCGGAATGGCTAAGATGAAAAAAAAAAAGTGACAGCGTATGCTCTCGAGAGTTGTAGAATATTTGTATACTGTGAATATTTGTCTTTTCCAAGGCACTTTCTAATTGGTTTGATAAACAGCTTAATGGTCCACAAATAGTCAAGAGACAATAGTTGGGACTTCTGAGAAAAGAGACAAACTCAGCAAAAAGGATCTTGACATGCAAAGATGCCCGGAAGTTATGGAACAAGTAGGACATACAGAATGGGAAAGGTATAAAAAGCCATGTGACATGAATAAAGGGAGGTTAATTGAATTTAGAAGAGTTAGTTGAGGACAAGCCTAATCTTTTTTTTTGAATTTTAATATTTTATTTTTTTTCTCAAAGTTTATTAAAATACAAAAGTCTCATTTCCGCCCCTCCTCCCAACCCCCTCCCACTCCCCCCACTCCCTCCTCTCCTCCCTCTCCATCCTCTCCAGCAGTTAGGGTCTCCCACCCTGTGGGTAGTTCAAGCTCCTTCCCCCTCCCTCCAGTTCCAGGAAGGTGAGCATTCAAACAGACTGGATCCCAGAAATCCAGTATATGCAGAGGAAACAAGTCCCAGTGTCATTGTCAATGGCTTTTCAGAAAGACCCCTTGCCAGCCACCTTCAGACATTCAGAGAATCTGGCTGGATCACCTACTCGCTCAGTTCCAATCAACTGGCCTTGGTGAACTCTCATTGGATCAGTCCCCTTGTATCAGTGGGTAATCGCACCCCTCGCGGTCCTGATTTCCTTTTTCATGTTCTTCCTCCTTCTGCTCCTCATTTGGACCTTGGGGGACTCAGTCCAGTGCTCCAATGTGGGTCTCCTTCTGTATCGTCATCCATCGTTGGATGAAGGTTCCCTCTGATCTTGCCTTCCTTGCTCACGTTCTCTTTCCTTCTGCTTCTCGTTTGGACCTAGGGAGTTAAGTCCAGTGTTCCAATGTGGGTCTCTGTCTCCAGACAAGTCTAATCTTAATGTTGAACTTCCATAATTAATACTAAGTCTCCATGTTGTTATTTGGGAGTTGGCAACCATGACTAGAAAGTACTGCTACATTTGATGACCAACATGGGGCTTGAACACACAACTGTGAGATTAAGAGTTCTGTGCTCCATCAATTGAGTCAGCTGGGCATGTGATATTTAAAATCTTTACATTTTCTGCAGTGAAACATGACCGTTCCTGACACTGACCTTTAAAGTCTTCAGAGGGTGATTGGACCCCACAATGACAAATCTACCTGTATTGTATTAATGCCACTAAGTTGACAAACACCGCCCCAAAAGTCAACTTTGAACTGCAAATTTTTCAGGATAATTTCAAAGCATTATCTAAGATGATATAACCTCATAGACTATTCCAATTAATTCATATAAGCTGTTTATTTTCTCAACACACTGAGACTGGACAACAACTAGTTTTCCCAGGACTTGAACATTATCTCAATTTTATCAGAGTCCCCTAAAGAAGTCATTATACCAAGAAAAAAAGAAATAATTTTAAGGAGATGATGGACACTTTCCCAAGAGTTTGGGTGGGTGTTTTTTTGGTATTATGGATGTTTGTCCTTGTTTCAGGTGTTGTTTGAAAGTTGTTACTCATCATTGGTCAGGAAAAAAACTAAGCAAAGGAAGTTAGATTCAGAGATTTAGGTGTTTTTGTCTTAAAAGAAAGTGGGGGACTATAGGAATTATAGGTTAATGGAATGATTATTGAGTCTATTTTTAAACTTTCACTAGCTGAATTAATCAAATATTCTTCATTGATATGGACTTTTGTATACTGATGCAAGTTTAAGGTTATTTTGTTAGAAGATAGTTTGTGTGTGTGTCTGAAAGAAGAATATTTCAATATTTTTGTGTATTGATACAAATTTATACTTATTTTTGTTATACTGTATATATGTTTCTACTTTTTAACGGTATTTTACCTATGCACTTCATTTTAAAACATAAAGTTCTAGTCCTGAAAGGTTATTATGACAAACTGTTTAGTATAATTAAGAAATATAGGGTAGTAGTCATCTTTAACAATCAAACTTATAGTCACATAGGTATGATTTTCAAGTCAAAAAGAATATATTTGAGATAGAGAGATGGTCTTCAGATACTTTAGAGAGCTATAGAATCTGAAACAAGATGTTTTATTAACATAAGGCTTTCATGACAGTAAGATACATCTGTTCATGACAGCACCAACTACTTCAGAGAAGATAATGGATGTCAAAAAAACCTCTATAAAGAGTGTGCTCTCATTTGTGACAAATTTAGCCATTGGGAAAGAATCACTTTTGCCTTTACTACTGACAGCATGTTGTTCAATTGGGACAAGCAGGACATAAAAAAAAGGATGATTGCCAAATCCAAATTTTGCCAGCACAAGATAGGACACGCCTTCAAAATTCCTGCTTCTCAGAAAAGTCTGCCCATATTCTAGGCCAAAGGCAACAGAAGAATGTCTCAAAGTTGCAGAAAAACCTTCAGTGACTGTCTAGGCAACCACCTGTTTCTGTTATTTTCCTAGTTTTAGAAGACGCTTACTCTACATTTCCTGTTTACTCAAGTAATACTATGTCACTAGGTTTCTGACGGGGTTGAAGAGTAGAGAGTTACAACTTTGCAGCTTTACTTGTTACCAAATTCAGAAATGAAATTTATATAAGAGATGTAAAGTTTACACAGTGAGAATCAAAAAAATAAATTGTTTACCTAAGAAAATGTTTTAAGGTCTACAGAAATATTTTCAAATTGGCAATACAAGTTATGATAAAAATTGGTTTGAGTATAAAATTTTAGACTAATCAAGATAGGGTAAATAATAGAGTATTTTCTCTAAATATGACAAATAAAAATGAAGTGGACTTTGTGAATGTAATTATTACCTGATATTTATTCTTGTTATATATAGTTTTACTGTGTTATAGTTAATTAAAACCTTTCTTATTTATATAGAGTAAAAGGGAGAAATAGTGCACAATCCTTGTACACTGTGAAGATGTGTCTTTGACAACGCACCTTCCAATTGGTTTGATAAAGAGCTGAATGGTCAATAGCTAGGTATGCCATAATACATGAGAAATCTGGGAAAAGAGAGAATCTCAACAAGAGGAATCTAGGTATGCAGACAGAGAACCGCAGTAGGAATCAAGCATAAAATATGGGAGGGAGGTAAAAGCCATGTGACAGAAGGTAGTCCCCAGATACTCTCTAAGCACCAAAATTATGTTCCCTCGTTCTCAATTTAAAAAAAATGTAATTGTAAAACCATAAAATGAACAAAATACCCACAAAAGCACAATTCAAGGAAAATAGAGAAAATAATAATATGACTAAAAATAAAAAGAAAAGTAACAAAATGTCCACAGAAAAGCACCATTGAGCCCGAATACCGTCCCAGCCTTTATCCAGGTACACCTTCCTCTCTTCCTCCCCTCCCCTCTGGAGACACAAGATCTCCCCAGAGCTGCTCCCTTGCTCGCTGGGCCTGGACTGTGGGCTCAGTCCGACAGGGGCAGTTCCGGTACTTTGAGAACCTGCCTGAGGACAGGCAAGCCCTGTCTCAGCTCAATCACATTCCTGGCCAGCAAGAGAGTGAACTTCTAGCAGACTTCCATTGGAGGAGGGGTGAGTTTTCTCCTGGCCAGAGGGCTTCCCCTAGGAGGAATTCAGCCTTTCCCCGTACCCCTTGACAATCTGGTCACCAGGCAGAGGTGACTCCTCCCTGCGGAGCTCTCCCGTCCCAGCCTTTATCCAGGTACACCTTCCTCTCTTCCCCCCCTCCCACTGGGGCCACAAGATCTCCCCAGAGCAACTCCCTTGCTCGCTGGGCCTGGGTTGTGAATGCAACCCGGTAGTAGGGAGTGCCTGTGTTTCAATAGACTGCCTGAGGAAAGGTAGGCCTTCTGTCAGTGAATTCCCTGCCCAACAAGGGAACCTGACCTGGTACTAGAAGATCCAGTAGAGAGCATTTGAAGGAAGAGATGGGCAGACGCCAAGGCAAGAACTCGTCCAACAATCTAAAAAACAACATGAAAACACCAGAACCCAATGACCCTACAATAGAAGGACTTGAACCTCTTAATTCAGAAGAAGTGGGAAAAAATGCCATTATGAAAGCAATAGAGTCCCTTAAACAGGATATGAATAACTCCCTTAAAGAACTGGATGAGAAGTATAACAAAAAGTTTGAAGAAATGAGTAAAGAAATGGATGAAAAATATAAAAAAAAAACATCGAAGAAATGAGTAAATCCATGAATGATATACTGGGAAACCAAGAAAAAACAATCAAACAGGTAATGGGAACAGTTCAAGAATTGAAAACTGAAATGGAGTCAATGAAGAAAACACAAAATGAGGGCCAGCTGGATATGGAAAATCTAGGTAAACGAACAGAGACTACAGAATCAAGCATAACCAATAGGATACAAGAGATGGAAGAACGAATCTCAGAGTCTGAAGATACCATAGAGAAAATAAATGCTCTGATCAAAGAAAACAGCAAATCCAACAAATTCTCATCACAAAATATTCAAGAAATCTGGGACACAATAAAAAAACCAAATCTAAGAATAATAGGGATTGAAGAAGGAGAAGAACTGCAGATCAAAGGACCAGAAAATATATTCAACAAAATTATAGAAGAAAACTTTCCCAATCTAAAGAATGATATTCCTATGAAGGTTCAAGAAGCATACAGAACACCGAATAGGCTTGATCAAAAAAAAAAAATCCCCTCGCCATATAATAATCAAAACACAAAACATACAGATTAAAGAAAGAATATTAAGAGCTGCAAAGGAAAAAGGGCAAGTAACTTATAAAGGTAAACCTATCAGATTTACACCGGACTTCTCTATGGAAACCATGAAAGCCAGAAGGTCCTGGATAGAGGTACTGCAGAAACTAAGAGACCATGGATGCAAGCCCAGACTAATATACCCAGCCAAGCTATCATTCATTATCAATGGAGAAAAAAATATTCCAGGATAAGAACAAATTTAAACAATTCGCAGCCACAAACCCAGCCTTACAGAAAGTAATAGAAGGAAAATCGCAACCCAAGGAGTCCAACATTGCCAGCACTGCTTACAATAACTCAGACATCTAGCGACCCTTCACGAGCTTAACTCAAAGAAGGGACACATACAAACTCTATTAATCAAATAAACAAAAAATAATAATAACCGGAGTCAACAACCACTGGTCATTAATATCACTTAATATTAATGAACTCAATTCACCTATAAAAAGACACAGACTAAGAGACTGGATACAAAAGCATGATCCAACATTCTGCTGTTTACAAGAAACACACCTCAACCACAAAGACAGACACCTACTCAGAGTAAAGGATTGGGAAAAGGTTTTTCAAGCAAACGGACCTAAGAAACAAGCAGCTGTGGCCATTCTAATCTCCAACAAAATTGACTTCAAACTAAAATCAATCAGAAGAGATGGAGATGGACATTTTATACTCATAACAGGAACAATTCATCAGGAGGAAGTCTCAATCCTGAATATCTACGCCCCTAATATAAAGCCTCCTACTTTTGTAAAAGAAACACTTCTAGAACTCAAGGCAGTCATCAAACCACACACACTAATAGTAGGAGACTTCAACACGCCTCTCTCACCAATGGACAGGTCAATCAGACAGAAACCTAACAGAGAATTAAGAGAATTATTGGAGGTATTGAATCAAAAGGACTTAACAGACATCTATAGAAAATTCCACACAAATAGGAAAGAATATACCTTCTTCTCTGCAGCTCATGGAACCTTCTCGAAAATTGACCACATACTGGGTAACAAAGCAAACTTCCACAGATACAAAAAAATATTAGTAACCACCTGTGTCTTGTCAGACCACCATGGATTAAAGTTAGAATTCAAGAACAGTGCTACCCCCAGGAAGCCAACAAATTCATGGAAGTTGAACAGTCAACTACTGAATCACCCCTGGGTCAAGGAAGAAATAAAGAAAGAAATTAAAGTCTTCCTTGAATTTAATGAAAATAAAGACACAACATACTCAAACCTATGGGACACTATGAAAGCAGTGCTAAGAGGAAAGTTCATAGCACTAAGTGCCCATTTAAAGAAAACGGAGAAAGCACACATTGGAGACTTAACAGCACACTTGAAAGCTCTCGAAAAAAAAGAAGCTGATTCACCCAGGAGGAGTAGAAGAATGGAAATAATCAAACTGAGGGCTGAAATCAACAAAATAGAAACACAGAAAACAATCCAAAGAATCAATGAAACAAAAAGCTGGTTCCTGGAAAAAATCAACAAGATCGACAAAGCCCTATCCAAATTAATCAAACGGCAGGGAGAGAACATGCAAATTAATAAGATCAGAAATGAAAGGGGGACATAACCACAGACACAGAGGAAATTCAGAGAATCATTAGATCTTACTACGAAAATTTATATGCCACAAAGTTGGAAAATGTAAAAGAAATGGACATTTTTTTAGATAAGTACCATATACCAAAGTTGAACCAAGAACAGGTGAACAATCTAAATAGACCTGTCAGTCGTGAAGAATTAGAAGCTGTTATCAGAAATCTCCCTACCAAAAAAAGCCCAGGACCAGATGGTTTCAATGCAGAATTCTACCAGAACTTCCAGGAAGAGCTAATACCTATACTCCTTAATGTATTTCACAATATAGAAACAGAAGAATCACTGCCAAACTCTTTTTATGAAGCTACAGTTACGCTGATACCAAAACCACACAAAGACACAACCAGGAAAGAGAATTACAGACCAATATCACTCATGAACATTGACGCAAAAATACTCAATAAAGTACTGGCAAACCGAATCCAAGAATACATTAGAAAAATTATCCATTATGATCAAGTGGGCTGCATTCCAGACATTCAGGGTTGGTTCAACATACACAAATCTATCAATGTAATTTATCATATAAATAAACTGAAAGATAAAAACCGTATGATAATTGCATTGGATACTGAAAAAGCATTTGACAAAATTCAACACCCATTTATGATAAAGGTGTTGGAGAGACTAGGGATACAAGGATCATACCTAAATATAATAAAAGCAATATACAGCAAGCCGTCAGCTAACATCAAACTGAATGGAGAGAAACTCAAAGCCTTTCCACTAAAATCAGGAACACGACAAGGCTGTCCACTCTCACCATTCCTCTTCAATATAGTGCTTGAAGTTCTAGCAATAGCAATAAGACAACATAAGGGGATCAAGGGGATTCGAATTGGAAAAGATGAAGTTAAACTTTCGTTATTTGCAGACGATATGATAGTGTACATCAACGACCCCAAAAAATCTACCAAAGAACTCCTACAGTTAATAAACACCTTTAGTAATGTGGCAGGATACAAGATCAACACCAAAAAATCGGTAGCCCTCCTATACACAAAAGATGAAGCAGAGAGGGAAATCAGAGAAACATCACCTTTCATGATAGCCACAAATAGCATAAAATATCTTGGGGTAACTCTAACCAAGGAAGTGAAAGACCTATTTGGTAAGAACTTTAAGTCCTTGAAGAAAGAAATTGAGGAGGATACCAGAAAATGGAAAGACCTTCCCTGCTCTTGGATTGGGAGAATCAACATAGTAAAAATGGCAATTCTACCAAAAGCAATCTATAGATTCAATGCAATTCCCATCAAAATCCCATCAAACTTCTTCACAGACCTTGAGAGAACAATAATCAAGTTTATATGGCAAAACAAAAAACCCAGGATAGCCAAAACAATCTTATACAATAAAGGAACCTCTGGAGGCATTACCATCCCTGACTTCAAACTCTATTACAGAGCAACAGTATTGAAAACAGCTTGGTATTGACATAACAACAGAGAAGTCGACCTATGGAATCGAATAGAAGACCCGGGTATTAACCCACAAATTTATGAACACCTGATTTTTGACAAGGGAGCTAAAGCTACACAATGGAAGAAAGATAGCATCTTTAACAAATGGTGCTGGCATAACTGGATGTCAACCTATAGAAGAATGAAAATAGATCCGTATCTATCACCATGCACAAAACTCAGGTCCAAGTGGATAAAAGACATCAACATTAATCCGACCACTTTGAACCTGATAGAAGAGAAAGTGGGAAGTAGTCTACAAGATATAGGCACAGGAGACCGCTTCCTAAGCAGAACCCCAGGAGCGCAGACAATAAGAGAAACAATAAATAAATGGGACCTACTGAAACTGAGAAGCTTCTGTAAAGCAAAGGACACTGTCAGTAAGACAAAAAGGCTACCTTCTGACTGGGAAAAGATCTTCACAAACCCTTCAACAGATAAAGGTCTTATCTCCAAAATATACAAAGAACTCAAGAAACTAGGCACTAAAACTCTAATTAACCCAATTAAAAAATGGGGTACTGAATTGAACAGGGAATTCACAACAGATAAACTTCGAATGGCCAGAAGACAGTTAAGGTCATGCTCAACCTCCTTAGCGATCAGGGAAATGCAAATCAAAACAACTTTGAGATATCATCTTACACCTGTCAGAATAGCCAAACTCAAAAACACCAATGATAGCCTATGCTGGAGAGGATGTGGAATGAGGGGAACACTCATCCATTGTTGGTGGGAATGCAAACTTGTGCAGCCACTGTGGAAATCAGTGTGGCGGTTTCTCAGGAAACTGGGAGTCAACCTCCCTCAGGACCCAGCAATTCCACTCTTGGGAATATACCCTAGAGATTCCCTAACATACTACAAAAGCATTTGTTCAACTATGTTCATAGCAGCACTATTTGTAATAGCCAGAACCTGGAAACAGCCTAGGTGCCCCTCAATAGAAGAATGGTTAAAAAAGGTGTGGAACATATACACATTAGAGTTTTACTCAGCGGTAAAAAACAATGACATCTTGAATTTTGCATGCAAATGGATGGACATAGAAAACGCTTTTCTGAGTGAGGTAAGCCAGACCCAAAAAGAGGAACACGGTATGTATTCACTCATAAGTGGATTCTAACCATAATTAAAGGTCTTTGAGCCTATTATTCGTGATCCTAGAGAAGATAAATAAGAAGATGAACCTGATGAAGATTATTTAGCTATCCGCCAGGAGGTAGGAAATAGACAAGAGTCCCAGGTAACCTCGGGTGCATGGGGGGGTGGGAGGGTTATCGGAAAGGGAGAGGGTTAGAGAGAAGGGAGTAGGGGAGGATTGGGGAAAGATCGGGGGAATGGGATGGGGGGGAGGGAGGAAGGATGGATATGGGATCAGGCAAGTATATACCTCAACTAAGGGAATCATTTTAGGGTTTACAAGAGACTTGATTATAAAGGGGATCCCCGGTCCAAGGAGAGATCCCCAGAGGGTTCTCTGGACAGAGGAGAGGGTGCCTGAACCGGCCTTGGCCCACAACCATACTGATGAATATTTTGCATGTCACCATAGAACCCTCATCTGGCGATGGATGGAGATGGAGGCGGAGAACCACGTTGGAACACTGGACCTAGATCCCTAGGTCCAAATGAGAGGCAGAAGGAAAGAGAACGTGAGCAAAGAAGGCAAGGGCAGAGGAAACCTTCATCCAACATTGGATAGCGATACAGATGGAGACCCATATTGGAACACCGAACTGAGCACTCCAAGGTCCAAATGAGGAGCAGAAGGATGAAGAAAATAAAAAAAGTAATCAGGACTGCGAGGGATACGAGCACCCACTGATACAAGGGAACTGATATAATGAGAGTTCACCAAGGCCTGTTGGACTGGGACTGAACGAGGACATGATCCAACCAGATTCTCTGAATGTGGCTGGCCCGGAGCCTTTTTGAAAAGCCATTGACAATGACACTGGGACTTGCTTCCTCTGCATATACTGGATTTTGGTGCTCCAGTCTGTTTGGACTCTCACCTTCCCTGGACCTGGAGGGAGGGGGGAGGAACTTGAACTTCCCACAGGGCAGGAAACCCTGACTGCTCTAGGGGATGGAGAGGGTGGAGGAGAGGGAGTGGGGGGAGTGGGAGGGTGTTGGGAGGAGGGGCTGAAATGGAAACTTTTATAATTTAATAAAAAAATAAAAAAAAAGAAAAGCACCATTGAGTTTGTTTTGTATTTTCCTACTCTCCTTAGAGAAGAGGATACCAGAAGATCATTGAGAGCCATTTTATTGCTATGGGCTTTAAGAAAAGAAATAGTATTAGTATTTCCCCTCATCCCATGATCTATTTTGTCTCAGAGTCTTGAACACAATCATAGTGCCAGGTTCAAATTTCATGTGATATGTGCATCTCAAATCAAAAAAGAAACGTTTGGTTATTCTGATACAATTTGTGCCACTAGTGCACAGCATATCTTATAGAGAGGTTGCTGTCATAGGTGTCAGTGTTTATAGGTTGGTAATATGATGATTACCTTTCTTTTCAGCAGTGTTCATAGTTCCTTCCAGCACCATGAATGTACACCATAGGGATGGGCTTTCTTGTTAGGAACCAGGTAGACTTTCATTGATGACAAAAGTAGTGTTGTTTTCAGTAAAATGACCTTACCATCAGTTTGTAAAGTAGTCTTAGCAATAATCTGTGATGTCTTGTGAGTTCCTTGGGAATGCTTTGGCCAACAATTGAGGACGATGCAAATCATTTGTGGCACTAAATTATTTACTTTCTATGATAGTATGTCTAGTTCAGGTACTGTCACGCCCCATAATTTGGTTACTCCTTTTTCTAAATTATATGCATTTATTAAAATATAGTATTATTATAAGTGTGTAGAGTGTAAAGCCCTTTAGATATTTTGCAGAAAGCATATATTAGTGGAATCATTATTTAAAACCACGTTTTAAAGAGGTTCCTCTGAATTGAAATATTCTTTTATTTATTTATTTATTTATTTATTTATTTTAAAATTTCCACCTCCTCCCCACCTCCCTTTTCCCTCCCTCTCCCTTCCTCTCCTTCCCTCTCTAGTTCTAAGAGCAGTCTGGGGTACCTGCTCTGTAAGAAGTTGAAGGTCCTCCCCGCGCCATCCAGGTCTATAAAGGTGAGCATCCAAACAAACCAGGCTCCCACAAAGTCAGTCCATGCAGTAGAATCAAAACCCAGAGCCATTGTCCTTGGCTTCTCAGTCAGCCTTCATTGTCAGCCACATTGAGAGTGTCCAGTTGGGTCACATGCTCCATCACTCCCAGTCCAGCTGGCCTTAATGAGCTCCCATTAGATCAGTCCCACTGTCTCAGTGGGTGGACGCATCCCTCCTGGTCCTGACATCCTTGCTCATGTTCTTCCTCCTTCTGCTCCTCATTTGGACCTTGGGAGTTCAGTCCAGTGCTCCAATGTGAGTCTCTGTCTCTATCTCCATCCATCGCCAGATGAAGGCTCTATGACGATATGCAAGATATTCATCAGTGTGGGTATGGGAAAAGGCCCGTTCAGGCACCATCTCCTCTACTGCCCAAGGAACAACCTCTCCCTGGACCTGGGAACCCCTCTAGAGTCAAGTCTCTTGCCAACCCTAAAATGGCTCCCTTAATTAAGATATTTACTTCTCTGCTCCCATATCCACCCATTCTCCATCCCACCCTTTCTATTCCCCCAAGCTCTCCTGAATCCTCCCCTTCTACCTTCTATATATCCATCTCCCCTTACATCTACCTCCCCACACCCGTGCACCCAACTTTTGCCTGGCAATCTTGTCTACTTCCAATATCCAGAACGATAACTATATGATTTTCTACCGTCACTCTGATACAAAAACCACACAAAGACTTAACCAAAAAAGAGAATTATAGACCAATCTCACTCATGAACATCGATGCAAAAATTTTGAATAAAATACTGGCAAAAAGAATCCAAGAACACATCCAAAAAATTATACATTATGATCAAGTAGGCTTCATTCCAGAGGCAGGGCTGCTTCAACATATGAAAATCTATCAACATAATTCATCATATAAATAAACTAAGGAAAAAATACATATGATCATTTCATTAGATACTGAAAAAGCATTTGACAAAATTCAACACCCCTTTATGATAAAGGTCTTGGAGAAATTAGGGAAATAAGGTTCAATCCTAAATATAATAAAATCAATGTACCACAAGACAACAGCTAACATTAAATTAAGTGGAGAGAAACTCAAAGCCATCCCACTAAAATCAGGAACAAGACAAGGTTGTTCACTGTGTCCATACCTCTTTAATATAGTGCTTGAAGTTCTATCAATAGCAATAAGACAGCATAAAGAAATCAAGGGGATTCGAATTGGAAAGGAAGTAGTCAAACTTTCATTATTTGGAGATGATATGATAATGTACATAAGCAACCCCAAAAACTCTACCAGAGAACTCCTACAGCTGATAAACACCTTTAGAAATGTGGCAGGATACAAGATCAACTCCAAAAAATCATTTGCCCTCCTATACATAAAGAACAAAGATACAGAGAGGTAAATCAGAGAAACATCACCTTTCACGATAGCCACAAATAGCATAAAATATCTTGGGGTAACTCTAACCAAGGAAGTGAAAGATCTATTTGATAAGAACTTTAAGGTTTTGAAGAAAGAAATTGAAAAGGATACCAGAAAATGGAAGAATCTCCCATGCTCTTGGATTGGGAGGATCAACATAGTAAAAATGGCAATTCTACCAAAAGCAATCTATAGATTCAATGCAATCCCCATCAAAATCCCAACAAAATTCTTCACAGACCTTGAGAGAACAATAATCAACTTTATATGGAAAAACAAAAAACCCAGAATACCCAAAACAATCTTAATACAATAAAAGTACTTCCGGAGGCATTAACTTCCCTGACTTCAAACTCTGTTACAGAGCTACAGTAATGAACACTGCTTAGTATTGGCACAAAAACAGAGATGTTGACCAATGGAATCGAATCGAAGACCCAGATCTTAATCCACAAATCTATGAACACCTGATTTTTGACAAAGGAGCAAATATTTTACAATGGAAGAAAAAAAGCTTCTTTAACAAATGGTTCTGGCATAATTGGATGTCAACATGTAGAAGAATGAAAATAGATTCATATCTATCACCATGCACAAAACTCAAGTCCAAATGGATTAAAGACCACAATATTAATCTGATCATATTGAACCTGATAGAAGAGAAAGTGGGAAGTAGTCTACAAGACATGGGCACAGGAGACCACCTCCTAGGTAGAACCCTAGTAGCACAGACAATAAGAGAATCAATGAATAAATGGAACCTCCTGAAACTGAGTAGCTACTGTAAAGCAAATGACACTGTCATTAAGACAAAAAGGCAGCCTACTGATTGGGAGAAGATCTTCACCAACCCCGCATCAGACAAAGGTCTTATTTCCAAAATATACAAAGAACTTAAGAAACTAGACACTAAAACTCTAATTAACCTAATTAAAAAATGGGGTACTGAACTGAACAGAGAATTCTCAACAGAAGAATCTCAAGTGGCCAAAAGACACTTAAGGTCATGCTCCACCTCTTAGTGATCTGGGAAATACAATTCAAAACAACTTTGAGATACCATCTTACACCTGTCAGAAAAGTTAAACTCAAAAACACCAATGATAGCCTATGCTGGAGAGGATGTGGAGTGAGGGGAGCACTCATCCATTGCTGGTAGGAATGCAAACTTGTGCAGCCTCTTTGGAAATCAGTGTGGTGGTTTCTCAGGAAACCTCCCTCAGGACCCAACAATTCCACCCTTGGGATTATACCCAAGAGATGCCCTATCACACTACAAAAGCATTTGTTCAACTATGTTCATAGCAGCACTATTTGTAATAGCCAGAACCTGGAAACAACCTAGGTGCCCCTCAATAGAAGAATGGTTAAAGAAGGTGTGGAACAAATACTCATTAGAATTTTACTCAGCGGTAAAAAACAATGACATCTTGAATTTTGCATGCAAATGGATGGAAATAGAAAACGTTTTACTGAATGAGGTAACCCTGAGCCAAAAAGAAGAATATGGTTTGTACTCACTCATAAGTTGATTCTAGCCATAATTAAAGGACATTGAGCCTATAATTCGTGATCCTAAAGAAGCTAAATAAGAAGGTGAACCCAATGAAATATTCTTTTCAGGAAGTTTTACTTGCTTTTATGAGACTCATGAAGTAAATAAACATCATGAGTCTGAGGAGGATTTCCTTGTGATGTTCACGAGGGCCCCTCCTCAGGGAGATAGAAGCAGGAAACCACTATTGTGCAAGAAAAATTTAATATTGTTAGCAGACCAAAGGAGAGTCTACAACTTGATTTACAAGTTATGTAGACAGTTTCAGGTATTAAGTTGTCATGAGTTACCACTGATATTGGACATTTTGTGATAAGATGGGGTGGAATATTTTGTGATCCAGCAATTTTTAAAACATCATTGTTCTTGTAAGTAAGCTCTCACCCACACTCCTCTTATGAGCCCCAATAAACATGTCAATCTACCCAGTTGGATTTTGCTGATATTGTTATTTTGACTTATACTGGGTTTCCTATTTGGAAACTATTCTTTGATGAGGTGAGTTGATGTATGTGTATTGTGTTTCTCCCTGGAAAATAAACATAAGTAATAGTTATAGATTTTTTTCTCTAAAACCTAAATATTGAACAACTATATGATGTAGAAATTCTACTACTGGGTATATATTTCCAAAGGCGGTAGAATCTTTTTAGAGAAACAAAACAAAATGATCAAACAAATCTAAAATATATTGCCACCTTGTTTTTTGTACCACTATGATGTGGGATTCTCCTCTGTATGCTGTGAATACCATTGGTCAATAAAGAAACTGGCTTGGCCTGATGGGCCAAAACATCCTAAATTAAGATGTGTGATTACACTTGTCAACCATTTTGTGCAACCTACAAATTCTCTGATCGTCAGACAAGTAAATATAGGCTCACATATTTGGACCTCTAGACCTTTTTTTTTTTTTAGTATTTACTGTTGTTTCTGTTTGTCTCACTGTGTAACTAGACTGGCTTTGAATTAATGACAATCCTACAGGATTAGCCTCGGAATGCTGGCATTACAATATGAGCCACCTAAACTTTATGTATTTGGTTTCTTGATTGCTCATTTAATTATGGTATGTGTTGGACACCTCAAGGAATGACCATGAAGGTGTTCACAGTTCATAATAGTTCTGAATCATACAGTATTACCATCCATGTATGGATTTAAAATTTAATCACACTATCAGAGATGGTAGATCAGTAGCAGTTGGAGCCCACTTCAGAAATCAGATAATTTTGAATGTGTTTGAATGACCCATTGTTCTGACAATCTCTAGCTATTGTTCTTTACATCCTGATTACATGGAATGAAGGAATTTTTATGACCCGGCTTTGGATCCAGTATGGGTCTATATTACAAGAGGCCTAAACCTTTGGAGTCAGTTAATTGTGGACTGATGCTGCTGAAGCTGAGAGTCAGATAAATTCACTTCCTCTTAAATTGTTTTTAAAAGATTTTTATTACAGTGGCAAAAATCAAACAAAGAAAAGGATTGGAAGTGTACCAAAATGTGATTCCTCACATTCACTATTTTGTGTTCGGTCCTTTATGGGAAATACAAACATTGGTATGCATTATACTAGTGTCTTATAGCCATGCTCAATCAAAGTAAGATGAAATAGCATGGTTTAGAGTTTGTCTATTACTCTAAGGTGGGAATTCCACGTACTTCTAACTTGAGATAAAATAACTTTCCTAACATTATTTAACAAGAATTTCTAGCAAGAGTTGCTGACTTTCTTGACCTTCCATACCTGTTTAGGAGTTCATAGTAACATGTCTAAAAATCAAGTCTCCATCTTCTAGAACTACATTTTGTTTTATTAACATGTCACAAGTAATAAATATGTAATAGGTATATAGCATATTCTTAAATACATATTTTAATAAATAAATAATCAAATGTAAAGCAAAGTCATTCAAAAAAATGAATCTTCCTATTAAGTTTCATATTTAGCTCTGACAGTGACAGATTTCTGATGTTATGTTATAACATGCTGCCGGACCACAAAAAGACTTAACTGACTTCAATGATAACCCTGGCACAAAATATTATTGATCTTATTCTATCAAATACTAAGATAACTTATGTATATATAATGATCATTACTGGTAGCTGTTAGGTTGACATGATCTAGACCCCCTCAGGAGACAGTTCTTCATGGATATATGTGAAGAATTATTTTTCTCTAGAAATGATTATGAGAGACTACTTTGTTAATATTTAGAAGTTCTACCAAAAGTAAGTAGAATCATTTTTGTGAATTGGACGCTGGTATTTATTTGTCTCATCTTTTAATTGTAGATACAATTTAACTATATGTTTTAAGCTTCTGATGACTTGATTTTCTTGAAGAGGGCACTTCTTATTTTCCGGTGATTCCATGTTTTGTGCCTGTTCACTAACTACTTCATCACTATTACATTTCATGTTGTTACTTGCCTATGTCAAGTAACAACTCACTAATCATCTTGTACAGTTGGTTATTCTGAACAGTAACATTGTTTTACTACATTGAGTTATGTCACACAATAGAAAAGATTACTCACCTCAGTAAATTCTTCGACCCATACAGAGATAACATAAATTCTTCCTAAAGATATAAGAAAAAATGTGAGCAAAACAGAATATTGCAAAAAAAGAAGAGAAAATGGAAGAAAACTATTAATGTTTATATTGCTATGACATTCAAATAAGAATTTCTATTTTCTTTGTTTTAGACAGTAATATGAGCATGCCCAGGTTTACTGGTTCTCTTAGTAAAGTCATTGGACTAACATATAAACCATATAATGGTGGTAAAATATCAGACATTGTTACACAAGATATATAAAAGTTGCATGTGGGGTTAAGTGTTATAAAATGATACTTCTTTCTTTACAAAGTGATCTAGAACTAGATATTGCAAATTTATGCTGATTATTTAAGGTAGGTGCTAAATTAAAAGCACCATGAAATACATACCGAAGGCGTAAGTCACAAACAATCCCACACCAGTTTGGAATTATGATTAATAGAATGGTTATTTATTCAAAGGGGGATAAACTTACAGATTACCATCCCAGACAACAGCCCCTCTGTGCAATCAGGAAAGGAATTTAGGAACCAGAAGCAGAGCTGGAAGCCAGAGAGAGAGTGGAGAACAGCCACTGCTTTTTTAAAGAGAGAGAGAGAGACCACGCCCCAATGGGCTGGTATCTCAGCGGCTATTGGCTGAAGGAGCAGAAGGAGCTCCCGCAGCAACATACTTTTATAACTCCTCTACTAAAATATATCATTTAAGCTATAAAATATATTTGTCCAAATATTGCACTGGAGGATCTTTAGTTACTGTTAAATTTCCTCTTCACTCATATTATTCTTGAGAACCTATGTTCCCAAAATGATTTGGAATCTTGCTTTCTCAAAATTTATGTATGTTACGTGACATGAACTTTTTTTTAAACTTAGTAACCGTTTAAAGATTTGAGGCCACGCTGTTTTATCTTAAAATAGAAAATTACGGACTAAAAAATATAAGCTTTTTCAATGAAAAATGGACTATCCAGAAAAATGAAAGGACAGATTATTGTATAGGCCAAGTATCACATACCTTATGCAATATTTTGTTAGAGTTTGAAACTGATAACATTTCCACAAGTTGTCTGTACTAAGTACAGAAGAAGGCATGACTTATATGGTTGATTTCAGCTAGCAAAGACTGTGATTTCACCTCTCAGTCTCCTGCAGATTTCTGAGCAAGCTTTACATTTTGTTTATGGAATCAAATAAAATAAATAGGGCGGGAAGACAAGATGCAAATAATTGAAAATGTTTAACAAACTGGAAAAAAGTAAAAACATCCTCATTCTGGCATAAAACACTGAAATTTTATATTATTCTGATCAAGTTTCAAGGAAAGGTTATAAATAGATAATAGGAGGCCAAGAGAATTAATATTGTTTATAAATGGCTTAAGACATTGGAATAATAGTAGCTGTAAAATACTTTGAAAATATTCTTTATACTAACTTATAACTAACTGAAATCCTTCAGTTATACTATCCACAATAAAGAAAGAATAAAGATATTTCTGGCATGTGAATATCAAACATTTTTTGATTGAATTTGACAAAATTATGTTGATGAGCCCAGACAAAAAATAAAGCCTTTTTGAAACAAGAGAATAATTCAGGAAAAAAAGGAATCCTGAAAATACAAGAGACTTTGGTGAAGGAAGAATGATGGATGAAAAATGTATGTGAAGTTTCAAAGCTACAAAGTATTTTCCAGTAAAAGTTAGGAGCCTCTGAAATTTATTCATGAATTTACAAACTTTTTTTAAAAAGGAAATTGACAAGTTTTGCTGCATATAAGTAAATTGAAGGAGACATAGGCAGATGACAGAAGCTATAGAGTATCATAGGTAACATGATCATGAACAAATGTGTAAAGTATTAAAAGTGGTAATTAATTCTAGAGGAAATAAGCAAGAGAATAAATTCAATAATATTATTGAGTGCACAAGACAGAAATGTCCTAATGGAATCAAAATAACATTAATAAACAACAAAGGCAGAACAAACATTTAGTGAAATCTTATTGGAATAGATGAGTGGTAATAGGCCAGAGAAGGAAGAACACTTTTGCACTTTTTTTGTAGTATGATCCATAGAATCTTTTACTCCTTAACTATGGTCTATGATTAAGGTCCACAGCCTTACTTTTCATCCAGAACCATTCTTATTTATGTCTATTTTCTATGTGTAATTATTACAAATACACTATTCTCAAAGAAATCTTTGTCTGGACGATAAATTGCAGTGTCAGTTAAACTGAGAAAACAAGGGTTTATTTCTTGCTTGTATTAATGTAGGGGTGAACTGAGGTCATACTGTTGTTCCTTATATTTCTTCATTCCACGATTTAGGTTAAAGGGCCTTATCCCAAAGAGAAATGTAGCTCCTATGAGAGGAGAGAGAGCAAGAAGGCCCTAAATGCATAGTGACTTTGCTAGCTACTGCAGCTGGGTCATACTGCTGCTTCTGCTAAAATTTCACTAAACTACACAAATCTTGTCATAGTCTGTCATCCTCGGAATAATGGTGGTGATGGAGGAGCAAAGCCTTCATACCCTGGAATGAGAACAAGAGAGCTAATAAAAACATTTTTCATAATATAAAAAAAGATAACTGAAAAAAGCATCAGGTACCATATCAGTAACTACAGGCAATTTATTATGAAATATTTAAACGTAGCATTTGTATAATGATTTTAATTTTTTACTTGGCTACTTTATTCACAGTCATATTTGAATCTCAGATCAACTGTCAGAGTTATTATTATGTTTTTCTCAGGAGCAAAATTTCTGTGAAATTTTATTTAACTTGACAGACTGATACGAGTATTTCATATTTTAATGTCTAGACTCAATCTGTGACTACAAAATTTTACCTGTTTCTATATAGAAAGCGTTTTCTGGATTAAACTTATCCAGGTTTATTTTATAGTATTTTTAATATGTAATGATTATTTAATAGTTTAGGTACTATTTGAAGTTGAAGTACTTTGTGATATAATGCTCAGTGTATGTGTGAGTGTGTGTGTGTGTGTGTGTGTGTGTGTGTGTGTGTAGGAACCATCTGGTGTGTGTGTGTGTGTGTGTGTGTGTGGGTGTGGTGTGTGTGTATACAATAGAAGAACTACTGAAAAGTAGTTCTTTAAGATGTTCTTAAAGATGACTGAGTTTGTCTTTTGTTGTGATGACCCACTAATACTTCACTGACCAAGAGATTTTGACTTACAACTAAAAAATTAATGTAATTATTACTATAATAAATAATTTACTATAATATAATTTTGACTGCAGTATAAATAAGATGCACTCATTTTCTAAATAGTCTAGTAAAAATATTCAGAAAATGAATGTTTAATAAAAATAACTGACATGACTACATGAATTTTTGCTTCAATAGATATTCAAAAACCTTAGTTTAAGTCTTAGGGATAAAAACATTTGCATGAAAAATCATCAAATATTAGTCTTCTACAGCAAAAACCTGTAATATTAATATACTGAATATTTTGTGATATATAAAAAGCAATGGTACAATCAACACTCCAGATTATTATTCTCAAACTGAATTTCTCTTTTTATTTATTCACCTGATTATTCACTTATTAGCAATGTTTTAGTAATTACTTTTGGTAGTGTGAATTTTTTTATATTAGGAGCTTGAAATCATGTGGTAGATGCATAAATCTTCCTACAAAACAACCCAGAAGTGAGGTAAGTGTTAATAGAGGTGTGTGCAAAAACTAAAATAGTGCTTACAATGTGTGGGCAAGTTTCCAACAGTTTGATCAGCAGAGAGTAAGAGTGTGAATCCACAATGTTTCTAGAGGAAAATGGGAGGAGGTGATTGTAAAAAAAAAGTCTTTGCTCCTTAGGGATATTATGGTCAATGAAAAAAAAAACTGATCACAATTTCCTGAAAAATATAGTCTTAAGTTGATATCTTTTAACGTTTTATGAGATTAACATTTAATTTTATTTATTTTCTCCAAACTCATACTTTTCCCTGTTCTCTCTCAAATTCATGACTCCTCTTTCCACTAATGGTTATTTTATGTATGTATATTTATACATCTGTATGTATATTTCTGAATATAACCAGCTTATTTCATATAATGTCACATCTGTGTATGTTTTCAGAGATGATGTTTGGTACTGCTGTGCTCTTTCCTTGGAATGGTTACCCTACTTCTCAGCTATTCTCTGTTATCTTAATTTCTTTGGCTAGATTTGAAAACTCCTGGTGTTTTCCCCATCTAGTTTCTCATATTTCTTGGTTTCATCATTGTTCTGCTCATGTTTGGGTGATCATGTTGTGGAAAATTGATGAGCACAGTTTTTGATATTCTAAAAGATATAATTTCACAGCAGAGTTTCTGATCCTAGGTCTCTAATAATCTTTCAACCTCCTTTTCAAAAATTTTCCCTAAATCTTAGGTGCAGAAATGACTTTTAGATGTATCCACTGGGAGTGAGCAACAAACATACAGATTTTGAATGGTTATGAGTTTCTGTAGTTGTCTTTTTCTGCTTCAAAGAGAAGTTATCTTGATGAGTCTTCTCTACAAATGTCCATGGGTTGAAAGACAAATGTGTGTGTGTGTGTGTGTGTGTGTGTGTGTGTGTGTGTTAGGAGTTATATTGGCTTAGTTATTCCCAGAGTTGGAAGCTAAATCCTCACTGCTGAAGACAATTTGCACTTCAGAAACAGACCCCAGAGATCCATGGGTTAGGATCGACCTTAATGACCCATCTGTGAGGACAAACATTGAACATATGGTACCTTGAAAGTTTACAAATGCATGAGGCAACCAAAAGTCCTACTTACTATGATACCTACGAGTCATATCAACAACCAGCATGGCACAGTAACCCTACAGGTGCAGCAGTAACATACATACATACATTGGCAGTTACCAGCAATCTTTTATTGTACATAAGAACCACCATACAAGAAGGAAACCATGCCTGCTACTAGAAAACTAGCTAAATATTATGTGTTAGTGAAGACATGGTTTTTGTATGAGACTCTAAAACCACTAATTTGTTAAATCAGCATAATCACAATTCATTTTTAATTGATTCTTTGAAAATTTATGTACTCTATTTTGATACTAACCCCTCAAAAAGGCCCTCACAGATGTCCCATCTCTATGCACCCATCTTTGCGTGCTTTCTATATATTCTTGGATATATGGCTGTCCAAGGAAGCATGGGTGACATATCAGGAGCAACATCCTTTAAGAAAACTGACTTTCCCTATCTCACAATTATCAATTTCCAATCATTTATTCACTAGAAATGGGACTTACTACTTAGATTTTGTGTGGCTTAAGCTTAACAGCATGCACAAGTCTTCACTGAATTCTTATCTTCTGGAGACAGTATTAAATCTAATGAGAAATTTTACTTCCTACCAAGACATTCTTGCCACTTTTACACCAGAGTGCAAGTATTTTCAGATCAGTCATTATTGTTGTTCAAGGGTTCACAGCTGAGTAAGATGTATGTCAATTTTCTTCTTCAGTCATGTGTATGATACCTCCTAGTATTATGACAGTTAAGTACAAGAATATGACAGTTAAGTACAAGAAATAGAGTTTCCTGGTGATTACCAAACTGGTTTCTCAATTCTCCATGGCTCAAGTATGGAGTATCTCTAACTATAGGCCCAGGCGTTTAACCAAGAACACCAGCCATAGCATATAATATCTAGAGCTCTATGGGACCACACTGACCAGCAACTCCAAAGATATAGCCAATTCTTGACAGCGAACTTTTAACTTGCTAATCTTTGTTGTATACTAGGGGCATATTCACTTTTAAAGGGCAAATTTATTCAAATATTTACTTAGACATGTGTATACATTTTAGGGCTTTTATTCAGTTGTAAGTTTCCATATGACTTTTTAAAAAGATCTTCATTGTAATTGTATCATATATTTCCTTCAGTACCCTGCCCTCTCTCCCTGTTTAAATTTTGATGTCCTGTTATTCACCTTTAACTTTTAAAATTGATTGGTTTCAGCCTGCTCTGCTGGCTCCACCCTGCTAGCGCCTCCGCCAACCATCCCAGCTGCCATCCAGAGGGCCATCGGAGGGGTGAGTGTGCTTCGGGCCCGCGGCAGGGGCCGGCGAGGAGGAGCTAGGACTTTCCCCGACCCCATAGACTCCCAGGTCAGCCTGCTCTGCTGGCTCCACCCTGCTAGCGCCTCCGCCAGCCATCCCAGTTGCCATCCAGAGGGCCATCTGAGGGGTGAGTTTGCTTCGGGACTGCGGCAGGGCCCTTTCCCCGACCCCATAGGCTCCCAGGCCAGCCTGCTCTGCTGGCTGCACCCTGCTAACGTCCCCGCCAGCCATCCCAGCTTCCATCCAGAGGGCCATCAGAGGGGTGAGTTTGCTTTGGGGCTGCGGCAGGGGCCCTGCGAAGAGGAGCTCGGTCTTTCCCCGACCCCATAGACTCCCAGGTCAGCCTGCTCTGCTGGCTCCACCCTGCTAGCGTCCCCGCCAGCCATCCCAGCCTCCAGCCAGTGGGCCATCGGAGGGGTGAGTTTGCTTTGGGCCTGTGGCAGGGGCCCGGTGAGGAGGAGCTCAGACTTTCCCCGACCCCATAGACTCCCAGGTCAACCTGCAGTGCTGGTTCCACCCTGCTAAGCTCTCCCGCCTGCCATCCGAGCTTCCATCCAGGTACAAATTTCTATATTTCTCCCCTCCCACTGGGGCCATAAAATTTCCGCAGCTCAGCTGCCTTGCACACTGGGCCTGCTCTGTAGGCGCAACCCGGAAAGAGGGAGTGCCTGTGCTTCAATATCCTGCCTAAGGAAAGGTAGGCATTCTATAAGTGAACTCCCTGCCCAACAAGGGAACCTGACCCGCTACCAGAAGTTCCCATAGAGAGCATTTGAACAAAGAGATGGGCAGACGCCAAGGCAAGACCTCCTCCAACAATCTGAAAAACAACATGAAAACCATGTTCCCATGATCAACACCAGATCCCAACGACCCTACAAAAGAAGGATTTGAACACTCTAACCCAGATGAAGTGGAAAAAAGTGCCATTATGAAAGCAATAGAGTCCCTCAAACAGGATATGAATAACTCCCTTAAAGAATTGGATGAGAAGTATAATAAAAAGTTTGAAGAAATGAGTATAGAATTAGATGAGAAATATAACAAAAAGTTTGAAGAAATAAGTAAATCCGTGAATGAGTCCCTGAGAAACCAAGAAAAAACAATCAAACAAGTAAAGGAAACAGTTCAAGAATTGAAAACTGAAATGGAGGCAATGAAGAAAACACAAAACGAGAACCGGCTGGATATGGAAAACCTAGGTAAACGAGCGGAGACTACAGAATCAGGCATAACCAATAGAATACAAGAGATAGAAGAATGAATCTCAGATTCTGAAGATACCATAGAGAAAATAAATGCTCTGGTCAAAGAAAACAGCAAATTCAACAAATTCTCTTCACAAAACATTCAGGAAATCTGGGACACAATAAAAAAACCAAATCTAAGAATAATAGGGATTGAAGAAGGAGAACTGCAGATCAAAGGCCCAGAAAATATGTTTAACAAAATTATAGAAGAAAACTTTCCCAATCTAAAGAATGATATTCCTATGAAGGTTCAAGAAGGATACAGAATGCCGAATAGACTGGATCAAAAAAAAAAGTCCCCTCGCCATATAATAATCAAAACACAAAACATCCAGATTAAAGAAAGAATATTAAGAGCTGCAAAGGAAAAAGGTCAAGTGACTTATAAAGGTAAACCTATCAGGCTTACACCAGACTTCTCTATGGAAACCATGAAAGCCAGAAGATCCTGGATAGAGGTACTGCAGAAACTAAGAGACCATGGATGCAAACCCAGACTACTATACCCAGCCAAGCTATCGTTCACTATCAACAGAGAAAACAAAATTTTCCAGGATAAAAATAAATTTAAACAATTCATAGCCACAAATCCATCCCTACAGAAAGTAATAGAAGGAAAATCGCAACCCAAGGAATCCAACATTGCCATCACTGCCTACAATAACTCAGACATCTAGCGACCCTTCACAACCACAACTCAAAGAAGAGAAACACACAGACTCTACTACACACACACATACACACACACACACACACACACAAATAATAAACAGAATCAACAACCACTGGTCATTAATATCACTTAATGTTAATGGACTCAACTCACCTATAAAAAGGCACAGACTTAGAGACTGGATAAGAAAACAGGATCCAACATTCTGCTGTTTACAAGAAACACACCTCAACCACAAAGACAGACACCTATTCAGAGTAAAGGGTTGGGAAAAGGTTTTCCAAGCAAACGGACATAAGAAACAAGCTGGTGTGGCCATTCTAATACCTAACAAAATTGACTTCAAACTAAAATCAATCAGAAGAGATGGAGATGGACATTTCATACTCTTAACAGGAGCAATTAATCAGGAGAAATTCTCAATCCTGAATATCTACGCCCCTAATATAAAAGCCCCCACTTATGTAAAAGAAAAACATTTAGAACTCAAGGCAGTCATCAAACCACACACACTAATAGTAGGAGACTTCAACACAACTCTCTCACCAATGGACAGATCAATCAAACAGAAACTCAACAGAGAAATAAGAGAATTGCTAGAGGTAATGAATCAAATGGACTTAACAGATATCTATAGAACATTCTACCCAAAAAGGAATGAATATACCTTCTTCTCTGCAGCTCATGGAACCTTCTCGAAAATTGACCACATACTCGGTAACAAAGCAAACTTACACAGATAAAAAAAAATATTAGTAATCACCTGTGTCTTGTCAGATCACCACGGAATAAAGTTAGAACTCAATAACAATTCGAATTCCAGAAAGCCTACAAATATGTGGAAGTTGAACAGTCAACTACTGAATCATCCTTGGGTCAAGGAAGAAATAAAGAAAGAAATTAAAGTCTTCCTTGCATTTAATGAAAATAAAGACACAACATACTCAAACCTATGGGACACAATGAAAGCAGTTCTAAGAGGAAAGTTCATAGCGCTAAGTGCCCAATTAAAGGAAACGGAGAAAGCATATATTGGAGACTTAACAGCACACCTAAAAGCTCTGGAAAAAAAAGAAGCAGACTCTCCCAGGAGGAGTAGAAGATTGGAAATAATCAAACTGAGGGCTGAAATCAACAAAATAGAAACACAGAAAACAATCCAAAAAATCAACAAAACAAAAAGTTGGTTCTTGGAGAAAATCAACAAGATTGACAAACCCCTAGCCAAACTAATCAAACGGCAGAGAGAGAACACTCAAATTAATAAGATCAGAAATGAAAAGGGGGACATAACAACAGACACAGTGGAAATTCAGAGAATCATTAGATCTTACTACGAGAGTTTATATGCCACAAAGTTGGATAATGTACAAGAAATGGATTGGTTTTTAGATAAATACCATTTACCAAAGTTGAACCAAGAACAGGTGAACAATCTAAATAGACCTGTTAGTCGTGAAGAATTAGAAGCTGTTATCAAAAACCTCCCCACCAAAAAAAGCCCAGGTCCAGATGGTTTCAATGCAGAAGTCTACCAGAACTTCCAGGAAGAGCTAATACCTATACTCCTTAATGTATTTCACAATATAGAAACAGAAGAGTCATTGCCAAACTCTTTTTATGAAGCTACAGTTACCCTGATACCAAAACCACACAAAGACACAACCAAGAAAGAGAATTGCAGGCCAATCTCACTCATGAACATTGACGCCAAAATACTCAATAAAATACTGGCAAACCGAATCCAAGAATACATTAGAAAAATTATCCATTATGATCAAGTGGGCTTCATCCCAGAGATGCAGGGCTGGTTCAACATATGCAAATCTATCAATGTAATCCATCATATAAATAAATTGAAAGAAAAAAACCATATGATCATTTCATTGGATGCTGAAAAAGCATTTGACATAATTCAACACCCCTTTATGATAAAGGTGTTGGAGAGATTGGGTATACGAGGATCATACCTAAATATAATAAAAGCAATATATAGTAAGCCGACAGCTAACATCAAATTGAACGGAGAGAAACTCAAAGCCATTCCACTAAAATCAGGAACACGACAAGGCTGTCCACTCTTTCCATACCTCTTCAATATAGTGCTTGAAGTCCTAGCAATAGCAATAAGACAACATAAGGGGATCAAGGGGATTCGAATTGGAAAGGATGAAGTTAAACTTTCGTTATTTGCAGAAGATATGATAGTGTACATAAGCGACCCCAAAAACTCTACCAAAGAACTCCTACAGCTGATAAACACCTTTAGTAATGTGGCAGGATACAAGATCAACTCCAAAAAATCGTTTGCCCTCCTATACACAAAGGATAAAGAAGCAGAGAGGGAAATCAGAGAAACATCACCTTTCATGATAGCCACAAATAGCATAAAATATCTTGGGGAAACTCTAATCAAGGAAGTGAAAGACCTATTTGACAAGAACTTTAAGTCCTTGAAGAAAGAAATTGAGGAGGATACCAGAAAATGGAAAGATCTCCCCTGTTGTTGGATTGGGAGAATCAACATAGTAAAAATGGCAATTCTACCAAAAGCAATCTATAGATTCAGCGCAATTCCCATCAAAATTCCATCAAACTTCTTCACAGACCTTGAGAGAACAATAAGCAAGTTTATATGGCAAAACAAAAAAACCAGGATAGCCAAAACATTCTTATACAATAAAGGAACTTCTGGAGGCATTACCATCCCTGACTTCAAACTCTATTACAGAGCAACAGTATTGAAAACAGCTTGGTATTGGTATAACAACAGAGAAGTCGACCTATGGAATCGAATACACGACCCGGGTATTAACCCACAAACGTATGAACACCTGATATTTGACAAGGGAGCTAAAGGCATACAATGGAAGAAGGACAGCATCTTTAACAAATGGTGTTGGCATAACTGGATGTCAACCTGTAGAAGAATGATAATAGATCCATATTTTTCACCATGCACAAAACTCAAGTCCAAATGGATTAAAGACCTCAGCATTAATCTGACCACTTTGAACCTGATAGAAGAGAAAGTGGTAAGTAGTCTACAAGATATAGGCACAGGAGACCAGTTCCTAAGCAGAACCCCAGGAGCTCAGACAATAAGAGAAGCAATGAATAAATGGGACCTCCTGAAACTGAGAAGCTTCTGTAAAGCAAAGGACACTGTCAGTAAGACAAAAAGGCTACCTTCTGACTGGGAGAAGATCTTCACAAATCCCTCATCAGACAAAGGTCTGATCTCCAAAATATACAAAGAACTCAAGAAACTAGACACTACAACTCTAACTAACCCAATTAAAAAATGGGGTACTGAACTGAACAGAGAATTCACAGCAGATGAACTCCGAATGGCCAAAAGGCACTTAAGGTCATGCTCAACCTCCTTAGTGATCAGAGAAATGCAAATCAAAACAACTTTGAGATATCATCTTACACCTGTCAGAATAGCCAAACTCAATAACACCAATGATAGCCTATGCTGGAGAGGATGTGGAATGAGGGGAACACTCATCCATTGTTGGTGGGAATGCAAACTTGTGCAGCCACTGTGGAAATCAGTGTGGCGGTTTCTCAGGAAACTGGGAGTCAACCTCCCTCAGGACCCAGCAATTCCACTCTTGGGAATATACCCAAGAGATGCCCTATCATACTACAAAAGCATTTGTTCAACTATGTTCATAGCAGCACTATTTGTAATAGCCAGAACCTGGAAACAACCTAGGTGCACCTCAATAGAAGAATGGTTAATAAAGGTGTAGAACATATACACATTAGAACTCTACTCAGCGGTAAAAAACAATGACATCTTGAATTTTGCATGCAAATGGATGGAAATAGAAAATGACTTACTGAGTGAGGTAAGCCAGACCCAAAAAGAGAAATATGGTATGTATTCACTCATAAGTGGATTCTAACCATAATTAAAGGTCTTTGAGCCTATAATTCGTGATCCTAGAGAAGCTAAATAAGAAGGTGAACCTGTTGAAAATCATGTAGCTATCTGCCTGGAGATTGGAAATAGACAAGAGTCCCAGGTAACCTCGGGTGCATGAGGGGGTGGGAGAGTTGTTGGAAGGGGAGAGGGTTAGAGAGAAGGGAGTAGGGGAGGAATGGGGAAAGCTCAGGGGATTGGGATGGGGGGAAGGAGGAAGGATGGATATGAGATCAGGGAAGAATATATCTCAACTAAGGGAGTCATTTTAGGGTTTACAGGAGACTTGATTATAAATGGGATCCCAGGTCCAAGGAGAGATCCCCAGACTGTTCTCTAGACAGAGGAGAAGGTTCCTGAACCGGCCTTGGCCTATAACCATAATGATGAAGATTTTGCTTATCACCATAGATCCTTCATCTGCCGATGGATGGCGATACAGATGGAGACCCACATTGGAGCACCGGACTGAGCCCCCCATGGTCCAAATGAGGGGCAGAAAAAGGAAGAACATGAAAAAAACTCAGGACCGCGAGGGGTGCGATCACCCAGTGATACAAGGGGACTGATCTAATGAGAGTTCACCAAGGCCAGTTGGACTGGGACTGAACGAGTATGTGATCCAACCAGATTTTCTGAATGTGGCCGGATCTCTGAATGTGGCTGGTCCGGAGCCTTTCTGAAAAGCCACTGTCAATGACACTGGGACTTGTTTCCTCTGCATATGCTGGATTTTTGGGATCCAGTCTGTTCGGATACTCACCTTCAGGGACCTGGAAGGAGTGGGGAGGAACTTGAACTTCCCACAGGGCTGAAAGCCCTGACTGCTCTTAGGGATGAAGAGGGAGGAGGAGGGGGAGGGAGGAGTGGGAGGGTGTTGGGAGGAGGGGCGGAAATGAAAACTTTCATAATTTAATAAACTTTAAAAAAAATAAAATAAAATTGATTGGTTTCTTTATTCACAAAAGAATTTTTATTTCAAAAATAATCAGTACAAAAATAATCTATTATGAACCTATTTTCATTTTTTACTGTGATGTGGGATATATCTCTGTATCCTGTGAATACCATTGATTAATAAAGAAACTGTCTTGGCCTGTAATAGGGCAAAGAGTAGAACTAGGCGGAGAAACTAAACTGAATGCTGGCAGAAGGAAGGCAGAGTTTAGAGACACCATGGAGCTGCCAGCGGGGGAAGATGCAAGCTGTTATCTGGAACCTTATGGGTAGGTCACGAACCTCATGGCAAAATATAAAATAATAAAAATGGGTTAATTTAATATTTAAGAGTGTAAGGACATAAAAAATTTAAAAGGCTTTGCTTGGTCAGGAACTGGTTGAGACACATGCCTTGAGATTTTTGCAGCATCAAGAGTTAGCTGGAAACAGGAACCTTTGCAAAAGTGCAAACCAACTGTCCCTAGCAGCTAGCCCCCTGTGGACACTAACTTTGTGGCCTAGACAGGAGCAGAAATAACTGCTTAGGGGGAAGGCGGGGGTATGCACAGAAGCAGAAGTAATCCATATCCTGTACTCAGCAAAACTTACTACCCCCTTGACCCTAAGTAACCTGTTTTGCGGTTTTTGCCTATATATGTCAACCCCAAATGAGGAGCGGGAACTCTCCCCACTGCACTGCGTTTGAATGGAATGGGGAACTTCCAGCTAGCTAGAAAGAGTAAACATTGCTTTTGCATTCTGGACTTGACTGAATTCCAGTGGTCTCTCTGGGGTTCTCAACTTGGGCACAAGAGCTTGCTAGGAATATGCTATAGTGATTGGCAAAAGAGTGATTTTAATTAACACAGTTTCTGTTTGGTTATTTTGGAACTCTGGGCAGCCGGGAAATGAACAAGCAACCCTCTACTACGTTACTGCTCACATTATTTTGTCCCAAAAGCTTATTTAACGTGGATTAAAAACAGTTTTGACCTCCTCAATTCTCACATGCTCCAAAGGGCAGGGTCAGGATGTCTGTTCTGAGATGAAAGCATTAGCCCTGGGGTTTGAGGTCACAGGAGCAAAGGGAAGATGCTATCGTGGAAACAGAGTGACACTTGAATATATGTTTCCTCTGAAGCTTTCTCTGAACAGAACTTTACAGATTGAAATCTACACTTGTGAGTATTATATATTCATTACTTTTATTCTTTTCTTTAAATTCTAGCTAGTAAAATCTATTCCTTGAGAATTTATAATTAAATTTACCATAGTAAATAGTGTTGGTAGATTTGTTACACAATGAACCGAGAGCACTGAAGAGTCTTGAGATGTAAGAAATGAAAAATTCATCCTAGAAATAAAGGAACTAAATAAAGGTTGTCTGGAAACTCTGGAGACAGTGAAGCCATTGGTAAGCAGCAGAGCCAATCACAAGTAAAGGTTTCAGTGGTGAAGAGAGACATTTTTACTTAATTAAGCGGGTTTCTTGAATAGAGTAGAGGCATGGATAAATCAGGCTAGACTGACTCTCCTGTGGTGACCTGGCACTCCTGCAGTTCCCTCTTCCCTAATGAGGTGAATTTTGGCAGTGTTATGAAGCTTCCTTGTGTAGTATAGTCTCTAGAGAAAGATCACTGTTTGGGCTACCAAAGTAAACAACCAAAACATATTGATTCTTACCATATATAAGGTTTATATTCATTGATTAAGTGGAGATCAGTCAACTTCTAGAGTCACAAAACTCTATTAATGATTTCTTGATGACATAAACATCTTTAAAAATTAAATGACTTTTGCTAGAAAAATAGTGCTCACACTAAATATGAGTAAATAGTTCATTTGAATATTTCTATACATAATTTTAGTAATATGTGCACATAATGCACAGAGCATATATAAGGAATAGTGAACACATTTATTCACATTAAATAATGGAATATTAATAAACTATTTCATTATGCATTTTAACATGTAACTTTTATGTCTGTATTTTCATTTATTTTAGATCAGTATTATAAAATTACATTTTTATGTATTCTTTTTATAATTTCTCTTTTCCTTATGCCTTGGAGCATTCATTTAAAAATGAATGGAGAAAAGCCTAGCAGCTCGTGTCACCAGGTGATAATTTACTAACAACAACAAATGCAGTGTGGGGAGCTGGAAAGATAAGTTTCTTGCAAAAATCTCTTTTTATGATGTGGAGCACTGAATGAGTAGGTGTGTCATTCCTCATCTGTTTGATTAAGATGATTTGAAAGTATGCCCGCAGCCAGTTGCCTTCATGCAAATTTAGAAACTATTTTAAAAAGTTCAAAATCTTTTAATTTATGTTTTCATTGATATGCAAACAATATTACTTTTTTGTTTATTTGCTTTTTTTTCCTTATGAGACAGCATTTCTCTGTTGCTTTGGAGACTGTTCTGGACCTAATTCTGTTGATCAGGCTGTTATTGAACTCACAGGCCTGTATCTGCCTCCTTTGTGCTGTTCTCTTTTTGGAAGGAAGGTGTCTTCCCTTGGACAGAAGGAACAAGCTCCACTACAGAGACTGACACAGTTCATGACCCACTGCAGCCTAAGGAATTTTCCATGATCATTTAGGGACCTTGACTCAAATAAAACTAGATCCTTGGTTTCCACACAAAATAATTTCAGGACTGGTAAGAAGAATTGGTATGTATTAAAAACATACACTCAGAGAAAGAATAAACACACCAATAGTGTGAGTGTGAACTTCTCAAGAGTTTAATAAATGGCACACATTTAAAAATAGATTTTAAAGGACAGGTTTATTTATTTTTTTTTAAATTCTAGTTTGCCTGTATATATGTGTGAGAGTACCAGATGCCCTGGAACTGGAGTTACAGACAGTAGTGAACTGCCAAGTGGGTGCTAATAGTTAAACCTAGGTCCTTCGGAAGAGCAGCTAGTGAGTGCTCTTTAATTGCTGAGCCATGATTTTTTTTTCAAATGGAGCAAACTAGCAGAGGGTACTAGGAGGAAAAATGAGGAGGCTAGGCTGGCCTCAAATTCAAGATCCTCCTTCCTCTACCTTCTTCAGCAAATCCTACTTTTGTGTGTCACCACAACTGGGCATTTTTTTTTTACTAACACTGGTGTACTAGACATAGAAATTACAAAATTCTAGACAAAATTCATAGACAGTATGGTGATTACTGTCCTTTGAGCAAAGGTCTCTCTGTGGAATCCTGGCTAACTCAAAGTCTTTGACAATCCAGCTGTTGTTCACTGTTGTTTTCTAATCTCTACTTTTTATTAACACGTTAATACTAAGTGTTTTAACATGAAATTTGTCTCTAAATATACTTAGTATAATAAATAACTATTGCAAAAGCTGTCAGTCTGTTATAATCTAGAGGTCTGGGCCTAGTTCATTTTGTTCTAAAAACCAGTTTCTTTTTGAGGGTTGGAATTTTAAAAATAGTAGAAGGGTCTTCCACCCTAATTCAGGGATATTCAATTTGAACACAGGATTGACCAAGAGATGTTGCAAAATTGTGTCTTGATTTGCTCTTACAACTCAGCTGCTCCATCAGCAGAGGTTCGCTATCAGGGACAGGAGAAATTCAGGGTTTGGGATCAGGGGAAGCCCACAAGGTTTTAAACTGCCAAACACCTGTCTCAAAGAAGGAAATGTCAGACATTTAGGAATTTTCCACCTATCCTCACTGGTCCTGCCCTCTTTCCTTAATTCTCTGCACTTCCGGAATCTGATTGACAACTAATTTACGAATTCTTTGAAAAATTTTTCCCTTCCCAGTTCTCTTTTTTATCTTCCTCTTTTTTCTGCCTTACTTCTTCGTGTCCTGCCTTCCTACTTTTCAGCTTTCATTTATCTTCAAACCACGTACCAAAAATTCATTAATATATCAGCACATAAAATATATTAAAACACATAGTTATTACCAGCTATACACAATAGATACATGTTGCTATAATTATATGTTCAAGTTCAACCATTATATATAATTGTTGAATGTATATATATGTATATATATACACATATATAGGTGTGTATATGTATATATGTAGTGTTTAATTTTCTAAATTTAATAGACCTATGTTAAATATTAACCTGAAATACACATGGGTCCATCAGTTATTATTTTTCTGTTAAAACATAAATCTGCATAACTTCATCACCACATGTCAAATGTAAACTGAGCTTGAACTTTGTAATGAGAGTGTTAACTTTCACACATTTTTACCATGAAAGATAGTCTTGATTTTTGAAAATCAAGTTTACTTTATTTAAGTAAAATTTAAGTTTACTCTATATAGTTAAGGAATATTTTGTGGTAAATGAATCCATATTTTTTAAAGATTCGACAATAAAGGGATCTCAACTAACAGTCCAGATGTCATCAACAATCTATATGTCATATTTTCCTCATAGCAAACAAGACTGTGGAATGTGACCTTAAAGTGTTTATTTGTCTCAAGAGAGTGAATCATTTGATGATGTATTAACTCATTTATATTCCATATTTGTTTGTTAATTTTTATTTAATTCATAAATATTTAATGCCCCTGGATCACAATAGCACAATTACTATCATTTGCATAAATTGTTAGAGGTAATTGCCTTGTGGCCAAATACAAACAAACAAAACCAACATAAAAGCACCACTCCCTTATAAAAAAATAAAATACACACAATAAGAAATTATATGGGAACTTAATAGAACAGATATTCATATGAAGTAAGAATTATTTTAGTGTGAGTTGTGTAACCAATCCTTTATATCAACATGACAGAGGCAAAGATTGTATTTATACCTAATGAATATGCTGTACCCTGAACACATTCATTTTTGCTTTTTCACTTATAGACTATATTATAAAATCAATCAACATAGTTTCATGATTCATATGCAGTTATGTAGTAATTTATCAAGTCAGGTGGCCATTACAGAACTGGGTAGTGGTTTATGATTATTTCTTTTATTATTGTTATTAGGTCAAATGTTAATGCTGGTATATTTTAGATATAAATTCTTTCTTGTAATGTAACACGCTAAGATTTTTTTTGCTTATTGAATTGTTTGCTAAATGTAAGCCAACTGTATTTATCTAATTTTAATATAAATTTCAGTCCCACATAATAGTAATTATGAAAATGGTATCTCAGTTGTATAAAAATTTCACCAAATAAGTTTAACATACAGAAGAGGAAAATGCAGCTCTCACTTCCACTATAGACCAGAGGCCAAAGTCCCCTGAATTTTTATTAAGCAAGAGTTTGTTAGTAAAAAGTATAAATGTATACTTTAAATTTGTCAAAAGGAAGTGACAGATCAAGTACAATGTAAACAACTACAGAGTTATTTTAGTCACATTCTCTAGAATCAAGCTGAAATAAAAGCATAATAGTGTACTATTTGAATGAGAAATGGTTTATTTATTATATACAATAGAATGCATATTTTAACAGGAATATAAACTTAAACTTTTAATTAAATGATTCAATTTATGTAGAAGTCTATTTTTCTAGGATGTTTAAAGTATATATTTCAGAAAATTAAATTTTGCTCTTTATTGTTTTCTTGCTACTCTTCAAATTCTGAGAATCATAGTACAGCATACTATTATTTCAGCACATCTCTTCATTGCTAAAGTAATTCTTCAAATAAATATTAATGAAAAATAAAGGAATATATTAATTGAATTTTAATGTTATTTTCTATTTTAATAATTTTATTTTGAATTTATGTTTTATGTACAGTTGCTTCCTTTTTAAATATTTCTTCAACTCCTTTTTAATTTTATACCCTATATTTTTACCATTGTTGTGTCTTTAATGCCTTCTAGATTCACCCCACATCCCATACAACCAAATTTTAATGTGGATTTCTAACATGTCTAAATCTCTATACAGTTACATCTATATATTTATCTATCTAAGTGGATAGATGGAGAGAGAGACAAAGACAGAGACAGAAACAGAGAGAGACAGAGAGAGACTGAATGGAGTTGTGCTATTATTACACTATAGTGGAGTTATTACCCTTTCTATAAATCTCATGCCTAAAGCTACTATATATAAAACCCAGCACTAGGAAGGGATTACTTCTTTTTGGGTATAGAACACCAAATATTGGAGTCTACCATCATTGTTCTTTGTTACCCTGTAGACCTAGGCAGTAAGTCCCAGTCGTTTCAAGTTATAATTTGAATCTATACTTTAGTCATGATTGCTCTATAACTCTATCCTTCATAATTGATGTTTTCTTTCTTTGTCCATACTTTATGCTGCATACTAAAATCATAGTTAAACTTTTTAAAACATACAACTGTATCTGCTAGTATGAAAATACAAAAGTAGATAAATTAGTTAAGAAAGCATTTTTTTTACTTCTTCCTTTATCTAAAAGACTTTTCTCACATAATATACCCTGATGTGGATTTCTTTACCACCAGTACTTCCCGATATCTGCTCCCTTCTAGATCCACCACCTTTATGTTTCCTATTAGAAAACATAGAGGCTTTCTGAAAATTAAATGAAATAAAATAATTAATACAATGGAACTGCCCAAAACAAACAACAGACATAAAAGAGCTCAAGGAAAGGCACAAGAAACAGAGAAACACTAGCTTGTACTCTCAGAAATCCTAAAAACATTCTAAATTGGAAGCCATAATATATATGCAAATGATTTTCAGGGTAAAAAGAAAGATAAAAATATTAATATATATAATAAATTAAAATAGAAATAATAACATAAAATTATTTTTTAAATAATTTTTAAAATTATTTAAATAATTTTTAAATTATTTTAAAAATTTGACATAACATTATGTCTTGACATAATTATGTCTTGACATAACATTATGAAACAAGATACCTCTAAATGTAATGTTGACTTTGTTTCTTTTGGGTCATTTATAGAATTGGCCATGTAGCCTGCCCTTCACAGTAGTTTGTTTCTACAGTGAGATTCCTGTGGAACAAACTGCATTTTCATTTGCAAGCGGCTATCAACTGGAGATGGTTTCTATGCATTAATGATGAAATGCTACTGATCACTTGGTTCATTTATGTATTGGTTATTTTTCTGTTTGTAATCATCAAATACCTGACAAGAAGTAATTAATGGAGGAATGTTTAATTTGGATGCTCAAACGATTTGAGAACACAAATATAAAGGGCCTATGCAATCTGTTTTTGTATATTTAATATATATTGCATTATATGCATATTGTTTTTAGAGGATTTGTTTACTTTTATTTTATATGTGTTGGTCTTTTGCCTTTATGTATGCTTGCATATCACATTTGTGCAATGACTGCACAATGCAGAGATCACACGGTGACACTGGAATCTCTGGAACTGTAATTATAGATGTTATTTCACTGCCATTTGGGTTCTGAGGAATGAAAGTGTGTCCTCTGGAAGAGCATCCAGGGCTCTTAACATTTTATTCACCTCTCTAAACTCTATATGTTTCATTATTATACTATACAACACTATTTCAATATTTCTAAAGTTATGTGGATTGAAAACATGAAAATACTATTAAGGTAACAATGCATTTAAAAGAGTTAATAATTTATTTTTCCAAATTGGTCTGTGCGTGCACATTCTTTTTAAGTGCATTATGTGTTTGTGTGTATTTATATATTTGTGCATGTGTGTGTATGTGTGTTTGTATGGTATATGTGTATGTGTGTATGTATATGTGTATGCTTATATATGTATGTGTTCGTGTATTTTTGAGTTATCAACAATCTTTCAGTTAATCAACATCTCACCGACTGGGCTAAATTAGTCAACTGTTGAACTCCAGGTACCCCTCTGTACACCTCTACACCCCACTGGATTATAAGTACATGTCTCCATGCCCACATTTTAATGCAAGTCTTATGGTCTGAGCTCAAATACTCTGACTTGTACAGTTATCTCCTGCGAACTGAGTCATCACTCATATACTTCTCTACTCTAATGTTAAAAGATGCCTAGTGAGGAGGATGACTATGCATTGCTATACAGATGAAAGCTGTATCTAATAACTGAAATAAAATCATCCATAGGCTAATATATTCCGTGTGGTTAGTCTATTTCAGAATAACAAACAGTACATTTTCCAAAACTATAAGTCTGCAATTTAGTGACATCCATGCTAAATATTTCTATAGTGTTAGTACACTGTCTAAAGAAATATTTCATGTGACAGAATATGGGAAAAGTACATATTTTATATAAAAACAAATCTAATAATTGTTTTGGTTCTATTTTTTCTTTCCTTTAAAAGAAAAATGTTTCCTGAAGAATTTGAGTGTACTTTGTAAATTATTAATACCACAATGTACTTTAGGGAAGCAGTCACAGTAATGGATTCAGACATCACATCTCTGGATAGTAACTTTGTACTTTCCTTCAGGTAAAGAAAATGAAAAATATTGATTCTGTGAAGCCATGTGAGTGTAGAAAAGGTCAGTTTTTGACCCTTTGTGTCTTGAAGTTTTTTATTTCAGTCTGCAGATGTTCAACTCTTGTACATATCTTTTATAGAAAATAATCCATTTATGAATTTTCCAATTAAGTTACGGACTCTTACTTAAAATAAGCCTAAGTTTCAGCAAGTTCCTTACATGGCTCTTTTAAAATTATCTGTTTCACCTTAGCAAGATATATATCAGTTAACATTGAGATAACAAAATACACTCTTGGCAGAGGTTTCTGTTATGCCCAGTCCCACAGTAAACACATGAAAGCTATATTATTTACAACACTGCTTGGTCAATAGCTTAAGTGTATTGCTAGTTAGCTCTTATATCTTAAATTAACCCATTTCTCTTATTTTATAACTTATCATGAGGCTTATGACCTAATGACAAGATTCTAGCTGCCAGATCTCCTTTGGGGCTCACTGACTTCATCCTTCTTTCTCCCAGAATTCAGTTTAGTTTTCCTACCTAGCTATTTTTTGCTAAGCCACAGGCCAAAACAGCTACATATAACAAAACAGGTATTAAGCAAGAATTATAGTTACAACATTTATATATATATATATTATCTTTCACTATAACTAAGAAAAATTATTATTATAATAACCTATTCTTCAACTACATCAAAGACTCCAGAAGAATATAATATTACCTAAATAAACAGGAAGTGCATTGTAAGCAACTTTCAAAACTCTAATTGACAGAGACATCTTGCTGTCTGGACAGTCAGGTAAAGTTCTGTATCATTGGTGCATCCATCTTCAGTCTACAGGTCCATAGTATCCATCAGACTTTACCATGGAGCAGAAAATTTGAAGATCTGTTTTGATTTGTAATGGCAAAGTACATCAGTTGCTTCCTTCTTTGTTCTGCAGAAGGTCTGGCAGATTCTTTTATGAAGCAGGAACCCCAAAGGACAATCTCACCTTTAGGCAAATCCACAGTCATTTTCCTGTGGGTCCTGCAAGTCCAGTCGAACAGTTTAGGCAAGAGCAGTTTCTTTCCCAATGACTAAGAAACTCCATGAGGAGCCTCTTTGATGCCCATCATCATCATCTTGAAGTAGGTTGGTGCTGCCAGGAGCAGATATGTCTCACTGTCATGAAAAATTCTAACGTCTTAAAGCATTTTAAATTCCATATTCTGAAAGTATCTGAAAGATTTGAAGAACAGCTATATAACTGAAATATATCTCTATATATTTAGAAAACCTAAATAACATGACTATAAGCTTGATTATTTTAGGTGATTATCTATTAACCTTTATTTCTTAATTATACATTACATTTTTAAATGAGCTGCACAAACACAATAATCAAGAGCAGAAATATATATATATGCACACACACACATATATATATATATAAAACAAAATTGATCTTAAATTTTATCAATAAACCAATCAATATAACAAGATCCATACCATTGCAAGGTATACATCTCTACATATATCTACCTTTAAATGCAAACAAACATTTATAAACAACCCTTTAGGGAATTTGGGTATAGTTCTCTCCAAACTACTTTCTGCTGATTATTGGGTGAAACGTTTCTAGGGTTCACGAAAGCCTCTCAGGGAGTCTTGTTCCATCAAACCGGTTAGTCTATAAGGAAGCCCCAGGTTCTCATTCTCTGTGGAAACAAAAGCAGAACATCTTTTCCAAAGCAATGTATACTTAAACCCAAAATTTGAAATCAAGATACCTTTAAAATATGTACATTGATATAGCCTAGAAGCCCCCAGAATCAAATATCTCTCTGTAGTCAAAAAGTTTAAAGAAAACACAATAATATATATAATACAGACTCTCTGTGTATATTATATGTTTATGAGGTTTATTTTTCATTACTCTTTGTGATTTATGACTGTACTCTTACTCTTTAAAGACTATACCTTTTAAAAAAACCTATTTATTTCTTTCTATAACTGTCTATATTCTTTCTCTTTTTCTCACACATACATACGTTTATCCAACACCGTGACCCATTTAATGGTTTTTTTAAAAATTTACTTATTTATTTATTTATAAAAATTTCCACTTCCTCCCCTCCTCCCAATACCTTCCTCTTCCCCACTCCGTCCTCCCTCTCAAGTCCTAAGAGCAGTCAGAGTTTCCTGCCCTGTGGGAAGTTCAAATTTCTCCCCCCTCCCTCCAGGTCTAGGAAGGTGAGCATCCAAACAGACTAGGATCCCAAAAAATCAGTTCATGCAGACAAAACAAGACCCAGTGCCATTATCAATAGCTTCTCAGTCAGCCCTCATGTCAGCCACATTCAGAGAATCCGGTTTGATCACATGCTCGTTCAATCCCAGTCCAGCTGGCCTTGGTGAGCTCTCATTCGATTAGTCCCCTTGTATCAGTGGGTGAACACACACCTCACGGTCCTGACTTCCTTGTTCATGTTCTCCCTCCTTTTGCTACTCATTTGGAACTTGGGGGCTCAGTCCAGTGCTCCAACATGGGTCTCTGTCTCTATCTCCATCCATCGTCGGATGAAAGTTCCCTCTGATCCTGACTTCCTTGCTCACATTCTCCCTCCTTCTGCTTCTCATTTGGACCTAGGGAGTTAAGTCCTGTACTCCGATGTGAGTCTCTGTCTCTATCTCCATCAATCGACAAATGAAGGTTCTGTGGTGATATGCAAAATATTCATCAGTATGGTTATGGGCCAAGGCCAGTTCAGGCACCCTCTCCTCTGCTGCCCAGAGTACAATCTGGGGACCTCTCCTTGGGCCTGGGAACCCCTCCAGAATCAAGTCTCTTGCAAACCCTAAAATGGCTATCGTGAAAGGTGATGTTTCTCTGATTTCCCTTTGTGCTTCTTTATCCTTCATGTATAGGAGGGCAACTGATTTTTTGGAGTTGTTCTTGTATCCTCACACATTACTAAAGGTGTTTATCAGTTGTAGGAGTTCTTTGGTAGAGTTTTGGGGGTCACTAATGTATACTATCATATCATCTGCAAATAACGAAAGTTTAACTTCATCCTTTCCAATTCAAATCCCATTGATCCCTTTATGTTGTCCTATTGCTATTGCTAGAACTTCAAACACAATATTGAAGAGGTATAGAGAGAGTGGACAGCCTTGTCGTGTTCGTGATTTTAGTGGAATGGCTTTGAGTTTCTCTCCATTCAATTTGATGTTAGCTGTAGTCTTGCTGTAAATAGCTTTTATCATATTTAGTTATGATCCTTGTATCCCCAATTGCTCCAACATCTTTATCATAAAGGGGTGTTGAATTTTGTCAAATGCTTTTTCAGTATCCAATGAAATGATCATATTTTTTTTCTTTCAGTTTATTTATATGATGGATTACATTGATAGATTTGCGTATGTTGAACCAGCCCTGCATTTCTGGGATGAAGCCTACTTGATCATAATGGATAATTTTTCTAATGTGTAATTTTATTGAGATTTTTCACGTTAATGTTCATTAGTGAGACTGGCCTGTAATTCTCTTTCCTGGTTGTGTCTTTGTGAGGTTTTGGTATCAGAGTAACTGTAGCTTCATAAAAAGAGTTTGGCAATGACTCTTCTGTTTCTATATTGTGAAATACATTAAGGAGTATAGGTATTAGCTCTTCCTGGAATTCTACCATTCTGCATTGAAACCATCTGGTCCTGGGCTTTTTTTAGTAGGGAGATTTTTGATAACAGCTTCTAATTCTTTGCAACTAACAGGTCTATTTAGATTGTTCACCTGTTCGTGGTTCAACTTTGGTATATGGTACTTATCTTAAAAAATGTCCATTTCTTTTACATTTTCCAATTTTATGGCATACAGGCTTTTGTAGTAAGATCGAATGATTCTCTGAATTTCCTCTGTGTCTGTGGTTATGTCCCCTTTTTCAATTCTGATCTTATTAATTTGCATGTTCTCTCTCTGCCATTTGATTAGTGTGGATAGGGGTTTGTAGATTTTGTTGATTTTCTCCAAGAAACAGCTTTTTGTTTCATTGATTCTTTGGATTGTTTTCTGTATTTCTATTTTGTTGATTTCACCCCTCAGTCTGATTATTTCCAGTCTTCTACTCCTCCTGGGTGAATCAGCTTCTTTTTTTCTAGAGCATTCAGGTGTGCTGGTGTGTTGTTAAGTCTCCAATGTGTGCTTTCTCCGTTTTCTTTAGTTGGGCACTTAGTGCTATGAACTTTCCTTTTAGCACTGCTTTCATAGTGTCCCATAGGTTTGAGTATGTTGTGTCTTTATTTTCATTAAATTCACGGAAGACTTTAATTTCTTTCTTTATTTCTTCCTTGACCCAGAGGTGATTTAGTAGTTGACTTTTCAACTTCCATGAGTTTGTTGGATTCCTGGTGGTAGCATTGTTGTTGAATTCCAACTTTAATCCATGATGATCTGACAAGACACAGGTGGTTACTAATATTTTTTTTGTATCTGTGGAAGTTTACTTTGTTGCCCAGTATGTGGTCAATTTTCGAGAAGGTTCCATGAGCTGCAGAGAAAAAGGTATATTCTTTCCTATTTGGGTGGATTGTTCTATAGATGTCTGTTAAGTCCATTTGATTCAATACCTCCAATAATTCTCTTATTTCTCTGTTAGGTTTCTGTCTGATTGACCTGTCCATTGGTGAGAGAGGTGTGTTGAAGTCTCCTACTATTAGTGTGTGTGGTTTGATGACTGCCTTGAGTTCTAGGAGTGTTTCTTTTAAATAAGTGGGTGTCTTTATATTAGGGGCATAGGTATTCAGGATTGAGACTTCCTCCTGATTAATTGTTCCTGTTATGAGTATGAAATGTCCATCTCCATCTCTTCTGATTGATTTTAATTTGAAGTCAATTTTGTTAGTTATTGGAATGGCCACACCCGCTTATTTCTTAGGTCCATTTGCTTGGAAAACCTTTTCCCAACCCTTTAGTCTGAGTAGGTGTCTGTCTTTGTGGTTGAGGTGTACTTCTTGTAAATGGTAGAATGTTGGATCATGTTTTCGTATCCAATGTCTAAGTGTGTGCCTTTTATAGGTGAATTGAGTCCATTGATATTACATAATATTAATGACCAGTCGTTTTGACTCCAGATATTTTCCTTATTTTGGGGGGGGGTGGGTAGTAGAGTGTGTGTGTTTCCCTTCTTTGAGTTGTGCTTGTGAAGGGTTGCTAGATGTCTGAGTTATTGTAGGCAGTATTGGCAATGTTGGATTCCTTGGGTTATGATTTTCCTTCTAATACTTTCTGTAATACTGGATTTGTGGCTACGTATTGTTTAAATTTGTTTTTATCCTGGAATATTTTATTTTCTTCGTTGATAGTGAATGATAGCTTGGCTGGGTATAGTAGTCTGGGCTTGCATCTATGGTCTCTTAGTTTCTGCAGTAACTCTATCCAGGACCTTCTAGCTTTCATGGTATTCATAGAGAAGTCTGGTGTAAGTCTGATCGGTTTACCTTTATAAGTTACTTGACCTTTTTCCTTTGCAGCTCTTAATATTCTTTCTTTAATCTGAAAGTTTTGTGTTTTGATTATTATAAGGCGAGAGGATATTTTTTTTGATCCAATCTATTAGGTGTTCTTGAATCTTCCTAAGGATATCGTTCTTTAGGTTGGAAAAGTTTTCTTCTATAATTTATTGAATATATTTTCTGGGCCTTTGATCTACAATTCTTCTCCATCTTCTACCCCTATTATTCTTAGATTTGTTTTTTTTTTTTATTGTGTCCCACATTTCCTGAATATTTTGTGATGCGAGTTTGTTGGATTTGCTGTCTTATTTGGTCAGAGCGTTTATTTTCTCTATGGTGTCTTCAGAATCTGAGATTCGTTCTTCTATCTCTTGTATTCTATTGGTTATGCTTGTTTCTTAAGTCTCTGTTTGTTTACCTAGATTTTCCGTAGCCAGCCGGCCCTCGGTTTGTGTTTTCTTCATTGCCTCCATTTCAGTTTTCAATTCTTGAACTGTTTCCATTTCCTGTTTCATTGTTTTTTCTTGGTTTCCCAGGGTTTCATTTATGGATTTAATCATTTCTTCAAACTTTTTGTTATACTTCTCTTCCTTTTCTTTATTCATTTCTTCAATTTTTTGTTATACTTCTCTTCCATTTCTTTACAGCAGATTTTCACCTCCTGTTTAAGTTCCTCTATTATTTTCATATAGTTCTGCTTAGAGTCGATTTCTTCTATTTCTTCTGGAGTAGGGTGTTCAATTCTTCTAGTTTTGCGATCCCTGAATTCTGGTGATGTCATGTTGCCTTTCAGGTTGTTGGAGGAATTCTTGCATTGGTGCCTGCCCATCTCTTCCTCTCTGAATGGAACTCCTCAGCACTGAAGTAGGGATAGTTGGTATTCCAAGGACATAGGAGACAGAAAGGGAGACCTTTCTGGATAGAATTCCTCAGCACTGAAATAGGAATAGTTGGTATTCCAAGGACACAGGAGACAAAAGGGTAACCGTGGTGGCCAAGTAGAGTCCAATGGAACACAGAAGACCCTGCAGCATAAGCTGAGGTTGGAGGGGCTTTGCTCTCTCCTGGGACAGTCTGCCCTGCATAGCCCAGACTCACCTGTCTGGTTGGAACTCCTCAGTACTAAAATAGGGACAGCTGGTATTCCAAGGACAAAGGAGACAAAAGGGTGACAGTGGGGGCAGGGAAGAGTCCAATGGAAAACCGAAGACCCTGCAGCATAAGCTGAGGGGGGGGGGCTGTGCTATCTTCCGGGACAGTCTGCCCCTGGTAGCCCGGACTCACCCCTCTAGTTGGAACTCCTCAGCACTGAAATAAGGACAGCTGGTATTCAAAGGACATAGGAGACAAAGGGGCCTAATGGTCTTTTTCATCTGAATCTGTCTTTATTGTGTATCTATAATTACTTTCTGAACAGGGGCACTTTTATTTTTTAATGCTAAGCAGGTATGGCTAGGACTAAGGCAAATTTGTATTTTGGTTCTGCCTAGTCTAACATGACAGAAGCATGTTCACAGTCTCTGTGAGCCAGGCAAACTGCCTCAGTTCCAAGTAAGCAGAAGGTCTATGTCACACCATTGAGCAGTTTTTAACATAAATGCTTCTTCTGAAAGCGGCGGAGTTGTTTGTGCAACTAGCACTAACCAGCAAACCTTGTTAAATGAGCTGTGTGTTTTTTGCTCTTGCTGCTGAGTCAGGAAGAACACTCTTAAACTCGTTGCCAGCAAACAGAGTCCATCCAAAATAAATAAATAAATAAAATTGCTGGTTATCAAGAAACTGTGCTTAACTCTGTACTTTTGTGTCTAGAATTTCTTTCCAAGCTCTCTCAGATTTTATGTGGATTTAGCTATCACACATTGCTATGTCAATACTCTGACAACAATACACAGACGAAAATCAAAACTGTCTAAAGTGTGGAACTTTAAAAAAAATGAAAGCCTGGCAAATAATTCTAACATATTATATAATATAAAACTAGTTTCACCTAAGAGTGACACATTTTTTTTTTATTTCTGAGGGACTATATTGGCTAATTCTCTCTAATAAAAATTTTCCATCATAAAGTTTGATCTCATTTATTGATACCACCTTAATCGACAGATATTGCATTGTCAGATGAACTGACTTAGCTCTTCTGAATACAACTGCCTATCTCTAGACCTTTCTGCTATTGTTCCTTAATAACACTTTGAAAATCAAGTCAGCTTATGCTTTATATCTTTTACAAATGTACCTGCTTTACTTTCTTCCTGGGGTCCATGTAGCCCATGGAATGTTCATTTCTGTTTGTTCCCCTTAAAAACCACTTGTCTTGCAAATTCCACCTAACATATCATATGTAGCATTTATTCCTCATGTGTCTAATTTAGTGTAATTTTTACTGTACAAGCAAAACTTGAAAACCTAGAATTCTTATTGCCTTACAGTTTTGTCGATGAAGCCTTAAAGTATGGCTGAACTGGGCCATCACTCAGTGTCTCTCATCAGTCTGTCATTAAAGTTTTGTAGCAAATTAGAATCATATCAATAATTCTGCTTGAAGAGCTAGCTACCATAGGTAGTGAGAGGAAACCTCCACGGTGAAAATTGTAACATGTTCATAAATGCTGCAGTGGGAAGAGAAGCTAGCTCAAAAGGAAGATTAAAGATTAGAATGATGAATTTAGAACACTGAGGAAGATGAACAAGAAAGTTCATAACTAGGTTTTAAATAACTACTGTAAAGAATAAGGGAAGGAAAAGAGCCCTGGGCTAGTTATGGCAGGCATGCTGAGTTCTTCTGCAAGCCTTTGAATATTACATGTAAAGCTCTTTTGTACTTTCATATATTCTTGCTTCTAACACAGATTGTATTGGCCTAAATGGTGATTCTAAGCTACATTCTACCTATTTCAGAAATCAGAGTGCAAACTATTCCATAAACAAATAATTAAAACAACTACAGCTACTTGACCGCTGTGAGAGCAAAGGTAAGTGTATTTAACATCAGCAAGTTCAGAGGGTTTAATAGTAGTCAAGACTAACAGTGAGTAGTCAACTTCAACAGCTGAAAAAGCAGTAGTCAGAGTTGAAAAGAAATCAAACAACCTGTCTTCAACTCCCTCTAAGTAGTAACTAGAAGTGTAAGGTCACCCATAGGTGGATGAAGGCTATGATCTCCACCAGCAGGGTATCTTTATAATTAATCATTTCCCTCGTAATCACCCCAGTCCTAGTCTAGTTTCTGCCACAACCCATTAAAAATCCCTAGACAAGGACTATCAGAGGCTTTTACTTCCTGAAAACACATTTTACTCTTAGGAAAGAGCCTTATATAAAAATATTATTTGACAGAGAAAGTTGCCAAGGCACTGTAAATCTCTGTATCAACTTAATGGTTGAGAATTCATTCTTAAACTCATTTGCAAAGCTCACCCCAGATTCTCACTGTCTGTTTACTATAACTATGACTATTTCTTTCCCAGTTTGATTTGTGTATATGGAAGTTGTTGATATATCAGTTAATTTTTCTTTAAAAAAAATGGTTAGCTGGGAAGACAAATAGCATCTTATCTGTTTATGACATTTGACATTCTTTTACTAAGAAGTATCACTGACTTTCCTCTAGCCAGTCCAAAGAAATACTTAAGCTGATAACATTGGAAGATGAAGCAGGCCAGATCAAATATTACATACCAGAGCTTTTCATTCATCATCCATCAGTATTCAAAAACCAGATGATTTAAATTCTATAATAACAATTTTGGAGCAATACAAACTTTGATTTGTTATACAATTTGCTCAATATTTCATCTGTTAAATGCTGAATGATTTCTTCTCCTTCTAGAAGAAGTATGTGAAATGACAGATGGAAATGTAAAATCTCTTTCTACTAAAAATCCAGTTGAAATATTTTCATATTTTGATAATATTTCTTTAATGTCACCTAAATTTATGTGTTATCTGGGTATGCTGCAGTTCAACCTAATAAGTAAAATGAATAATTTTGTTATCATACTCTCCTATTCCTAGGTCTGTAGTGAATGACTAAGGATGACCATGATCATAAGTTAAAACTTGAATTAATATCTGACTCTGTTTTTTTTCAATATTTTGACCCCTTTACTTTCACCACCACCTTCAAGGAATATTAGATTTCTTTGGCTCCTATCTCCTAAATCTCTTGTGATACTTCCTATTAGACTTTTTTTGCTTGCATTTTTCCTGATACATAAATATAGCTCATTTCAAAAGTGTGTCACCCTGTGTGCTTCTGCTCCGAGCTTATAGGAATTATACATATGTGAAAATAAGTTTATCCCATTAAATCATGCAAACATGCTAATCTACAAACTTCTGAAATAAAAACAGTGAAAAAATCTGAGGATCCTTCATATGACTTTCTTTGCCTTCTTAAAAATAGAGTGATAAAAGTTAAGGCTTTTAGAACAAACTGATTTTCTATTATTTACTTTTAGAATAATGTTTGAAATATCAAATAACCTGAAGGATTTATCAGCAGCAAATAAGAGGTTGAGAATTCATTGTTAACCTCTATTCATCCATCTATCTAATCTATCTATCATCAGTCTATCTATCATATATATATACATTATATATATATATATATATATATATATATATATATATATATATATATATATATATAACAGTCACACTGACTCAGTAGGTGGACCAACCCCTCAAGGTCCTGCCCTCCTTGCTCATCTTCTCCCTCTTTCTGCTCTTCAACTGGACTTTGGGAGGTCAGCCCAGTGCCTTGATGTGGGTCTCTATCTCCATCCATCTCCAACCACAATGAGCCTGATAGAAGAGAAACTGGGAACTAGATTGCAACACATGGAAACAGGAGACCACTTCCTAGGTATAACCCCAGTAGCCCAGACAATAAAAGAAACAATGAATAAATGGGACCTCCTAAAACTGAGAAGCTTCTGTAAAGCAAAGGATACTGTCATTAAGACAAAAAGGCATCCTACTGAATGGAAGATCTTCACCAACCCACATCAGACAAAGGTGTGAACTCCAAAATATATAAAGAACTCAAGAAACTAGACATTAAAATTCTAAATAACGTAATTAAAAATTGCTACTGAACTGAACAGAGAATTCTCAACAGAAGTCCAAATGGACAGAAGACACTCAACTTTTTTAGTGATCAGGAAAATGCAAATCAAAACAACTTTGATATACAATTTTTTCTTTTGCTTTTGGTGCTGTGAATTGAATGTGAAGCCTTGGGTGTGTTTGCCCAGTGAGCTATATCTCCAACCTATAATGATACTTTGTTCTTATCACCCTCTCTGCTTTCTCCTATCCTTCCTCTACACTCTTACAAGTAACACTTTTAAATTACAGTGACTATTTTCCTATCCCTGATCTGGATTGATAATTCAAACGAATTAAAAATTCTTGACCTTTTTATTTTTGAGATTATAATTTAAATGCATTTCTCTCTTTCCTTTCTCTAAACACTCCCGTATACCACTCCCTGTGCTCACTCACACTGCAGTATCTGTTTTTACTAAATTTTATTACAGGCATATATATATATATATATATATATATATATATATATATACATACATATATGTGGGTGTGGGTGTGGGTGTGGGTGTGTATTTCTAAATATATCCTGTTGAGTCCATATAATATTACATGTGTGTGTTCTTTGGGGTTGTCATTTTGGTATTGGACAAGCAATTAGTGAACTCTTCCCTGGGGAAGAATATCTTTCCCTCTCCCAGATTTCCACAGTCACCTCTAATTCTTTGTATTTGTTTGTTTTGGTTATTGTTTTTCAAGAAGGGTTTCCCCGTAAAACAGTCCTAGCTTTACTGTAGCTTGCTTAGAAGACCAGGCTGACCTCAAGCTCACGGAGATCTGCTTACCTCTGCCTCCCAAGTTCTGGGTTTTAAGGTGTGCACCACCACGTACTGGCTGGCTATAATTCTTAGTGTGAGAGAGAGGCTTCATGGGCTTCTCCACTTTCTCTTCTGCATATCCATTAATCATCTGTTTTTTTTTTTTGGCTCATGTTTGGACAGTCACGTTGGTGACGTTTTATAGATATATTTCTATTGTTACTAGAAGAAACAATTTCATGGCAAATATAGCAATCTTCCCTATGTTCTGGCCCTTATAATCTTTCTGCCACCTCATTTGGAAATATTCCCTTAGCATTATATGCAGAAGTATTTCTTATATTTATCCACTGGGAGTGGGCTCTACAAATCTTAATTTATACCAGTTTTTATTTTCTGTACTGGGTCTCCATATCTTTTATAAATTGATTTTACAATCAATCATTATTACATATCCTTAGTGTAATCTAATTATTATTCCAGGGGTATAATATATTATACCAGGGGTATAATATATTATACCAGGGGTATAATATATTATACCAGGTGTATAGCTCATAACTAGAAGACACTTAAGGTGACAAATGAAATGAAACTGAAAACTAATAAATAAATTTCATAGATCTCATATTTAACCTAAATGCTTGTTAGGGGAATTATTAGAAGAATGTGTGCATAATTAGGTTATTTCTCAAGGAAATATACTATTTATCAGACTTTTTGAATATTACTGGACTAGTGTGAGAACTCTTGTATAGTATGTGAACAGAACGATACACTTTATTTTCAAATTCTTAGCAATCAAATAGACTTGCTACCAATATTTTTAATGTGTGCTGAATAGAAAGTAATAATAGCCTACAAGACTATTGACAAAGCTTGAGATAGTTGTGTCACCACACTGTATAGATTTCTTATAGTTTCCTTAATTAGAATCCTGGCCTCCTAAGGCAGGCATTTGAATATATAAAAAATGTATTTCAATCTTTTAAGTAACCACTAGTTAGTGTCATAAGCACTCCATCATTAATACAATCAGAAAATAACTATTACTTACAGGAAGGTTCTGGATTTAATAATGCTTAGTATTGCCATTGATGCTGCTACTACTACTACTGAAAATAAATTCTCAGGACATATTTAAAATATATTTATATTATTGAGAAATTTGGTTCTAAGCTCATGATCAGAATACACACACAGACACTCAGACACACACACACACAAAGTTATACATAGACTGTGTAAATTTACCCCTTTACTAATTGTGGAAAATCCCCTTACACTTGAACAGGGTAGTCTAAGAAAATTCCAAATAAATACAGATTACTTCTGTTGCACTTGATCGCCTCTTATAGGGTGAAGGTAAGTGTGATGGTTTGAATGTAATTAATTGGACTGCATAATCTCATAGGGAGTAGCACTGTTAGAAGATGTGGCTTTGCTCTAGTGGATGTGGTCTTGAGGGAGGAACTGTGTCACTGTGGGCATAGCCTTTGAGGCTTCCTATGCTCAGTATATTCTCTAGTGTCTCAATTGACTTCCTGTTGCCTACAAGATGTAGCACTCTTAGCTCCAGCACATCTGCTTGCATGCTTCCATCCTCCCTATTGTGATGAAAAATGACAGAACTTTTGAAACTGTAAGTGAATTATGCCAGTTGAATGATTGTTTTATAAGGTTTGTTGTGGTCTTGATGTATCTTCACAGCAATGAAATCCCTAACTAAGACAGTAAGTTTCCATTGCTGGGGACACAAGACAAAAATAAAAGTAGTCTTCTGTACTGTATATCTAGGCATACTAATGTTCCATCTCTCTCGCACACACTGTCTCTCTCTCCTTTTATAAAAATAAGCTTATTAATTGCTTATCTCTTTTCTCTGAATTGAAACATCTTCCCCAAGGGATATGTTCTATACAAAAGGAATAAATGAAACATAAAGCTTAGGAAATAAAATAATAAATCTCAGGAATCTTTTGAAACTTACAAACTCCACAATGCCTCCCTCTAATGTTCATACAATCAGTAGCAATTCCTGGGATGAGGAGACTCTCTGATCATCTGATATACACATGACTACATGGATAAATCTTTTGTAGGTCATTTCATGGAAGGTGGACTTTTAAGAGAGATAATTCCCCTGTATTTGTAAGTAAACTCTGATCCATACTCCTGTCAGTCACCTCAACGGTTGTGTCATGGTTCACTGACCTGTATTTGCAGGAATATGTTTCTTTTATGTGTCACCAGTGCCACAACTAATGTGAATATAGATAAAGATGATGTTGAAAAGTTGCATCTAGCCATTTCATTATCATCTAGCAAGAGGAAACAACTCACTCCTTTAAAATTTGTGTAAATGCAAAGCTTTGTCATATTCGATTCTTTTTAATTTTATAGTGTCTTATTTTTAATTTAAAATATTTGAGGGGGTCATTCTTTTCTTTTTGGATTTCTTTTTTTAATTGATTTTTTGATCTATACGTTTTTATCTGCTTTTCTCTCTTCCTCTTCCCTCACCTTCAGCAGTCTCCCATGGTTACCTGTCCTGAATTTACACCGAAGATCTTGTATTTTCATACTTCCCTTGTAGAATAGATCCATTTATGTCTCTCTTAGGGTACTCACTGTTGCTATGTTCTCTGTGATTGTGAAAACTAAATCAAAACAACTCTGAGGTTCCATTCTACACCTGTAAGAATGGCCAACATCAAACACGCTGATGACAACTTATGCTGGAGAGGTTGTGGGGTAAAGGAACCACTCTTGCATTGATGGTGGGATGGCAATCTGGTACAGCCCTTTTGGAAATAAGTATGGTGATTTCTCAGAAAATTAAAAAACAACCTTCCTCAAGACCCAGCAATACCACTTTTGGGTATATAACTAAAGGATGCCCAGTTGTACCACAAGGACATGTACTCATTTATGTTCATAGCAGCATTGCTTGTCTTAGCCAGAACCTCTAAAGAACATAAATGCGCCTTGAACTAATAATGGATAAGAAAAATGTGGTACATTTATACAATGGAATACTACAGAGCAGAAAAATAATGACATCTTGAAATTTGCAGGCAAATAAATGGATCTATAAAAGCTCATATTTAGTGAGATATCTCAGAACCAGAAAGACAAATATCATATGTACTCATTCAAAAGTGGCTTTTAGACATACAGCAAAGAAAACCAGTATAGTGTGTTTTTGTATTGTTAATACACTAATGATTGTGTCTTTTGGTAACCATACTGTAGTGTTGGTATTTTCTATAATTACTATACTTTCCTGCCACAGTAAGATAAATTTTAGATTAGAATGAAAATAGAAAGCAAGTTCTTGTTGCCAACTGTAAAAGAAATCATATATGATAACAAGTTTTTCATTTTTAGTTCTTTAATGAGTTTAATATGAATAATTGTTAGTCTGCTAAACTAGTAACAACTATAACTTCAGACAAAGTTTAGTTTGTCTGCTGATATTCTGAGTATTCTAAGAAAAGACAAGTTTTATTGGTTAAAAAAAGAGCGATCCAACCAGATTCTCTGAATGTGGCCGGATTCTCTGAATGTGGCTGGCTCGGAGTCTTTCTGAAAAGCCATTGACAATGACACTGGGACTTGTTTCCTCTGCATATACTGGATTTTGGGGATCCAGTCTGTCTGGACACTCACCTCCCTGGACCTGGAGAGGGGGAGAGGAACTTGAACTTCCCACAGGGCAGGAAACCCTGACTGCTCTTAGGGATGGAGAGGGAGGAGGAAAGGGAGTGGGGGGAGTGGGAGGGTGTTGGGAGGAGGGGCGTAAATGGAAACTTATTATTTAATAAAATTACTTTCAAAAAAAAGAGGGTAAATAATTTAAAATTTTTGTACTGATTATAGTTTATTTGATTTTTATTATACTTATATCAAATACTAAAATGTATCATTTCAAAAAACCTAAAGCTAAGAGCAGATACTTTATAAAGTCTAAAGAGCATCAATTCAATTATGTTCAAAAAGGTCTAATGAATACTATCAATTATTCTCTAGTCATGAATACTTGAGGCAGATTAATTACCAATACAGGCAATAATTTTAGTCTTCATAGAATTTAAATTCTAGTGCAAAGTAGATTGTCAGTAATTCATCAAAAATAATTAGTACCTCTTGCTGTAGGAACTCCTTCAGCCAGTAGTCTTTAAGATACTTGGACATGGCCTCTTAAACCATGAATGCTTACATAATAGCTCTCTCTCTCTCTCTCTCCAAGCTTTTGGATTCAGACCTGTTAAATGTTCATGCAAAGGGCTGTGATCTGTGAGTTTACCCCTAAATTAATAACCCTTTATTACACTCAATTCTGAGATAGTGTGAGATTATTTTATAACTTCCATTTTCATATGATGCCCAACATGGAGGCACTAACACACAGAACCAAAGTGGCAGGAACATTCCTGCACTGCTTCTGGTCATGTATTTCTGCCACATGACTGCAACCGTGACCCCTCTTGAGCAATAAAAATTATTAGACTTACCAAAATTTGTTGAAATCCCCTAACAGAGGTCAGTAAATTAAGAAATTTGAAAGATATACAATTGCAAACAATATTACCATTCAGGAATTTAATAACCTTTTTGCTTATCCTTTGGATGGTTTTTTCAAGGCTTATGTGATTTTCCATATACATCCATTTATTTGATACTAAGGATTAGTTTTGTTTTTCATATTATATTGTTAAGAAATTGCTTGAAAACAGTGTCAATAATTAGGCACTTTTAGAAATGATAATGGTGTGCAAGGTCCTTCTGTATTTGTGTTGCTTTTATTGGTTAATAAAGAAACTGCTTTTGGTCTGGTGATAGTGTAGAATTTAAGTAGGCAGATGAGACAGAACTGAATTATGGGAGAAAGAAAGCAGAGAGAGAGAGCTGCCATGGAGATGCCAAGTCAGACATGCTAAATCTTTCCCCAGTAAGCCATAACCTTGTGGTGAACACAGATTAATAGAAATGCCTTAAATCAAGATCTGAGAGTTAGCCAATAGGAGGCTAGAGCTAATAGCCTAGCAGTGTTTTAATTAATACAGTTTCTGTGTGATTATTTTGGGTGTAAGTTAGCTGAGTGGCCAGAAAAAGGGGCCCCGCTCCCATCAGCATGATATAGGATGAGACATTTTTACTGAACAAATTTCATATCTTGGAATCATCATGAGGCCATTAGAATAGAAGAGTGGACAGGAGATTCAGGCTTTAGAAAAGGAAGTGGTAAAAAGATATGAAAAGGTTGAGAAGATTGTTGAAACTGTTGAGCAGAGAGAAAAGGTACAAGGACTAGATTTAGCTTTATCAGTACATGCCAGAGTCCAGGATGACGTACCCATACTTTTAGCTGCCTATCCAGTAATATCCTCTGAGATAAAATCTGGCACAAAATAACTCAAGGTGGTCAAAGAATATCCATGGCAAACTATAGGTATAAGTGATCTAAAAGAAATTAAACAACCAATAGTATCTTATGGCCTACATTCACAATTTGTTAGGGAAATGGGGAAAACGTGGGCATCAAGCAATAAGGCTACCCCACACAATTCACTTAATTAATCTCAGCAGTTCTAGATTATGACTGAAGCAACTATGGGAATGCTATTGAAGAAAAGAGGCAAAAGTTTTAGAACAATAGGAAAAAACAAAAGGATTTGAGGCTTCCCAATATCAAATTCCTGGTGAGGGCTATTACTCTGATCCTCAGGACCAGGCTCTTGACAATGAACACACCTTGTCCCTAGATAGCACAGCATCTTTAAATGCTTGGGGAAGAATTCAGGAATCAGAAAAGAGAACTGAAACATTTATCAGGGTTAAACAGGGTCAGATATAACACTTAATGACTTTTTACAAAGATTAAAAATACGGTTGTATATGTAGGAGTAACAGATCCAGAAGTTAGATGTGTACTTATTGAATTTCTGGCTTTTGAAAATGTCAACTTAGAATGTAAAATGCTACATGGACCTTTAAAGTTTAGATTAGCACCAATGTGTGCTGAACTCAATCCCAAATACAATAAATGTTGAGACATTTGACTATAATACTGAGGCTTGGGTATGAGAAGAAATTTCCAAAGATATGAGGAGACATCAAAATGAAAAGAATATTTTAATTGTGGTAGAATGGGACACCTGAAAAGGAATCATAGACATAGAATTCCTAGGAATAATTTATTGTCTCCTCTGGAAATGGCAAGAATAGGTAGTCTCAGCATTCTGGAATATGTAGGAGGTATGGCAAAGGCTCACATTGGATAAATAAATGTAGATCAACAAAAAACAGACAAGGCAACATGATACCATAGGTAAACTCCTTTGGGTGCCGCTCACAGGACCCCGTGTTGAATATATTCCAGTCATTTATGTACAGATGAGCCAAACTTGAAGTTGGGAGAGCAGGAGAGCTGATCCTGCCCTCCCCCATCACTTTCCATATGGTGGCATGGATGAGGGAAAGATGCCCTCCATCTACTTGTGCCTTTCCATCTTCTGCAAGAGAGTTGGCACAGAGATCACAAAAGTGAGAGAGCTTGTTCTTCCCTTTATTTGCTGCAGCACATAGGAGAGCAGGCTTGATTGGCAATATGCAGGTGAGTTTGTCCTGAGGACATGAGAGCAGGAAAACTGACCCTGTCCCCTACAGAAATTTGGCGAGTTGGCTTTGAAAGTGAGTGTGAGCCAGATCTGAGGACCCAAGAATAGGAGAATTGACCCTGCTCTTTGCTGCAAGATGCAATGGGTGAGCTAACCTAGGTAGTCCACATCATCCACCTCATTTGTGAACTTCTAGAATTTGTGAAGGGTTTTACCTGTAGAGACAAAAACTTCAGGGTCTCTAGGACACAGGACAACATTATACATAAGGGATACTAGACATCAAAATACCAAATAATCTAATTAAAAATTTGGCACAGATCTAAACAGAGAATTCTCAACAGAAGAATATGAAATGGATGAAAAACATTTAAAGATTGTCAGCATCCTTAGTCAATAGGAAAAAGAAAATCAAAACAACTGAGATACTACCTTATACCCGTCAGACTGGCTAAGATCAAAAACAATGGTGGCAGCTTATGTTGGAGAGGATGAAGAATAAAGGGGACATTCTTCCACTTCTTGTGTGAGTGCAAATTTGTGTAGCTACTCTGGAGTAAGTATGGTGGTTCCATGAAAAATTGGGAATCAACTTACCTCAAGAGCCAGCAATACCACTATTGGGCCTATACCTAAAATATGCTCAATCACACTCCAAGTCACTTGTTTAACTTTGTTCATAGAACAAACCTTCAAAACAACCTAGATGCCCCTCAACTGACAAATCAAAAATGAAAATGTAGTATATTTACACAAAGGAGTATTACTCAGCTGTGGAAAACAATGATATCATGAAATCTGTAGGCCAATGATTAGAACTAGAAAAAAATCATTCTGAGTGTGGTAACCCAGACACAGAATGACAAAAAAGTATGTACCCACTCATAAATAGATATTAGGCATAAAGCAAGGGATAACCAGATTATAATCCACAGCCCCAGAGAAGCTAGGTAGCAAGAAGGACCCTAAGAGGGGCAAGTATGGAGAGCTCCAGGAAGAGGAAATAGGTAAAATCTCCTGATCAAATTGGGAAGGGGTGGAATGGAGGGGATGGAGGTTGGGAACATGAGGAATTGAGATGGCTGAGTAGGTGAGAGACTGAGAGAGAGAGCAATGAAAAAGAAATGTTGATATAAGAGTCGTTACGGGGTTATGAAGAAACCTGGGGCTAAGGAAATTCTCAGGAATCCACAATGAGGACCCCATCTAAGATTTCTAATAATAGAGAGGGTATTTGAACTGGCCTTCCCTTGTAATGAGATAAGTGGCTGACCTAATTCTCATTACAGAGCCCACCTCTAGTAACAGTTTGAAGCAAATGCAGAGATCCACACTGAAGAACCAGGCTGAAATCCTGGACTTCGGTTGGAGAGAGCAAGGAGGGGTCATATTAGCAAGGGGGTCAAAATCATGATGGGATAAACCACAGAGACAGCTGACCCCAGCTAGTGGGAACTCAAGGGTTTTGTAATGTCAACTGGGAAACCTGCATGGGATCAAACTATGCCCTATGAATGTGGGTGACTGTAGGTGGCCTGTTTGGTGGCCTCCGGGCAGTCAAACCAGGACTTATCCTGGGTGCATGAACTGGCTATTTCAAACCCATTCCCTAGGGTAAGATACCTTGTTCAACTTTAATATAGTAGGGGAGGGTCTTCATTCTGCCTCAACTTGGTATGCCAAACTTTGTCTACTCTCTGAGGAGGTGTCGATTGTGGATGGTGGTGAGATTGGGGGATGTGGGATGCAGAATAAGGGGAGGGAGGGGTAGCTGAAGTTAATATGTAAAATAAAAGATATTAAATTTAAAAAAAGGGGGAGAAAAATCAGCTCCAGTGAGATCCCATTTTATATAGTGTAGCAAAAGTTAGAGGCCTGGAAGCATAGCAAAGTAAAGATATATAGAATAAAGTGTATACTGTGATATTCACTGGGCCATAGTACAGCTTCCATGATGAGATTTCTTTTTGTTATTGTTGTTGTTGATTTGTTTTGATTTGAATAATCTTTTAAATTTTTTATTTTGTATGTGGGTGGTTGCAAGGGAAGAGACTTTATACACGGGGACAGAGGTGACTGTTATTGGGATGCCTGATGTAAAATCCACAAAGAGTCAATAATAAGTCAAATATTATTAAACAATCTATGCAAATTTCTCTTTAAATTTACATGTGATCTCTATCATAAGAATACCTACAGAGATTATTTTAAGTAATATTTGTATGCTTGAGTCCAAAACACTGACACTTGTGGTAATAATAAGTTGAAATATCTATTCGATAGCCTTCTTCACTATCCTCTTCCAATGTGATACAGTGGAGAGTAGATTCTAAGAAGAATATGTAATCATAAATAAGATGACTTTCATTGGGGCTGGTGAAATGGTTCAGTGGTTAAGAGCACTGACTGTTCCTCCAGAGGACGTGGGTTCAATTCCCAGTACCCACATGGCAGCTCACAGCTGTCTGTAACTCCAGTTCAAGAGAATCTGACATCGTTACACCAATGCATATGAAATAAAGTTAAATAAAGTTTAAAAGAAAAAGATGACCTTCATTGATATAGCTTGCAAATTTTTTAATAGCAAATTCTTGGAACTACAAGAAAATAACTTTATTTCTTTTCTGTCATGGGCAATATGTGTTCCTTCTTAGATCACTGTTAAAAACTTAAAGGCATCTTCAAAAGTCCCGAGAAAAACAAATATGCTTTCAACTAGAATCACAATTTTTAGAATACAATAATTAAAGTAAAATATTAGTTATATTTTAAAATCTGGTCCATCATCACTGTTTTATGCATTGATTCTTATGCAAGTTTTCCATAAAGTCTTATTTTTATTTCTTAATTTATTGCTCTATTAAATGACAGCAGACTTCAGGAGTGCATAAATTACAGTCAAAATAAATATTTAAAAGTGGTGAATGTATATTTTATATGCTTTAATGAGAAGATGAATACAGTTCAGTTTTTGTATTTTATATTCATATCATATATCCCTGTACCATATATTATTTAAACATTTAAAGATTACAGCTAGTTAAATTCTTTTCTGAGGTAATTTGTTTCATGTATATACTAAAAACATTTTAAAATCTAAAAAAGACTAGTGAAAAATATGTTTTTAAACAAGAAAGAATGTGTTAACTGTAACTATAGACATAAAATTATGGATACAGTTATATTTATAGGTTTGCAAATATAACAGCAAAACTATTAGTAAGATTCAAATTTTCTATAATTTTCAGAAAGTAGATTTGCATTTTGTTACTTGGGCCTTGATAGGTATGAGATACAAAAGATAAAATAGGTATTCACTTATACCATCGATTGTCTTTTTATGTGATGTGTATTTAAAGAGCATTTTGAGATGACAAATGTCCTAACCCTTACTGTTGGATTCAGGTGACCATAGCTACTCAAGAAGAAGAAGATAAAGTAAATGTAGAGGTTCTTAATCAAAGTGATGTGAATACATTATTCAATAAAATACTTTATTAAATCAGTGAGGGTGATTTTAGAATGATAATGAACTTTTCCACTATGAGTACTTCAGTGCTGATGTTAGAGGCAATGTTATTTCCACCTCAATAGTCATAATACATAACACATTAAATCTGGTATCTTTGTGAAAATATCTTAGTTCATGATGTTTTTAAGACAAATTATTTATAGATACAAGGCTGTGTTAGTTTTTACTTCTCTTTCTAATTGTGAAACTTAGGTGTTATTATAACATTCGACAAACACAAAACACTTATTTGTACCAGGATATTGGTTTTTAAGGTTTTCTATATTAGATTTATATGATATCGTTTAATTGTGGTAGCATTATTAACAACACAAACAGATAAAACCATTTACCCCCAGGATAGGAATTAATATTCAATATTTTACTTAATACTTCAAACAATTTTGTCAGGCCCACATTAAAGTAAGACATATGTAACACAAATTGTGTTACACTGTGCCAAGATAATTTCCAGGGTTTGTAAAATATTTAGGTAAAATAATAAGAATTGAGCTCAAACTTGCTAAGCTGTACCTTTTAGAAATTACTAATCTTGTTTTATTTAATCATATTAAATAGTTCTTATGGTATACTTTAATGTCTACAACGTAAAAACTTGGGTCAAATGAAGTTTTAAAATGAGTAATACAGCAAATATTCCAAGATATACAAGTGGCAAATGAGTATGAATAGGAGATTGTAACATTAACCAAAATGACAAAGATGTCAAAGTAAGCCTGAGCATCAACAAGCAATGGGTATAACTTATGACTTCTCCTGGTACTACCTTGGAAATTGTCACTTTACAGCAGCCAGCTGTCCTTTCTCCTGATTTTTATGTTGTATCCACAAATGTTTTCAATTACTATACTTCCTGTAATCATATTGTCATTGATAATTAATAACAAATAAATAGAAATTTCTGAACCATAACAGGACACACACACACACACACACACACACACACACACACACACACACACACACACATATATATATATATATATATATATATAAGCTCCTGTGTATGTTAGATAGTCTCTTCCTGGCTTGGACCCGGACATGCAGGAAAGGCAGCCAGACCACAATTTCCAGGAATTTATTTTCCTCTACTTCTTAAACATGAGGTCTATAAGTTCAGGCCACCACATTCAGCACTTTAAAATAATATTAAGCATGAATAATGCAGGTAAATGTTAGATCTTTGTGTTTACCTAGCAAGCACTGCAATGACTGAGCTGTCTTTCCTGGGCAATGTCTGTCTTTCATATAATATACCTTTATCATATTCTTTCTGAACTGCCACATCTTCCCATAAGCACTGTTTCTACTCAGAAATGCTCAGGCTCTATAACTCCCTCTAAAGGAAGACAGGAAAGAAAGATGGATAAAAGAAAGGGAGGAAAGAAGATTTAAAAATAAGAAAACAGCTTCCTAAAAGCTTGGAGTCCTTGTTCATGAGGCCTTAAGTGGAGCATGGAAGATATATCAGTGTCAGAATTGAAGAAGTTTAATGGTCCCTCTCCCAAATGTAATCATAGGTAAATAACTTCTTGGCTAGGAGAATGTCTTTGTGCCCACTTTCTGTCCTCCTTTTTGGGAATTTATTGTGCAGATCTTATGTATAATGTCACCACTTCTTTGAGCTCATATATGTGTCTGCCCTGTTGTTTCTAGAAAATTTTGTGTTATTAATATTGTCTTCAACCTCTGGCCCTTACAATATTTCTTTCTGTCTGCTCTTCTGAACCCTGATAGGAAGGATTTTATCTGAGTGCTTCAGAGACTCTCTCTCTCTCTTTGTAAGCTGTCAAGTTGTAGTTCTCTGTGTCAATCATCATTTACTCTAAAAACAATGTTCTGTGTCATGATTTGAACAATGCGCTCATCTAACAGGAAAGAAGAGATTGTCAAAAAGGGGAGTGTATAATTCAGCTTCATAACAAGGTAAAGGAAAATTAGAACACAATGGTTGAATGTGAAAGATGATGGGAACACAAGGTAATGGAAGAAAAAGGAGAATGATAAATAAAACTTAAATTTTTAACAGAGAGCCACATGAAAACTTGTTACTGCAGAAGCTGCCTAAAACATATAGATATGTGAAAGTATTTTTAAATGGAAACACCATATAATGGGGGAGACAATACTTTAACCTGACATTATCTTCTACGTATTGAATAAAATCCAAACTACTTAGAGTGGTTTGCAATTTTGTTCATTGTCTAAAGAGGTCGCATAGACACTCTGAAAGCCTATAAAATATTGTCATTACTCCTGGTTATCATCTACAACTTGATAATAATTGCTTATTGATGAGAATATTACATACTTATGACACAAAAAATGAAGAGATATTGTAGGTACTTATCTGAAGGCTTCACTTCTAAGTACTAGTTTTACAAACGCTATCAGGTGTTATATATAAAACCAGAAGAGAAAAGTAACCTTGAACCTGGTTCAACTACAAATGCTTTGAACTATAATCATGACTTGTTAGCAAGATAGGCTTACTTGTGCAATTGCAGTTCAAACATTAGTGGTGGAGACAATATTTTTTTAAAAAATATATTTAAGGCCCATACAATGAGATAGAAAGTATATTTGTCATTGTCAATAAGGCTAAGAACCTTAGACTAAGTTGACCATAGAACCAGGGAAGACCATTTATTATTCTGTTAAAAGAGTTTAGTCATAAAGTTATTCCTTGTAACATTAAATATTGTTTAACACAAACTTTTGAGATTAAACTCACGTTCTTGCGCTTGCTAGGGAAGTATTTTGGCAAATGATTCATCTCTCCAGCCAAAGCTAGGCAATTTTAAATTTCGGAATAGCCCTTCTACCTCAACAATAACTATCTTTTCTTATGTTGCATATACTTAAGCAAAAATAAAAAACAAGCAAACAAAAATACAAGTACACAAATTTATATGTACCCAAATTTTATACATATATATAAATATTTATATACAAGTATATATATACAAATATATATACACACACACATATATATGTTTGTGTGTGTTTGTGTGTATGTGTGTGTGTATGTATGTGTGAGTGTGTTTGTGTTTGTGAGTATTTAAGAACATCCTGTTCAGCCGGCTGCCTGGACACACACTTACCCCTCTGGATAGATCTCCTGGTACTGGATCAGGGCCACTTGCTGGCCAAGAACCTTGCAGACAAAGGGGTGGGCTTTTTAACTCAATTAAAAAATGGGGTACTGAACTGAACAGAGAATTCTCAACAGAAGAAGTTCAAATGGCCAAAAGGTATTTAAGGTCATGTTCAACTTCTTTAGTAATCAGGGAAATGCAAATCAAAACAACTTTGAGATACCATCTTACATCTGTCAGAATAGCTAAAATCAAAAAACACCAATGATAGCCTATGCTGGACAGGATGTGGAGTGAGGGGAACACTCATCCATTGTTGGTGGGAATGCAAACTTGTGCAACTACTTTGGAAATCAGTGTGGCGGTTTCTCAGGGAATTGGGAATCAACCTACCTCAGGATCCAGCAATACCACTCTTGGGAAAATACCCAAGAGATGCCCAATCATACTACAAAAGCATTCATTCAACTATGTTCATAGCAGCATTGTTTGTAATAGCCAGAACCTGGAAACAACCTAGATGCCCCTCAATGGAAGAATGGATAAAGAAAGGGTGGAATATATACACATTAGTGTACTACTCGGCAGTTAAAAAAAATGATATCTTAAATGTTGCATGCAAATGGATGAAAATAGAAAACACTATCCTGAGTAAGATAACCCAGACACAAAAATATGAATCTGGTATGTACTCACTCATAAGTGGCCTCTAGCCATAAACAAAGGACATTGAACCTATAATTCACAAGCATAGAGAAGCCAAATAACAAGGTGATCCCAAAGAAAAATATATATAGATCCTGCTGGAAATTGGAAGCAGACAAGAATGCCAGACAAAAGTTAGGAGCATGAGGGTGGAAGAAGGGGTGGGGTGGGATTGGGGGAAGGGGCGAGGGGGAGAGAGATGGGAGAAGGGAAGATTTGGGGAGATCTTCGGGGAATGGGAGGGCTGAGATGGAGGAAGGATAGACATAGGAGCAGGGAAGAAGATATCTACATTAAGGGATCCATTTTAGGGTTGCCAAGAGTCTTGACTCTAGAGGGGATCCCAGGTGTCCACAAGGATGTCCCCAACTAGGTCTTTAGGCAGCAGAGGAGAGGGTGCTTGAACTGGCCTTGCCCCATGATCACACTGATGATTATCTCGAATAACACCATAGAATCTTTGGCAATGAATGAAGATAGAGACAGAGACCCATATCAGAGCACTGGACTGAGCTTCCAAGGTCCAGTTGAAGAGCAGATGGAAGGAGAAGATGAGAAAGGAAGTCAGGACCACGAGGGGTTGGTCCACCCACTGAGACAGTGTGCCTGATGTAATGGGAGCTCACCAAATCCAGTTGGACTGGGACTGAACGAGCATGTGATCAAACCGTACTCTCTGAATGTGGCTGACAATGGGGGCTGTCTGAGAAGTCATTGATAAAGACAATGGAACTTGTACTGTTTTTTTGGGACCCTAGTCTATTTGGATGCACAGCTCCCTAGGCCTGGATGAAGGGGGGAAGGCCTTGGACTTCCCACATGGCAGGGTTCCCTGCCCTCTCTTAAGGAGGGAGAGGGAGAAAGGAGGTGAGTTGGGGATAAGGAGGGGAATGGGAGGAGGGAGGGAAGTGGAAATTTTTGAATAGAAAAATTAAAAAAAAAAACAACAAAAAAGAACATCCTGTTTTTCTTTCATGACGGCAGAAAGATTTTCTAAGAGAACTTTGTGACATCTGTATCTTTGTGGAAAGTTACAGTTCATTTGTACGTCAAGCAGTTCATGCAGATGATATATAGCTATAAAATAGATACATAATAACAGAACTTGACTTACAAATTATGCTGCTTGTATGGTAGATAAAAGTATTGAATATGACTAACATTAAAATTAGTTTGCTTATTGATAAAACCTAGGAACCATATTGCTGAGGTTTGCCTACAAATTGACAAAATAATCATAACAAAAGACAAAATAATCATAAAATGAAATATCATTGTAGGAAAGTGGTTCTTGTCTTACTGTTTGTTGGTACTTCTTTCCAGGGCCTTGCTGATTCAAATTAAATATTCTACCACAAGACTGCATCTCCAGCCCCATGTTGAACTATTTTCATAAACAAACAACCATCATTTTTATAACATCTCATTCATCTAAAAATAAATATTAGTAGGAATATAAACTAATTTGATTTTTGAAAACTGGATATAATTTTTCAGTTAAATGAATATAATATGATTTATATGCCTATGTTAGTTAATATATGCTACATTCATAATATATATATATCAGTGAACATAATTATCAGTGAATTACATACAATTACTTTACACTAATTTTATTGAATTCATTAATTTATTCTTTAATTGAACAAATACTTATAAGCACGTACCTCAAATTGTTCTACAACTGAGAATGTATTTTTTAAAAAAGGAACTTTTCCTGAAAAGGGAGATCATAAACTATTAAAGATAGTATGTGAATGAAATTATGTTGGCAATATGTAAAGGGTAAAGGGCTACCTGGAATGACATCTCAGAAACTGATATCATAGTGAGATAAAAATGAGGAATAACATTACAGACAAAGGTGGTATATCTATTTCTTGATATAAAAATATTCCAACTTTCTTTGTTAAAAAATAAATATTCTTAAATAGTCTTGTTCTAGAAGAGGGCTGAGCATTGCTATTGTATAGGAAGGAAGATGAAATATTATAGATGGTATGTCTTGGAAAAATGAAAAAACTTGTCATATTGAAATATTTAGATTGAATTAAAGATTATGAGGAGATGCCATGGACACGTCTGTAGAAAAGATGTATATTTTAAAGTATATTTTATAAACTGAACAGCATTTTTTATAGAGAGCAAATTAAGGACAGTGGAAAATTACGGAGTAAACTTAAAAGATGGGGGTAACTTGGTTAGAGTCCATCTTAATATTTGATTTCACAAGTTGATGTATTTCACCAAGGGTTAGAATAAGAAAGTTAAAAATAAATGAATTATTTTTGAAACCTGTTTAATTTAGTGCTGTAAATTTTAAGGTAATAAAGGAAAACATGAGTTTTTACCAAAACTGCCTAAACTCTGTATGGTATATGCCAGCTAAGTGATTTTTTTTTCTTAGTGCTTTCGATTCAATGACTAGCATTACCGATAAGTTAGTGGCTATGGATAAAACTGTCTGAGTAGTTAGCAGGAGGTTGGAGTAATTGATAACCCATGACAGAAGACCGTGTTAGTTCAAGAGTCTCCTACTATCTGTCTCTCTGTAGCCTAAGTACTCCTGCCTTGTCTTTGGATTTCTGATTGAGTTCTTCTCTAATTAGTTAGAAAGGAAACATTTCAAGTGAGATGCAGAGCATGGTGGAATGTGTGTTTAAAGTAAAGCGTAACTTTCTTTTAGGTCTGATGAAAGACCCAGACCTTAAAACGTTCAGAGGTCCCAATCTAATGAGATCCATACTTTCAAGTTTTAAAATTTCTTTTTGTCACTTTAACAGTTTCTTTTCAGTTTTTTTCTAGGAGTTTTGATACCATGTTTGCCAAAGAAAAATCAAATTCCAGTTCATGATACTAATATCCAATACTGGTGTACTGTGCAGTCTAACTTGTCTTCTAGGTTTTAAGAATATTTATGATGACTATAGTGTTTCTTACTTAAAGTAAACTGTGGTTTATTTTGTTTATTTGTCTCTGATAATGACATTTATCTGAAATATAGTGACAATTAAATTCAAAACTAAACTGAACTCAAAGTAATTTTTGTGTTCATTTCTGCATGGAACATTGCTTTATTTCATTAGTTCTAATTCTTTCTGCTGAAGTTGTTATTCAAGCCAGATATGTTACAATGCCTCAGGATTTCCATTCCCACAGCTCAGTTATAATACAGCACTGCATATTCTCTGCTCACTAACTCTAACACTGTCAATGTAATCCTGGATGGTCATGACTCGTCATTTTCAGTGCATTAGCCTTGTGTACCTGTTTCCCTCATGTAAAAGACTCCAGCAATCGTACTAGGTTTCAATATCAGAGTTCTTCTTCAGGTTCCTGAATCAGAAGCCTGGGAATACCTTTTCTCTCAGTTTCTTATTGTTACAACTATAAGGAAGGTTAAATTTTATTTTATGTCCATATTGAAACACAAAAACAAAATTATTAAAAGATTTTAGGCAGCATCTCTGAAAACTGCATTTGGGTAATTTGTTTTCCAAAGCACTATTCATCTTATGTAAGCTTTACCATAGTTAGTATGAAATTTGTAATGGCATGGTTTAACATAACCTGAACCTATAACCCTTTTTTATGATGGCATGAATCTTGTCTCTTTTTCTCACTAGTAAACATGAAGGTTCAGATACAGCTGCTTAACATCTGTGATTTCTAGATAAGTGCCAAAATAATTCCTTTTTAATGTGGGATTCCTCTCTGCATGCTATGAATATGTTTTTATTATACTTGGTTAATAAAGAACCTGCTTTGGCCTTTGTTAGAGCAGAATAGAGGTAGGCAGGAAAACTAAGCCAAATTCAGGGAGATACCATGTAGCTTCCGAAGGAAAAAGATGCCAGAACATGACCAGTGAGTCACAGCCTCGTAGTGATACATACATTAAAAGCAATTGGTTAATTTCATATATAAGAGCTAGCTAAGAGTATGTACGAGGCATTTGCCAAACATTGTAATAATTAATACTGTTTCTGTATAATTATTTGGGTCTGGGTGGCCAGGAAATGAAAGTGGAGTCTATGTTTGCATCCCATTACTTGTTTTCCTTGTACCTGAGAAAATAATATTATAGAGATTTTATAGAAATATTTTTGAAGTTAACATCATTTTAGTCCCATGGAAAAGTAAATAGAAGACTAAAAATATTATAGAAGACTGGAAATAGTGACAGGTTCTGGTCATACAAACAGTAGATAGGTAAAGGTAGAGGGAAAGCATATATGAGACCATCCAGGGTTATGTAGTCAGACACTGTCTAAAACTATCCTGAAGACAAATGATTGTAGAGATCAGAAGTTCAGACATACAGGAGTAACAATTTTCTGAACCTTCTGAATATTATTTGAAAATTGTTCCCATAGAGAAAAGGGAACCGTTTAAAAGACTCTATTCTCTTATTTTACATTATTTTCAAAGGTATGTAAAACAATACTTACATTGTTTTGATTATTACATAAGAAAATTTGTTGTTATATAGAAAGGGAATGTTATAAATTTTGTGAAGAAATTACTAAAATGGTGGGATAATGTTTTAGTAGATTTTGAAAATTAGGCAACTATAAAATAAATCATTAAAATATTAATGTTTGTAAATAATTCAATAAAAGAAATGAAGTACAGACCTAAACACAGAACTTTCAACAAAGTAATCTAAAATGGTGGAAAGAGACATAAGGAAATGATTAACATCATTAGCCATCAAGAAAATGCAAATCAAAACAACTCTGACATTCCATCTTACACCTGCAAGAACAGCCAGGAACAAAAACACTGATAACTTATGTTGGAGAGGATGTGGGGTAAAGGGAACACTCCTCCATTGCTGGTGTGATTGCGAACTGGTAGAGTGCTTTGGATATCAGTACTCTAACTTCTCAGAAAATTAGGAAACAATCTACTTTAAGAGCCAACAATATCACTTATAGGTATATAACTAAAGGATACTCAATCCTACCACAAGGACATGTGGCCAACTATGTTCATAGCAGTATTGTTTCTCATAGCCAGAACCTGGAAACAACCTTAATGCCCCTTGACTGAAGAATGGATAAGGAAAATGTGGTACATTTACACAATGGAGTACTACACAGCAGAAAAAAAATGACACCTTGAGATTTGCAGGCAAATGGATTGATCTAGAAAACATCATATTGAGTGAGGTTTCCCACACACAGAAAGACAATTACTATATGCACTCAGTCATACATGTCTTTTAGATGTAAAGCAAAGAAAACACAGCCGACAATTCACAATCCCAGAGAACCTAGACGACAATGAGGACCCTAAGAGAGACTTACATGGATCTAATCTACATGGGATTAGAAAAAGACAAGATCTCCTGAGTAAACTGGGAGCATGGGGACAATGGGAGAGAGTTGAAGGGGAGGGGAGAGGAAGGGAGGAGAGAGGAGAAAAATATATAGCTCAATAAAAACAATTTTTTAAAAAATAAGCATGCAGTGATCTAGGAAAAAATGGTTAATGTTTGGGCTGGAAAGACGGCTGAGAGGTTAAGAGTACTGACTGCCTCTTCCATACTCCCTGAGTTCAGTCCCCAGTAACCTCATGGTCATTCACAACCAACTGTAATGAGATCTGGTGCCCTCTTCTGGCCTGCATTGATACATGCAGGCTGAATACTGTATACTTTAAGAATATATTTTTTTTGAGTTAATGTTTAAGAAGGGAATTGCAAAGGAAAAAAAATAGTCTTTAAGATCCCTGCTTTTTAGGTATAAAAATAAGCCTATCAATATTTATAATGAAAGTTCTACATTAATCTCTAATTTTGATGCTTTAAATTTTTCCTTTAGAGGAGGAGCTTGGGCGTTCCCCGACCCCATAGACTCCCAGGTCGCCCTGCAGTGATGGCTACCCCCTCCCGCCTGCCATCCCAGCTCCCAGGTACAAATTCCTATATTTCTCCATTCCCCCTGGGGCCATAAAATTTCCCCAGCTCAGCTGCCTTGCGAGCTGGCCCTGGGCTGTAGGTGCATCCTGGCTGGAGGCAGTTGTTGGGTCTTAAAGGCCTTCCTGAGGACAGGTGGACCAGGGGCCAGCTCAGTCACATTCCTGACCAGCAGGGGCCCTGACTTCTAGCAGAGGGCCATCCGAGGAGTGAGTTTCCTTTGGGCTGTGGCAGGGTCCAGGTGAGGAGGAGCTTGGGCGATCACCAACCCCATAGACGCCCAGGTCGCCCTGCAGTGCTGGCTACCCCCTCCCGCCTGCCATCCCAACTCCCATCCAGGTACGAATTCCTATATTTCTCCCTTCCCCCTGGGGCCTTAAAATTTCCCCAGCTCAGCTGCCTTGCGAGCTGGGCCTGCATTGTAAGCACATCCCGGAAAGAGGGAGTGCCTGTGCTTCAATAGCCTGCCTGAGGAAAGGTGGGCATTCTGTCAGTGAAGTCCCAGCCCAAGAAGGGAACCTGACCTGGTAACAGAAGATCCAATAGAGAGCATTTGATCGAAGAGATGGGCAGACGCCAAGGCAGGACCTCATCCAACAATCTGAAAAACAACATGAAAACACCAGATCCCAAAGACCCTACAATAGAAGGACTTGAACACCTTAACCCAGAAGAAGTGGAAAAAAGTGCCATTATGAAAGCAATAGAGTCCCTTAAACAGGATATGAATAACTCCCTTAAAGAATTGGATGAGAAATATAACAAAAAGTTTGAAGAAATGAGTATAGAATTAGATGAGAAATATAACAAAAAGTTTGAAGAAATAAGTACATCCGTGAATGAGACCCTGAGAAACCAAGAAAAAACAATCAAACAAGTAAAGGAAACAGTCCAAGAATTGAAAACTGAAATGGAGGCAATGAAGAAAACAAAAACCGAGAACCGGCTGGATATGGAAAACCTAGGTAAACGAACGGAGACTACAGAATCAAGCATAACCAATAGAATACAAGAGATAGAAGAACGAATCTCAGAATCTGAAGATACCATAGAGAAAATAAATGCTCTGGTGAAAGAAAACGGCAAATCCAACAAATTCTCTTCACAAAACATTCAGGAAATCTGGGACACAATAAAAAAAACAAATCTAAGAATAATAGGGATTGAAGAAGGAGAAGAACTGCAGATCAAAGGCCCAGAAAATATATTCAACAAAATTATAGAAGAAAACTTTCCCAACCTAAAGAACGATATTCCTATGAAGGTTCAAGAAGCATACAGAACACCGAATAGACTGGATCAGAAAAAAACATCCCCTCGCCATATAATAATCAAAACACAAAACATACATATTAAAGAAAAAATTTTAAGAGCTGCAAAGGAAAAAGGTCAAGTAACTTATAAAGGTAAACCTATCAGGCTTACACCAGATTTCTCTATGGAAACCATGAAAGCCAGAAGATCCTGGATAGAGGTACTGCAGAAACTAAGAGACCATGGATGCAAACCCAGACTACTATACCCAGCCAAGCTATTGTTCACTATCAACGGAGAAAACAAAATATTCCAGGAAAAAAACAAATTTAAACTACACATAGCTACTAATCCAGCCTTACAGAAAATATTAGAAGGAAAATCACAACCCAAGGAATCCAACATTCCCAACACGGCCTACAATAACTCGAACATCTAGTGACCATTCACAAGCACAAATCAAAGAAGAAAAACACATACACTCTACTACCTAAAAAAAAAAAAAATGACCGAAGTCAACAACCACTGTTCATTAATATCACTTAATATCAATGGACTCAATTCACCTATAAAGAGGCACAGACTTAGAGATTGGATATGAAAACAGTATCCAACATTCTGCTGTTTACAAGAAACACACCTCAACCACAAAGACAGACACCTACTCAGAGTAAAGGGTTGGGAAAAGGTTTTCCAAGCAAATGAACCTAAGAAACAAGCGGGTGTGGCCATTCTAATATCTAAAAAAATCGACTTCAAACTAAAATCAATCAAAAGAAATGGAGATGGACATTTCATACTCATAACTGGAACAATTCATCAGGAGGAAGTCTCAATCCTGAATATCTATGCTGCTAATATAAAGGCACCCACATATGTAAAAGAAACTCTTCTAGAACTCAAGGCAGTCATCAAACCACACACACTAATAGTAGGAGACTTCAACACTCCTCTCTCACCAATGGACAGGTCAATCAGACAGAAACCAAACAGAAATGAGAGATTTATTGGAGGTATTGAATCAAATGGACTTAACAGACATCTATACAACACTCCACTCAAATAGGAAAGAATATACCTTTTTCTCTGCAGCTCATGGAACCTTCTTGAAAATTGACCACATACTCGGTAACAAAGCAAACTTCCACAGATACAAAAAAATATTAGTAACTACCTGTGTCTTGTCAGATCACCATGGACTAAAATTAGAATTCAGCAACAATGCTTCCCCCAGGAAGCCAACAAACTCATGAAAGCTGAACAGTCAACTATTAAATCACCCCTGGGTCAAGGAAGAAATAAAGAAAGAAATTAAACTCTTCCTTGAATTTAATGAAAACAAAGACACAACATACTCAAACCTATGGGACACTATGAAAGCAGTGCTAAAAGGAAAGTTCATAGCACTAAGTGCCCAATTAAAGAAAGCAGAGAAAGAAAACATTGGAGACTTAACAGCACACTTGAAAGATCTTGAAAAAAAAGAAGCTGATTCACACAGCAGGAGTAGAAGACTGGAAATAATCAGACTGAGGGCTGAAATCAAAAAAAAAAGAAATAGAGAAAACAATCCAAAGAATCAATGAATCAAAAAGATGGTTCTTGGAGAAAATCAACAAGATTGAAAAACCCCTATCCAAATTGTTCAAACGGCAGAGAGAGAACATGCAAATTAATAAGATCAGAAATGAAAAGGGGGACATAACCACAGACACAGAGGAAATTCAGAGAATCATTAGATCTTACTATGAAAGTTTATATGCCACAAAGTTGGAAAATGTAAAAGAAATGGACATTTTTTTAGATAAGTACCATATACCAAAGTTGAACCAAGAACAGGTGAACAATCTAAATAGACCTGTTAGTCGCGAAGAATTAGAAGTTGTTATCAAAAATCTCCCTACCAAAAAAAGCCCAGGACCAGATGGTCTCAATGCAGAATTCTACCAGAACTTCCAGGAAGAGCTAATACCTATAATCCTTAACGTATTCCACAATATAGAAACAGAAGAGTCATTGCCTAACTCCTTTTATGAAGCTACAGTTACCCTAATACCATAACCACACAAAGACACAACCAAGAAAGAGAATTACAGGCCAATCTCACTCACGAACATCGACGCGAAAATTCTCAATAAAATACTGGCAAACCGAATCCAAGAACACATTAGATAAATTATCCATTATGATCAAGGCGGCTTCATTCCAGAGATGAAGGGATGGTTCAACATACGCAAATCTATCAATGTAATCCAACATATAAATAAACTGAAAGAAAAAAACCATATGATCATCTCACTAGATGCTGAAAAAGCATTTGACAAAATTCAACAACCATTTATGATAAAGGTGTTGGAGAAACTGGGGATACAAGGATCATACCTAAATATAATAAAAGCAATATACAGCAAGCCGACAGCTAACATCAAACTGAATGGAGAGAAACTCAAAGCCTTTCCACTAAAATCAGGATTGCGACAAGGCTGTCCACTCTCTCCATACCTCTTCAATATAGTGCTTGAAGTTCTAGCAATAGCAATAAGACAACATAAGGAGATCAAGGGGATTCGTATTGGAAAGGATGAAGTTAAACTTTCGTTATTTGCTGACGATATGATAGTTTACATAAGTGACCCCAAAAACTCTACCAAAGAACTCCTACAGCTGATAAGCACCTTTAGTAACGTGGCAGGATACAAGATCAACTCCAAAAAATCAGTGGCCCTCCTATACACAAAGGATAAAGAAGCAGAGAGGGAAATAAGAGAAACATCACCTTTCATGATAGCCACAAATAGCATAAAATATCTTGGGGTTACTCTAACCAAGGAAGTGAAAGACTTATTTGACAAGAACTTTAAGTCTTTGAAGAAAGAAATTAAGGAGGATACCAGAAAATGGAAAGACCTCCCCTGCTCTTGGATTGGGAGAATCAACATAGTAAAAATGGTAATTCTACCAAAAGCAATCTATAGATTCAATGCAATCCCCATCAAAATCCCATCAAACTTCTTCACAGACCTTGAGAGAACAATAATCAAGTATATATGGCAAAACAAAAAACCCAGGATAGCCAAAACACTCTTATACAATAAAAGAACTTCTGGAGGCATTACCATCCCTGACTTCAAACTCTATTATAGAGCTACAGTACTGAAAACAGCTTGGTATTGGCATAAGAACAGAGAAGTCGACCTATGGAATCGAATAGAAGACCCAGATATTAACCCACAAACTTATGAACACCTAATTTTCGACAAGGGAGCTAAAGGTATACAATGGAAGAAGAAAAGCATCTTTAACAAATGGTGCTGGCATAACTGGATGTCAACCTGTAAAAAAATGAAAGTAGATCCATATCTATCACCATGCACAAAAATCAAGTCCAAGTGGATTAAAGACATTAACATTAATCCGTCCACTTTGAACCTGATAGAAGAGAAAGTGGGAAGTAGTCTACAACATATAGGCACAGGAGGCCTCTTCCTAAGTAGGACCCCAGTAGCACAGACAATAAGAGAAACAATGAAAAAATGGGATCTACTGAAACTGAGAAGCTTCTGTAAAGCAAAGGATACTGTCAGTAAGACAAAAAGGCTGCCTTCTGACTGGGAGAAGATCTTCACCAACCCCTCATCAGACAAAGGTCTGATCTCCAAAATATACAAAGAACTCAAGAAACTAGACACTAAAACTCTAATTAACCCAATTTAAAAATGGGGTACTGAACTTAACAGAGAATTCACAACAGATGAACTTCGAAAGGCCAGAAGACACTTAAGGTCATGCTCAACCTCCTTAGCAATCAGGGAAATGCAAATCAAAACCACTTTGAGATACCATCTTACACCTGTCAGAATAGCTAAAGTCAAAAACACCAATGATAGCCTATGCTGGAGAGGATGTGGGGTGAGGGGAACACTAATCCATTGTTGGTGGGAATGCAAACTCGTGTAGCCACTGTGGAAATCAGTGAGGCGTTTTCTCAGGAAACTGGGTGTCAACCTCCCTCAGGTCCCAGCAATTCCACTCTTAAGAATATACCCTAGAGATTCCCTAACATACTGCAAAAGCATTTGTTCAACTATGTTCATAGCAGCACTATTTGTAATAGCCAGAACCTGGAAACAGCCTAGGTGCCCCTCAATAGAAGAATGGTTAAAAAAGGTGTGGAACATATACACATTAGAGTTTTACTCAGCGGTAAAAAAACAATGACATCTTGAATTTTGCATGCAAATGGATGGACATAGAAAACGCTTTACTGAGTGAGGTAAGCCAGACCCAAAAAGAGGAACACGGTATGTATTCACTCATAAGTGGATTCTAACCATAATTAAAGGTCTTTGAGCCTATTATTCGTGATCCTAGAGAAGCTAAATAAGAAGACGAACCTTATGAAGATTATTTAGCTATCCCCCAGAAGGTAGGAAATAGACAAGAGTCCCAGGTAACCTCGGGTGCATGGGGGGTGGGAGGGTTGATGGAAGGGGAGAGGGTTAGAGAGAAGGGAGTAGGGGAGGAATGGGGAAAGCTCGGTGGCCTGGGATGGGGGCGGAAGGGAGGAAGGATGAATATGGGATCAGGGAAGAATATATTTCAACTAAGGGTGTCATTTTAGGGTTTACAGGAGACTTGATTATGTATGGGATCCCAGGTCCAAGGACAGATTCCCCCAGATTGTTCTCTGGACAGAGGAGAGAGTGCCTGAACCGGCCGTGGCCCATAACCATACTGATGTATATTTTGCTTATCACCATAGATCCTTCATCTGGCGAAGGACTGCGATACAGACGGAGACCCACATTGGAGCACCAGACTGAGCCCCCCAAGGTCCAAATGAGGAGCAGAAGGAGGAAGATCATGAAAAAGGAAATCAGGACTGCGAGGGATGCTATCACCCACTGATACAAGGAAACGGATCTGATGAGAGTTTACCAAGGCCAGTTGGACTGGGACTGAACGAGGATGTGATCTAACCAGATTCTCAGAATTTGGCCGTATTCTCTGAATGTGGCTGGCCCGAAGTCTTTCTGAAAAGCCATTGACTATGATACTGGGACTTGTTTCCTCTGCATATACTGGATTTTGGGGATCCAGTCTGTTTGGATACTCACCTTCCTGGACCTGGAGGGAGGGGGGAGGAACTTGAACTTCCCACAGGGCAGGAAACCCTGTTTGCCCTAAGGGACAAAGAGGGAGGAGGAGAGGGAGTGGGGGGAGTGGGAGGGTTTTGGGAAGAGGGGCGGAAATGGAAACTTTTATAATTTAATAAAAGTTACTTTCAAAAAAAATTTCTTTTATTTAAATATTTATAAATTTGGTCCTTGGTATTTTTAAAATAAATTTTATTTTGTATAAGTTTATGCAAATGCAAGAATATAAATAAGTTGTTTGACCACACTGTATTATCTTTTAGATTGAAGCTATTCAGGTTTCTGTAACCAAAGCCTGTCTAAAATATCCTTTAAAATCCTGAGAAATTTAATTATGCATGAACATGATCTTTATGGTAGCAAGATAATCTAGTTTAAAGAATAGACAAAGTAGCCACATTTAGAGAATATTGTGCTGTATCTAAAAAAAGAATCATTTCCCTTTCTCCTATTTTTCACAGATAATATATTAATGGAGGTCCAGTACACAATTATGAGTATAGTCATTGTCTTCACATATCCATCAGTTTTAATTCAAAGGAAAATCTAATTTCTATTTTCTACAAAGGAATTTTTGAAAATACCTCATGTGTTAGGAGGAATGAAGAGAGACTGAGAGGACAGAAAAGACATTTGGTATTTGGGAGTATTCTGTGGTGTGAAAACCTACTGCATTGGAAACTTACTTGGAATCTTTGTGGGTGATCCTAGTGAGGACTTTTAGTAATGGAGAATGTGGAGTCTGAACTGACCATCATTTCTATCCCGTCAAGGCAAGTGGTATGACAGAGTTTCATCCAGTTGAGTTTTTAGCAGAGGGAGTTCCGTGGAGATTCCCAAATCAACCCAGGATATTGCTAGGACAGAAGGTTGCTCTCTGAAAACTGAAAGTGAGGATCCATTGTTGAGGGTAACATCACCACAGTTCAATGAAAATAGATTGAGCAGATGCCAGCATGTAGCCTTCATCCCTAACTTCTATTCTTCTTGGCATGAGAAGCAACTATATAGGCTATAGAAAGATAAACCTGGACACCAACCTAGCCACAAACCCTCTACCAACACCCTGTCCTGCCAGCATGCTGTACTGGTGCAGTGGAACAGTATTTGTGAGAGAAGTCCATCAAGTTTGGCTTTAACTTGAGGCTCATACCACAAGAAGAAACTGACATTCTTCATGGCTGGGATGACCAGAAACAGGAGAAGAAATATCACAGTATTTTGGTATGTGCCTTGTCCAGAAGTCAGCGTAAAGGCTTCCTCCATCAGTAGATGGGGTCTTGTGCAGAGATTAAGGCAAACATTAAGCAGTGAGAGTTTAAATTGGAGGTCACCATCAGGTTCGTCCTATAGAATATTGGGGAACTCTTTGGAAGAAGGAGGAAAAATTGTAGAGCTCAGAAGGATTAGGAGGCACTAGAAGAACATGACCCACTGTATCAAGTAAGCAGGGCTCATATGGGTTTACAAAAACATAATGTCAAGCATGCATGGTTCTGCACCAGAATCTCTGCATGCGTGTTATGACTGTTAGGTTGGTGGTTTTGTGAGACTCCTAATAGTGGGAATGGGTGTATCTCTGAATTTTTGCCTTATCTTGGGACTCTTTCTCCTGTTGTGTTACCTCATCCAGCTTTATTATGAGGGCTTTTGCCTTGTCTTATTTTATCTTGCTTAGTCATGTTAGGTTTCCACCTCTTGGAGCCCTGTTGTGATCTGGAAAAGAAATGAGAAAGATTTGTTATAGGGTAGAGGAAAGGTAGTCTATATCTGGGAGGAGTAGAAGTAGAGGAATCTTTGGTCAGGATGTGTTGAATGAGAGAAGAATCTATTTTCAATTAAATAAAAGAAGAAGAAGAAAAGAAAGATGTTGGAGGAGGGCCCACTTGTTTGTCCCGGCCACCTGGCTAGCTTAGTCCTAAAAGAACCACACAGAAATTGTATTAATTAAATCACTGCTTGGCCCATTACTTCTAGCCTCTTATTGGCTAACTCTCACATCCTGATTTAACCCATTTCTATTAATCTGTATATCTCTACATGGCAGTGTCTTACCGGGAAAGATTCAGCATGTTTGTCTCTGGCGGCTCCATGGCATTCCTCTGACTTTGCTTTCTTCCTTCCAGCATTCTGTTTAATTTTCTCAGCCTACCTAAGTTCTGCCCTATCAAGAAGCCCAAAGCAATTTCTTTATTAACCAATGAAAGCAACAGAGAAAGATAAGGACCTCCTACACCAGAAAGAAAAATAAGAAGTGTTGAAATAAGAAATAAGTAGTTTCAAAGGTTCTTTCAGCCTTTAAAAATTAAGCCTGAAAAATTCATCCAGGTTGTACTCAATATGATATATAATATTATATGTTAATGTTCTATTGATTTCTATTAGGGTCAATGAAAATATTAAGATTGAGTTAGTTGGTCTTAGAATGAAATTCAATTAAACATGTACTTTATTTAATGCTAAGTAATTCAGATTTTATAGATTAAAATTCTTTCAAATAATTGGCAAGTGGTTGTATAATTCAACATACATGTAGTTGCTTCCATAAGTGTTCAAGTTTTCTTTTTATGGTTCTTGAGAAGAAACATAGGTCCCGACTCATTCTAAGGAAACATTGAACTGCTGCATGATAACCCATTCCTTAGTCCACAAATTTAACTAGTAGAAGAATCGTAGTTAGGGTTTCTACTGCTGTGATGAAAACACCATGGCCAGAGCAGCCTAGGGAGGCAAGGGTTTATTTGACTCACGATTTCAAATCACTGTTCATCACTGAATAAAATCAGAGCAGAAATTCTAACAGGGCATAAACCTGAAGACAGAAACAGATGCAGAAATCGAAGAAGAGCACTGCTCGCTGTCTTGCTCCTCTTACTTCTTCAGCCAGTTTTCTTATAGAGCCACAGCTAAGATAAGCACAATAAATGGGCAATGTCCCCTTAACTGCTAATTAAGAAAATACCAGATCTAATGGAAGAATTTTCTTAATTGAGGCTTTCTTATTTCAGATGGCTTTAGCTTGTGTCAAGCTGACATAAAACTAGCCATTGCAGGAAGCAAACTGAAAAACAAATACTTGAAAGAACCATGGGAAATATGATAAAACTTTTGGAAAAAGGGACCTTGAATATCATGAAGTCCCAAGTAATATTTTAACATTTCCCTATAGCAAGTTCACTCATTTATCAAAACATGCTATAACTTTTAATGCCTGTTTATATTTCTTATAAGATTATTTATTTAGTATGCATTTATATTTAGTGAAACTATTAGGTCGAGGGATCTAAGTGAGAAACTAGGTTGGTGGAAGATAAATAGTTAGTACACAATGCAAGTAAAGTAATGAAAACCCTAAAAACTGAAAAGAAATGGTAGCAATCCAATGAATTGCAGCTACACTAGAGAGTGCTATTTTAGGATACACTCATAGGCTGGATTTGGCAAGGAGAGAATCATAGGCTTACAGCTCTTACATTCTTTCCACTTCTTCCCCTTCTTTAATGTCTCCTGAGCTCTGGGAATCAGAGAGTTATATAAACATTCCACTTAGGGCAGATGACCACATAGTCACTTATTCTCAGTACTTTGACCAGCTGTAAGTTTCTGAATAATCATTATCTATCATCACAGGATTGAACAAGGCTACTAAGGATTTCAGAGACAGAATCATAGTTTCTCTTTCCTTTATAAATGTGTTGCAACCACTGGATAGCTATACATATACACATATGTATAAGTCAAATCAATTAACTCTTCAATTAGAAGCTTATAATCTATGTAGCATTTGAGGAAAATGTCTCACAGTCATATATCTTTTTGAGAAGAGAACAAGGGAAAAGTTTCAATGATCAAAGCTCTTAAGAGGCTATATGAGTACTAAATATTGAATAATGAAAATGTACAAGAGAAAACTAAAAAACTATAATGAGAGATTATAATAAACCTATCAGAATATCTAAAATAAAATATTTTAACATGTCTACAATGGTACAGCAAACTACAATGTAAAATTTATAGTTTAATTGAAATTACAAAACACAGTAGAATAATGTTACTTGCAGAAGGTATAGATTATTAAATAAAAACCTCAACACAGACAATGGATGTCATTTTTCCAGTTGATCATCCCAGTAGGTCCAAGAGACTTCCCATACAATATACGAGAAAGTCACATTGTTCTTGCTTGACCAGAAAACCTTTAGAGCAAAGCTATGCTTCTAAACACACACACTTAATCCAAAGTACTTGGATAAATCAAGCTATTGCATGCTTGGCAATCTCTTGCTTGATTTCCAGAAGTCATAGTGTTGGAAGTTCCCATACAAGTGGCTGAAGGAGACAGCTTTCCAACAGTCCTATCTAGTTTTAAATTCTGAAAGTTTAAATAATGAACATTTTACAAGATGTGCTTAACTGTACAAGAGTGGTACTCATATGTGACAAAAGCTAATAGTGGTCTGAATGGAAATAAATCCCACTCAGTAGAAGAATACTCATGGCTGTTGCTATAAAGGTACCCAATAACTCATGACAAAGTGGTCATAGACCCTAAAATATAATTTTCTACTCCCACTTTAGTAAAGGTATATATTATCTATCTGTCTTCTATATACATTTGTTCACAGAAAAGTGCAAAACTTCTTCTCATTGAATAAAATTTATTTTTGCAGCAGATGAAGCTTTTACAGGGAACCACAATGGAACAGAATGTGGAGATAATGTTACTATGGAGAGTTCTTTCTAAATCAAATATGTGTAACCAAAACCATGTGTCATAAACCCAGATAACATTATGGACATAGAGAGAGAAAAATTACAAGAGCCAATGGATTGGTAGGATTGTTCCAAAACATTCTTTTCTGGGTGTAACATTTATATTGCATCTATTAACTCTCAACATCTACAGTTGTCAACACAAGACCTGTACAAGGCTTTACACATCACGGCACAGAGGTATTCAATAGGGTACACTCCAAATAAAAAAATATACTTAACCAACAAATTCTGAAGGAGGAATAGAATGTTTTATGCAGGGATAAAACTGAGAAATGCTTAAGTAATATGTCCTATCATCATATGTTTAAAGACAATGTCAAAAGGACAAAGGACATATGTGTGTGTGTGTGTGTGTGTGTGTGTATGCTAGTTGTATAAGAGGGTATAGAATGGAGAGGGAGATGTAAAGAGCATAGCATGAACTGTGTGATGAGGAAGGGAAGAATATGGTCAAAATTCATTAATAAAGAATGTGATTTTCAAAATGTACTATCAACATTAAATAATCAGGAGAATATAAAGAATTTAGACAACTCATATAGGATTGTTCAAAATCTAAAATTATAAAGACTTGAAATTTTGAATAATTTATTTTGAGATTTAAAAGAGTTCATTTAGTTGTATTTCACAGCAATTTGGGGTAATTATTTCAGAAAAATGACATTTGTTTCAATTTATTTCTTGAGTTTTAGAAGTTCAAATTGCAAGTAATGAAAATGTTCTTCAATTGTAAAATTGATAACCAAACTATTACATGAATTTTATACAGTGTGTAGCTCATTAGTGAGCAATTAGCACTTTGAACAGAAACCAGGAGAAAACATAAGTGAAAAAGAAAGGATAATGAAAAAAACCAAATATATAATATGTATTTTATGTATATAATGTTCTCATAATGTCAAAAATGCATATGTAAGAGACATGCTACTTGTATCCAGGGGTTGGAAAATTTGGAGGTTGTTATCAGTCTATATGGAAATGGAGATGGCAAATTAAATATGTGTTTATATGTGGTAGAGTAGTTACAAATCTTCATTTTAGTAATCTTTACATTGCTTTATACAACATAAAAGTGGCATAGAATTATAGACCCATATGTACCAATAGAAGGGAAAGGGGGAGGAGATCATGAGGGATCAAGATGGTAAATTTGTGGGAAGTACAGAGAGGGAAAGCAAGGAAAGTGATATCCTGATAGAGGGAGTCATCATGGTACAGTAAGGGAGAAACTTGGCACTAAGGAAATTTTTAAGAATCCACAAGAATGACCCCAGCTAAGAATCTCAGCAATAGTGAAGAGGGTGCCACAACTGGCTTTTCACTGTAATTAAATTGATGGTGACCTTCTTTGTCATCATAGAACTTTCATCTAGTAAATTATGGAAGCAGATACAGAGATCTATATTTAAGCACTGGGCCAAATTCCTCGAGTGGAATTCATTCTAAGAGAGGGAGGAGCAGTAATATGAGCAAAGGGGTCTAGACCATAGTGGAAAAACACACAAAACATCTGACCATAAACAGAGATAGCTCTCTGACTCTGGACTGATAGTAGTGGAACCTGCATAGGACCAAACTAGACACTCTGAATGTGGGTGATAGTTGTGTGACTTAGACAATTTGTGGGGCCAATGACAAAGGGACCAATATTTATCCCTAGTGAATGAACAGACTTTTTGGAATCCACAACCTATGGAGGGATTCTTTACTCAGACTAAATACAGGAGGGAGGGCCTTGGTCCTGCCCCATATGATGTTACAGACTTTCTGAGTCCCCATTGGAGGCTTCACTCTCTCTGAGGAGTGGATGGGGTGGGGTTGAGGACAGTTGGGAGGGTCTGGAGGAACTTGGATTAGTATGTAAAAGAAAAAAATATTCTTTTAAAAGAATAAGAAAGATATCAAATTTTAGATTTTATTCAAATTATGTTTATTGTTTTAAAAGAACAAAAAAGGTATCAGATTTTAGATTTTATTCAAATTATGCCAGTTGAAACTAGTGTCCTAAATTAGTAGAAATTATAAGTAGTCTCTAAAAAATTTCTGCGATCAATAATTATAGATATTAATAATTATTAATCAATAATTATGGAGAATATTTCTTGATATTCCTTCTATTTTATTGTCATTACTAGTCCTGGATAACTGATATTAAATTATGATATTTAGAAGAAATAGTAATTAGTTGTCTGTGAATGTGTGGCTTAATTTTTTGTAACAGATCAGTTTCCTCAAGTATGCTTATTTGTTTTATTTAAAGGAAACTTATTTAGCATGCATTTGTAACACACACTTAATATGGTGTTTCTTTATAGGAATGCACCATGTTAGAAACAGCACTCTGTTGCATGTGGAAAATCCAACTATAAATTCCCATCGTTTTCAGCCTCAAAGCAATGCTGTACACTGTTACAATCAGCATTATAGCACACATGTACAAAACTAGCAACTTTTCACAGTGTTACAGAGACTATTACTGTGAATTGACCCTTTTGTGTACAGGGTTAGACACAAATTGCTGACTAACTTCATGTTTATGAGTGTTAACCAATTAACTGAACTCATGTCAACAGTGCGGCAAAGAATGCTTGAATGCAATTCATTTATCTCTTCATCTACCTTTACTTAGCTTTTATTTTCTACACACACACACACACACACACACACACACACGCACACACACACACAGCCTCCTTGAACAAAGAATCTCACAGTATTTTAGTCTACTATTCACTTGTATTGGGAGCATCTCAACTACACAAAGCTTATAAACAATAAGAAAAACAAAAGTACCCAAACCGCCCTCAGAATTCTTAAAAGTATACCTTCCAAAAAGCTGAAATCAGGGAACTGAAGGTTATATACTTCATCTTCATCTTGTACGTTCGTCAGAAAAACAACATCTGTTACATTTTTCTTTCTGTGCTTTGTCTCCTAAAAATCACTTTAAGTAGTGGCTTAGTGATTATAAGTAAATGTTAATAAATGGGTGAATTTTCAAACATAGAGTCCACAAATTCAATGAGTACTGAGGATATTTCAACCTACCAAACTAAAGGAGTTTTAGCATTAAAAAAATGAGATTTCACCACTACCCATGCACAGCCTGTTGTCACGTAATGCACAGCACAGCACACTAGTTGGTGCTTTGTGAGTATGTTCTATGACTAATCAACACAGTCATAAACCAGTCACAGGCAATGCATATTTCTGGACAAGTTTGGCCCATGTTTATGAGCATTTGTCATTACTAACCTCAAAGACTAGAGACAACTCTATGGTGTGTGAGCGGCAGTGTAAGGATCAATAATTCCCAAGTCATTTTGTCCTGTTTAAAGACTCAAAGATGTATTATCTTGTAATGTCATCAAGAAAGAAAATGTTTATCATCTTCATGTAACCTGGTATGAAAAAGAAAGGAATCCTATCAAATTCTTGTGCTACAATGTGAATGGAAACATCATTTTTAAGAGCCACTGTATTATAGAACTCTTCAGTGTTTTTAATGTTATTATCAAATGAATTCACTGGCAGAGCAGATATTAATTAACTATGTCAGCTATAGCTTAACCTTAGAAACTTTTAGGCAAGCAACATATTTAAAAATTTGGATATTAATTGTATTAAACAATTAAAATAATTTTTCTAAGGTTCTCTCTCTAAATCAGAAATTTACTACAAAAATTAGTATTAATGAAGGAAACAAATTTCAATAGTTAAATTTATGCTGAAAATGAATAATAAGTAGACAAATATAATCTTTACATTTGGCTTAGATAATGAATTAAGTGAACTGACAGCAACTACTCAAGTAAGATCACAAGTGTTCTGCAGTCAGCTACTGAAACTTTTTGGAAGACTATAGTGAGATGCAGCAAAATCTGAGGTGGTCATCTTAAGAATAAATCTCTCCTTGGTAATTTATACCTTGATTTATTACTCTGTCATACATAGTTAAAGGAGGATCATTATGATTTGGTCTTTTTAAAGAGGTTTAAAACGCTTGGTAATATGTTGAAACAACACTCTTTTTCAACAAATTAAATTAAGCACTAGACATTAATTTATTACTGATAATTATGTTATAACCACTGGAAACATATACCTGTAGCCAATTACATCAAAGTTATAAGGTTAAGGTCTTATAAAGATGAACATTCTGTTCATATCTTTGTTTCTTGACAGCAGGATAAGTGTGATTAATTAGGCTCAGTATCATACATATTTTTTTAATTTTACTTATTTTCTTCAGTATATATTTTAATTGCAGCATTTATCCCTTCAATGCCTCCCTCCAAACCTTCCATATAAACCTTTCTCTGCTTACTTTTAAATCATCAATATTACATGCATGCATATATTTGTATATACATATATATCCCCAAATTTAACCTGCTGACTTTATATCATGCTACTTGTATGTTTACTTTTGTTTTCTTCTTTTTACTTGTTCAAGACATCTGTTATAATTTTTAATTAAGAACACATTTTTACATAAAATATACTGTGATACATAAAATATACTTTCAAATTCCTCTCTATTCAGATAGATAGGTCTTCCTCATCTATTCAGATCCATCCCCTTTCGCCCTCTTGCTCATTAGAAAATACACATAAGAAAACAGAAACAACAAAAACAAAAGTAGGACCAAATAAACAGAAAAAATTATCAAATACACAAGAAACACGCATGTAGTGGCACACGTATTTGCACACACTGAAATCTCACAAAAACACAAAATTAGAAATCATAAGATATGCACAAAGCACTTGTACGGTTAAAAAAAATACCATGACAAGACATTATTAGACAAAATCCTGGAAATCATCACAGAGTTAGTTTCATTTTGTCCATTTACTGCTGGGTGTCAGGCATACACCAAAGTCAGATTTATGTAATAGTGATATTCCATTGAAAAAAATAACTTTTCATCTGCTGGTAATTGTCAATTGGAGATAACTTCTGGGCTAGGGATGGGGAGTCTTTTGTCCACTTGCAGTTTCAGAGCTCAAAATCCTTCCGACTTAGACTTGTGAAGGCCCTTTGTATGCTACCCCATACCCCATTCCTCTAATTAACCCTCACAAAGAAGATATAGGAGGATCTCTTTGAGTTGAAGGCCTGTTTGGTCTACAGAGTGAGTTCCAGTGTAGCCAGGGATACAGAAAAAAAAATAAAAATAAATAAATAAATAAATAAATAAATAAATACATGCTGTCTCCAAAATCTAACAAAATATCTCCTTCATAGATTATTATTCCAAATTCTTAGCCAATATCTTCGAATCTGCTTCTGGTCAATTATTTAGAGTAATAAAACTTTTTCATGGACCAGTTTTGTTGACATAAAACAAATTAATATTGACTTGTACACATTTTGTTTTCACTTCTTAAACAATGAAGGTATATAATTTGACATAATTTTGGCAAAAGCCCACACTAAAATAATATATAAAATACATACAAAAGTAAATGAGCATTGTTCTTTAATTCTATTTAATGTTGCTAATGCTGTCCAAATATTAAGGGTATTTATTTTCATTAAAAATTGCTAAGTTAATTGCTATTGGTTTTTATAAGCTTCCCATTTTATAGTCTTTTTTTTTATATCCTCCACAGCTACTAATAGAGACCATTGCAAGTTATCTAGCATTAGTGCTTGAAACAAAACTCAGGCCCTCTGGAAGAATGTCAACTTCCTTCAACTTCCAAGGTGTTCCTCCATGCCTAATGAAGCTATTTTCTTCAATCTCATAACTACTAATAAGTTGCTTCTATTCTGTAGGCGTAATTCTGAGCATGATAAACATTAACAATTTTATAGTTCTTTAGTTATGTCAGACACTACTTAAAAATTTTCTATGTATTCACAATTAATAATCAGAAGAACACTATGGCAAAAACATCATAGTGAAATGTCTCAGGAGAGGAATCTGAGACACAGGTAGATTTAAAAGCTCCCTAAAGTGATGGAGATCATTAGTGATGTGTTTGTTTCAATTCTACACTGATGACAGATTATATGTCCATCCACAAATTTAACATATCTTGACATGCGATGTTCTTCTGTATATGTGTTGTTTTTATTGGATAGTGAATAAAGTTGTTTCGGCTTAACTTAGTAGAGTTAAGCCAGGATGGAAATCAGAATAGAAAGAGAGAGAGAGAGAGAAAGAGAGAGAGAGAGAGAGAGAGAGAGAGAGAATCAAGAACACTTCTTGTGGCTGCCAAAGGAGATAGATGCTGGAAACACTTGGTAACAAACAGCCTTGTGGCAATAAACAGATTAATAGAAATGGGTTAATTTAAGATATACGAGTTAGCTAGAAATACACCTGAATCATCGGCCAAAAAGTGTTGTAATTAATATAGTTTCTGTATGAATATGTGAGTCTGGGATGCTGGGAAACAAAATGCAGTCTCTGCCTACAAAATCTTATTCTAT